>NC_084588.1:39466802-40094302 GCF_033807715.1 Cololabis saira | reverse complement strand
ATAAAGGTTGCAGTCAATGTGACCAAAACGAGCCTGAAGCGGGACTTACCATAGGAGAAACTATAATGTCTTCTTCTACACCTAGAAATACAATTCATCAGCACAACGGATGTTGCTCTTTATCGAGCGAAATAGATAAATTCATAAGTTAAAAAGTCCGTCGAGTAAAAGCCATATCAACAGACTGGTAGAGCTAAACTCCTGTGTGATTGGCTGGTTTACACCACGTGACCTGATTGTCTAACTGTGATTGGCCCATCAGAGCGTTTCCTCAGCAACGCCATTCAAACTAAACTGATGCGCTTCTCTTCATCTGTGCGCCTTAATGGCGCAAAGAGGAACTTTAGCGCCACCAACTGAGATGGAGGAGAAGTGTGAGTGTCCAAAACATTTCTTTTAACCCTTGTGCTGTCTTTGGGTCAAAATTACCCAATTCTTCTATCCTTCTTTCCTCCTGCCATTCTCTCTCCTTCCTTCTTCCTTTCCTCTTTTCCTCCTTTTTTACCCTCCTTTACTCCTTTTTCTTCCTACCTCCCTCCCGTCATTCGTTCCTTTATTACCTTCTTTGCTTTTCCTTCCTTCTTTCCTTATTTTATCCATTCCTTCCTTCTTCCCTTATTTCCTTTTCTCCCTTATTTCCTTCCTTTCTCCTTCCTTCCATCTTTTCTCCCTTCCTTACTCCCTTTCCTACTTCCTTCCTTCTTTTCTCCTTTCTCCCTTCCTTCCATCTTTTCTCCCTTCCTTACTCCCTTTCCTACTTCCTTCCTTCTTTCCTTCTTTTCTCCTTTCTTCCTTCTTTGCTTCTTTTCTCCCTTCACCCTCCCTTGACCCAAAGACAGCACAAGGGTTAAGACATTACTATGGAAGAGAAAAAAGAGAAGAAAAAAAAGTAAGATGAAATAAGATGAAAAATTAGCCTTAAAAATAAAAATATCCCCACGATAAGTCATAATTATGAGATAGAAAGTCATAATTATGACTTTTTATCTATTTTATTCGACTTTAGGCTATATCTCATAATGTCGACTTTCTATCTCATAATTATGACTTTCTACCTCATAATTTCGACTTTCAATCTCATAATTATGACTTTTTATCTATACAGGCATCAGCCTCCACCTCCTCCGGAGCTTTGTCCTGTTTTGGTGGGCCCCAAGGCTTGAGCCTCATTTGAAGCCTTTTTCCCATTAGGGGAATCCTGAAGATTGGGAGTTCAGTCTGGAACAGAAGGAGAGTGAGTTGGACAACTTTAAATCACAAATAAAAAATAAAATATAAAGAATGAATGACGAGAGAGAGAATGATGACTGTAATGTGGCAGGATGGTCCTCTGTCCGTCCCTTCCCTCTTACTTGATTCACATCAGGTGTGAGTCCAGCATTATAGCTGCTCAGGTGTCACAATCAGAGTCAAAGTCAAAACAACAATATATACAATACATATATACAATACACACACATACATGTACAAACACGAATATATGATAGAAAAGCAGAAGCAGGTTGTGTAAAACTCTATTATTTTAATAACACGAAGAAACAATAATAAACACATATCCATATATATCTATGTATATCCATAAACATCTCCATATATACTATGGCATGCCGTTCAGGAAATAAATCTTTGAATATATGGAATGAAACAAGATTAATTGAAAAAAAAAAAAAAATATATATATATATATATATATATTGTAGGGGAAAATCATTGAAAAGGTAATTTTCCAGCAAATTCATGCTTTTATGATGCAAAACAATCTTTTTAACGCATTTCAGTCTGGATTTCGGCCACAGAACTGAGACTGTACTCATCAAAGTCTTAAATGATATTCATCTGAATTATGATGCAGGCAAATCCTCTGTTCTGGTATTACTGGATCTCAGTGCTGCATTTGACACATATGGCATGTTTACAGGTCTTAACAAGAAATCAATCAGGCAGCTACAGCTGATCCAGAACGCTGCCGCCAGAGTCCTTACAAACACCAGGAAACTGGACCATATTACACCGGTCATGAAATCACTCCACTGGCTTCCAGTGAGTCAAATGATAGAGTTTAAAACCTTACTGCTGGTCTACAAAGCACTGAATGGTCTAGGACCAAAATACATGCTGGATCTGTTAGTTCCCTATGAAGCTCCCAGACCCCTGAGGTTCATCTGGATCTGGTTTGTTGTGTGTCCCAAGAACCAGAACCAAGCAAGGTGAGGCAGCGTTCAGTTATTCTGCTCCTCACCGGTGGAACAAACTTCCTGTAGACCTGACCTTTTTCAGAGCAGTCATCTGTGTCAGGTCTATCTATTCACTTCTGATGATATGTAAATAGGTGTGTGCGAGGACCAGCAGGTGATTGGGAGATTGGCTTCCAGCTCGGCTATTGATTGGCTCTTACCTGCTTTATGAAGGGCCTGGATGACACCCCAGACAGAAGAGGCATTCCCATCTCCCTCCTCTCCCAACCGGCCACACTTCACACTCTTAATAGCAATCGCATTAGCTTTTGTTAGAGCTAATTAGGGGTGGACTGCCATTTTGGTTAACCTTGTTTTCTCATGTATATGTTCGGTTAGATTTATTACTCCCTAGTTAGATCTGTTCTGTTTATGTTGACCTTGGTCCACCCTGAAGCCGGATCAAGCTCTCTCATTTAATTCAATTCCAGTAAATAAATCCACCTTCATATTCAAAATATTGGTCTCCGTGGCTGCTTGGGACTTGGGGAAGATGGGCTCTTTCATGTTGTGTCTTGGACACCCCTAGACAGGGCATAACACTCCACATTCAGAAGGAGCTCATATTGTTTGTTTTGCCAACATGAAACATGGGAATACGAGGTGAATCAGACATGTATATTGCAGGTAATCAAATTATCCAGATTTGCCACCAGATGTGGTTGGCCTGCAGTCAGTTAGCACAACAGCTATAATCAAAACTAAGAACACTAAAGTTGCAATAAATGTAAACATTTAATATTTGTTATACTGACAATATTTAATGTGTGGCATTTGCCTTTTTAATGCATAGCACATAATGCTCACTTTGTTAATTAAGTGCTACCTTTCAGTTTTCTGAGATTTCTTTCTTTTTAATAATGCATTAACTCATATTGCGAGTTTACATTTGTAAACGAAAGAGAAATCATGGGATTGGAAGGATATACATTTTGTTACTTGTTACACCTGGAGACCAAGCATTTGCAAAAGATCACAGTCTCTTGTGCTTACCTTGCAATGGTAGAACTATTAAAACAGAGCAGTCTAATAATAATAACACATTTTATTTGTTAGGGGCCTTTCATGGCACTCAAGGTCGCCATACAACAATCAAAATATTTAAAAAAAATTGTTTTTGTAATTGCATTACAGAAAATCACAATATTCTAATTTTCTGAGACAGTCCTGTATATAAACTGATAACAGACCAGGTTTCCATTTGACTTGATACGCAAGGGAGAAAGAACAAAAAGCCCTTAGAAAGTGACATTTATTGTAAATAATTCAGTAACCATGACATTAGTGGGAACAAATATTATTTTAACATGGGAATCATTACAAGGCAATAAAAAAAAAGTAACTACAAGTGGCTATATTTTTGTACAGTGACAAAAGTGAATGGTTGAGACTTTTTGCTTTAAGATTCACTAATAATACCTGGCAAGACCAGAACTAAATTAATCAAAAAGCTACTACAGCCAGTCATCACATTTAATTACGAAAGAAAAAATAAAAATATGAAGAGAAAAAAAAAACGCACAGAAGATTTCCTTTTACTGGCCTGCTTCATAACATAAAACATTAATAAAATACAAATTGTCATTAATGAGCTACAAAAATAGAAAAATGCCATTTTGAAATAAACCCTTGTCTACCATAACTGTTTCAGTAGTACACAATAAAAAGCACCATTCGTTTGTCATCTGAAACAATTCTCCCAGCAAATATTGTAGTTTATGGAGAAATATTACAAGACAGATACTACACAACCCATGGTTTACTGATGCAGGAATGTTCTGATATGAAACAGGTTTTGGAGTGGTGAAAGTTCAGCTCTTCAGTCCATCCCTAAAATGTATGTATGTACCGGTATGTATGTTAGAGTTTGGCATAGAAATAGGAATGGTATGACTTAAATTACAGGCCTGCCTTGATGGAATAATCTATATCAATCAATAATAATAATAATCAGTAACAGCAGGTTGATCATTTTTTAGCTGAACTGGATTTTTTAGGTGTTTTGACCCCTCCTTTCTTCTTGGGTGTGGTGAAATCCTTCTCGCAAACCTCACATACCCAAAGACCTGTCAAAACAGAATAAATCATTAATATAAAAGAAAACACAAAAATCTGGTTTTCCTTCTGCCATGCGGAATGAAGTTGCCAAGTGGTGTTGTGTCTGTTAGCCCGTGAATCCACCTAAGCACCAACCACACTGTCCTTCCACCCACCTTTAGGTATCGAGTCCATCCCGACGCAAAATGTGTGGTATCCTCTGTCACACTTGTCACAGAACATCATCTCATCCTCGTGGTGAGGCTGTTGGCACACGGTGCAGGTCTTGCACTCCATGCACTGCCAGCGGTACGTCTGGATCACAGACACAAGCTCACGGCTCATGTCCAAGCAGGATGGGTGGCCTGAAGTTTATAGACGCAGATGAATATAATGTGCACAGGTAAAAAAAAAAAGGAGGAAAGATCCAGACACACAAAAGCCAAATAAATACAGAAGAGGTGCATTGACGCATACAGACAATCAGACGGTAAGACACAAATACACACTAAATGTGGACAGGTACATGAATATACATGCGCTGCTGCAGAGGCCCATTTCCTCTCATCTTGAGGCTCATCTTGGTAAATTTACACATTATAACAGAAAATAAAAAGTAACATTCAACAGTGCAATCTTCACACGTGTGATTACAAAATTATGCAATAAATTTGATGAACTTTACTGACAAGTCATAGTATTTGAAAAATGTAGACACACTGAAACAAAACAACAAAAAAGATCTTTCACACAGGGACATCATTTACTGATTAAAACTATAATTTTAACAGTGTAAATGTGCTGATGTACAGAAAACATGAGAGAAGCACAAACTAAAGGAAACAAAGGAATTTTAAGAACTGCAACAAAACTGCCTTTTAGATTCTGTATGTGAACTTACCGCTGTTATCACATTGCGAGCAGTGAATGAGAGCTTCTGGTTTTCCTTTCTTGTTGGCCTCTTTACCCTTCTGGCAAATGCCACATATAGCATGGGGAATGACCTTAGGCTGCAAGGGCAGAATAAGGCTATAAAAACAATTTCCACAAGTGTATCCTGTAGTCATGGAAATACAAATGAACAAAGTGATGCGTGGGAGAAAAAATACACTTTTTCTTACTCTACTTTCTCGGGACTTTTTATACAGTTCATGGTGTGGACACTAACTTAACCAGCTGCTACCAAAGCTGCTCCAGACATCAAGTCTGACAATTTGAAATGTTGGTAACCTTGGATGCTTATTTATTTCTATTGATTTATGTTTACAAAACTGATCAATGGCAAAGCGCAACCAAAGGTTTGTTAACGTCACAGTACGAAAATTAATACTGAGGATTCAACTGCAACAGTGTGCAAAGTACTATTAAAATATATGCCAATGTTCATTAGAGAGGTTCTGTTGACACGCAAACACAAAAAGACTCTGGCATCTGATTTTTACCTCTTATGAAATGCTGCTTCGCATAAGAATTTGAGAAGTCTTTTTTTAATCATGTGTCCAACGCATCATATACGGATACATGATGCCAGAATGATTCATAATTCACAAGAATTATTTATGAAACAATGTGTTAAACAATTAAGGACACAGTCAGAAATTGTGATACACTGGGTGAATTTATAACGTTTCCCCCTCTGTTTATGTTTGAATGTGGTAATTCAAAGCTTTTATGAAATTTGCTGTTGAATATAAATGATGGCAGATGGGGAGGAAACAAAGAGCAAAAGTTAATCAGGGACATTTAAATCAGGGCATCACACAGCCAAACAGCCAGTCACTGAAGCTTAGTTCTGTATAAGAACCAAATTTAACCAAGTATGATATTTATGTATTAGTGATTAATAATGATAGAGCACACCTATAAATAATAAATCAACTAAGAGCAGCAATGTGTATAAGGATAAACCACGTTCAGGGTAGTAGGAGTGCACTATTTTCTCCTGGTTGTTCATGATCTGAACATTGAATTTGTTTAGGTCATATCCTACACAACAACTTCAGACATCAAGATAAATAGCAAAATGATTAAAATGTCCCCAGACAGGTGCTGAGCAGAGCAGACTAAAGAGGCAAAGGCTGCAAAAGTATGGGTCAGTGAAGAATATGGTTTTGTAATGATGAAAATTCAATACTATAGAGCAAATCTAGGAGAAAGAGAAAAGCAAGAGAGGAAAATAAGAAAAGCAAGCTCTGAATGCAGTCCCCTGAATTACATGTAAAAATTTTAACTAATATTTGCCAACCATTCTTAGCTAATATGCAGCTGTTTAAATTAATTTGGCTTCTTGGATTAGTGTTATATTTCAATATGAGGTTTGTTGCCATTGTTAATAGACTTTGTACAAATATGTAATTTTTGGGGGAAACATTAAATGCCTACATAACCAGCAGTGTTTAGTGTAGCAGCTGAAAACCCCAGTAAATCTGGATGAGGATTGCACCGTGAAAACATCTTGTGAATGAGAATATTGTCACAGTAAAACTGTGGAAAAAAGTGTAATTCACAAAACTGAATCCAGCTAGTTTCAATACATTTTATTCCAAATTAACTATATTTGGAAAAGAAATGCTGCACATATACAATATATAACCGTCTCAAAACACTTCCAGCCATGGCCACTTTTATATGAACTGTTAGCTTTTGAATGGCATCATATTGCTGCAACATGCAGCTGCAGACACATACAGGCAGCAGGAATAGTGTTCACCCTATAATAGCTATTAACACTGCTGAACAAAAACATTTTGCTCATACTTTTGACATGTGAGTATTAATGTCTCTGCTGCCATGTGATGTGTTTGATAGTGAAGTTTTATAGCTGTGTATCACCGCACTCCTGCCATTTCATCTAACTGTTTTTTTAAATGTTGTACTTTAAACAATAGTGAATATGAGAATTTTCATATTTAGTATCTCTGACAATAAAATACTTTCTACATGTTCAGCCTTTAGTTAATAAACAATATAAAGTGTTTACAAGTGATCTAATAATGTTCTCTCTATAATGTCTCATTCATATGTGAGCTACAAAAAGGCTATGAAGCCACAGCTTTCATACAATGAATCTTCTTAAATAATCAAACCTAATATATCATGTTAATGGTGCAACTTGTGTACATTTAATATGTATACAACATGAGGAAAATACTGTCAGTTATCCATCAGTCAAACTACAATCTGAAATCAGCAAATGGGATGGTCTGGAAAATACTTAAAAAATACTAAAAAAATAATAATAATGAAAAAAAGAATATTTCCTTTTAATTTGTGTTGAGAATATGATATACAATGAGATTTTAGTGCAGCATAGTCTACTTTCGAGATGGCATCTCCTCCAGTGCAAAAACCAGATTCTGCACACATTACAGAGGCATGGATGTAAGAGGAAATGGCAATGCGACAAAGTTTTACCAGCATTACTTTTTTTTCCTGAATGTGTTGCAGACTTAGTAAATAATGATTAATTAACAATTGAAATAAAGTTGATCAGATAAACCATTACATTTCTTGGTTTCCTAATTCCTACAATGAAATTAGTCACATGTCAAATCTAATTATCACTTAGCTTTTTCCCGTACCATCCCAATTCTCTCTGATTTAGGAATGTAATTCCACCTTTGGCATTATTCATTTTCACTTGGAAGTTTTCAGAAAGAATCTGCATCACTCTAAAGCTTCAATCTCAAAAGAAGAGGTCACTGTTTCCACTGCTTGCTCTGAAGATGGTAGCTTGATTAGAGCAAAATAATAACAAAAACATAACATCTTAATAACGGGGTAAAAGTGCTGATGTCATGTGGTGATATTTGTAAAAAACATCAGAATCATTCCACAGTATTTTATTCTTTTATATTCTGAGGCTCCCTTAGGGAGGGGAATGTTACATCTCAGCTCTACACTGTAATTTTAGTTTAACAAATTTTCCAAATATATTAAATGAAAGATTATAGTTTCTTTCTATGCACCTTTCTAAAATGTGGATATGTGGAAATTCATTAATTGTATATCTCATTCATGACAAAATTGGCATTGGTGAATGCTATATAATCTAAGGAATTGTGGATACCAACATGCCATACCATACATGTTAATGATCCAATGAAAGATCCTGACTCGAGTTTACGCTAAATTAAAACCCACTGGTACTACATTACCAGACAATATAAAAAGGACCATGCCCACACAACAAAAGCTGAGCTGAAGTCAATTAGACATACTCAGGTCCATTATATTAATTTTAGAACCAATTCACCTAGAAGTGCAAAGTGGACTGGCAACCGATTTCATCATCAAAGCAATTTGATAGGTTTAAATGTGCTAATCATTGCATGCCTGTGTCAGAGAAAGGTAAGCTGAGGCTCAGTCTACTTGTAGCTCAGCTCAGCGACAGTGTGAACACGGTCAGCAAATGTGTTTCTCTCCAAGTTGACATATTAGGTCAGGTTATGTCCACGCCAAACAACCATCCCATACTTGTTAACATATCAACAGTACATCACATGGAGCATAAGCAAATTATGTTATTTTATCAATACACACTTGAAACATCTACACTGTCAATAATGTTAAACTGTTCCGTAGTTAATGTGAACTACTTTTAGTATCAATCTTATGTAGTTCATATTCTTCTGTATCAGAATAGCAAAATTAACTATTTATTTTAAATTTAAAAATGTTTAACTAAAACTAGCAGCCAAACATCCACTTACTTGTCTGGAAAACATCGTTTTGACAAGTCAGGACAGCCAAGAGGTATATTGAAGACAATCGAAAGGAAACACTGTAAAAGTTCAAACTTGTCTTAACTGAAAAAAACAAAAAGTGAAAGTGCAGCAAAAAAGAAACAAGTGAAGTGTTCCTTTAAAATGTTGTTATTGCTCACAGTCTGGTACAAAGAGGGGGAAAAGCCTCGTAGTGATCATAAAACCAAAATCTGAACGTGGGACCCCAGTACGTGTGTGTGTATGTGTGTGTGTATGTGTGTGTGTGTGTGTGTGTGTGTGTGCGTGTGTGTGTGTTTGTGTGTGTGTGTATGTGTGTGTGTGTGTGTGTGTGGACCAGGATGTCCCAGCTTGAAAAGGCTGACCAACTGTAGAAGCCGGAGAACAAAGTCAAGAGAGCTAGGGAGGAGTGGCTGGATGGATGGAGTAAGGGAGTGGTAGTAGTAGAAAGAGGAGGAGGGGCTAGAAAAGTGCTGCTGCTGCTGCTGCTGTTGGAGAAGAGTTCAGGTGGTTTTGTCCTCTACCTTGTACCCTGGGGTGGCTTTGTGAAAGGCAGACTGGCGCTGGTCTTTGCCCGACGTTGACGTCCTGTCTTTGGCTTTAGACTTGTGACCCGGTCCACCTCCACCCTCCTGGCTCTCCAGGTCTGATGTGTTGCCTGAAGAGCTGTCCTGTGGAGTAACAGAGGTGAAAAATGCATTGAAATAGTGTAATTCGCAAATGTTTAAACCAATTGAGAAATTGCAGATTTAAGATTTTTTGTAATTTAGAAAAACTTCCAGCTCTTCTGGAAATGGGGCTTGTAGAAAAATGTCTTCCAATTCAAACTGAACTGAGTGTAGTAAAGGTTAGCAATTTTGACATGAGACGTATCAAACAGCAATTAATGTCACTACATTGCAAACGTCTATTAAACTGAATGATCCATATGTATCACTCTGGCCCTGTCTCAATACTCCCACTACCCCTCGTTTTCATCCCTACCCCTAAATTTTGCGCGTTCCCGTGAGGGTAGTGGTGTCCCAACTCCTCTTTCCACCTAGGGGTAGTGAAGAAAAGTAGTGTAGTGGCTATGAATCTTTCTCTACGGATCGAGGGATTTCCGATGCTCACTAGCTGAACTAGTGACAGAAAAATTTCCCAGAATGCTTTTGGTCGTCATTTGCGGACTGAATAAAAAAAAAAAAACACATGGCGGACATTTCTTATTTTTTAGTAAATAAAATCAATATTTTGAGTTAGTTTCTGCATAAAAATGCATTTTGATTACATTTCTAGTGAGAAATATATATTTTACTTTCATAATATTCACTCAGTGAATGTATATAATCACTTTTTTGCCCGTTGTTGCAACCTCGCCAGAATAAAGACTGATTTATGGTTCCGCGTTACACCAACGCAGAGCCTACGGTAGGGGTAGGCAATTCCGGTCCTCGAGGGCCGGTGTCCTGCATGTCTTAGATGTTACCCTGCTTCAGCACACCGTGATAAAAGTACCTGTGTCATTAACAGAATTGTGCAGCCCTGGATGACAAGCTGATGACGATGATTAATTAGAATCAGGTGTGTTAAAGCAGGGAAACATCTAAAACATGCAGGACACCGGCCCTCGAGGACCAGAATTGCCTACCCCTGGCCTACGGCGTAGGTTACGAGGCGACGCGCGCCGTACCCTACGCCGTACCCTACGCCGTACCCTACGCCGTACCCTACGCCGTACCCTACGCCGTAGGCTCTGCGTCGATTTAACGCGGAACCATAAATCAGGTCCCGAAGCCGGCAGGCAGGCAGAAATCCTGAAATTTTCGGAGCAAATTTCTTAATAGGCGTGGCTACAACTGTTAGATTCATCTATTCAACCAACATTTATCTTCCTAAATGATTTATTTCAGCCAGCGGTTATTCTCCACAGAGCTGCAGGTTTCTCCCCGGGACGACGGCGCAGGTTGACCTGGCGATCACGTCCGTACTCCGGCTGCTGCTGCTGCTGCGCCCCGGTCTCATCATCGCCGAAAACATCAGATCAAATTTCTTAACAGGCGTTATTTGAATAAACTGAGCCCAGGTTGGGCATCTTAACGGTTACTTTTACGCCTGAAAAAATATTAAAACTTAATAAAGTGGCATATTAACAGCGCTACAGCTGAAAAACAGCTTTAGCTCTCAGCTTCCTGATTTTAGGGGTGGTGCTGAAAGTAGGAGTAGTGGGAGTATTGGGACAGGGCCCTGGGAAGATTTCAAGTGCCCTAAAATCTGTCCCTTCTTTTTTAGGGGTGATTGAAAGCACGCTAGTGAAAGAAAGTAAGGAGAGTATTGGGATTGGGCCTTATTCAAGATTGATGTGTGATCAGACACAGATCATACATTACACAGCTGTCCTGACTACTGTCTTACAGATGAGTTCTTGTTTTTCTTGTCGTCCTTGCCTTCCTCAGCATCATCCGAATCGGGTTCTGAGTCCAGAGCAGGAAGCTCCGGATCCAGTGGAGGCTCAAACAGAGCAGTGTTCAACGGCAAGTACCGCAGCTCATTGGGAGAGTACCTATTGTAGAGACAATGATGTATCGGAGCAAAACACTGCACAACAAGAAAATAATACTCCTAGAAAAGTACAAGTACAATTTTGAGATGGTTACTCTGCATATGTATGAAGAAAACTAAGAAAATCTATTTTTTGTGTTAAATTTACCTTTTATAGTAATCTTGGAACTGTCCTGGTATGAGAGCCACAGGGTAGGGCCCTGTTCGGGTTAGGTCTGGAGCTAGCACCTTGAACCTACCCTGGGGCACCTGGATTATCTGATAAAACACAGACCAGAATATCAGACACTAAACGCCAAGCAGAAGTTTGTTACCTATTGACTGAATCATACATCATTTCAGGTTGGACTTACATGTGTCTGAAGGTCAAAGTAAGCCCTCCTCTCTTCCATACGCTCTCTGTTGAAGTTACTGTTGAACTCTGCAGCCTTTCTTGCTGCCTTCTTTATATACTCTGGAACTTTGCTGGCCTCCACCTTCTGTGGGTTCTGCTGTTGCATTTGCTGTGTAAAGATGACAACAACAGAAAAAAATAAGAATTTGTTCATGTACATAAAAGATTTTAGGTAAATGTAAAACCGCAGGATATTTTTGTTGTGTGTGTACTCACAGAGTACTCTTTTGCTATCCTCTGTCGCTCCCTTTCCTGCAGAATGACTGAATACTCAGCGTGTTTTGTGGGATACTCTTTTATCATCAGATCTATCACCTCATCACTCCGCAGAGCTGTCAAACCTGAGGACAA
This sequence comes from Cololabis saira, assembly GCF_033807715.1. Classification (NCBI taxonomy): domain Eukaryota; kingdom Metazoa; phylum Chordata; class Actinopteri; order Beloniformes; family Belonidae; genus Cololabis; species Cololabis saira. The sequence continues at coordinate 40,082,021 of NC_084588.1, read as the reverse complement.
GCCACAGTTATAAATTATATTAGGATTACTTGGGAATTCATTGAAACAAAGAGAGACAATTGTGAACACTGAGTTAGTGCGTAACTTTGTACCCAGAGTGCACTGCGTCTCAGTGATGACATTCTGTTCACGAAGGTAGAGCTTCTCTTTGTGAGACAAGTCTCTCCTCTCCATATCTGCACAGGCATTAAAAACATTTAAGTATTTGCAGCTTGCAGTAGTTATTCACAACAGGGCATGGCTAAATACATACAAATCTTTACCGTGGCATGTAAATAAACAAAACATGACTTCAGATCTTACCGGGGTACTTCCTCTTGAACGATGTGACTCCCAGATACTCGCTGACCTGCTCCTGCAGCATGTAATATTCTCCTGTGTCATCAGGTGGCCACTTATATTCTGTCAGATTTTCTGCTGGGAAATATGTCGGTCTGTGAGGAAAAAGGAGAAGGATGAAGATAAAATTCTCCTTGGAGGAAATACATTACAGCTGTAAGACATTGGGAAATATATAAATGATTTAAAAAGAATAAAAGCTAACTGCTTAAGTCAGTGATAATGTATTGTACCAAACCATGTATCTGGGTAGCCTACCCAAGCTCTGGATTGAAGGTGTCACAACTCCGAGAGCTGTCCCCTGAACCCATTCTCCTTCTTTTGGGAGGTTGACTCCCATCATTGGAAACTTCCTCGATCACATCCTCCTACAGATGGTGTAAAAAAAGTTCTAATTAAATAATATACAGTTACATAACATGACAATATATTGGTAAATTTCAGACAGCATAGGCAAGTTTACATTCAAAACATATAAAACGTACATGATATATTTCTATTTAAATATCACGATCTGTCAAAGCAAATACAGATGATGTAGAGATAGATTTTGTGTAAAGGGCAGGCTAGTATATCTATAAAAGCCATTGTTATTCCATTTCATGGTTAAAGATTGAAATGGTAATATTTCTTCTCTAAATAATATGTTTTATCATCTTTTCAATCCTAAAATAACACCACACACTGAAATCATTCACATCTATCTGTGCACAGCAATCTAACAAAGAACACAAAACTTTCACAGTTCTGTGTAAAAATTGTATTATTTGGATACATAGATGGATTTATAGAATCCTTCTGACTTCAGCATCACTGCTCATAGGTGAAATCTAGATATCAAGCAGATCAATGACGAGAAACAGTTTGTTCCTGACAAAGTAGACATAGAGACAGTTTCTTCCCAGAAGCTGTTGCTCTGATGAACTCTCATCACTCAGTCTCAGAGTAATCAATCACTGTGCAATAATAATAATAATAACAATAATAATAATAATAACCATTTCAATAACCATGTCTACCTCATACTGCTGCACCTTTCACTTTTTTAAAAAAAATTATATATATATATATATATATATATATATATATATATATATATATATATATATTAATAAGAGCTGTCATTTGTATATTTACTGTACAGTGAGCGAAAATAAACGAGTCAAATTCTTTGTCTTGTTTGCCCTGACTTGGCCAATTAGTCCATGGGCCAGAGCCCAAAATTTCACCAAACTTGCTTATAATTTTTGAAAATATCCATGTCTGTAGATGATATTCTGGTATGATAACCCTTCCTGAGTGGCAGTTGGATCATAGTTATCAGCTCATGAAGTCACCCACCCCTTCAGAAAATCACATTTTAGATGCTGGTGCATATCCTGGTTTAGACTCATGTACAGGAAATCTGTCAATGTTTCACAATATTGTCTTTGGTATCATTTTAAAGGGGACCTTTAAAGAATTAATTCAAGCTAAGATGTGATACATTTCCTGAATCCTTATGGTCCTGTGAGTATTCCAATTGTTGTATTTTGTGTCTCTGTTGTTCCTAGATGACACAGGGATAACAAATACTATATCATTTAGGCGAAAATTGTGTAAAGATGTGTTGTTTATAGTTTAAAGAGCTGCAGTGACCTCTATGTTCGTCAGAAAGATTCACACCTTAGCTTGAATGAATGCTTAAAATGATACCAAAGACAATATTGTGAAACATTGACAGATTTCCTGTACATGAGTCTAAACCAGGATATGCACCAGCATCTAAAATGTAATTTTCTGAACTTCATGAGCTGATAACTATGATACAGCTGCCACTCAGGAAGGGTTTTCATACCAAAATATCATCTACAGACATGGATCTTTTCAAAAATTATGAGCAAGTTTTGTCACCTTGAGTGGTGCTGATATCTGTCTGGCCCATGGACTAAATAAACCTGATTCTGATTCTGAAAGTAAAATCATTCTGGCAGGCAGATTTCCTACGAGTTTAATTGTTTATATGCACTCTTTAATTATAATAGTGCACTGGAATATTTTAAATACATCAGTATAATACCCAGTCACGTAAGATGGTTTTTACTAACTTATAACACAAAGTTGTAAACAACAGCATGAGTTAATTACAGACGAGATACAGGAAAGGGCAAAACACCGTTTCTCATTTATACACACATATACATGTATCTACACAAATTGCACAGGGAGATGCAAGTGTAAAGAGCCAGACATGAACATACTGTCCACATCTTTCTCACAACTGAAAACAAAAGCCTCTGCAGACGGACGCGCCGTTAGCTGCATGCTAAGCCAGCTGACACTAAAAACCCTCCTGGAGGGATCAACTAACGGCTTTCAGGAGAACTAATGTCACCTTTAGGGATTGTGCTCCCGGGGTGGCGGGGTTGCTGTCGCAGGGGGTTCTGACGGGGAGCACAGCAGCCATATTCCGATTAATATCTGCACTTAGGCTAGCTCGTTAGCCGTGTGTGGCTGCATTTCTTCTTCTCTGAGATTATTGACGGATCACAACCAACGTTATTAGGTTATACCGCCACCTGCTGTACCGTGTGTGTAACATCAGGAATCACACTTTTGCCTTGGGTTGAGCAATATCAGTATTATTGTACAACATAAAATAAAATACAAATTAAATGAAAAAAAAAAACTCACAAGGGCCATCTCGTATTAAATCATATCTTTCAAGTAAAGAAAACAGTTTAAGGGCTTTCTTTTCTTTAACAAGACTCAAGGACTTAGTCAAGAGCTTTAGCTCATTTCTCTAATGTGTCAAACATGGTTTGGTCTTAAAAAAAATCTACATTTGTGAATGAAGAACTTTCCCAATAACACCAAATTATTAAGGACAAAGTCCAAATTATTGTCTTCAACACAATAATATTATTAATATAATATATAATATAGACAAAATTTTCTAATGACTTTGTTAGTACATTCTTATATATTGACATCTATTTCTCCATATGAACTTAAAATGAACTGTATTTATTGTTTTGATCATTCTTGTTGAGATGGGTAAGGAGAATCCCGGATAAATGAGTCTGGACAGACAATCCATTTTTGATAATAAGACTCTGCCAAAAATGTAAATATCCCTTTGCTGCCACCTGAATTGACTTACACTTGTAAGTGTGTGTGTGGGGGGGGAAATACCTAAGTAAAATAAGATAACCACATTAAATCCTATTATCTATCCTGACCCTGCATCTTTGAGAAAGACAAGGATTGCCCTATAACAATCCCTCATCACCTCACTCCTCCCTAATAACCCTACTAAACTCCATTCCCTTCCCACCCTGTCTCTTAAAGCGTTCCTTTCTACCTTATACTTGCCACATTTAAGAAGCACATGCTCTACACTCTCTGTGACATCACACTCCTCACATTTATAAGACACGGACTTTGCCATTAAATACAGAGTTGATTTTAAACTAGTATGACCTAATCTTTAGAAATTATTACTTCCTCTCTCCTACACTTTCTTTTGTAAACCTTCACGTTAATTGACTTCTGTATGCTATAAAAATGTCTCCCTTTTACACCATTGTCCCACACCTTTTGCCATGAGTCCCTCATTGCCTTTCTAATTAATGATTTTGTGGCTGCATTTCTTCTTCTCTGGAAAATATTATAGTCGTCGGCAAGCGTTTATTTAGATGAGCAGCCCTCCCCCGGACTGGAGGTTGTTTTGAGAAATAAAAATACAAATATGCTCTAATGCAGAGGTTCTCACCTGCTCTGGCTTTGGGACCCATGGAAAAGCAATGAAATAGAAATAGAAATAGAAATAGAAAGCCTTTATTATCATTATACTGGTACAATGAGATTAGGCAGCAGCTCTGTAAAAGTGCACACATGCAAAGACTATGTAAACAAAGACTGTGTAAACAACAAAATGAGAAACAGGAAACATAAATATATATACACTATGAAAATGAGTGAATGAGAGGATAATAATGCACATGAATGAGTGGAAGAATATTGCACATTTTTTATATATTTTTTTAAATTTAACCTTTATTTAACCAGGTAGTAGCCCATTGAAATCAAGGATCTCTTTCACAAGGGTGACCTGGCCAAGAAGGCAGCAGCGCACGTCAAAACAAATAATATCACAAGGTTAAAAGACAGAATACAAAACAATAACAGAGGAACAAAGTAGCAATAAAATGATAAACCCACATCTTATAAAGTGCAGATGCATAGGAGGTCACAGCCAGTTAACAGTAGGTAATCACATCAACCATATAAAGTGCAGATGTTGATGAAGACATAACTACCATCAGGTAGTAACGTAACTAACGTTTTTTTTTAACAAACTTTATTCAACATTTCAAAATTACAAATTTCCTTTGAGGAAACATTAGTTTGCAACTGAAACATAAGTTCACAACACACAAGCGAATATGTAACTATACATTTTTTCCAAGATAAACTTCTAAATTTAAATAAAAAGCAAATAAATAAAATCAATTTAAATAATCACAAAATAAAATAATCACAGGGGTTGACATTTCAACAAAAATGCGTAGCAAGATTGTATCTTAAAGAGCAAGAGACTCTAACATGGTTTCACATAAATCATTTATAGACTGATTTTCTTTTGAAAGTACCTTAATAGATGTTATATAACTTTTTATTTCGTTTTTAAAACATACATAACGTAACTAACGTGTAACTAACGTAATGCAATTAACGGCAAAGAAACAGCGACCAATCAGGTGAAAGAACGAACTTCCGGTTGTTGGGCGAGTATAAATATCTCCGCCCAACGGTTCCAGTCACAGTTGCCGTTTGAGACGCTTTAACGTCTGTCTGCGTAGCGAAACTTTAACTACTTGCCTTTTTTCCACCTTAATACTGCAAACATGGTAAGTGTTTCTTAATTGTCAGGTTTATTTCGATTCAAAGGTTGAAACTTTCTCACCTCGTGTCAATTTCTTTGTTAAAATGCGTAATCAATTTGTCTTTGACATTGAGTCTGAAAACGTAATGTAAAATTAAATTTCTCTGCTGTTAAACAGGGTTCGTGTTTGATACAGAGATGATGCTTTTCTTTTCATGTATTTTTTTAAACCAACGCCCAAAAGGGCGAAGCCTAAATTTCAGTTTAGTCATGAGAACTTTCCTACGGAAATGTTTTACATTCACTTGAGAAAAAACAAATTGCTCTGTTTTTCTGAATTAACAATATAACATTTTAATGGAAAAAAAAATCTGCTGTTTTTCCTCACTCGGCGAGTCGCCTTCAAAATAAAAGCACTAAATATCTGTCTGCTTAAAACATAACAAATAAAAGCCTGGCTTTAAAAAACGTTAATGAGAAAACATAAAACACATTTATAGAAATACTCTACTCCATTTTAAAGGCCATTTACATTATTAACTCATTAACGTTCTTTAAAGCCAGGCTTTTATTTTATTATGTATTACTGTAAGCAGACAGCTATTTAGTGCTTTTATTTTGAAGGCGTCTCGCCGAGACCTCGTAAACGTCCAGCGCTTCGGACTTTAACGGTTAAAGTTTAACGGTTAAAGTTTAACGGTTAAAGTTTAACGGCAGTAGAAAGTGTGTCTTGATGCTAAAGTGAAGCCTAACTGACACAAAAAGCACCTGCTGATAGAAGGGGCACAAGTTTTGTTTTGTTTGCTACTCCAGCAGATCAGAATGGTCAGAAAGTCCTGAGGTTTCTGCGCAAAGTCGACAAACTAATAACACTACCATCGATATAACTTAAAGACAAGAGTATCTCCTAATGTTTCAAACCGAAATAAAACTGGATTAAACTGGACAGGAACATGTTTGCTTCCATGAAATCGAGCTCTCAAGTGAATGAAGCTTCTTGCAAGTTTTGAGGAAAAACAGAGCGTATTTATTTAATTAAAATGTTATCTCGTTAATTCAGAAAAACAGCAATTTTTTTAAATTTATTTTTAATTTTATTATTTGTGTGTGTGTGTGTGTGTGTATAATTTTTTTTAGTTATTTATATTTTTTGCGTATAATCTTTCAGTCTAAAGTGTTTCTCTTGTCGTCTCCTGAAATTCCCAGCGTGAGTGTATCTCAGTGCACGTGGGCCAGGCCGGTGTTCAGATTGGAAATGCATGCTGGGAGCTTTACTGCCTGGAGCACGGCATCCAGCCGGACGGACAGACCCGAAGTGACAAGACAGTCGGCGGAGGAGACGACTCCTTCAACACCTTCTTCAGTGAAACAGGAGCTGGAAAACACGTGCCGAGAGCCGTCTTTGTGGACCTGGAGCCCACCGTCATCGGTGATGATCAGTTCTGCTGCTTTTCAGTCTGAGCAGATCACATTTTAATGATTTGAAACTGCTGACCAGGGGTGAAAGTAGGATAAAGTTCTTGTAGGAACTAACCCCTCCCCACGGGCCCAACCTCAGACACAAATTCAATTTTACAATTTTAAAATGACTATTATGAATTAAGACACAGAGCATAACTTATCGGAAAACATTTACAGAACAGAACATAACAGAATTATTGTGAACAAATCTGAAGGATTGGTGGCCATCGATATGCATTGTCCCATCTGTAGAGCCTGTACCAATAGACTATACTGCAGGGCAACAGGGTTGGTTTTTTGTTATGACGCGTGCTTCAAACTGATTCAAAGGCTCAGACTTAGGATCCGGGTCGGATATGCCAATCCATTTATTCCGTATGCAGCAGCAGTCAAAGCAAACATAATTCCACTGTTTAAATTTAACATAAACTTGTGAGTGACAGAACGCCTTTGCACGTCTTGCACGGTCAAACTGTTTGTCTTCCCCCTGAGTGCAATCATCACCTAGGAAGGTAATAATGGTTACCATGACAACCACCCACCAAGACTGATTGACAGGCTAAACATGACGTCACCATAAGGGGGATGACAATTCATATTCAGTTTAAATAAATAAAACAAAATAAATCCAAATATTTTGGCTCCAACACCATCTAAATCTTTTTTTTTGGGCCTTTGTCCCCCCCTCTCTTTCAGATGAGGTGCGGTCGGGGACCTACCGTCAGCTGTTCCACCCCGAGCAGCTGATCACTGGCAAGGAGGATGCTGCCAACAACTACGCCCGCGGACACTACACCATCGGGAAAGAAATCATAGACCTGGTTCTGGACCGGATCCGGAAACTGGTGAGTTCCTCTCAAGTGGTTTTCACCTCCAAGGCATCGACTGTTTCCTCACGGTTTTCTCTGTGGACAGGCGGACCAGTGCACCGGCCTGCAGGGCTTCCTGGTGTTCCACAGCTTCGGCGGGGGCACCGGCTCTGGTTTCACCTCCCTGCTGATGGAGCGTCTGTCCGTGGACTACGGCAAGAAGTCCAAGCTGGAGTTCTCCATCTACCCGGCCCCCCAGGTGTCCACGGCGGTGGTGGAGCCGTACAACGCCGTCCTGACCACCCACACCACCCTGGAGCACTCCGACTGCTCCTTCATGGTGGACAACGAGGCCATCTACGACATCTGCCGCAGGAACCTGGACATCGAGCGTCCCACCTACACCAACCTGAACCGGCTCATCAGTCAGATCGTGTCCTCCATCACCGCCTCCCTCCGCTTCGCCGGCGCCCTCAACGTGGATCTGACGGAGTTCCAGACCAACCTGGTGCCGTATCCCCGGATCCACTTCCCTCTGGCCACCTACGCCCCCGTCATCTCGGCGGAGAAGGCCTACCACGAGCAGCTGACCGTAGCTGAGATCACCAACGCCTGCTTCGAGCCGGCCAACCAGATGGTGAAGTGCGACCCTCGCCACGGCAAGTACATGGCCTGCTGCCTGCTGTACCGCGGAGACGTGGTGCCCAAAGACGTCAACGCCGCCATAGCAACCATCAAAACCAAGCGCAGCATCCAGTTCGTGGACTGGTGCCCCACCGGCTTCAAGGTGGGCATAAACTACCAGCCCCCCACCGTGGTTCCCGGGGGAGACCTGGCCAAGGTGCAGAGGGCTTTGTGCATGCTGAGCAACACCACCGCCATCGCCGAGGCCTGGGGCCGCCTGGACCACAAGTTTGACCTGATGTACGCCAAGCGGGCCTTCGTCCACTGGTACGTGGGGGAGGGGATGGAGGAGGGGGAGTTCTCCGAGGCCCGGGAGGACATGGCGGCTCTGGAGAAGGATTACGAGGAGGTGGGAGTTGACAGCGTTGATGATGGAGGAGAGGAAGAGGCAGGGGAATATTAAGACGTAAGCGGCAGCGTCGGAAAGGAGGACGAAAGAGGAGAATTAGATCCCTTGAACATCCGTCAGCCAGTTCTCAAGTTTTGTGTTCATGACGGAAATGCAGTTGATGTTTATGCAGTTGATGTTTGTTTGTGTTCATGACGGAAATGCAGTTGATGTTTATGCAGTTGATGTCTGTTTGTGTTCATGACTGAAATGCAGTTGATGTTTGTTTGTGTTCATGACTGAAATGCATTTGATGTCTTTGTTTGAGTTTGGCATCTGAAATGTGTTAAGTCTGGAAATCTAGATTAAAGTGAATTTGTCAATGTTTCACTTTTAAGCTCATTCCCGCAAGTGCTGAAATGCTACCGTTTCATAATAGCAGCTTTTAGGGGGGGGGGTCTGACACTTGACTCCACCCTCTCTGTAGGCTCTTAGATCATATTAAACAAAACTCACTTTAGTCCCCCTTCAAAATCTGAAATCAGTTAACCTTTCACTGATTTCTGCTGCAGATCTAACTGTAACTTTCACATTGGATTAATGAAGGCAGAAATACACACTTTTGTGAAAAATCTACCATTTTATGAAGTGGGAATTTTTTTTTTTTTATTGGTGTTCACCTCGTCAGCGCAAACTCAAAATGTCCTGGAAAGGAGAACAAAGGTCAGATTAATTACACTTGGATGAACCCTCAGCAGCAGGTGATGAAGCTTTTTTTCCCCTGACGGAAGACACCAAGGATGGATTCTCAACATCTGACCCCACCAGGAGTTTGTTCCTCGTTTCATCTTTGCTCAAGTAATTAAAACAGATCATCCCTTTTCTATTAAAAAGGCACAATAGTTCTGGTCCAAATCCAGGGTCAACCATCGACTAAAACTGGACAAACCCCCGGTGACGTCACTCAGGCTTTAAGAGTCCTTTTGAAGCCTGTTTTTCTCTTTTTGTCACTGAAGGTGCAATCTTGATAGAAACTGAGATCACCAAAATCTCAGATCATCTAAAAAATATCCAGGACGTGCAGACCTCTGAACCAGATCTAACAAGCCCACTTTAGCTCATTTACAGCGGATTAAATATTTAATCCAGTCAAGAGTAACACACATGAACATCCTCACAATCACAAGCTGTATACAGCTTTTCCTGTGAAGCCGTCAGTGCAACAGACAAAGCACAAATATGCATGGACCAGTACTGAGTTAACTTCTCACTACAAGATTCTACACGGTACCAAAGTTGTTCATATTCATTATCACCCCAACACTGAGATGTGAAGTGCAATGGAGTGTAACGGTTGACACAAAGTACTTGTTGGTGGGACCACGCACCAATTCTAGCAATGTTTTCAGGTGGTAATAGGCAGATTTAGTGATAAACTTTAGATGGCTGTTGAAGTTCAGGTCTGAGTCAATAATTACACCAAGATTTTTGGCTTGATTTGTAGCTGTCAATGACATGGAGCCAAGGTGAGCGCTGATCTTTTCCCTTTCATTTTTAGGGCCAAAAAGGATCACCTCTGTCTTTTCTGCATTTAGCTTGAGAAAATTCTGGCCCATTGCTGATGCAGAAAAGCTCTGTCCGAGGTTATAAAATCAATTAAATTGACTCTAGATACAAGCATGGCAGTAAAGGTAAACTTGTTTTAAGATTAAAGACACAACTTACTTGACTTTTCCTTATAAATTATGAACATGTTTGCTGATCACAAAGCTGAAAAGCACAAATAGACTGAAAAAAGACAAAGAACCCTCCTTTGTGGCATTTACTGATTTATTTATCTTAATCTATTTGTCTCACTTTGCTACGTTCCTTCAGCTTGAGCTACAGTTTTGCCACAGTCACAATGATAAAACACAAATACTATTTTTTGTCATTAGATGGCAGAATATTCTTATTTTAACGATTTAATAGGAGAAGAAACATTTTTTTCCGCGTCGACTGCATCGTCACATTAGCCTCCGGAAACGGACTAAAACATTTTTATGACTAAGTTCGAGAGACAAGGATGTATAAACATTCTCAGATATATACCACATATTTTAATATGTAAAATTAGGAAATCTGATAATTTATGTATCAAGGAATATTTTTAACCACAAAATACATTTGTAGGTATCTTATTTTGAAGCCTGTAACCGGAAGTGTGTTTAGTTCTAAAACTAGAAAACTGTTAAACTGTTAACAGAAGAAAGGCTGTGTGGGTTTACTTTAAATACGGCAACAACTTAAAACGAAAGATATTATAAATCAACAATGTGGCTCTTTGTTTCATGCTGCAGCAACCAGGGAACTACGAAGCTGTTTGTTAGACGCAGTGTAAATGTAACTAACGTATAACGCAACTAACGTTTTTTTTTTAACAAACTTTATTAAACATTTCAAAATTACAAAATTCCTTTGAGGAAACATTAGTTTGCAACTGAAACATAAGTTCACAACACACAAGCGAATATGTAACTATACATTTTTTCCAAGATAAACTTCTAAATTTAAATAAAAAGAAAATAAATTTAAATAATCACAAAATAAAATAATCACAGGGGTTGACATTTCAACAAAAGTGTATAAGCGTAGCAAGATTGTATCTTAAAGAGCAAGAGACTCTAACATGGTTTCACATAAATCATTTATAGACTGATTTTCTTTTGAAAGTACCTTAATAGATGTTATATACCTTTTTATTTCGTTTTTAAAACATACATAACGTAACTAACGTGTAACTAACGTAATGCAATTAACGGCAAAGAAACAGCGACCAATCAGGTGAAAGAACGAACTTCCGGTTGTTGGGCGAGTAAAAATATCTCCGCCCAACGGTTCCAGTCACAGTTGCCATAGAGACGCTTTAACGTCTGTCTGCATAGCGAAACTTTTATCTACTTGCCTTTTTTCCACCTTAATACAGCAAACATGGTAAGTGTTTCTTAATTGTCAGGTTTATTTCGATTCAAAGGTTGAAACTTTCTCACCTCGTGTCAATTTCTTTGTTAAAATGCGTCATCAATTTGTCTTTGACATTGAGTCTGATAACGTAATGTAACATTAAATTTCTCTGCTGTTAAACAGGGTTCGTGTTTGATACAGAGATGGATGTTTTTCTTTTCATGTATTTTTTTTAAACCAACGCCCAAAAGGGCGAAGCCTAAATTTCAGTTTAGTCATGAGAATTTTCGTACGGAAATGTATTACATCCACTTGAGAAAAAACAAATTGCTCTGTTTTTCTGAATTAACGATATAACATTTTAATGGAAAAAAAATCTGCTGTTTTTCCTCACTCGCGAGACGCCTTCAAAATAAAAGCACTAAATAGCTGTCTGCTTAATACATAACAAATAAAATAAAAGCCTGGCTTTTAAGAACGTTAATGAGAAAACATAAAACACGTGTATAGAAATACTCTACTCATTTTAAAGGCCATTAACATTATTAACTCATTAACGTTCTTTAAAGCCAGGCTTTTATTTTATTATGTATTAAGCAGACAGCTATTTAGTGCTTTTATTTTGAAGGCGTCTCGCCGAGACCTTGTAAACGTCCAGCGCTTCGGACTTTAACGGTTAAAGTTTAACGGTTAAAGTTTAACGGTTAAAGTTTAACGGCAGTAGAAAGTGTCTTGATGCTAAAGTGAAGCCTAACTGACACAAAAAGCACCTGCTGATAAAAGGGGCACAAGGTTTGTTTTGTTTGCTACTCCAGCAGATCAGAATGGGCTTTCCGTCTGAACATCCGCAAAGTTATGGAGCCAAATCAAGGCCAAAAGTTTTGCTAATTTGAAAATAAGATTTGAACCTGAAAATTCTTTTTTACAGTTTAAATGATTTTTTTAGGCGAAGCCTAAATTTCAGTTTAGTCATGAGAACTTTCCTACGGAAATGTATTACATTCACTTGAGAAAAAACAAATTGCTCTGTTTTTCTGAATTAACGAGATAACATTTTAATGGAAAAAAAATCTGCTGATTTTCCTCACTAGACGCCTTCAAAATAAAAGCACTAAATATCTGTCTGCTTAATACATAACAAATAAAAGCCTGGCTTCAATGGCGTCAATTCAGTCAAAGCTAAGGTATGGCAAGGTTACGAGTCACAGAACTTAACTAGAATATCAATCAACACGTCCAGCAAATACTCATCACAGAAGTCTATGTAGCTTATCTGTGTGGTCAAGAAAACTGGAACTTTTTCAAATTCAGTCTCGCTCACTGCAAAAACTCAAAATCTTACTAGGAATATTTGTCTTATTTCTAGTTAAAATGTCACACCCACAATGTTACACTTAAAACAAGAATCATCGCCAGAAAAATAACTTATTTGACCATTTTCACCTGTTTCAAGTGAATTTTCAATTGAAATAAGTAGAAAAATCTGCCAGTGGGACAAGATTTATCTTCTCATTACAAGCAAAAAAAAATGTTCTACTTATTTTAAGTAAAAATCTACTTGAAACAGGTGAAGATTGTTGTTTTTTGAGTCTTGTCTTAAATGTAATGAGATTTTTTTGACTAAAAATTTGACATTTTAACTAGAAATAAGACAAATATTCTTGTTAAGATTTTGAGTTTTTGCAGTGTAATAACTAGTGAAATCGATCCTGTTGTTCTGATTTGCATTTGTAGTTATTTTATATGTATTAAATAATAGAATAATCAATACAAATAGACAAATAATTCCATAAATGTCCAATTGACGCCCCTGCCTGGCTTTAAAGAACGTTAATGAGAAAACATAAAACACATGTATAGAAATACTCTACTCATTTTAAAGGCCATTTACATTATTAACTCATTAACGTTCTTTAAAGCCAGGCTTTTTGTTATGTTTTAAGCAGACAGCTGTTTAGGGCTTTTATTTTGAAGGCGTCTCGCCGAGACCTTGTAAACGTCCAGCGCTTCGGACTTTAACGGTTAAAGTTTAACGGCAGTAGAAAGTGTCTTGATGCTAAAGTGAAGCCTAACTGACACAAAAAGCACCTGCTGATAAAAGGGGCACAAGGTTTGTTTTGTTTGCTACTCCAGCAGATCAGAATGGGCTTTCCGTCTCAACATCCGCAAAGTCCTGAGGTTTCTGCGCAAAGTCGACAAACTAATAACAATACCATCGACATAACTTAAAGACAAGAGTATCTCCTAATGTTTCAAACCAAAATAAAACTGGATTAAACTGGACAGGAACATGTTTGCTTCCATGAAATCGAGCTCTCAAGTGAATGAAGCTTCTTGCAAGTTTTGAGGAAAAACAGAGCGTATTTATTTTTTAATTAAAATGTTATCTCGTTAATTCAGAAAAACAGCAATTTTTTTAAATGTATTTTTAATTTTATTATTTTTTTATATATATGTGTGTGTGTGTGTGTGTGTGTGTGTGTATAATTTTTTTTATAGTAATTTAAATTTTTTGCGTATAATCTTTCAGTCTAAAGTGTTTCTCTTGTCTTCTCCTGAAATTCCCAGCGTGAGTGTATCTCGGTGCACGTGGGCCAGGCCGGTGTTCAGATTGGAAATGCATGCTGGGAGCTTTACTGCCTGGAGCACGGCATCCAGCCGGACGGACAGACCCGAAGTGACAAGACAGTCGGCGGAGGAGACGACTCCTTCAACACCTTCTTCAGTGAAACTGGAGCTGGAAAACACGTGCCGAGAGCCGTCTTTGTGGACCTGGAGCCCACCGTCATCGGTGATCAGTTCTGCTGCTTTTCAGTCTGAGCATTTTAATGATTTGAAACTGCTGACCAGGGGTGAAAGTAGGATAAAGTTCTCGTAGGAACTAACCCCTCCTCACGGGCCCAACCTCAGACACAAATTCAATTTTACAATTTTAAAATGACTATTATGAATTAAGACACAGAGCATAACTTATTGGAAAACATTTACAGAACATAACAGAACAGAATTATTGTGAACAAATCTGAAGGATTGGTGGCCATCAATATGCATTGTTCCATTGGTAGAGCCTGTACCAATAGGCTATACTGCAGGGCAACAGGGTTGGTTTTTTGTTATGACGTGTGCTTCAAACTGATTCAAAGGCTCAGACTTAGGATCCGGGTCGGATATGCCAATCCATTTATTCCGTATGCAGCAGCAGTCAAAGCAAACATAATTCCACTGTTTAAACTTAACATAAACTTGTGAGTGACAGAACGCCTTTGCACGTCTTGCCCTCCTTGCACGTCTTGCACGTTCGAAAACTGTTTGTCTTCCCCCTGTCGCACCTGAGTTCAATCCTCACCCAGGAAGGTAATAATAGTTACCATGACAACCACCCACCAAGACTGATTGACAGGCTAAACATGACGTCACCATAAGAGGGATGACAATTCATATTCAGTTTAAATAAATAAAACAAAATAAATCAAAATATTTTGGCTCCAACACCATCTAAATCTTTTTTTTCTTTTGGCCTTTGTCCCCCCTCTCTTTCAGATGAGGTGCGGTCGGGGACCTACCGTCAGCTGTTCCACCCCGAGCAGCTGATCACTGGCAAGGAGGATGCTGCCAACAACTACGCCCGCGGACACTACACCATCGGGAAAGAAATCATAGACCTGGTTCTGGACCGGATCCGGAAACTGGTGAGTTCCTCTCAAGTGGTTTTCACCTCCAAGGCATCGACTGTTTCCTCACGGTTTTCTCTGTGGACAGGCGGACCAGTGCACCGGCCTGCAGGGCTTCCTGGTGTTCCACAGCTTCGGCGGGGGCACCGGCTCTGGTTTCACCTCCCTGCTGATGGAGCGTCTGTCCGTGGACTACGGCAAGAAGTCCAAGCTGGAGTTCTCCATCTACCCGGCCCCCCAGGTGTCCACGGCGGTGGTGGAGCCGTACAACGCCGTCCTGACCACCCACACCACCCTGGAGCACTCCGACTGCTCCTTCATGGTGGACAACGAGGCCATCTACGACATCTGCCGCAGGAACCTGGACATCGAGCGTCCCACCTACACCAACCTGAACCGGCTCATCAGTCAGATCGTGTCCTCCATCACCGCCTCCCTCCGCTTCGCCGGCGCCCTCAACGTGGATCTGACGGAGTTCCAGACCAACCTGGTGCCGTATCCCCGGATCCACTTCCCTCTGGCCACCTACGCCCCCGTCATCTCGGCGGAGAAGGCCTACCACGAGCAGCTGACCGTAGCTGAGATCACCAACGCCTGCTTCGAGCCGGCCAACCAGATGGTGAAGTGCGACCCTCGCCACGGCAAGTACATGGCCTGCTGCCTGCTGTACCGCGGAGACGTGGTGCCCAAAGATGTCAACGCCGCCATAGCAACCATCAAAACCAAGCGCAGCATCCAGTTCGTGGACTGGTGCCCCACCGGCTTCAAGGTGGGCATCAACTACCAGCCCCCCACCGTGGTTCCCGGGGGAGACCTGGCCAAGGTGCAGAGGGCTTTGTGCATGCTGAGCAACACCACCGCCATCGCCGAGGCCTGGGGCCGCCTGGACCACAAGTTTGACCTGATGTACGCCAAGCGGGCCTTCGTCCACTGGTACGTGGGGGAGGGGATGGAGGAGGGGGAGTTCTCTGAGGCCCGGGAGGACATGGCGGCTCTGGAGAAGGATTACGAGGAGGTGGGAGTTGACAGCGTTGATGATGGAGGAGAGGAAGAGGCAGGGGAATATTAAGACGTAAGTGGCAGCGTCGGAAAGGAGGACGAAAGAGGAGAATTAGATCCTTGAACATCCGTCAGCCAGTTCTCAAGTTTTGTGTTCATGACGGAAATGCAGTTGATGTTTATGCAGTTGATGTTTGTTTGTGTTCATGACTGAAATGCAGTTGATGTTTGTTTGTGTTCATGACTGAAATGCAGTTGATGTTTGTTTGTGTTCATGACTGAAATGCAGTTGATGTTTGTTTGTGTTCATGACGGAAATGCAGTTGATGTCTGTTTGTTTGAGTTTGGCATCTGAAATGTGTTAAGTCTGGAAATCTAGATTAAAGTGAATTTGTCAATGTTTCACTTTTAAGCTCATTCCCGCAAGTGCTGAAATGCTACCGTTTCATAATAGCAGCTTTTAGGGGGGGGTCTGACACTTGACTCCACCCTCTCTAGGCTCTTAGATCAGTGTCATATTAAACAAAACTCACTTTAGTCCCCCTTCAAAATCTGAAATCAGTTAACCTTTCACTGATTTCTGCTGCAGATCTAACTAACTTTCACATTGGATTCATGAAGGCAGAAATACACACTTTTGTGAAAAATTTACCATTTTATGAAGTGGGAATTAATTTTTTTTTATTGGTGTTCACCTCGTCAGTGCAAACTCAAACTGTCCTGGAAAGGAGAACAAAGGTCAGATTAATTACACTTGGATGAACCCTCAGCAGCAGGTGATGAAGCTTTTTTTCCCCTGATGGAAGACACCAAGGATGGATTCTCAACATCTGACCCCACCAGGAGTTTGTTCCTCGTTTCATCTTTGCTCGAGTATTTAACACAGATCATCCCTTTTCTATTAAAAAGGCACAATAGTTCTGGTCCAAATCCAGGGTCAACCATCGACTAAAACTGGACAAACCCCCGGTGACGTCACTCAGGCTTTAAGAGTCCTTTTGAAGCCTGTTTTTCTTTTTGTCACTGAAGGTGCAATGTTGATAGAAACTGAGATCACCAAAACCTCAGATCATCTAAAAAATATCCAGGACGTGCAGACCTCTGAACCAGATCTAACAAGCCCACTTTAGCTCATTTACAGCGGATTAAATATTTAATCCAGACAAGAGAAACACACATGAACATCCTCACAATCACAAGCTGTATACAGCTTTTCCTGTGAAGCCGTCAGTGCAACAGACAAAGCACAAATATGCATGGACCAGTACTGAGTTAACTTCTCACTACAAGATTCTACACGGTACCAAAGTTGTTCATATTCATTATCACCCCAACACTGAGATGTGAAGTGCAATGGAGTGTAACGTTTGACACAAAGTACTTGTCGGTGGGACCGCGCTCCTTGTAGCCCAAAGCAGATGCTCTGCACCTGAAACTGCCACTGGGAAGCATACAAGAGTTCTCATCATTTACATTCAGTTTTTTTACCTTAAGACCTTCAGGTGTCGAAATGAGTGACAAACCCAAAGCATGAATTACATCTTGTCCCATCAGAAAAAGTGGGCAATGTTTAGAAACCAAAAAGGAGTGATCCATCTCAACGCACCACATGACCAGTTGCAGAAACTGAATGAACAAACCGTCCACTGCTTTGGCTGCAGAGGACAATCCCCTCAACACGGAGTCTGTTGCCCCTGAATCTACTTACAATGTTATAAAGCCAATAACACCAGTAATATTTGTGGGAGCTTATGCTAAGTGGAATATGACAATGGTGAGTTCACAGTTGTAGTACCTTTTTTCATCCAGGAGAGGCCGCCAGAAAGCTGTTAATAATAATAACAATAACCACCACAATAATATGCTGTAACAAAGCACCTCAATGACCATGTCTACTTCATACTGCTGCACCTTTCACTTTAAAACAAATGTATATATGTTAATAAGAGCTGTCATTTGTCTATTTACTCCACAGTGACCGAGTCAAATTCCCTGTCTTGTTTGACCTGACTTGGCCAAATAAACCTGATTCTGATCAATGTTAAATGATAGTCGTATAGTCTTCTTGGACAGTTAAACATCGCCCCCTGGCGGCAGTTCGCAGACATTCAGGGCGTTTGGATTGTGGAGGCTTTTATTTTGAAACAAACCAATAACAGGAAGTTGGAGGGGAAAATCAGCTGGAAATCCACGGAAATCATCAAGAGGACTGTTTTGCCTTTACTGAGCTAGGTAGACACCTATCAACTTCACTTTCCCTCCTCGTCTTCTCTCTTGTCCAGCCGCCACAGTGGCGATGTCGGAGTCCTACGGTAAGGAGGCTGCTTTTATTGAGCCGCCACTGTTGTTGCATGTCCATGTAAATGTAGAGGTAATAATAAGGCAGGTGTGTCGAGAAGCCTTCTTCCTGCTAAAGGCTGATTTATGGTTCCGCGTTACACCAAAGCGTAGCCTACGCCGTAAGCTCGCGTCGCCGCGTACCCTACGGCGTAGGCTACGCCGTCGATTTAACGCGGGACCATAATTCAGGCTTAACACAGGCACTAGCGAAGGCTCCTGGCCCTAAAAGTGAGGCGTGAAAGGAAAAATATCGCCTAATGTCAGTTTATTACAGCCACACAGCAACATATTAGGAGCTTTTAAGCTCCGTTGAGGTCATCAAAGGTGCAGGATGCTGACACCTACTCACGCCGCGGGGGAGATGGAGCTGACACCAATATGTGTCACTAAACTGGTAATAAATGACACACTTGACCAGGTTACTAAGGTATTAATGTCTCAGTTGAAACATTTCACTTTGGAATAATCTTAAATATCATTTTGGGCTTTCTTTGTGTTATATATTAGTGGCACATACAGGACTGTCTCAGAAAATTAGAATACTGTGATAAAGTTCTTTATTTTCTGTAATGCAATTTAAAAAAAAAACAAAAATGTCATGCATTCTGGATTCATTACAAATCAACTGAAATATTGCAAGCCTTTTATTATTTTAATATTGCTGATTATGCTTTAGAGTTTAAGATTTAAGATTCCCACAATATTCTAATTTTTTGAGATAGGATATTTGAGTTTTCTTAAACTGTAAGCCATGATCAGCAATATTAAAATAATAAAAGGCTTGAAATATTTCAGTTGATTTGTAATGAATCCAGAATGTATGACATTTTTGTTTTTGTAATTGCGTTACGGAAAATCACAATATTCTAATTTTCTGAGACAGTCCTGTATACGTTTAAAGGCAAGGCAAGTGTGTTTGTATAGCACAATTCAAAACAAGGTAATTCAAAGTGCTTTACATCAACATTAAAGGCAGCAAGACACAATTAAACAGTAACAAGTCAATTAAAAAGGGAAATAGAAATAAATAATAATAATACAATACAATCAAATAAAATAGAATATAAATAGGAAATAACAAATAAAATGAAATAAAATGATAAGAAAAGAGGTAAAATAATAAAAAGCACAAGTTGTTAACAAGTAAGGGCAGTAGAGTACAGCAAGTAAGTATTTATTTTAAGAGTACGCTTCAGTAAACAGTAATTTTTACAGTTCAAGATCATAAAGCTGATGTAGCAATCAAAACCTCATTCTTAACAGATTCAGTTGGTGTTGTCATGCAAAATACATGAAATAAAAAAGTGCAACAACTGAGAAGTAGTTCCAGAAAGACTCAGAAGTAGGTAGCTCTACCTGAGAGCTTTCCCTTTACCTGCGGAAAAGGCCCGCGACCCACTAAAGACAAGTCCACGATTTATTAAATAAATAAAAAATGAAATAAATAAAATAAAATAAAATTAAATAAAATTATAAGAAAAGAGGTAAAATAATAAAAAGCACAAGTTGTTAAAAAATAAGGGCAGTAAAGTACAGCAGGTAAGTATTTAAATTAAGAGTACGCTTCAGTAAACAGTAATGTTTTTAGCCCTGATTTAAAGCAGCACAATGTAACTTTCAGCTTTTGTTGAGTTTGGCGGCTCCTTTGGACAAAACCGGTAGTGCTTTACAAGAAAGAACACTACATTTCCCATGAGCACCAGCGCGTACTGCCGGAAAACCCATCGCGGGCATTTATTTATTTTTTTTATTTTGTCCGGGCATTTAGCTTGTTACTCTCCCGCTTTCTTTTTTTTCACCTCCTCTGATAAAACTTTTTTTTTCTTTGTTTTTTTCGCTGCTTCGGCCATGATAACAGCTCTGCGTTTCAGCTCACCACCAGTTCTCTTGAGCTCTGCGCTCCACGCCCCGCCCAGTTTTCGTCTCGACTAAGAATCGGGATAGAGGGGGAAGTGACGTATGCCGTAAAGCAGTCAAAGCCGTAAAAAAATTTAGTTTTTTAGTGTGGCAGGGTTCCTACCATGCTCCTCAAAGTTACATAGTGCCAGTGAAGGCGATACAGACCCCTCAGACCATAACAGAGGTGTCATTAAACCTGTTGGAAGTTGATGTACCATCACAATGACTCTGGAAATATTATATTAAGGTGGAAAAGTTACTGTGCTGCTTTTAAGGAGCTGACAGTTGGAGCAGACCTCAGGTCTACAGGAAGTTTGTTCCACCGGTGAGGAGCAGAATAACTGAACGCTGCCTCACCTTGCTTGCTTGGATAAACACGTTTCAGTATGTATTGGTCAACTGTAATAAAGAAATATTGTCTGATCAAAGTAGGTCAGCTGATACACTGTTGTGGTATCACTTATGACGGTCATCGATACCAAATCAGTAGATAAATATAACGTTGTCTCTCTGTGCTGTCATTTTTGTATTCCCACTGCAGATTTCCTGTTTAAATTTCTGGTTATTGGAAATGCCGGAACAGGCAAATCCTGTCTGTTGCACCAGTTCATAGAGAAGAGATGTAAGTCAGACGCAAGCAGCACGCCACCACTTCATTTTTCACACATCCAGTTATACTTTGTAATGCATGCATCCTTTATTGTTAAAGTAAGTGCACTGCAAACATAGTGTAAAAAAAGACATACTATTCACTATTATGTAAGAGTCCTATTTGAAGTTTTCCCTTACTTTGTATTTTCTGTCAGCTGCTGCTTTCTAAATAATTGGCGGTAGCCCTAATAATTTTGCAGAGTAGTTTTTTTGGTGAATTTGTTAATTTCTAAGCAATTTCAACATATACGAAAATGATTATTCAAATAGTTTATTTTAATTTCTAGTTAAGGATGAATCCAACCACACGATCGGAGTGGAGTTTGGCTCCAAGATCATCAGTGTGGTCAACAAAACGGTCAAACTGCAGATTTGGGACACTGCAGGACAAGAACGGTTCAGGTAGGGATAAACCCTGTGATGGTAAAAGTTTGAGGCTTCATTTAACAGCTGATTGTCTGTAAACCTCACTGTTTTCATTTTGGGCCCTGTATGCACACTGTTATCATTACACAACATATGCAAAGGTAAAATCTGTAGAAGAGAAGATGATTCAGTAACACTGGATTGTTGGAAAGTCGATAATGCCCCAAGTTAAATGTATACGTTAAGATTGATTTGTCTCGCCTGAAAATAGCTGGGATAGGCTCCAGCAGACCCCCGTGACCCTGCAAAGGATAAAGTGGGTATAGATAATGGATGGATGGAAGATTGATTTGTTTTGGCTGTATTAAGTTGATGCAGGTGTCTGTTATCCCATGTAATAAGGTGTGGGTTGCTATGCAGGTATGTGTGGAGCTTTTCGAGCATTACATAACCATATTTTATGGGTTTTTTTTTTCTAATATTTTCCTTACTGTAAGAAAATTAAAATATAATCAAAGTGTGTTAACCTGTTGTGTGTGTCAGGTCTGTGACCAGAAGTTACTACAGAGGAGCAGCAGGAGCTTTACTGGTCTATGACATCACCAGGTATGACAGAATGTGACAGCATCATTTGTTTTTATGTGTGTGTGTATATATATATATATATATATATATATATATATATATATATATATATATATACATATGCATGCGTGGTGGTTCTTAAAGCGCTGACTCCTGCTGCAGTCCACTCTTTGTGAATCTCCCCAACATTTTTGAATGGTTTTAGTTTCACAATCCTCTCCAGGGTACGGTTTTCCCTATTGATTGTGCACTTTTTTCTACCACAACTTTTCCTTCCTATTCGCCTTACTATGAATGTGATTAGATACAGAGCTCTGTGAACAGCCAGTCTCTTTAGCAATTACCTTTTGTGTCTTGCCCTCCTTGTACAAGGTGTCAATGTTCGTCTTTTGGGAAACTGTCTGAGAGTCATTTAAAGGCCTCTGTGGGTGTTTTGAGTTTATTAGCTGGTTAGTGTGGCACCAGGTGTCTTCATTATTGAACCTTTTCACAATATTGTAATTTTCTGAGATACTGAATTTGGGGTTTTCATTAGTTGTCGATTATAATCATCAAAATTAAAAGAAATAAGCACTTGAAATATATCACTGTGTTTAATGGATGAATACAATATACAAGTTTCACTTTTTGAATGGAATTACTGAAATAAATACATTTTTTTTATGATATTCTAATTATTT
This sequence comes from Cololabis saira, assembly GCF_033807715.1. Classification (NCBI taxonomy): domain Eukaryota; kingdom Metazoa; phylum Chordata; class Actinopteri; order Beloniformes; family Belonidae; genus Cololabis; species Cololabis saira. Next base: position 40,059,399 of record NC_084588.1, on the reverse strand, counting down.
GACCAGCACCTGTGTATTCGTCAGACCCATTCTATGTTCCAAAAACCAGTTTGTTTTTTTATCTCTTCTTTTTCTTATTTTCTTTGTTTGATCTCTGTGCTGCAGTCGAGAAACCTACAACGCTCTGACCACTTGGCTGAGTGATGCTAGGATGCTGGCCAGTCAAAACATCGTCATCATCCTCTGTGGGAATAAGAAGGACCTGGATGCTGACAGAGAGGTCACGTTCCTGGAGGCGTCACGCTTCGCCCAGGAGAACGGTAAGATTAGAAGTTTACGGGGAGGTGGGATTCTGGATCAAATAATTCATATTATTGCTGACAAACATGTCCAGACACTTGCATGGTGTTATTAGAAGACTTACAAATCTCTGGCCCCTGAGTTTTACGTAAAATTTTAAATGAGTTTTTATTTAACATTATTCTTTTTATTTTCTGCTTGTTGTTGTAAGTACAAACTGCTGTAATATCATGTGCTGTTAGTAAATGCTGCTTTGTTTGTGTCAGAGCTGATGTTCCTGGAGACCAGCGCTCTGACAGGGGAGAACGTTGAAGAGGCCTTTGTCCAGTGTGCTCGGAAAATCCTCAATAAGATCGAGTCAGGTGGGAGCCATAATCTTCACCCATACTTGTAAAGCCCAGCTTCAAATCCCCCCTCATCCTAACAGGATCAATGAGCATGCTTAGATATGATTCAGGGACCAACTAGTTTTAATAAGCTGATCTGAAGCGTCGTTCCAGGTTGTGATAAACTGGCAGCGCTGTAGTTGAGTCACCAAACCTGGACTCCAAGTGTCAAGTACAAACTGCTGTAATATCCTTTTAGCAGTTGTTCTCTGATTACAAACTGGCTAAATTAGAGGCCTTGACAACATGTGTATAGCATATATATATATATATATATATGTATATATATGTATATATATATATATATATATATATTTGTCCTAAGTTACTGGCACTGAAATCAACAAAACATCCATTACATACATTTAAACTGAAAGCATTACTTGATGGTGGCAAGTGCCTACAAACGTTCTGGAGTTGCCTCCACTTTTAACATCAACAAGCTGCAGCTCTGCATGATAGCAGAAGCATAGCCGTCTGTGAAAAACGACAACAAATTTGGGTTACCAACCCAATTCCAACTCAGGGTCACAGGGATCTGTCTGTACCTCTCTGGCAGAATTCTTGCCAGATGACGACTGAAGTTGGAAGTTGTCCACATCATCTCCTTGAGGGTCCTCTAACAGAAGGAACATTTAGCCGTGCACTTTTACAACTACACAAGGAATCAGTAAAAGCAAGAGAATATTCTCATGCTATTTTAACATCATTAGGTTGTTCCTAAACATGATACACATACAAAATGAACATGAGGAGCATGCATCTTGCACTAAACTGTTTCATTATGACATATGATGTAAAATTGAATAAAACAAAAATGGACTCTTCTCTGATTTAGCTAAACGTCCAAATGCAGTTACATCACAAGTATAAGTCATAGGTGGTTCATTCCAAATCGAGCAACAAGTTTGTGATGGACTTGAGTCTAAGGCCTTGATCCAAGTACTACAAGTCTGTAAACGTGGATCTATCAATGAATTTTAGTGCCTGTATAGTAGGAATGGGCGATATTTTACCGTTCACGATATACTGTTAAAAAAATTCCCCACGGTAAGAATTTGCCATCTCGCGGTAAAAACGATAAATTCCCGTTGATTACATTTTTGTGTAAAGCCTGATTTATGGTTCTGCGTTAAATCCATGCACGAAGGAAGGAAGGAAGGAAGGAAGGGAGGGAGGGAGGGAGGGAGGGAGGGAGCCAGAAAGAAAGATACACTCCCATTGATACGTGTTTGTGTAACAAACATGGCGGATCTGAGTCATTACAGTTTTGCAGTACAGGTGGACTAATTTAATAGTTTTTTTTCAATTTAATTGGTGTAGTTTAGTAATATTTAGTATTCTTTTAGAGCAGTGATTTGGGGGCTCCAAAGACTGAATGTGGTGATAGATTTATAGATACAAAGGTGGAGTTGAATTGGTATTTATTTTATCGTCATTTTTATCGTTATTGGGATAAATGCCAGAAATTATCGTGATACATTTTTTAGTCCATACCGCCCATCCCTACTGTATAGTGGCTTTAGCTGTATAACAGCAGATGCCAAGAACAACAGTCAGTGGCAGATGGTGTCCTGTCCTGTCTCCATGTTGTTTACACTGTTCTTAGGTGCAGGTTGGTCTTATCGTTCAGTGATGGTCACATGATATAGGCTCGGTAAATCAGGGAAGGATACCAGTGACCCAGAAGAGCAAATCATGACGCAACGCTGTGCAATTATGTCATAATTACCAAATGGTATCAGGCTAACCGATTCACATTACACTACAACTTGACTTGGTTATATGAGGGTGTGTGCTCAGTTTCCACATTTTAAGTGTTCTGTCTCTTCACTTCTAACGTGTCTGTTTTCAGGGGAGCTGGACCCCGAGAGGATGGGCTCGGGTATCCAGTATGGTGACGCTGCATTAAGGCAGCTTCGTTCTCCCCGTCGTGCTCAGCCGCAGGGCACCCAAGAGTGTGGCTGCTAGTGGACATCCTGCCACATACACAATCAAGGTAAGTGGGCCAGAGTGGTTTTTTATCCCTGCACGTTGCAGTTTGATGAGAAAAAAAAAACAAGTCTGAGAATTGGCTTTGCAGTTGCCACTAATGTCAAGAGTGTTTAGTTAATTAGCAGCATTATGACTCATATCGGTGTGCTTCAGCAACTATGGAGTAAGATAACTTCCAAAAAGATGTGTCCATGTTATAACTATTGGCATTATTAATGATAAACGATTGTATGTAAATAAAAAAGTTGTACCCAAAATTCTGCTGTCACACACATTAATCTGATAAATTATTAGGGTTAGGATTGTTTTTATGTGAGTATGAATCTAAAAGCTGTGAGTGCAAAGTCTTGTGAATACAACTCTAATTTCTACGACTACGAGTCTTCACTGTGAACACGAATTCAAGTTTATACATTGAAGTCGAAAAACTGTTGAAATCATAGACATATATACGTAGACACTGCATCGAGTGTTCTTGCCCGCTGCTGCGATACGTCAACGCCGCCGCCATATTGGATGCGGCAAGACTGCGCTGTAAACTAATACAAGTAAATGGACTTATTTTCATAAAACGCCTTTCTACAAAGAAATTTACCTTTTTTACGTTTCATTTATTCATTCACACACGCACTAATATACTTGGGAAACAGTTAGGCACCAAATATAATATATTTAATTTTCTCAGATGGCAAAAATAAGAACTTTATTGATCCCACATAGGAGTAATTGATGTTATATTAGAGAACAAGGTAGTGCCGAAAAACAATATATAGCCTATCCCCCCTCACAAAAATAAGAAAAATATATTTTCTCACCAACAAAGCATATTTTACATGAACATATTTAAAATTTTTCAAGTAACAAAATAACATATTTGAACAATTCTTCAGATTTTTTTCAGTTCTTTTATTGTCTGGAAAATAGTTCAAATGTGTTATTTTGTTATTTGAAAAAAATTAAATTTGTTTTGTTGATGAGAAAATATGTTTCTCTATCTAAATAACACATTTGAACCATTTTGTGCTTTTGCAAACTTGGTTTAAAGACGAAGTGGAGTAAAATAGATTTTTCCAAATGAATACCTAATGCTTAATCAAATCACCATTAATTAGTGAAGGAGGTCAGATGATATTATTTATGCTGTAATGTTGTCAACATATCTCATGAGAGTATCAAAACAAGCAATGTATGGCTGCACATTTAGGCAGCTGCACAGAGGTGACAGGGCTTCAAACTGACTGGTGGACCTCTATGTGGACTTTACAAACTGCACCTGTCTGGCGTTACTGTAGGTTTGTGAAGAGCAGAAGAAGAACAGCCATGGAGGACCCAACGGGTTCAGGTTGCTTTGCCGGTGACCCGTCCCTGTCCTTTGCACGGACCTTTCAGAGCCTTCGTTGTCATTTCTGCATGTGCAGCGAGGCTGTGAAGACCTAGCAACCCTACCCCCACCCTTCCTAACTCAGAAATCTCCAAGGTAATGACGTAAGAGCGCCCACCCCTCAACAGTCTGCACTCTATTGGACCAAAGTCTGCCTGGCCCTGCAAACCAGGATGTTTTATCTCCTTGTATATTTTACCTTTTTCCTTCACACCTGCTCACTCACTTTTTAATCCCACTAATTTCTGTATCTTCCTTTCATCTACAGATTTCACTTAGGGGTATTATTTAAATACTAAATATGTAAATCTAAATACTACTTAGGGGTAGTATTTAATTTCCCTTTTTTTGGGTCTAAATTAAAAAAACATATCAGGCTAATCAGGTAAATAAGTGTTGGTGGGTAGATTTTAACTATGTGAAATTATCACAAACCTTTATACTAATATAACATGAGCTGACTTCTTATCGAGTTGAGCTGAGTGTACAATCAAATCAACCGAACACACTTCTTTTTAGAGTAACCCTTATTCTCCTTCCATCTGCTCTGATTACCTCTTATCATCCTTCTTACCTACTTTACACACCCCACTAGCAGTCTGCTGTATGTGCCACTCCCTCGTTGCACTTTTTTCCTCTAATAACAGTGCCCACTTACAAGATTACACCGCATTTTCTTAATCCCTTGCCTTGAAACTCTGTTCTTGCATTGTTTACAAGCCTCCTCTCCCCTTCTCCTACCCTCTCATCCCTCTGCAGATCTTACACGCTGTACAGTGTTTCTGTATATAAAGACTGATGCATGTTTTCTCAAACAAAATATCAGAGTTTCATTATGAAGAAATATTACATGTATATCAAAACTGATATCATAATAAGCATTTGTTTCATGATCTATTGTATAAATATGTTGAAATGCAATGCACTGGCAACATGAAAGCAGCAGATGTTCAGGACTGTTTGCAAGACGTTTGTACTGTTTGTAAATGGGACAAGCCAGTGTGAGTTTTATGAAAAATGACAAATGACTTGCATTTATTTTATTTTGTTCCAATCATTTGTGTCTACGTTGTATCCCATCTTTAAAGTCACAGTGGCACATTGGACAGTCACCACTGAGATAAATGGTCATGTAACACATATTTATCCAAAGGATCCATTTATGACAAAAGGCTGATCTCTTGCTTACTTTTGTTGCCTGTTTACATGTGGTGGTGTGATACTAACCAATCACATTTTCAGTTTTAACTATATTGTAAAACTTATCTGTGTGCTTTTATTTATTTTCGTCTCCCAGTTTTAAGACTTTGAAGATTTGTCAAAATCCAGGATTTTGGTTTAGAGTTGCAACATATAATTCATTCTTTTATTTTTTTTTAACCTGATTTATCACTTGAACACTAGACAATTAAATTATACACACTTCAAATAAGTCCGATATTTAACGTTTAAAAAAAAAAAAGAAAAAAAGAAAATCCTCCAGTGTGTGGTATGTGACGGCAGCAGCTTTGGCCGTTCCACTTCAAGTTGTAGTCTTGTGTTTATGCCATCAGGTCTGTTGTTTATATTAATGTATGTCTGTTTTTCTTTCATCTTTATGAATATAATAGATTTTTAATTTATTGTGTATAATAAAAGGCATATGTTTTTGAAATAAAAACTGCTACAAGTTCAGCATTGTTTTAAAGGACTTGTTTTGTCACCTTTGACCAACAGAAACAAAACAGCTTTTTGGAGCTTAAATGAACAATTATTGAATCAGTGATTTGATCAACAAAAAAAATTTACAATTGCAGACTCAGGTTTGTACAGTAAATGTTTGATTTGATCTAATAATAAAGCATATTTGAGTGATATTTTAGTGAAATATAACCCTTAAATACAAGTAAACTTGTAAAAACATGACATGTAGAATATCAGCAAAAGTAAATAGTCTGTACAGCATAAAACACGACATGACTAGACTGGTTCTGTTAACTGAGTACCAAAGAATGAGTTATCCTGTTTCACTCCTTTTATTCTGAGATTGTCAAAGTTAACCACATCTTTGAATCACTGTGGCTCAAATTTATTTAAATAAAATATTGCACAAAACCATCATTCATCATAATTTAAAACCACTAAAAAAGTAAATAATTACAAAATGTGATACAAAATATAATACTGAAATTAATGTTGGACCAACACAAAGAACACAAAACAATAGAAGTCTAAAGTTAAAGCTTTGGTTTCCAATCCTCATTTTTTTTTTTTACCTTTTGCAGAAAAAAAAACATCAGATGCAAAATATGAAATACACGTTTTCTAAAGGGTTTTGGCACATAGCTGATTCCATCGCCATTATTCGAAGCAGGATGCAATTGTGTAAAGTCAAAAGAGTCATAAGTGATAAAGAGACTAAGTTCAATACGCAAAACATTTTTTTTTACCTTATACTACTGTCTGTTGTTGAATACAATCAGTGAAATACACGAGAAGATCCAAAGTATAACATGAAGCTCCAGAGTTAGCTAAACATACAATATTTACAAAAATAGTAGTAATAATAGTTCAGAAAAGTGAAAAAATTACCCAAGTGCAGTTAGATTTGGTCATAACTAAGCGGCCAACTATCAATATTTACTCACATATACAGTAACTTGAGATATATCAGCTCTACATACACGGTTACTCTTTCTCTTGTGGCTATGGAAGATATTAAGTAACAGAAACATACAAGATATTTGGCTTCAACCTTAAAACTTTGATATGTTTCGGGGAGAATCTAAATGTTATGTTATTTTATAATATTGCATTTTTCTTCCTGGTGAAATATGTCTTGTGAGAAAATTTGTGACAGAAAGTTGGCAGTTTCCACAGAAAGCACTGTCAGTCATTTTATGGCTTTAGAATACCGTGTTAGCACCTTGTTGAAAGAGGATAAACTCATTTTAGTCCAATAACATCATAACACATGTGAATCGTTCCTCTCAGTACAAAGTCTGTATCAAGCGCTTAATTAAATCGAGTTAATGAGAACTAATCAACCAGACTTTACACAAACTAGTTTACTTTAGCTTAAGAGCAAAATATCAGAAAGTTGTAAACTATAAAGCAAAAATATTGATTAATAGTTTATGCTCACTACATATAAGAAAACATCTAAAGACACTGAAAGTTGAAAAAAGCTTCCAGCTAATTAAATAAGTTTGTGTCGATGCAATATTCTGGAGTTCAACCAATGTGACAACACAACAGATTTGTGTATGTACACTCTAAGTGATGACTTATTCACATTTTAATTGATCTTCCTTTAGAAGTATTTTCAAAATTAAGACTTCATCTATCAGTGACACCATCCATCTTCGTCACCCCCCTGAGGTTCCACTGTGGTTATACAGTACCTGCCTGAGTCAAGTGTGGAAACGTTGGATTTATTCAAAACAGCTAAATCAAAGCATGTTGCTGCTAGATTAATTTTGACCTATCCATGCTCATCGGAATATTTATGACATTGTATGAATTACCATGATTCATTATTAATCATTCATTTACCACAAAGTATGTTTTCTGACAATCGTCCACCTTGTAAGAGGTGCCTTATTATACTCTGTAAAAAATGAACTTGATTTATACAAAAATAGTGAATGATGGTACAGATTAGGATTGGTAAACCACACAGGGAATTTCAATATTCATCAGTTTGCATCCTGAATGTGTGGATGGTAAACATCCAAGAGCCTTGTCTGAGTCCGGCCTGTGCTCTCTCCTGCATCTGTAAATGTTTATGCTTCAGAAGTGAGAGGCAATAATGGCTTTCAGCCTCTGTTTTCTCGTCAATTCTCATGACATACAGTAGCTGTCCTATCGGGAACGGGCAGAGAAGCAGCGCATGTACTCTGTGAGCCATGGGTTAAAGTCTGGATGAACCACTTTCCTGGGCTTGTCCAGGTCAGCAGACTTGGTCCTTCGTCGCATGGTTTGCTGGGTCGTTAACTGGCGTTCCACCTGCCGCCTGGTCTTCGCACGCAAAGCTGATTCATGGATCTACCAAATAAAATAGATGTCTTTACTCAGATATTACTCACGCTTCCGCATCTTGTAATTTTCAACACGAGAAACAGTGATTACCTCAGTAGTCGAAGCTGCGGGGCCTACGTTATGAGTCTTCCGGGCTGCGATGTCAGCATCCTTTTCCCCTGAGCCGTACAGAGCAAAAGGATGCCTGCTCTCCTTACTGTCGTCTTGAGGCTCCTGTAACGGGGCTGGCCTCACTCGCTGGGAGCGCCAAGTTTGTTTTACAGATTTGGAGGGTTTCTTCTGCTGCGGTCGGGGTCTTTCCATGGCTTTCCCTAGGAAAAAAGTTTCAAAGAAAATTCCAAATATAAAGTTAGGAAAGATGCATGTTTACCACTGAGCTGTATCATTTCTTCTTCTGAAAACCTTCTGAAGTATTTGGGCACTGAGAAGGACAGTTGCTGTAGTCTAGAAGCAAAATCTTTTTCCAGTTTTGCGTGAAACAGGATTTCCTTTGCTCAATGGCTCTTAGGCATCTTTGTTGTATTTTTTGTTTCATAAAACTATATATTGGTTTTTCAGTGGCATACAGATAAACATTGCAGGTAGGTCCGTTTAACAGTCAAACTTTTTTATTAGGGCCCTTTGCTCAGATAAGTTTGGCCTTCTACATTAATGGCATCCCCGAGACTTTCAGATCCTCCAAAGCAGTTTTCTACTTTACCTCAGTCTGTCCTAAATGATGTCAGTCACAGACAAAAACACATCATTTCCAAATCTGGTTTCTTGTACAAGGATTTCTCCAGATTTACTGAATGTTTATATTCAATTTATAGAAGCTGACCTCTATAAATTTCTGTCAGTAAAACATCTTTATTCACAAAGTGAAGAAACCAGCTCCGTCTTTATCCAAAGAAGATACAGTCTCTATGCGTTGTTCTACCAAATCATTCCCAAAGGCTCAAATTAAAGGGAACTGGGCTGACAGAAGGATCACTGTTCATACACTTGTTGAAGATGAAGTTGAATTTGAATTGACAAAGCCTTCTGGATGAAAAGTGAAACATCTTCAAGATCCAAGTAAAAGACGCCCGGTTGCATTTGATTAAAGACTTTGAGAATTAGCATGACCTAGATGACTGAGAATGCACACCAACACTCAACCTAATCGTGATACTGACCTCTAATTATCAAACCTACTGTAATTGTCTTGGATACTAGTGTGCCACTTTTGTTGGAAATAATCTATTGAAGAAAACAGACAAATTTGATATTCTAGCCTGGAACAGAGTAGCTCTACTGAGACTTACTTTGATCTCTGTGAAGAGCTGTTAACTGTTTACTGGCTCTGCTGCCGACTCTCTGCTCCTCTTTCTCCTCTTTCTCCTCTTTCTCCTCCTGCGGTACTCTTGCCTCCCTGTTACCATTAGACCGCAGCCCTGTGAATGGAGTAACAACACTTAGTATAACAAACTCACATATGTACATCCAAGAGTGTATTACAGTCCTTTACAGATACACTGAAAAAAATTATTCTAAACGCATGTAAATATAACATATTTAAATCTGTGATATTAACAATTAAAAATGAAGTTTGTTGCTTTACATGAATACATCTAGTTTTGAACTTAATCTGCATTTGTTCAAAAAGCAGTATTTCAAGCAGTATTTATGTAATCCCAGGTAATCTTTTCATTTACACACAAACAACAAGCAATGATCTTGTATTTACTTTTCCTTTAACAATTTTAATCTATTGGGCAGATTGACCAACGTTTAGATAAAACATGCTTTATTTGTTTAAGTAGAACACCACAGTAAAAAATATCTTGCTTGATCTACTTTAAAAAAATTAAGGTGACTTTTTCGCATGAGATTTTTATGTAGATCAAGAAAGACTAGTCTTTGCATAAACTACTTAATTTTTAGTATGTACAAAATTCATTTGTTTAATGGGTAAACTACCTCTGTACATATCCAATTTATTAAAATATTATTCTAGTAGCTATGACACCAGATCATCAGGGAAAATTCTCCTCATGGTCCCAAGCACTCGAACAGAATTGGGTAAATCGGCCTTTTCCTTTTATGCACCGCAAGCTTGGAATGAGCTACAACACATACTCAACTTGAAATATTTACCTTCTCTTAACATGTTCAAACATATTTCAAAATCAGTTTTCACAGAACAATGTCATTGTTTTTAATCAAGTGTCATTCTTTGTCATGAATTCTTTTTAGCTTTCTAATCCTTGTATGTTTTATGTTTGTTTGTTTCTTGTTTTGATATGTTTTTATTTTTTTTGTAAAGTTACTTGTCCTTGTATGTATTTTCTTTTATATGAAACTGAATGTATTTTTCTGCTGCCATCTTGACCAGGACTCCCTGGCAGAAGAGATATTGTATCCCAATAGGACTTTCCTGGATAAATTACAAAAAAAAAAAAAAAAAAAAAAATTGCAAGTAAAGTCAACTTAATTTTCTATTTTTTTAAAACATTTTTTCATTTTGTTCTTCTTTTTTTCCTTTTTTTCTCTTGTTTTCTTCTTTTTTCTTTTCTTTTCTTTTTAAAGTCAACTTAATTTTGATAAATAAAGTAAACTTAACACAATTAAGTTGACTGTACTTGCAAAATGTATTATTTACATACCTAAAATGAAGTAGTTTATACAAAGACTATTCTTTCTTGATCTACATGAAAATTTCATGCTAAAAGTTGACTTGTTTTTTTTAAGTAGATCAAGCACAATATTTGTATCAGTGTAGTTACCATGGACTGCAGACTCCTTAGCAGGTGCATCTTCCGCCTCCACATCTTCTGGAATCCTGGGTACCGGTGCTGTGGTTCTGCTCTGCTGTCCGTCCATCCTCCCAGCATCACACTCCTCCAGCTCCGGCTCTGGTCCGGCTATACCAGCCTCTCCCTGGTTCTGGCTGGGAGGAGCTGGGCTTCTTCCCCCAGAGTCTGAATCACTGTCTGAGCCACTCCAGAACCAGGGCTTGTGTGTGTGCTCGAGCAGTCTGCGGGTCAGCCTGTATTTCAGCATCTCCTCATAACATTTTGTGTAAGTCTCCCATTTGGGGTCTTTGAATTTCTTCATGTACTCTGAGCGGATCATCTTTGTCACCATCTTTTCCCTCTATAAACGGCAACCGAGCACAAAGCTTTAAAAAACACTAAATAAGTAATAACATACCTGCAATGACGATGATTTGCACAACAAAAGCGCCAGAAAACATTAAAAAGCGACCTGATTGCGTTGATCTCTATTCTCTACCATAAGCAGCGCCAGACATTTAAACCATAACAGAGAAGCAAGGAAAACCAATGGCAGAGCTGCAGGTTTCCTCCGGCCAACCTCCTCCCTACCCCGGGTTAGTTCACACGCCCCATCGGGAAAGGAGGAGAATGTGTGATTTGGATGTCGTTTTCGAATAATAGTTTAAAAAAAAATGAATACAAGAAGAGATTTCTTGAATCGAGTGACGTCACTACATCCTTCTTCTGTGATTGGCTAAGAAAACGCTCGACTGTTGACAGGCTCCTTCAAATTAAAGGTCACCTGCAAGAAAACACTTTTATTAAAACAGAGGACGGTTTGCAACACCCACGGACAAATTTCGGAAATATTATATTTTAAAGCCGAGAATGGATCTTTTTTTCCAGCCCAACCGCTTATGCAAGCCCTTAATGTAGTAGATGCGTCATTACGCCTGGATTATTGCAAGCGTTCCATTTGTCCTCGAAAGTGGGGATTTCCCAGTTCCCAGTTGGATGTTTCAACTGGAACGCCCCTCGAAGTGGGATTTCCCACTGGGAAAGTGGGAGAGTCTTCACCACCCCCGAGTTCACATTCCAAGATGGCTGCCCCGGTTGTAAACAGTAGAAGAGAGCTCTGTAAAAATTCGTAGCACTTCATTCTAGTTTTGGTCACACTAAATCAGTCGTATACAAGTATTGTTTCGCATATATATGCTGCTATAGTGTAATTTAAATTTTTCATGTGGTATATGCGAACTATAAACTTGTTTACCTACTTTGTAACTGGAACGCTGATAACTCGGCTGTGACGTCATTCCCAGTTCCGAGTTCCGACTTCCGAGGTAAATGGAACGCAGCATGAGAATTAGATTCATGTTTATTTGGCCAAGTCAGGTCAAAGGCAGGGAAATTGACTCGGTTATTTTCGCTCACTGTACAGTAAATAAATAAAGTAAAAGAGTGCATATTACATGAAATCGTAAGACTGGTTGTCTACTCGCAACAAACACGCCTTACACATATTATAACATATAATTAGGGTGATATGTTTGACATGACAGGCGCCCGACCGACTGTCATGACAACTCTTGCACACTGAGCGGCCTGACAGGAGAAATTCATGGCTGCACACCGGTCTAATTCGGTATACAGTAAATATACTTACGGCCGTGTCGGATTTCACAGAGGCTTCAGGAACAGATGGCGCTGCTGTAATCACGAGCCGAGGCTCGAAGCTCCGCCCGCCCGACGTCTTTAAAAAGCCAAACACACCCCGCAACAGGTGCCCCGAGCCGGGACACAGGAATGTGTTTTTACTTACAATGCTTTATTAAAGATGGTGAAAAATCACTTTGGTCCATTGTAGGATTTATCTAGACACAGTGCAAAATAGGCATGACATGAATGACATGAAGGATGAAGAAAATTGCGATTGATTGTTGATATTTTAGACCCATTTGGCACCTTTTATAAGTTTATAGTGTTTAAAGTGTAAGGAAACGCATCAGACGCTCCACTTTTGTCGTTTTGGTCCAAACCTAACCAGTACTGGAGTTGAGGGGGGATGAGGGGGGATGGCCTCCCTCCTGAAATAAAAACGGTCCAAATCATCCCCCCTGTAAAACTGCCATCCCCCCTTTCCATCCTTTATGTCATTTCATCAATGAATGTGGTTTTACTGCTATTTCAACATTTACAGTAATCACCAGAAAAATAACACCAGAAAAATAACTTATTTGACAATTTTCACCTGTTTCAAGTAAATTTTCACTTGAAATAAGTAGAAAAATCTGCCAGTGGGACAAGATTTATCTTCTTATTACAAGCAAAAAAATCTTTTTCTACTGGCAGATTTTTCTACTTATTTTAAGTGAAAATCTACTTGAAACAGGTGAAAATTATTGTTTTTTCCAGTGATGAGTCTTGTTTTAAGTGTAATGAGATTTTTTTTACTAAAATGAGACATTTTAACTAGAAATAAGACAAATATTCTTGTTAAGATTTTGAGTTTTTGCAGTGATCCATTTTACTTATCCTGTGAAGGACAGAGCCATATTGATAAGTTCAGAAAACTGTTTTTTATTGTTGTGTTTTGATGTATTTGATGTAATCCCAGTGGATATTTAAAGCTTACAGAAGGCTGCATTTAACTGCTGTCATTCCTGCAGTATTTCTGCGGGTTTTTTGGTCACTGCTATTATTTATAATATATTATATTATTTGTAATCAGCACAAATTATCTGTCCCCATATGATAAAATCCACCATCCCCCCTGATTCTTTTTTACAACTCGAGTACTGAACCTAACCTCCGCTCTCATATGCATATAAGGCAGCAGGGCTGCAGGGATTCCTCTTTGTGCATGCATGGCCCTGGCTAAAGATGGTCTGGGCTGGAGGTGCAAACGGTTGCATTCAGAGCAGGTGTCAGGTGTCCAGTCGCTGCCGATCCGGAGCTGCTGGTGCTGTGTATGTGCATTCCTGGCGAGTCACTGTCCGGCTGTCACAGCTTAGAGGCGTCGCCTGTCCCTGCCTGTTTTTTAGTCTGCCTCTCACCTGCGCCCTCCCTTTCTCCTTCCCACCCATCCAACCTTGAGGGATCCATAAAAACCCCCCTCTACAACTTCTATGAAGCTGCACCCAATCAGCTGTTCAAGTGTGTCATTTGGAGACCATGCACGAGTAAGTCGGGGAAGTTTTCCTGCCGGGTTTATTCTTTAGTTTTTGCGAATTTCTGGCTGTTTGTCAAAGATTCTAATAAATTCTTGTTGGGAATTTTTTTTCAACTATTTAAATTTCTGTATATTTGTATGCAGCCAATTTGGATTTATAAGCTCAGTTCAAAATTTGCCACATTTCCCCTGAAATGTTCACCAAAGCCTTTGTTTTCCACTCTCTCTCCCCCCATAATAGAAAAACAAGGCCAGGGAGCAAAATACCAAATAATGGACTTTAATAAATTATCAATATGTATATACACTTACATTCACATGTGTTGGGCAACATGTTGTTATTTTTTTTTTATTAAAGTTTTTTGGTGGATGCATGGTTCAGTGGTTGTTTTCACAGCCTTTCTCCGTGCAACACAGACAACAGACAGCTATAAAATATGCACAATTTAAAAAGATAACAAAATATGCATATGAATGTCAATAGGGCAGACAGACAGTCTATTGACAGCAGAGTGTTGCTGTGCCGCAGAAGTTTCTTCTTCTCGTTCCTCCATCTCCAGATAGCTGGTGGTGAAAATGATGGAGCAGGTAGTGAAGAAGGCAGAGGATTTAGAAGCACTTCCTGTGCACAATGCTGGGGCCTGCCTCGTCGTATTCCTGCTTGGAGATCCACATCTGCTGGAAGGTGGACAGGGAAGCCAGGATGGAGCCACCGATCCAGACGGAGTACTTCCTCTCGGGGGGGGCGATGATCTGTGAGAGGAGGAGGGAGATATTTGATTAGAAGTGGAATAAAGTGCGTAATTCTTTATAAAAATGTGCAAATATTGCTTCTTTTTCTTTTTCAGTTAAGTTTCATGTACCTTGATCTTCATGGTGCTGGGGGCCAGGGCAGTGATTTCCTTCTGCATCCTGTCAGCAATACCAGGGTACATGGTGGTACCGCCGGAGAGCACATTGTTGGCGTACAGATCCTTACGGATGTCAATGTCGCACTTCATGATGCTGTTGTAGGCAGTCTCATGAATACCAGCAGACTCCATACCTGGTTAGATGAGAGCAGGAGTGTTTGATGAGACTCGCTCAGTTTAAGGCGCAATGCACCAAATTCTTGTAAAATGATAAGACATGGATAATTTGGTTTACCGATGAAGGAAGGCTGGAAGAGGGTCTCTGGGCAACGGAACCTCTCGTTACCGATGGTGATGACCTGACCGTCGGGGAGCTCGTAGCTCTTCTCCAGGGAGGAGGAGGAGGCAGCGGTGGCCATCTCATTCTCGAAGTCCAGGGCGACATAGCAAAGCTTCTCCTTGATGTCACGGACAATCTCACGCTCAGCTGTGGAGGGCAGTTTGAAGAGTTTGTTTTAATTTAATATATACCCAAATATACCCAAGTCAATTTTGCGTAAAATCCCTGTACTCACTGCTCTACATCTACAGTATGCGCAATTCTCACCAGCACGGAGAGCGCGCACAAAAGCACATGGCCTCACAAATAGTGCAACGGCCTCATCAATATGAATTATGATATAAGTTTAAACATTTTGGTATTCCTTTTCTAATTATGTAATGCTTTGGTTCCGATTCTGGACAGTCTTTCATCAGAACGTCCATAAATTACTTATAAAGAAAATATAAAGTTATGTAAATTTGGAGTCTTCCTCGTTATCTAAACTGTCCCTGAAACGTGTTTTATTGAAGCAGGATGATTTCCTCACCGGTGGTCACGAAGGAGTAACCACGCTCAGTCAGGATCTTCATCAGGTAGTCGGTCAGATCGCGACCAGCCAGGTCCAGACGCATGATGGCGTGGGGCAGGGCGTAACCCTCATAGACTGGGACGTTGTGGGTCACACCATCACCAGCATCCAGCACAATACCTGAGGAGAGGCAAGGAGCGAGCTTAGTAAAGTATGAAATCGATCACGAAACTGGACATTATGATGAGTGAAACATGAATTAAAGTAGGTGTTTGCATGAGAATGTCTTTACGACGGTGCGTAAAAGTTGTGCGTAAAAGCCTCATTTCGAAAATAATGAATGGCACAGTATTGTGCTGCAGTATGTGTTGCAATTATTATGGTTATATTCAGTTGAATACTTTTCTATGATGATGAGGGATTGTTTAGTGTCATGTATATGTTTAGAAAGCTGGATGTAGAGTGGCAGGTGTTTGTTGTTCGGTCTTACCGGTGGTACGGCCGGAAGCGTACAGGGACAGCACAGCCTGGATGGCAACATACATGGCGGGGACGTTGAAGGTCTCAAACATGATCTGGGTCATCTTCTCCCTGTTGGCCTTGGGGTTAAGAGGGGCCTCAGTGAGCAGGGTAGGGTGCTCCTCGGGTGCCACTCTCAGCTCATTGTAGAAGGTGTGGTGCCAGATCTTCTCCATGTCATCCCAGTTGGTGATGATACCGTGCTCAATGGGGTACTTCAGAGTCAGGATACCTCTCTTGCTCTGAGCCTCGTCGCCGACGTAGGAGTCCTTCTGACCCATACCGACCATGACACCCTGAAGTGGGAAAAGAGGACAAGGAAAAGGAGACGTCAGTCATGGTCGATCGGACGTTATGACATTTTTTAACTCAGATTAAAGACTGACACAGTAGCTTCTATTGCGTAAATGTGCCAAATAATAGCGTGCGTAACTGTCAAATTACTTGTGACAAATTTCAGATAGATGAAAAATATCTAAAATAAGAAAAAGGGAATCATTCCTGATGTTTGGAGAACCACGGTTACATGGCTCAGTATAGCGACTGATAACTGCACAATAACTTCATTCTCACATTAAGATGAATGAAACTCTTTGTTTTTAATTGATCAAGGATGATATATTGTGTAGTTTTTTCTCTATATTAAATTGGCTAAAGTCTAATAGTTGAAGTTTTTGTAAAATTGCCATTATCACTAATTCTTCTTGTTTTAAAGCCTAACATTTTAGAGATTTGTCTTGGCTGTTTACCTGGTGACGGGGGCGGCCGACGATGGAGGGGAACACGGCCCTGGGGGCATCGTCTCCGGCGAAGCCAGCCTTCACAAGACCGGAACCGTTGTCGCACACGAGGGCGGTAGTCTCATCGTCGTCACACATGATGGCTTCTGTGGAAGAAGTGGAGCGCAAAAAGGTAAGATTTCACTCATCCAACACACATACACAAATGTGGCAAATTTACTCTGATTCCCCTTTTAGTTGCTAAGTTTCGAAGGTCACACTAGAATGTTACATTTCAAGACTAAAAAGACTATAACATGAATCTAGTCTCCCATGGGAGACTAGATTCATGTTATAGTCTTTTCACTTTCAGGAACAGAGACGTGATCTGGCACATGGCTTGTAGCTTATCCATGACCAGTCTGACTCTGGAGGATAACAGATGTTGTCTCATGACATCAGATTATTATTTATCAAATGGGAGTATTTTTAAACTTTAAAAAAGAAAAAAAGAAAAAAGAAAAAATCAATTCTTAAAAGTGGGGAGACCTGGCTGAGATCCGCTTCTCTAAATTGCTGTATAAACTTAGTCGATGTTAAAATCGAACCACATTTTACATCTAGCCTATAATTGGGTAAAATACTACAAAATCGTTTTAATTTTGGTTCTGCTCCTCATTTTTCAGGTAAACCTTCTTTTACATTTTGGCATTTACACTGGCCTGAAATCAAATTGTATCATACGGCATAATTTCTATGTATCAACGTGACACCTCTAAACATACGGAGTGAGATCCCAGAAATTATCTGATTAATCCAGCAATCAATGCATACATTTTCCTAAAAATGTAAACTACAGATTTGATACATTAGGTGTTTCAGGTCTAACTTTTTTTTCTTCAATAATTAAAGTCAGCCTCCAAGGTTTTAGCAAGTAACTATCACCAGTTTTTCCTTCACAGGTTTCTCCTCCTTAGTCTTATAGTCTTATCTTGATCAGCATCCCACCCTATGCCTCACATCCCTGGCACTTGTCTCCTCTGGTTCTCGGACTATAAGGCCTATAAGATCCCAACCTGGACGTGTGGCTTCAGGAGAGAGGAAGGTCCTTGCAGGGTCTTACCTTAGGGGTTTGTCTGCCGCTCGGAGAGAAGGACCCAACCAGTGCTGCTGCTGAACCAGTACAGTCCCTACTGCTGCCTGTCCCCTCTTTTATACCCAACCTCCGCCATTCACAACCCTCGGCACTGGCCCCCATCCCGACCCTCTGCCATATTAGGATGCTGAGGCCGAGGCTGCGAGGGGCGGGTGCGGGCGGGGTGCAGCGAGCAGGCGCAAAGAGGAGGCTCCATCCGCCCGTCGGGGTGCAGGGAAGGGGGGATCAGCAGTGACGCTGCGCGCCCCCAGCGAGGAGCCATATATGGCACTGTCTCTTTGACCTCCCATCGAGCCCGCTGGCCCACCTAGACGGCCGTATAAGGAGCGCACGGGCCACTTGGAGGGTTTCTAGGGGAGACGCCAGTTGCTGCCCCGGCAGGGTTATAGATTTGCTGCTATAGGTCTCATCCAGCCTTAAAATGGGAAAATGCTTCCCTCATCTGAACAGATTTAGGCCGCAGAGAGGCTCGGAGACCGGCAGGTCAAACCTCAGAGAGGGTGGTGCAAAGTCCCAATTAAGAGCTCTGCTCTCATTATGATGATTGATAAATTAATGAAAACCCATGGTTAAAAGGGTTTTGAGTGTAAAAAAAAAAGAAAAGAAAATATACGAATAATGAGTGATTCATTGCATCTTTTGAATTTTATGACGATGTTTTTTAATTGATTGTATTAATCTGAGTCTATGTGCAGTCATGAAATTACTGGAGGTCTAGACTGTAAGCTTTTTATAATAATGCCTCTTCACAGATTTTCAGCTTTTCCACACTACAAAATGCTATTTATTAACAGTTTTGCCATGTTTACATATCACACTACAATGAGTCTTATTAGCTATTAATCAAGTTAAAATCTTGCACGTTTGTGGATCACATGGTTTAATATTCACACAGATCTGCCTGAATTTGAACAGCCAGCAGCTGAAACTGTATCTGCGAGGGCTACTCTGCTCTGTCACTGGAGCAGTTGGATTAATTATAACTCTAATGGAGGAGGGGAGCTGGTGTGTGTGAGATAGACAAATGGGGAGAGTGAGTGTACATATGTGCACATGTATGTTGGTGTGTGTTGCAGTGTGAGGGGAGGAATGGAGATGGAGATGCCGAGGTGATTATTATAAACTCAAAGGAAGGGAGGAATCTTACAGGAACAGAGCAGTGAAATGTGTATAATTTGGTGAATTAGATAATCAAACAGAGGAGATAGACACAAACTACCGTTGGGTGACAACTCCAACGACACCTGGAGACAACTTAGAGGTCCTCGTAAAAGCAGCACATAGACATTAAGTAAAAAATATGACAAAACACGATCAAAGCCCTTAATACAGAGGCAATATTTACTGTTTCAACTATTGTTAAATACTAAAAAAACTAAAAGAGTACCATGAAAAAGAATTCATCAATTCAAAAACTTTTCAACGTGAGTGAAAAAGGGATAAACTCACTAACTTGAAGTTTAATAGAAGTACGACCAAATGATAAAAGTCCCACCTTTTTTATGACCTGGATTCTCATTACAACAGGAAAATTGAACATGACACCTTCCTTGCTCGGTTAAAATCTGTTGAATATGAATGTGTTTTGCCCAGTTTTCAACCAAGTTTTGTTTGAGCACTTTGAACAGATCTGTTGACTTTGAATATTCCTTTAAAAAAAAAAGTAAAAAAAATCTCAAACCTTTTCATAGTATGGCTTACAAATAAAACAGGGCAGGAAAGGGAGGAGTAACTTCTCCAAAAATGTGGTGGATGAAGTCTAAAGGAGTAGGGCCTTGAATGGATCAGAGATGGTGTGTTTGTGTGTGCATGGGAGGGGTCGGGGTGGAGACAGAGGGGTTGTGCAGCAAGAGCAAGGTTGAGCTACTTTTATGCACTTGTTGTGAGCCATTTTGAACCCGGGTGCCTGCGAAACACCTAAAATGTAAAGGGGCTGGCAGTTGTTGGGGAAAGAGGGAGGGAGGAGGCGAGGTCAGAGGGGCCGAGGCTCAGGGAGGGGGGAGACAATCTGCGGCGGAGAAGGAGGAGGAGTAAGAGGGAGGTGAAGGGGTGTATGTGTGTTTGGAGCAGGTGGCAGAGAACATGAGTTGAGCTTGTCAGACGGTGTGTGACCAGGGTGGCTGACGAGGGGCAGAGTGTGGTAGATGTAATGAGGATGGCGGAGGGACGCTGGCGCAAAGTGATGATGACTTTTCTAAGTAGAAAGTGCAGGGAGAGTTCTGTTTTGTGAAGGTAACCCAAGTCACCGCGGCTGCCTGCCTTGCAGCATATTCTTTAGGTTTTTCTGTAGGTTTAACTCAGCTAACAGATTCAGGAGGGACTCTCTTGAGGGCATGGAGGGTGAGTGTGTCAGAAAAGGTCTAAGAAGATCATGAGCTCCAGCACTTCAGAAGATCCATCTGGCACTTTAGCTGTACATAAGTGGCCGACCTTTCACGGCGTGGCAGCAGGTGTACAGTAGACTCATCTTGACTAATCTTGTACGAGATTTGAACTAGACTGGTAAATATGTCGTTGTGGTGAAGAATGGCAACAGATACAATTGAAAATATAAATGGAAAATCACGGCACACCTTTAAACCAATTCAATCAGCCACTGCACTTTTTCCTCTTTTTTTTTTTTTTTTAAAGCATTTTTCTTTGTGTGATTGTTCGTGGAGAAAAAGTACCTCTCAAGCTCTTCTTTAAGGCTTTGAACAAGGGTCACATAGGTGTACAATATGTAGAAAGTATTAGTGGATGATGACTACCTGGAAATATGCATGATTGACATTGATGGCAAACTACAAAGAGGCAGAACCGGATACCTTGCTCAACAGTTTCCATGGATGGTGCAGTGACTTGGTCTAAATGCAACAAAGTGAGACTTGAATATATTTTTGACCAGGTTGTATGTTTCTCTTTTAATTTTATCATTGATATACATCTGTGTAAAACTTTCGAGTGATAAATAAAGACTTGGAATAGTGTTGTGTAAGGCAGTGAAGGGTCAGAGCCTCTTTCCCTGCAGTTCCTCAAATAGACCAGTGGCTACAGGAGAGATGAGGGGAGCAGCAGCGCATGCAGCAGGAATGTGTGCAGGGCTCAGTACCACCTGGCTTGTGGCGTGGACGAGCAAAACTCGCACATTTAAACTTTTTTTTTTTTAAGGAGAACATCTTTTTATTTAAAAATGAACATACGTGTGTTGATCATCAAAACACTTAAAAGAAAACACTGACAATTCCTTCAACTTTGATGCTCTTCGTCATCTTTTGTCTGCAAAAGCGAGAAGTGAGCAACTCAAATCAAGTCTGACGTAAGACTATATTACAAGGATGTGTATTTGCAGGGAAGTCCTGACACAAGATACTGATCCCAGCACAGAGGATGGCCGTAGCTCAGTTCATGAGGCAGCGGTGCCATCTAGTGAGAGCCTGCACAGACGTGGAAAATGAATGAGCAAATGTGACCTCATTCATAATTTGAGCTAGTGACAGAGCAGAAGATGGCACTCTCTTCTCAGAAAGCACTTAGGAATGCTTGCATAATTACTCATTTTAAGGAGTTTTATTACATTTAGTGAAATACAAATGACAAATGAAATAGCTTATATTTCACTTTATTCCTTTTTATATATATATAATTGTGATATGACATATAACATGTCATTTAAGTTAAACATTTGTTACAATATAATTTGTTAAAAACACTCTTAGTTACACTGAAGATAGAAAAGGAAAAATCTGGATTAATTTGTGTCGGCATATAAACACAATAAACAACCACCTTCACTTTCTACTTTAAAGTGGCACGAAGTGAGGTGTTCAGTCTCTATAAAGTCTCTTCAATTTACTTGTGATTGACATTTTTTGGCAAGGCAATTCAACACATACGTACATAAATGATGAGAGATGATGCTAATGATATAAAGTTACATCAGAACTAAAAATATGGACTAACAAGTCACAAAAATGTTCAAATGTAAAGTGATTCAAGTAAAAATGACTTTCATTTTTAAGTGGGAGGGAAAATACTATAAAGAAAAAGGACATCTAGGCTATGTTGTGATAAACATGTACATTTTCAAAACATGAATAAACTGAACAAAGTTCCTGCTGCCATACAATCCACACATTTTAATTAATAAATACAAGACTCTGAATTCACAGAAACCCAAAGTGACAGCAGTGCTACGCAGACAATATTGTGAGAGGATTTAGTGAGGGATCAATGCCAGAGTCGTTCTCCAGCACCGTCCTAATAAATCTTTCTTATGAGCCTCTGTCGAAACCGCCACCTTCAAACTGTGAACGACAAGAGTTTGCAGTCGGGGCATGTCAGTGGACTGGTACTAAAATCCCCCCCCGGCCCCTTTTGGATAAATCTGAGCAAAATTACCCACATATGCTAGTTCTTCATAACCGCAGTTAACATATACAAGGTTTTAGAGCTGTTTATAAAGTATCTAAGGCTCTCAAGTGGACATGCTGTGAACACATACCAATGCTCGGAGGAAAGAAATGATCATGTCACTGAGGTAAACAGCTATAAATAGTGTGTAATTAGCTCTGTTGTACATGTCAAAGGTCCAACAATGCTCTCTAGCTTTACAGACTCTGCCGGGAGGGCTTTGTTAAATGGCCCTCAGAGGGGTCACTTGTAAAGGTAATGGTGGATTCAGATAACTATTGGGAAAGCGGTGATCATGATGCAGGCCTACCACTCACTTTGATGACATCACTGTTTAAAACAAACCTCACACACACCAAGCTGCAGCAGCTGTCAGTCAAATCCCAACAACAAACTAAAATGCAAGTAGTTTAACCAGTCTCACTATGATAACAAGTCAGAGACCAATATCCCCGCTCACGTTGTTTTCATACACGTAGCACCCCCAGCTTTGATTTTTAGAGACTGACACTATATGTTTCATGCCGAAATGTGCAAACATTTGTCAAAATATATCACCACTGTGTTTAGTCCACAGTGGAAATACTTCATGTAGCTGCTTTCGTTTGTTTAGACTTTAAAAGAATGGTAAAAAAAGCTCTGCAAATAAGTTTCAAGTTTAAAAAACAAACTCAATATACAGGCAAATATATAAATATACATTTAGCAGTGCTGTAAGGTTCTTACGGGCCTGTTTTTGGTTTCGCTATAAACATCCTGACGTGACAGCAGACGGTGTTCCACGGCAGAGATTGCAGGAGGATGTCAGAGCCATCCCTCACGTTTACTTTCTTCGCTTGAACAGAATTTGGGCTTATTCGTACAACAAAAACAGATTTAAGTCACAGTTGGCTGCGAGCCTCCGTTGAGAAGAGCATCTGTCCTCATGTCTCTCTCTGGCTCTCACGCGGACTTCTTCTTGTTCTTTCTAGATACTTTCCAAACAGTTTCTAAGGACAAATGGTCCCAGCTTCAGCTCTCGAGTCTTCATGCTACATACTGTAGTCTTTTCAGTAGTGAAATAGAAAGGGAAAGTCTCATCAGGTGAGTTTTGTCACCAGTACATTTCCTGATTTCTCCCTTTTTTCTTAGCTATGGGTGCTCCTCATCCTTTCACTGAAGAGCGCGCTGCTGTTCTTCCTGCAGAAATGCCTGTTTCTCCATCAGTTTCCTGAACAGTCCCTGCCTGTTTCCCAGCAGCTCTGAGGGCGGGCCACACTCAGCAACACGACGCTGGTCCAGAACAGCGATGGCATCGGCATTCTTAATGGTGGACAGACGGTGGGCGATGATCACAACCGTCCTCCCTGTTGATGGAGTGAACGGAACAAGAAAAGACAGCAGATGGAGTGTTATGTGTTGGCTTAATTATGAATGTTACAGGTGATGTTAAAGGGGAAGACAGAAAAGGTTGTGAAAATCTACCTTCCATTAGACGCTCCAACGCCTCTTGAACAAGGAACTCATTCTCAGCATCCAGCGCGCTAAAAGAAAATAGCAGCGTCTCGAATCAGCACAGTGACATGAGATTTGTGCACCTATTCAAGTGAGATGTGTCGACATAGTCACAGTACTGCAAAAAAATAGTACTGATTTAACTCTAAACTGTTTCAGTCTCTCACCTGGTGGCTTCATCTAAGAGCAGGATTTTGGGATTCTGTGGGAAGAAAACACAGGCATTAAATCAGGTTTCACAGAAAGCGGAGGTGGCCCTTAAGTTACTGTATTCAAGCTATGTTTGGTTCATGCTTCAAAAGAAAAAGAGAACCGAGACTAGCTTGCCTTTTCTTTGAAATGGTCTTTCCTCATCAAAGTGACAGAAGGAGAAGTAGAGATGGGTGAATGACATGCAGTAAAGGACGGTGGGGTTGGACTTACGTATGCAAACATATGTGGCAACACTAAACATGACCTTTTAAAGCTACTGTTGTCGCTCAGCGATTGGAGGAATTAGATAGAAAAACTACACCAGGTCGATCTAATAAGGTAGTGAGTACCTGATAGAAAAAGGGGACCTAACCTAACCTGGCAGGGGACTGCCTGTGCCCCCTGGGGCGGGTTGGGTGGGTCATGTTCGAAATAAAGACTTTTGAATTGAATTGAATTGATCAAATACAGCAGATGTGAGGTAAAGATGACTGCTCCGAGCGGAGTTGTGCTTTGCATTCAGTGTAGGGCTGGGCGATATGGACCAAAAGTCATATCTCGATATTTTCTAGCTGAATGGCGATACTCGATATATATCAATATTTTTTCTGTGCCATAATTGGGGTTTCCCCCCAAAGCATTATAGCATAGCATCTCTGTTAGCTTCATTTTTTTCTGAGGCAAACCCTTAAAAAAACTGTCAGTTTTAATACAAAGCCTCGTGCCAAATGTCACACAGGTTCCTTTATTAACAGAGGTCTGCACAATATCAAAATGTATAAAACAAATGAAATAAAAATAAACTGCCTGCATATATAGAATAAAAATGCTTCTTGAATAAAATAAAACAAATATCCCTTTCCTGCATAACAATTAAATTAAAATACACTGTGCAATTAATACAATGTAGACAGTAACAGGCAGACTTTTCCACTGAGGTTGACATTTGTGCAAATAACAAAACATTTGTGCAAATCTCAAATAAAACATTCAAGTCAATTTGTCACAAAATAAGCTATATCAAAATCATAATTTTTTTTTTTTTTTTTTTAAATCGATATAAACGATATTGTCTCGTACCATATCGCGTTTGAAAATATATCGATATATATTAAAATCTCGATATATCGCCCAGCCCTAATTCAGTGTGTGTATGAAAACAGCCTTCCTGCTGTGCTCACCTTGAGGAGAGCTCTGGCTATAGCTATCCTCTGCTTCTGACCACCTGAGGAAAAAGACACAGGATCATCAGTCACAAAAACACCTTGAGGTGAAATCTGAAAATGCAACATTAAACAACTCCAAAGTCAGTCAGTAACACATCCATGGCCTTGATGGGTAAGAAATGCTTTTAAAGTTTAATTAAAAGTTTAACTTATTATTAAGTTATCTACTTGAAAACCTTTATAACTCATCCCAAAACTGCCTTCAGTCCCATCAGCTTTGCTGCAGCTAATGGAAAGTTGAGCACTGTGAAGCAAAACGGATGTTGCGGCCAACACTTTGCTGCCTCAGTTCCTCACCTGACAGCAGCACTCCCTTCTCCCCCACCACCGTGTCGAAGCCTTTGGGAAAGGCCTGGATGAAATCATAGGCGTTGGCCACTTTGGCTGCCCTGTAGATTTCCTCTGTCGTCACGGCATCGGAGTCCAAAGCACCGTAGGCTATATTGTCTCTGATGGAGCAGGAAAACAGCATTGGCTCCTGAAAAGAAAGAGAGGTGGAAAAGGGCTATCTTTACTCCAGTTTCAATATTATTTAGTCACCTGTAGTTAAAAGAAAATACAGACCAAGTGTCAGAAGGATGAATGATGATTGATTACCTGGCTGACAGTTCCAATGTGATTTCTGAGCCAGTAGGGATTCAGGTCCCTGATGTCATGACCATCTACAGTAATGATACCTAGAGGGGCCAAAACAAGCATTAACACACACTCATGTAGTTTTGTAGTCCGTCACAATCGAGGTTTTTTTTAGTTTGTCATAATAAGAATTTTTGTTTATAATAATAAGTAATTTATAATATAATAGTTTATAATAAGTAGTTTAATAAGTAATCAGTGGGAGGGGCATAGTTCTCTCACCAGCATCAGTGTCGTAGAGCCTGAGCAGGAGTGAGACGAGGGAAGACTTCCCTGAGCCGCTGGATCCCACCACAGCCATGATGTTACCGGCTGGGACCACGAGACGGAGGTTCTGGAAAATAGGAGCCTCCTTACGAGTAGGGTAGGCAAAGGAGACATCACAAAACTCCAGTTGGCCTTTCAGCTGGTCCAGAGGGAGGACCTGGCCCTCTGGGGACGTGTGGAGAAACGGGACACGATAAAACAGTTTAGTTCAACTCATGTGAATTTGAAATAAAACCAGTGAAGAAAATAAAGCTGACAAATTGATTATTTGATCACAAATGTTACATTTTTAAAGGTAATTTACCAAAAACAATGAATTATGTCACTTTCTATTAAAAATTTTGTTCCATAACAACACAGAAAACTGTCACTTTTTAACCAATCTGTCAATATTTTAAAATAGTCATATAGTCATATAAATTCTGACCATGAATATACTTGACAGTTGAAGTGTGTGTGTGTGTGTGTGTGTGTGTGTGTGTGTGTGTGTGTGAACTGACCATTTAATGGAAACTCTGGCTTTCTGTCCAACAGCTCCCAGAGTCTGGCTCCTGCTCCAAAACCCTTCATCAGCTCCGAGTAGAAGGAACTCAGACCTGCACCAAATGAAGTACAACACACCGTTAGCAATCACATCCAACACGGATAAAATAGTGTATATGCAAGTACGCTTAAGTCAGAAAACATGCGTGTGTGTCCGTGCAGACTGGGATACCTGCGATGCTGATGCCGACCCAGAACGTGTACATGAGGAACGATGAGAGCTCTCCCACGGTCATGTGCTGACTGGCCATCAGCAGGCCTCCTTTGTAGAGCACCGACAGGATCATGAGGTTTCCGCTGAGACCGGTCTGGAACACAGACACACATTTTATGTTATTGAATTACCGCAGCATCTGGTGGAAGTGCCGCACTGTGACCCAGTGCTGGTTATTACTCTAATTACAACATCACTGGGAACCTGCTGGACGGTCTCGGCGGTGGGTTTCGGTGCCAGGATCTCTCTGTGAACACCAGCAACTTACTAACTACAGTTCACTTAGCGTCAACACAGACACATCTGATAACTAAAAATTATGCACAAGAGAAAGTGTGTGGCAGGAGATGTGGTCCAAGAGAGCAGATAAAAGTCTAAAAACAGGTATTTCCCTCTACAATATGCATTCGTATTATAGTCAAGGGGCAATTTAGAAAAGAGCCTCCGTTAAGACTTTTGCTCACATGTCTGGGTAAAGTTTGACAACCTATTTTTTTTGTTAGAACAAATCTATAGAAGAAATTTTAGGGGTGTTGTCGTCTTAAATTTTTTTGCTGGTGACCACTAGAGGCCCTAGAATATTAAAGTTCTCAAGTCAGGCATATGGTTAGTTTTGGTTAACCTGTACAATTTGTATGCATAATTGTCAAGATTAAAACATTGTATATCTAAGGAAATAGATAAAACAATACTAAAAAAGCCTTTTTGAATCATATTGTAATATTTTAGCCAATATTGGATACAAAATATCACTTTTTTATAGATGTTTTTGACACAGAATTTCATAGAAAATGTGTTTATTCACACTTAACAACAGAAAACATCTTAACATATGTGGGTCCATTATTCCTCCTAGGGGTTCCTTCTAACAAAAAAATAAGGTTGTCAAACGTTACCCAGAAGCGTGAGCATAGTTATCAATCTTAGGGTTTGCCCCCTGACTATTACAGGGTTACCAGATGCTTTAAAAACTGAAACCACACAATTAGATTTCAGCAGTTTCGCTATCCTAAAAAGGAGGAATTGGAAAATATTTTTTTAAATAAAAAAACATTCATTCTTAGAGTAGTGTGACCTTGTGACAAAACCAGAAAGCAGAAGCCTACGTGCAACACAGCATTAGCTAACTGGATTTACATCACACAACACACACTTACCACTCCAAAGAAACCCGCTCTTATTAACGCTTCCTTTTGAGCCAGGCTGAGGACAACGTCTGTTTTCCGCGCGTACGCGTCCACTTCAGCCATCTCCTTCCCAAAGGCCCTGACCGTCCGCATGTTGCTGATTCGCTCCTCCGCCAGCTGCAAACACAGTTTAATTTGAGCTTGTTGTTGATTAAAACGGAAACCATTGAAGCAAAGTTACTGTCTGGAAGTGGTATTGAGTTACCATGGGGGGAAACGCAGCATTTATATCATATGCACATACTGTAAAAACGAGGGCTCGGTGTACAGTACAGCCTCACTAACAAATGGCATTTTGAGCTAAAATAAAATCACTTCATGTCAAAAACAGATTTCCCCCTATTTAGAGCATGTCTCACTAGTCTTTCTCAGCCAGCGTATTTACCTGTGTGGCTTGCGCGAGAGCGTCCTGTGTTCGCTTTGAGATGGAACGAAGGTATCTGCCATAAATGACGGCGAGAATGGCCATAGGTGGAACGATCAGCAACACAAAACTTGCTAGACTAGGAGAAACGTAGAACTGGAGGAAGAGAGAGGAAGAGAGAAGAGAATAGAGCATCAGCAATAATTCAGTCAGAGAACTCTATTGAATTATGGAAAACAATTAGCAGATCTATTTTCAGGAGAAGGTAAATAGATGATGATACAGAGACGATTACTCCTGTCTCAAATAATTGTACTGCACTATTAATTTTGTCAGGCCTAACTAAAATATCCACAGTAACCAAATAGAAGAGAAAAAACAATTTGTCGGTACTGCAAACATTATTGTAATTCATTATTAAACAGTAAAACTGACATGCCCCTGTAATAATCCACTTTGTGCATTACTACAGAATGTAACAGCTCTCACTAAGCCAGACTTATCTGGGATGCAACCCCGGTGACTTTACTGTAAGAACCAAACATAAATCTACGTGCAGAAGCTCATCTGCTCGTTGTTCCATGAGATAAGAAGGACATATCAGCAAATGTAAATGAATAATAGTTGTTCTCGTTAAACCATATGTGTCACTCCCTTATTGTTTATCACACCAGTGTGACACATGCTTACTGTAATTATTTCCGTTTTACTTCTCTTAATGCCCATGGCATCTGGGAAAGGTCTCATTTCCTTGTACAGAAAGAGAAAGCAAACTGCTTGTTGTTGAGCATACTCTGTGTTTAAGAGCTTTAACGTTTCAGGCTTTACAATCATGTAAGGTGGAACTAAGAAATACAAAGACAAAAATAGAAACTTTTTGTTTTGTAAGCACCAGCAACACCCACGAAGGTGTGGAAGTCCCTCAACATAATCTGCCAACTTCCTTCTATCAAGAAAATGTTCTGGTAAACCTGTTCCACCAGTTTTATCAGATTTACTACAATATGACCATAATCCAGTAACGTAGAAGGAAACCCAGCTCATATATCGTATACAGGAAGAACAGAATGTAAAGCTGCTCATAAAGGAAGCCAAGACATTAACTTCTACTTCCTCGTAGCGAGCAACACAAAACTAACTACACATGCATTCACCCTTCGTCTGTTGTTACCAGACTGAAAAAGAAAAAATAATCATTTATAAATGGCTGCAATCCAAATATTTACAGCGGCTTTCATCATCTATGCAAATGTGTCCCTTCATAAGTGATGTCTGTTGTCGTGAGTGGTCACAGCGGGCCCTCACCATCATGGTGACGCCAGCAGCTGCCTGGGCGACGGCTCTCAGCCCGTCTGACAGGTTGTCTGTGATGGAGCGGCCCACCACGGCCGTGTCGGCCGACAGCCGGTTGATGAGCTCGCCGGTCCTGTTTTTGTCAAAGAATGCCACCTCCTGTCTGAGGATGGAGGAAAAGACAGAGGCACGGAGATTACGGACAATCTGTTGGCCTGAGGAGAGAAGAGAGGAGACTCAAGTGAGGAAATAGACACTAATTCAAAGGGTTTGATTGCCAGGTGATAAATCTGTCCATGAAGTTATTTAATTATAAATAAAATAAATCTTGTTTACAAGCTTGGTTTAGGCAGGTGATTGACTGTGGACAACCCCCACCCTACACATTAGCTGAAAAACCTTAAAATCTTTCTAACAAGCCAAATTATATCAACTTTGTTTAATCTGTACACTAACACTAAGATTGCCAGGCGACCAGCTGAGGTCTCAGGAAGTCCCTGCACCTGCACAAATTTAGTACAGCACGTACGTTTCCCCCAGAGACACAGCTTGTAGTTACGTAGATAAACACAGAAAATGCCCTGTTTTACTAATTGTTCAGTTTCTTTTTAATGGGGAAAGGTTGGCTCTTTGACCTACTAAGATAAATGCTTTGTAACCTTAGCTTCATACTTAACAGGTGGGTTTTCCTTTAGTGTGTTACACCTATTTGAAAGAGCATGAATTGGTGTGAGACACCCTTACTGTCCGTGGCTTCTCGTCTCACCTGAGGCCTGCATGATATAGACCCTGGCAGCGTTGGCTGCCCCGCCAAACAGGAAGACACCCGTCAGCATCATACACAATGACGTCAGAGAGGCTGTCATTGTCTCTGTGTCTGACCCAGTGGTGTAAATGGTGTCTATCACTCTGCCCAGGAAGAAGGGAGCCGACATGGTCACTGCACTCGAGACAGTCAGGAACCCAATGGCAGCTGGGGGAGGGTTAAAAAGAGAAGCACCCAAAGAGATGTCACATTCAAAGGCAATTGGTGTTATACCTAACTGATCATACAGTTTGTGCAGTTTTATATTCACATCAGCGGCAACTATGGGTCGGGGTTGCTGTTCAAACCTGAAAACTACGTTAACAGAAATCTCCAGCAGCATGGTGATGTTTATCAAGCGATGCACAAGATTTCTCCAATTTCTTTTTTAGATTTGGTGTCTCCAAACTTTCAGAGCAAGTTTTGGCAAGTTTGGCAAGCCAATCTAAACAAAGCCAAAGAAAAAGTGAGGAATATGGCTGGCCATTTATTTGTAAAAAGTGAGATCTGGTGAGATAAATGTATACACAACTTACCAGCCAAAATGAGAATTTTAGGGGCTTGCTAAAAATACCAAAAGCAGAACAAAACTCTCAGGCACAATAAGTAACATCTGATGTAATTCTATGTATTTAACGTAACTACAACTAACAGAAATTGACGTTTTTCTTATGCAGTAAAAACAGCAAAAATGAGCTTCTATATGATAACAAAGGAATGGAGAGGGGTAATCATGAGCACATCATCTAAGAAGTATATATATATATATATATATATATATATATATATATATATTAGGGGTGTGACGATACGGGTAACTCACGATTCAATACTGTGGCGATATGTGGCCCACGATAACGATAATATCACGATAGCTACGATATTTGGTTTATTGTAAGAAATTTCATCTACGATATATGTGACTGAATAAGAAAAAATATCCATAAAAAGGAAAACATCTGTAGTTATGCATTTATTCAATGCCAAAATGTCATACAATGTAAAAAGAAAGTGCATTTGTATAGCCCCTCACTGCCTCCTAGGCTTGTAAATGTAAACACTGTACAGCTGGACAAATTAAAGTGCATGAACATTCATAAGATGTTTTATATAAACCAGGGCAGTGCACTGCTTTGTTTCTGATACTGAAAAGTTAGTAAGCAACTAAATTTTGCATAGTACTATCACTGCCTCCTTGTCCTGTAAATGTAAACTCTGTACAGCTAGACAAATTGAAGTGCATGAACAATAGTGCGGTGACAACCACGTAAATCCATTACGTGTGTTGTAATAAAATATCGATATTTGCCTTCAGTTTATTGATTATTTATTGCGACAGAGAGCGCAACAATATATTGCAATATCGATTTTTTCCCCCCACCACTAATTATATACTGTATATATATATATATATATATATATATATATATATATATATATATATATATATATATATATACACACACATCCTACCTGCTTTTTTTTTGCACTGTTTCTTTTCTCTAAATCTACTGTATATACTGCTCATATTTCTGTAATTATACATATTTTATATATATTTTTATTTTTTACTTTTTAGTCTCTCTTTACCCCTCCCCTGCATGTGTGTGTTAAGTGTACTGCTGCCAACAAAATAAGTTTCCCCACTGAGGGAGAAAATAAAGGATTATCTTATATATATATATATATATATATATATATATATATATATATATATATATATATATATATATATATATACACACACACATATATGTGTATATGTATATATATATATATATATATATATATATATATATATATATATATATATATATATATATATATTATATGTGTATGTATAGATATATATTATATATATATATATATATATATATATATATATATATATATATATATATATATATATATATATATATATATATATATATATATAATAGGCACAAACTGAAACTGTATCGACTTAAGTGGATTGGGTTATGGGATCATTAAATCTGAACCTTTCTGAGTACAGTCAACCTTTAATTTGACTTCAGGCCACAATTAAACCTGTGGATCTTTAATGATGAAGCAATTTTAGCAGTAGAGTATCTAATAAATAAGCTCCATGGGGTGCTGGAGTAGGATCAATGGTGTACCTGTCAGTCTCCATCTCTCCGGGTGAGCCAGTCGCAGGATCCTCTTCACATCCTCCGGGGGGACCGGGGTCCGGGCTTTCTCCGAGCCCGCGGAGGAGCTGCTGCTGCACAGGGCGACAGGTGTGAGCGTGGCCGTGGGTGTGCGGGAGAAGAGGAGCGGCCTGCGGGACAGCACCGGGGGCAGCACCGGGGACCCGGGGGGCTGCAGCCGGGACAGCAGCCGGACATCCTGCCTCCTCCTCCGGGCAGCCGAGCACCTGGGTCGCTGCTGCAGCCACAACAACCGGGATCCACACAACTGCAGCCTGTGCGTGCAGTTGGATATGCGAATTAAAAGCAGCATCGTCCGAGACACTGAAGACCTGATACTGGAACAATTTGACTTTTAAAAAGTAAAAAAAAAGTGTTTTCTAGCATCCACTCTGCAGAGTCTGGTCCAATAAGTCCACTCGGATGAACATGTTTGTGTCCCAATGGCTAGATCCACACACCATGTCCTCAAATAGTCCAGCCGAGGAGCTTGTCGGCGACACAGTGGGGATTTTACACCGTTATTGCACACTTTTATCTGCTTATGGCAGCCGCCTCAGCACAGTTTATCTCTTATCTGCTGCAGGAGCGGCTCACAACACCCTGCTGTCACTGTCAGGGGCGGCCGGGCCGCGGCTGCAGCTCCTACCGCGGAAACACCAGCTCCCCCAGGCAACATGTGTCCAAATAAACACCCCTGACTTCAGCGGGAAGCAGCAAAAGCAGGGTTAAGAGAAAAGGTGACCCTTGTTTAGTTCCCGTGTTCTGCACGGACGACTCCTCCGCTGCTGCGACGCGTCACTGGCTGACGACACGAGGGAATTTACCAGGCAAAACCAAACACACCCAGATTACAGACGCGCTGTTTCGTAAATGTCTGGATGCATAATAAAACAGCGCTTTTTAGGTTGAATTTACCAAATAACAACTCAATGAGTTTATTCAAATCATAGTAAACACAATGAATTGCAATAATTACACATATTTGCAATAGGAATTTGTTTTTATTTTATTATTTATAATTATTTTTTTATTATTTTTTTATTATTTATAATTATATTATGGCACCGCACTTTCTATTTTTTTATTTTAATTTAAATTTTTTATCTTTTATTTTTATTTTAACCTTTTGCTTTTATTTTTATCTTTATTTTAAATTTTCTTATATTTTCATTTTTATATGGTTGTTTGGCTTTTCAAAGGGAATTTGTTTTTATTGTATTATTTATAATTATTTTTTATTATTTATAATTATTTTATGGCACCGCACTTTCTATTTTTTTATTTTAATTTAAATTTTTTATCTTTTATTTTTATTTTAACCTTTTACATTTATTTTTATCTTTATTTTGAATTTTCTTATATTTTCATCTTTATATGGTTGTTTGGCTTTTCAAAAGGAATTTGTTTTTATTGTATTATTTATAATTATTTTGTATTATTTATAATTATTTTATGGCACCGCACTTTCTATTTTGTTATTTTAATTTACATTTTTTATCTTTTATTTTAACCTTTTGCTTTTATTTTTATTTTTATCTTTATTTTTAATGTTCTTATATTTTCATCTTTATATGGTTGTTTGGCTTTTGGGGTGTTTGATTTGTAAATGAAAGTGTTGTGTGTGTGACATGTGGATATGTCAATTTCCCCAAGGGAACCTTCCAAAGGGATTAATAAAGTCGTCTGAATCTAAATCTGAATCTGAATTACTGTGTATAATCAATGTCAAAGGATAAGAACCTGAATAATGTATATTTTTTATGATACTGTACATAATGAACATTCCAAGACTTTAATACAATTATAAATATTCAAGAATCCTAAGAATAAGGAGATGTACAGCAGATGTTAACTACTATACCACCATGAGAAGCATATTGGCTTCTTGTTTGTACTTTTCGATACGGCAAAAGCTTTTTGAAATCCATTTTCTGTCCTCTTTAGGGGGCATCTCTGCAGACCCCTCACACCCAGGACAATATGATACATTAATATTAATTAATATAATTAATATTAATATTATAATATTAATATTAAGGTTAATATAATACATCCATGCCCAGGACACAGTCTGTTTGAACTCCTACAGAGCACTGTAGCCAAAACCTCCAGACACAAGGATAGTTTCTCCCCCAAGCTGTTGCTCTGATGGACTCTCAGAGTTATCAACCACTGTGCAATAATAATAATAATAATAATGATAATAATAATAATAACCTCAATAATATGCTGTAACAATGCACCTTTCATTAACCATGTCTACCTCATACTGCTGCACCTTTCACTTAAAAAAAAAAGTGTTAATAAGAGTCATTTGTCTATTTACTGTACAGTGAGCGAAACAACCAGAGTCAAATTCCCCCTGTCTGGCATGTTCAAACTTGGCCAATAAACCTGATTCTGATTCTGATTCTTTAACAGCCCAACTGTTTTTGTGGAAAATTTTACATTGATAGCCCCTTCACATCATATTCAAATGAAAAGTAAAAAGTTGACATTTTTGTGTAAAAAATGACTGCAGTATAAAAATGCATTTAATGAGCAAAATAAATTCGAAATAGATATGATAATCATTATCCAGAATTTGAAAAGTAAATGTGTGGCTACCACAGGTGGGCTGGTGGATTACATCGACGCTCGACTACCTGTGCCTGGCCAGCAGGGTGAAAGTTGAGAGTTCACCTCACTCAGAAAACAGGAGGCACGTGTGGTGTAAAAATCGTAAGTTTAGGAATATATCCCAACACCACATCTGTACAAGTGATATAAACTAGTATTAAGCAATTATTGTTGACGCTCGCTTGTGATATTTTTGCGTGTAAACACGTAATAACTCAGTTATATTGTATATATTTGGACGAGAGCGAGAACAGCTCGTCGTTGGCCTGAAACCGCTTTAGTTTTGGATAGTTTTCACCAAAAAGAAAAATTAACATCAAAATGGCCACCTCTTTTGTACTTCTTGTAGCGACAGCTTCAAAGTCATTTTGAGGACTTGTGGCCCGGGTCTGCCCAGGATTGGGGAGCAGCAGCTGCAGGCATGGCTGCCATCTACTCAGGGATCCACCTGAAGCTGAAGAGCCCGCACACTCCATGGGAGGACCGCCTGAAGCTGGCACGCTTTGCCTGGATCTCCTCTCAGTGCCTAATGCCCAACAAAGAACAGGTAACAGATGATGCATCACAGTATAAACATCACACGTGTGTCTCTTTTTCTTCATGCCTGCCCAGAGGTGGGTAGAGTAGACAAAAATTGTACTCAAGTAAAAGTTACTGTTACTTCAGAATAATATGACTCAAGTACTGAGTAACGTCTGATTTATTTTTTTAACACAACCATTCAAGCAGACAAAAGTACAAAATAATCATCTTCAGGCAAATTAAATCAATAAAATAATAAAAATTAAAATGAATAAGAAATAGCTTAAATTAAAATAAGCTTAAAGTAAATTCAAGTACTTTAATAAATAATAAAATAAATAAAATAACAGAATAAAAAAATAAATTAAGCACAAGTAGCACAAAATTTCAAGCCTTTGTACTTTTCTTTTTTAACCAGGCTCCGCAGGCAGAACTAGAACAAGCCCATGAACTCATAGAAACTCTGTGTGTGTTTGAGTCTGTGTATATGTGACAAAACATGCAAAAACAAACATTTTTCCCAAAGAATCACTCAGTGATGTCATGAGATTGACGCGTACGCGGATAAAAGAAAAGTAATAGCTCAACGTAGCCTAATGTAGCGGAGTAAGAGTAACAGTTTCTTCTTCACAAATCTACTCAAGTAAAAGTACAAAGTATAGTGATTCAAAACTACTCCTAAAAGTACAAAATTTCCCAAAATTTACTCAAGTAAATGTAACGGAGTAAATGTAACTCGTTACTACCCACCTCTATGCCTGCCTTAGACCTTCACAACAATCACAACTTTTCCTACCATACTCATGCCATCCTTATGACACACAACTCTATATTTCAGTGTCACCACGTGACTACATTCCCTTACTCTCATTGTGTAACTGTATTCATCAAATCAATGAGTGGATGTTGCCAGAATTTTCTCCAGCTGAATGCAGAAAAGACAGAAGTGATAATTTTTGGCCCTAAAAATGAAAGGGAAAAGATCAGCGCTCACCTTGGCTACATGTCATTGACAGCTACAAATCAAGCCAGAAGTCTTGGTGTAATTATTGACTCAGACCTGAACTTCAACAGCTATCTAAAGTTTATCACTAAATCTGCCTATTACCACCTGAAAAACATTGCTAGAATTAAGGGGATCCTTTCTAAACAAGACATGGAAAAACGTGTTCATGGATTCATTTTCAGTAGGTTGGATTATTGCAATGGCATCTTTACAGGCCTTAACAAGAAATCTATCAGGCAGCTGCAGCTGATCCAGAACGCTGCCGTCAGAGTCCTTACAAACACCAGGAAACTGGACCATATTACACCGGTCATGAAATCACTACACTGGCTTCCAGTGAGTCAAAGGATAGAGTTTAAAATCTTACTGCTGGACTACAAAGCACTGAATGGCCTTGGACCAAAATACATGGTTGATCTGTTAGTTCCCTATGAAGCTCCCAGACCCCTGAGGTTCATCTGGATCTGGTTGGTTGTGGTTCCCAAGAACCAGAACCAAGCAAGGTGAGGCAGCGTTCAGTTATTCTGCTCCTCACCGGTGGAACAAACTTCCTGTAGACCTGAGGTCTGCTCCAACTGTCAGCTCCTTCAAATCAGGGCTAAAAACATTAATGTTTACTGAAGCGTACTCTTAAATAATTAAATACTTACCTGCAACACAACTTGTGCTTTTTATTATTTTACCTCTTTTCTTATCATTTTATTTCATTTTATTTGTTATTTACTGTTTAATTGTGTCTTGCTGCTTTTAATGTTGATGTAAAGCACTTTGAATTACCTTGTGTTGAATTGTGCTGTATAAATAAACTTGCCTTGCTTTGCTTTGCCTTCTGTGTGTAGGTGTTGTTGGACTGGGTCACCCATGCCCTCGCAGGCTGGCACAGTAAAAAGGTGGAGTTCTCACAAGACGTGTTGGAAGGCTTGTGGCGCTACCTTGATGACGTGCTCCACAGCCGGAAACTCCAAGCTTTCCTCAAGCAGGGAAAAACCATCACTCTGAGGCTCAGCATTGCACAGGTGTGACAGCTATGAAATAAAAACACCATAGAAAGGCAAAAAAAAAATGAAACATCAACAAAAAAAAGTAGATATTTCGTTTAACTTGCATCTTTTTTTCTTGTCTTTAGTTGCTGGTTGACCACCTGCAAGAGTCTGCACATGGTCGGCCACCCATATCTGTGTCCACCCTGCTGAGCGTGTGTCAGGGCGTTCTGTCTTCTCCTGCACTCTCGTCAGTTTTTACCACAAAGTATGATCTTATGGTAAATCTGCTGGCCAAATTCTGCTTGTTGGCTTGCTATGACATGCAAAAGCCAAATATCACAGAACAGCAAGTAACAGTTACTTTCACATCTCCATCTGATCAGCCAGAAAAGCCACAGAGACACTCTCTTTCCACTCATTTATTTGAGGTGTTGCTTCAGGTGCTGTCGTGTTATTTGTCAGTGCAGCGACAACAAGCCAACCCCAACAGAGTATTTACTGTGGTAACTAACCACCTCGTCCAACCTCTAGTGCTGCTCAGACACCTGCTGACATCTCAGGAAAGTGTATCCTCAAACGTACACCAGCTCGTCCGTCAACAGCTGCGGAAGGACATCCGCACGAAGGTAGACTCCATCCTTCAGCTAGCTCTCTTCCCCTCAGAGCACCTGACCTCATACAAGGCTGAGCTTTTCCCCTCTCGTGAGGATGCTGGGAAACGTGGCTCTGCGGTGACAAAAGGGCCTCTGAAGCCAGTGAATGCCTTACTTTGCAAACTGACTTCTCCAGACTACTGTGACTCGTCACTGCACTACTCTGTGAAGTCTGACGCATTGTCTCTGCTTTTAAAGTTTTTTCTGGAAAGCTATGGGAAAGGAAAGGGAGAACGGGAAGAGGAGCAGAGGATGCTGTGTTTTTATTTTCTTGTCAGACTGGTCCCGGCTTTAGGTCTCAATCCTGAGGGAGACTCAGTCAAACCTACTGTAGCGCAGCCGCAGGACTCCAGTATCCCTGAGCAGAAATCTCCTCCAGCCTCCTTGTGCTCCCCGGAGAGCTGGAACACGGCTCTGAAGGCGCTGGAGTCCCTGCTAAACCAGGCTCTGTCAGCAGATATTTATAATGTAGCTGCAGACAGGATACGGCACCAGGAGGTCCAGTTCAACTTTTACAGAGCCCTGAGACAAATTCTCTTCAACGAGGCCCAGCCAAGGTAACGAACAATTTCTCTTTTAAAGTAATTCGGCCATTCAGAATCATTTTGCCCAACCATATGTTTATTTGACATATTAAAAATATGCTCTTTTTAACTTTCAGCATACCAGCATGGTACCGCTGTTTAAAGGTGCTTTTGAATCTCAATCACCTGATTCTTGAACCAGACTTGGATCAGCTTTTGTCCTCATCTTGGGTAAATGCCGAAGACATGGAGGCCCAAGTCCAACGAGCCAGACAGGTCTGATTTGATTAGTAGCACTCTCTGTAGTTCACAAATGACATGGAGTAAAGCATTAAGACTACGTTCACACTGCAGGCCTTAATGCTCAATTCCGATTTTTTCTCATATTAATATTAAGACATGTAGGTCTTAAAAGGTAAATGTTGGTATCAATTATAACAATGTGATATAAAAAACCTTTTTGATGTCTTCGTTTTTATAAAATTTGAAAATATAATCATCTGTTTCTGGGCGTCAAAACAGTGGACGGGGGCCAGCAGGTGCCACCGTCTGACGTCACTACCCAGAATGTAAACAACAATGGCGACCTACATGTTAAATTATATTTTCAAATTTTATAAAAACGAAGACATCAAAAAGGTTTTTTATATCACATTGTTATAATTGATACCAACATTTATCTTTTAAGACCTACATGTCTTAATAGCCAGGGTTCCTTTTAAAATGTGTCCTATATCAGACTCGAGTGTGAACGCATCGCGGCCCTGAACTGACCCGGATGCGCAGAGGAACAATAAGAAAGACGTCACACGCAGCACGCCGGCATACGGTGGTAAACATGGAGGCAACAGAAGTGAGCTCTGTAGCCGCGCTCGCACATTTCTTTTGATATGCTCTCAAATACGGACCGATTACGATAAGACCCCTCTAATTTAGCTTGTATAGTAGTGTCCCCCCAAATACTTATAAGGTCCAATACCTCACTGTCCCTCCACTGATTAGCTCCGTCGCCGCTATCCTCCATGTTTGTCTTGATCTTTTCCGATCGCTTCCGAGTGACTCCCGCCCCCGCCAGCGCAGTATTATGACAACGGTCGCTCTCAAGTGACGTCAAAGTCGCATTAATTCCGACCTGGCTGTTCACACTGAGGTCGCATTGCAAAACATCAGACCTGTATCCGATTTAGAACCACATATGGAAGCGACCTGAATCTGATTTGAAAAGATCAGATTCCATGTGACTTGGGAACTGCAGTGTGAACGTAGTCTAAATGTATGTTTCATTTGTTTGAAATGCTTTGTTTACAGAAAGCCATGTTTGGTTTGTTTCCCAACAGCTCTTGGTGTGTAGTCTATTGCAGACCTACACTAAGCTCCGTCAGCTGCCTCATCTCTTCTCTGTGCTGCTGTCTGTGATCTGTCAACCAGCTCTGGACGACCGCCGACCTCGTCTCCTCTCTGAGGGCGTCGCTGCTTCCCTCAGGACTTGTCTTCTGGACTCTCCCCCATCCCAAGTTCTAGATATTTGCTCATCAGCGTTGAAGAGCATCAAAACGTATATACTACCTGACCTGGGGAAGGAGGAAGGAGAGGAGGAGGAGATGGAGATTGATGGACAACACGAGGGTCAAAGGAGAGAAGATGCATCTTTGAAACTCTTCTCACTCAGTCAACTGCTCCATGTTGTTTTGTTCAGTCTGAAGACTCTGGAAAATGCCTCTCCTATTCTCTTAGTCAGACGGAGCACAGGCTTCATGGAGGAGATGCAGCAGACGGTCAAGGACTTACTACACCTGTTGCCACCAGAGCCAACTTCTTTGAAGCAAAATGTGTGTTCGGTTCAAAAGACTCCAAGGAAAGGCAAAAAGAAACTGGACCCAGATGGATCCAAAAAGGTTTCAGAGTTAAAAGTAGAAGCACACTGGGAACAGAAGACCCTGGAGGCTGCTCTTCTGCTCAGATACACGTGGGTGGAAGTGGACACGTTGTTCCACATCTACTGCAGTAAATATACATCCGTTGACTCATATCTGACTCCACCTGCAACCGAAACCGAAGCCTCCTCTACTTCTCCAGTTCTATCCCACATAGAAAGTCTTGTATCAGGTGCAGTTTTGCCAACATGTTTCCGTCACCCCCCCTCCCGCAGCCCCATGAGCTCTTTGCTGCTCAGACTCCTCACTTTACAGCAGATGAAGAAGGTTCTGTTAGATGACGCTTTACTCCACGAATCCTGCACCGCAGCGCTGCTGAAAAGGGCGGTTGAGTTTATTTTAGCGCGGTCAGAACTGGAGGCGAGACTGGACGAAGAGCAGGTGTGGGATGGGCAGATGACCAGCGTGAATGCCAGCAGCATTCTTGTTGCACACTGGTATGTGGTCACGTCCAATTTGCCTTTGATTGTTCCCTACATGAGCGAAGAGGGCATTGGCCACATAGCACACGTTCTTGTCAGTTCTTTGCTGATCAAACAGAAAGAAAAATCAAAGAATCAGCCGCCGGTCTGTCTGACACTCCCCCTCATATCTTCACAGCTTATCCAGAGCCCGGTGCTCGTGGAGATGCCGTCATTGTTCTCTGCCACAGTCCGCTCCCTCACACAAAGGATTGTTGATATCCTCAAGGAAGAACATGCTCTCACTGTTCGCCCCAAGTTTCTGGGAGTTCACAAGGAAGAGACTAGAACTATTCCTTCAGGGATGACGGCGGCCGTAGTTGAGGATATTTTGGAGTTTTCTAAAACTGAAGCGGAACATGTGCCGCTGACGGACAGACAAACCAAGGAGCTTGGAAACCTGTTCCAACTCTTAACAAACATTAACCCGGATGGGATGAACTCTGAGGATTTCTCGTCCATTTTCCTCCTGCTCTTCTTCGTCTTTACCTCCACCTCCAGAAAGCTGGAGCCTCCAGAATGTGGAGGGGACGCTCTGTTCCTGGGGCAGCTGCTCCAGGTGCTTTCACATCTCATGGAGGGTAGGAGTTTCCCAAGTGTTCTGAAGCTAATCCACAGCGGCACTCTGCTGCAGACCGCTGTGTCGTCTCTCCTTAATCATGGAGCAAAGCCTCAAGCCTCATGCAGCACTGACTGGCTGGATTTAGTCAAAGCCACACAGGGCTTCATACAATCCTTGGTCCAGCTCACTATAGTCAGAAACAGCAGTGTGAGACTCAACCTGGACCAGTTTGCGTCTTATCTCACCAGTGACGAAATGTCAAGCAGGTATATTGCGTCATCTAGTTCTGGGGCATCCCTGCCATCTATTCATCTTCTGCTCGGATCTCTTACTTCCTTCTCCCAGGCAATGACCGACCATTTAGGAAGAAGCAAGCTCATGGATAAAACTTTAACCCAAATGCTCACAAGAACAACTGCTGCCCTAGCCCCAGCTCTTGAGTGTGTCCTAAAGCTGCTGGCATCATGTGAGGCAGGCGCTGAGCCGGCCGAGCTTCCCAGTCAGGCTTTTGTCATGGAAGTTATTACCGTCATGCTGGACTGTGAACTGGCCTCACTGTCGGTGGACGATGAGAGTAAGGAGAGTGGCACCCAGCTTGTCCTCACTCATAAGACCATTTATCGGGCCTTTTACCAACAGATTCTTAGGGAAGTAAGCTCCGCCCCCAGGCCCATGGACTCCTTGGGCTCCTCTCTCCATTTCTTGTCTGCATTTTACACATTGCTGGAGAAAACGATGGAGCCAGGAAAGGACAAAGAGGGAGTAAACGAGCTGGACGAGGTGTATGTTCAGATTCTGCAGAGGGTGCACACACTGCTGGCTGGTAAGAAGTATTCTATTATAAACAAAGGTACAAAATAGTTCTTTGATATGTTTTAGATATTGTGACAGATTTACAACAGAGAGAGCATTTCTCATCATCTCTTTTTTTAAATTTAAATTACATATTCAGCTGAAGTAGCCTCAATAATATGAAAGTGATACACACATCTATATATATATATATATATATATATATATATATATATATATATATATATATATATATATATGTATATA
Organism: Cololabis saira; assembly: GCF_033807715.1. Taxonomy (NCBI): domain Eukaryota; kingdom Metazoa; phylum Chordata; class Actinopteri; order Beloniformes; family Belonidae; genus Cololabis; species Cololabis saira. Next base: position 40,016,264 of record NC_084588.1, on the reverse strand, counting down.
TATATATATATATATATATATATATGTATGTATGTGTGTGTGTATGTATATATATATATAAATACAGGACTGACTGAAAATTTGAATATTGTGATAAAGTTCTTTATAATCTGTAATGCAATTTAAAAAAAAAAGCTAAAATGTCATACATTCTGGATTCATTACAAATCAACTGAAATATTGCAAGCCTTTTATTATTTTAATATTGCTGATTATGGCTTACAGTTTAAGATTAAGATTCCCAGAATATTCTAATTTTTTTAGATTGGATATTTGAGTTTTCTTAAGCTGTAAGCCATGATCAGCAATATTAAAATAATAAAAGGCTTGCAATATTTTAGTTGATTTGTAATGAATCCAGAATGTACGACATTTTTGTTTTTGTAATTGCATTCAGTCTTTAAGAATTGAACCTATGCATTAAAAAGTATTAGTTAAATGTTACTTATCTAATACATTTTTTGTTTAGTTTTTTACCCTGTTAATTAAGAGGGAAAGAAATCAATTAACTTCTATCTTACTGGGAGGTGTTTCTCTTTGTCTTCAGCTCCTTGGCTGTCATCTGCTGATGTTGGAGAGCTGGAGCCAGCAGTGCAGCAGCTGCTGCACCACCTGGTTGAGAAATGTACTACAAGTCGCTTCAACCTGCTTCTGTTGATGATCAAAGAAGGACTGGATATTAGCAAGCTGAGGGCAGGAAACTACAGGGTGAGGCTAACGTTAAGTTTGATTACTGGAACACGTGAATTGCTTCATTTATTTAAATTCTCAAAGCCTCAAGATTCTTTTAAATGTTTTATTGTATTGTTTTCTTCAATGAGGATTGTAAATTCAGGTTCTCAATTGAAAATCTTTATCAGTTTTGCTTACTTTTTTTATTTTAAATATGACTAATAGATGACTGATTGAATTCAGGTGTTTCGATCACATCCTGCACTCACAGTTTGGGTTCAGAATGAGTCCTGACGAACTCAGTGACCTCTAGCATGTGATGTCACACCACCTCTGCACTAAGACATCCCTGCTGCATATTTCATGGTCAACTGTTAGTGATATTATTACAAAGTGGAAGTGTTTAGGAACAACAGCAATTTGTGCATGAAGCAGAAGACCACATGCACGGTGGGTAAAAGTCACCAACGCTCTACTGATTTCGTACTAGAGGAGTTTAGAACTTCTGGGGGGAGTAATGTAAGCACAAAAACGTGCTTAAGCCTCACATCACCAGCTCTGTCTAGGCATCAGATGGAGTGGTATAAAGCGCACCAACATGCAGCTGCAGTAGTGGAAACATCCCTTATGGAGTGATGAATTATTCGTCTCTGTTTGGGAGTGAGATTGGTGTGTCTGGGTTTGGTGGATGCTGGGATAACGTTGCCTGCCCGACAGCATACTGTGCCACCTGTGAAGTTTGGTGGAAGAGGGATGATGTTTTTCAGGGTTTGGCCTTGGCCACGCATTTCCTGTGGAGGGCAGTCTTAATGCTTCAGCTTACGAAAAACATCATAGACAATGCTGTCCTTCCAACTGTGTAGCAACAGTTTGGGAAGGTCCTTTTCTAATCCATCATTCCTGCACAAACCAAGGACTAAAGACATGGCACTGCACCCTGACCTCAACCCAGTCGAGCACCATGATATGAGATAAACAGGCCTCCTTGTCCAACATCAGTGCCTGACCTCATAGATGCTTACCAGAATGAATGAGCAACACTTGCCATTCAGAAAAACTCCAGAAAGGTGTTGAAAGCTTTCAGAGAAGACTGGAGGCTGTTATAACTGCAATTACAGGACAAACTCCCTCTTAAAGGATGAGTCTTTCAATAAATGCCAGTACAGTCACTATTGGTGTCATGATCCGGTGTCCCCCGAGTTTTGTCCATTGTATCAATCTAATCTTTCTTTCAGGGATACTATTTTAATGCAGCAGCAAAAAAAGTTTTTTTCCAGTTCAGTTTCATTTGAAGGAAAACTCGACAACTTTCAAGAAGCATCATCTGTCTCTGTATGTATCTAGTATCAGCGAAAACCATCTGAAGTAACCGCCAAATATCACAGATGCATCAGATATCCCAAATGATATCACAGGTGTGTCAGATATCTAGAGATGGGAATCGAAAACTGGTTCTTGTTGAGAACCGGTTCCTAGTGTTTCAATTCCTTGAAATAGTTTGCCTTTTTTGCAAACGATTCCCTTATCAATTCCAGTGGGCGCGAATGACGTCACCACGCATGTTGCGTAGTTATGCAACGGGCGCATTCGTGCCCAGCAGGAAAACATGGCGACAAAGCGGCATAAACGCTCGAAAGTTTGGTTACATTTTACCAAAAAGGATGACAACAGGGCGACTTGCAATTGGCTAGTAAAGTGTTAAAGGCTGAGATAAAAGTCTCCAGAGTCTTTAACTATCTATGAGCCGCTCGGTGGCGTAGTGGGTTAAGCAGCATCTCATATACTGAAGCTACAGTCCTCCTGTAGCAGTCGCAGGTTCGAATCGCGGCCTGTGCACCTTTGCTGCATGTCATCCCCATTCTCTCTCTACCCTCTTCCTGTCTGTACACTTTGAATAAAGGGCCACTAGAGCCCAAAAAAATCTTTAAAAAGAAATAACTTATCTACAGCTGTGCCTCAATACTTACACCTGAGGATTTTTCTACATGAATTAAAAGTTAAATCCATTACCTGTCTTTTACATGTGCTTTTTTTATTTTTTATTTTTGGACCTTTACTTGTGTATAAAATGGGACTCCTTTCATGCCTGTTTAATATTAACTCAGTGATTTTCTTCTAACTCTAGCTTCTCCTTGTTTGTCTCCAGGAGGTGCTATCTGCAGTAATCACCGTTAAGCTGTTGTCCTGTTGTCAGCTACCAGAGGGCTGCTCTAAAGCTCTGTGGTTCATGACGCCGCAGATCATTTCTGCTATGGTGGTGAGGAAAAAACACACCTTCACACGTACAGAGGTTGTGCAGCTGAGTAAAGAGTGCTCTTCAGAGCAAACATGTGCCCAAAAACATGACTCATAGACTTGTATGTACACATAAATTAAGGTTTTAAATGAAGAGTTATTCCGCTGAAGCTCAGTCCAGTTATTTTGGTATTAAACTAATCATTTGAGAACCTGTTAATGTCCAAAACCAAATATGGTTGGTGGTGATGGGACTTTGCAGAGGAGACATGTTTTACGCGTGCAGTTCTCTGCCTTGCTGTCAGGAGGTGCTGATGCTGTAAAGTTTAAACGCCTGTTTCACAAATGAAAGCACCATCATCACTTCACCCACCTGTTGGGAAATCAGAGGGTTTTAGAAGTCGGTCCCTCTGAAGTGTTTAAAACCTGAGACCGAGAAGACGATTAGAAAAAAGATTGTCTAACATACCACAGAAATTTCTGTTTTTACATTTCATTAACCTAGAGATTGTAACGTTTTTCATCTTTAGATGAAACTCTGACCACAAAGGCAGAATCCTCAGTTTGAAACAACAGATGGTACTGGAGATAACTGCCTTACACCACTTATTTTAGTGTGTATCCACTTGCTTTTCACAGAAAACCAATTTTAAATGACACAGCAGTGAAATTTTAATGTGCTTGTTTTCGTTTGGATGCAGCAAAGTTACATTCATTTGAGAAAGCTTCCCACCGTCTATTTTTATTTGTTTATTTAAAAAGGATCCCCATTAGTCTTCACCATGGGAAGACTATTCTTCCTGGGGTCCACACATAGACATACAAAAGATTAATAATACAATAATACAACTCAAAATAGGGTGAAAAACATTCACTAGAATTCCTAAAATAATAAATTGAAACAAACATAAAAGATTAAGTAACCAACCATCCACATCTTAAGTAACAATATTTGCTACTATCACCAGATCTGTATCCACTTTTGAGCAAAATATTTTGCAACGACTTTATAATTTATAATATACCCATACCTCTATTTATGGTAGTATAAATATACTACATATCATAATATACTCATACATTATAATATACTTATACTACTATACTATATATACACTCATAGCCTACAGTAATTTAGAATATATTTATTATTAAATTTATAATATACTTACAATTTGCACAATAATCACCTTAATGACCGTCATAGCTGTGTCTTTCTAACGTTGGTGTGTGTGTTTGTGTGTTTATTATGTGGCAGTCTTTGGTAAGGTCGTCCAGTCAGGACTCCTCTCTGAGCCTGACCTTTACTGTTCCCACCGTGACGTCAATGACATGGCTGCTGCGTAACGGGGAGGGCTTCTTCACCAACCCTCATCATGTAATCCTCATCCTTGGGGCGCTGCAGTCGCTGCCCCTCGACCGCCTGAGCCCCCCCGATTACCACACGGTGTTCCTGGCCGTTCACGAGGCGCTGTTCGCCATCATCCAGTGTCAAACTCAGGTACCAAGAGGCATTAATGTTAATGCTTTTGCTGTATCAACCTCATTAAAGTGTCTGTAATTAGACCCACACAAAACAACTGACAAAATGGTTTATTTATAATCAAATTAATTTGCATTATACTTCATTAGTGCTGAAGTGAAAATATAAGATGACTAAAGCTGTAGAGACCATCAGTCTTTGATTTACACATGTCTGACAGCCTGTTAAGACACTCTTGGCATTTAAATTCAGCCTCTACTTTTACAGTTTAATATAAATGCTTCTACACGCAGAGACAGGGAGGGCAAAGAAACCTCAGATACAAGTCTGGGCCTTCCTGATTAGAGGCCAGCTGCTTAGGATTCAAAAGTTTAAAAACGCAGATTTTATCACAAGATAAGGTGACTTGTATTAAGTTGTGAAGTGGGACTGACTTAAGTTAACTCATTGCAATCACAAAATGTGAGGTTTTTAATCGGTCATTAGTACTTTCTGGTGTGAGTTGCTCTCAAGCGGGATGTGAGGAGCTCCAGACTGCAGATATCCCACAAGCCTGCAGGTCGCCTGATGTCAAAAATACACTTTTGATACCTTGATATTTGAACGCCATTAGAAGAAACAGAAAGCCTTTTTTCTCTCACCTCCCACAATGTACTTGTCCCTATCTGTCCTGCTCCTTGTTCTTCATGCTGTTTACACTAACAGGCTGCTGAGATTCCCCACCCTCACCCCCCAGTTATAACAATCATTACACTGATGCGCTGCCACGATCCCGATGTCACGACTTACCAGAGCTTGAAGCTAAATGGAGCAGCTCCACTGAGTGTCTTGCAGAGCAGGGAATTATGGCTTGTTTGTTGTTTTTTTTGTCTTTTTTACTTTTTTGAAATAATAATGAAGATAATGTATTTGAGATATTTTTTTTTAAAGGTCTTAAAGTGGCTAAGTCCAGCAGACGTGAGTGTTGATCTGTTGTTGATATTTTAGTGATTTATTGTCAGGGAAAAGTGTGCGTGAGACGGAGTGGGTTGCGGCTGAATTCAAGCTCTTCACATTCTGCTCCGATCTAAAAATATTTTAAATTTAAAATATTTAGGTGGTTTGCCAAGTATTTTGTGTCGGCTCACCCAAGTATCTAGATATTTTGGAAGCCCTGTTGTTTTTCAGATTGTTTTAATTTTTTTTGTGGGTGTTTTATCACAGGAAGCATGATGATCAGTTTAATAACTCTTTCATGCAAGTACGATTACCTGTAGCGCCTTTATGACCACCTCACTCCTTTAAGAAATCAGAGCTTCATTCTTTAGCAATTAAAAATCACTACATCTCAGATCTCCTGGTTTGAATACGTGCTGCTGCGCTTGATATAGTCTCCAGAATAATGCTGCTTCCGATCAGATGGTATTGCAGCTCTCAGGCATGGGATGCGGCTGCATGAAAACTTCAGGAACTCCGCATTTTTAACTTGCTCTGGAAGTGTTTGCATCACAGCCCAAGGCAGCTTTTTTCCTGTTCAAAAACAGTGACATAGCAGGACTTTTAATTGGTCAGCTGCATTGAATTAAACCAGCCAAGAGCTGTGTAAGTGATATCAGATGTTGGTGAAGGCAAAGGAGCAGGGCCGAAGTGAAACTGAGAAAAGTAGTAAAGGAAAAACGGGCTAGGGTTAGGGATAAGACATAAATGATACAGAGATGAAGAAGGAAGTGTGAGATGATGATCAGAAGGCTAAGACTTGATTGTAATGCGGTGCACATGGGAAGTTTCAGAACAAAATGGAAGAAAGCGGTGTGATCTGGAGGGAGGAGGAAGGAGGTGAAGAGAAGTAGGGGCAGGCTGGCAGGCAGAGATGCTTGGCATGGAGCGGGTGTAAGTCGATGGAAAGCGTTGGTGAGCTCCAACCAGAGCTGGTGACATCACCTCTACCTTATTTATATTCTCCCCGTCTCCCTTTACCTCCTCCTGCGCTCAACAGCTCTTGAGCCGAGTCCAGACGAGAGAGAATCCAACTTCTACCGCTGTCATTTTGTGTTCTCGACATTTGTGGTTGCTCTGAAATGACTCAAGCAGTGATGTGAGCAGGGGATATTTCAGGACTGCTTTTTCCAAATCTAAACATATTTCAGTGGTCAGTTGTTTGTTCAAAGGTTTTTCTCATAAGTTTCTTTAAATGTAGGTGCACTTTACCATCGACCGTGACCTACTGTGTGATGGATTTATGAGAATGAGTTTAAATGTCGGATGGACATCCTCAAGGATCTATGTACCACCGTTCTCACAAAGACAGTTGTTCTACCACTCGATATTATAGCAGTGTTCTGTAAGTGTGGCTGTCTCTAGTCAGTCACGTATGAGGTCCTGTATACTGGATGATCGTGAGACAGTAAACTTCTTGTGGGTGCCTCCAGGTGCTATTGAAAGCTGCTCCGTCCTTCCTAAATGTCCTCCATCGTCTGGTGGTGTCCATCATGCTGGAGGGTCGGCAGAGAGGAGACAGCGACTCAGGTAACCAGTGTTTTTGTGAATACTTGATTACTTTTATGATTTTTGAGGGGTTGACAACCCTTTTACTTCTGGTAAAACACCTTTTTAGCTGTGAAGTACGGTAATGTTGAAATACTTTTTATGATTTCAAAAGTAACATTTTGTTGACTTTATGGTCATTAAAGGCTTCCTTGTCTGATCTTATGGCCTGCCACCTCGGTGTGGTCCACCCGGTGGCTTGGAACAATGCACGTTGATTTGACTGGCGGATAAGAGCCAGATGATCAAACCCAACTGAAAAGCCTGTGTAGATTTAGATACAGTTCTGTGTGAGCCCTTTCAGTCCTCCTTATGGTGTCGCATGAAGATTTATTGGTCTCAGCCTTTTCGGGATATATGACAAAGCAGGCGTTTTTGCAAAAACATGCAAAGCTAAAGTCTATTTGAATGCTCGGTAACCACCAACGTTTTTTTTAAAGATTTTTGTGGCTCCAGTGACCTTTATTCAAGTTGTAGACAGGAAGGGGGTAGAGAGAGAGAAAGGGGACGACCTGCAGCAAAGCGGCGCAGGACTGTAGCCTCAGTGCATGGGCCGCTTGCTTTAACCACTGAGCCACCCAGAAGCCCAGTTACTGCCAACATGTTATTTTTCACTGTGATTCGATAATTTGCTGTTAAATTATCTTACTTTTTTTTAGAGCTCTGTTTCATGCATTTAATGACTTTGCATTAGGGATGGGCGGTATGGACTAAAAAAATGTATCACGATAATTTCTGGCATTTATCCCGATAACGATAAAAATGACGATTTAAAAAAAAAAAAATACCAATTCAACTCCATCTTTTTAACTATAAATCTATCTCGCTCTCGGATCTGCCATGTTTGTTACACAAAAACATCATCAACGGGAATTTATCCTTCTTTCTTTCTTTCTTTCTTTCTTTCTTTCTTTCTTTCTTTCTTTCTTTCTTTCTTTCTTTCTTTCTTTCTTTCTTTCTTTCTTTCTTTCTTTCTTTCTTTCTTTCTTTCTTTCTTTCTTTCTTTCTTTCTGGCTAATTTCCATCCTTCCTTCCTTCCTTCCTTCCTTCCTTCCTTCTGCGTCGATTTAACCACAGAACCATAAATCGCGAGATGACAAATTCCTATCGTGGGGACGGTTTATCGTGAACGGTAAAATATCGCCCATTCCTACATTGCATGAATGTAATGGACCAGTCTGGTATTCTTACTGTGTTATGAGACATTAATGAAAAAAAAGAAGAATTTCTACTTCTATGTGTTCAAATTATTGAGTTGATTTGCTTCAGAGCTCAGGCAGGTCAGGGTCTTCACATGTGAGAAACCCCTCACAGCTCAGGTAAAGCTTAAGTTATTAAAGTGTCAAAGTAGAACGTGTCTTCAGGTTACGACTGGATAAGACATTTCATGTGATGTAAAGCTGCTGCATATATTACCAACAAAGTAATATATTACAGTAGAGAATAAATTGGACTGTGTAAAGCGGACCTGGCGGTACATCGCTTATCCCAAATTAGGGCTGGGCGATATATCGAGATTTTAATATATATCGATATACTTTCAAACACGATATGGTACGAGACAATATCGTTTATATCGATTTAAAAAAATAAATAAATAAATAAAATAATTTAAATTATTTTTTTTTAATGATATTGATATAGCTTATTTTGTGACAAATTGACTTGAATGTTTTATTTGAGATTTGCACAAATGTTTTGTTATTTGCACAACTGTCAACCTCAGTGGAAATGTCTGCCTGTTACTGTCTACATTGTATTAATTGCACAGTGTATTTGAATTTAATTGTTATGCAGGAAAGGGATATTTGTTTTATTTTATTCTATTCAAGAAGCATTTTTATTCTATATATGCAGGCAGTTTATTTTTATTTCATTTGTTTTATACATTTTGATATTGTGCAGACCTCTGTTAATAAAGGAACCTGTGTGACATTTGGCACGAGGCTTTGTATTAAAACTAAGGGTTTGCCTCAGAAAAAAATTAAGCTTACAGAGATGCTATGCTATAATGCTTTGGGGGAAACCCCAATTATGTCACAGAAAAAATATCGATATATATCGAGTATCGCCATTTAACTAGAAAATATCGAGATATGACTTTTGGTCCATATCGCCCAGCCCTATCCCAAATCATATCTCAAAGCTGTTGAAAGAAGAGAACAAAGTTAAAGACAAAATTTACAAATTTGTATCCTTGAATTAAAATCTACTATATACTGAAAACATCTGTTGCAGAAATCTCTTTATTTCCCACTTTTATAGAGCCTTTTTAACCTTGTGTAGCTTTTCCAAGTGCTGAACAGTGTTTCTCATCCACATGTTCACACAAACGCACTCCTACAGCACTTCTATTATAGATGCGCTGGGTAAACTGTACAGTAATGCTTTGTGTAATACTTCACTTGGCACATGCAAGTTAACGAAACGACACAACTTTTGTTTTCCGAAGGTGCAGACGCCGACGTGTACTTGCAGTGCTCCGGTCTGATAAAGAGGATGTACTCTCACATCGCAGCGACAGCTGAGAGCTTCACTGCTCTGTCGGCCTTTATGGTGGCTCAGTACGTCACGGAGCTGCAGAAGGTACACACCCCAACACGTTCACACACGCGATTACAGTCCTCTGTGTCTTACATCAATATTTGCTTTGCGAAATAACTGCTTCTTATGATTTAATGATTCTGGGGCTGTGCAGTTTGCTGCCATTACAGAAATACACGCTCACACAGGAACACACGCTCACACATTTGCGACAGTCATCAAACAAAGCCAACACAGTTTCTCATCCAAACTAATCTATCATCCCCTGCGATTTTTCTACAGCTGTGAGTGACAGACGCATATTTCATTGAGGCAGCAGGGGCTGATCTTCACTTGATCCTTTGATCTGTCACAGTTTGTCTGGTAGCCCTGGATCTGAATAAAAGAGGTGCTGACGCCTAGAACCAGGGATGGGAAATGGGCCCATTAGCCAAATTGTAAATGTTCATAAATCTCAGTGAACAGGTCCAGGATTACTGTAACTCCATGTGTTGAAGTGGAGCTCCAGGCTGGATGTTCCCTCCGTACAGTGAGTCACGTCTGGCCTGCGAGCGCGGCTCCCGTCTGCTGCCAGGCTCAGTTTAACATGACGCCTGCCTGACTCAGCGGTTTCCAGTGCAGTTACACATCAGACGTAAAAGTCCCATCCAGACTGAAAGACGGACAGGCAGAGACAAGAGGAGAACAGTAGTCTTGAGGAAGGTGTCTGGAGTTCTGAGTCGTGTAATAATTCAAAGGAATTGATCCAAATGATGCTGTCAGTCAGGTTTTTCAAAAAGATTTGACTCCTTACGGGGATAATTTCTCCATCGGTGTCAGAGCTGCTTCTAGGAGCAGAGAGCCAAGTCCTCCTGCAGCTACTGGTGGTTGAAAAACATCTCTGCTGGTGGAGTTCCTCTTTTTACGAACAAGTTGTTGGACCTTGTATTTCTTAGAAAATTTGGTTAAAACTCTCCAACAACAATGACATTGATATTCAAATGTAAGAATTATATTATAAAAATTTTACACACCTCTTTCTTGACAAGATTTGGCTACGTTATCCACAAAGTAGGGCTGGGCGATTTTGGACAAAAATAAAATCCTGATTTTTTTTCTCTGAAAACCCGACTTTCGATTTCGATTTTTTTGGTAAAACTACAAAAGACAATGGAATAAATTGTTTAAAATATTTTATCTTTATTTTTAAAGAAAAATAGCAAACAAATTTCCCTATTGGGAATGAAGTGCAATTGAAAGATACTGTAAATCCTCCTTGAATTTAGTAAAGTGACAACATTTACAATTTTCTTGACCAAACAAAGATGACTAGACGAGATCTGTCTGTAATGAAGCCAGCTGCAAAAAAGGAAAATCGCAAAATGCGATTTTCCTTTTTTTAACATCGTCTTGATTAATAAATCCGATTTAGATTTAAAATCGATTAATCACACAGCCCTACCACAAAGACATTTGTTTGTGGTTGCAGTTTAAAACATCAAACTTTAATGATGTCTTTGGCCGTTGTCCTTCATACACTGGCGAGTTCAGCCCTCAAAAGTTTTTGTTTTTTTGTTTGGTGATCCTTTTTTTTTTGCAGGGATCTCTGCACAGCTTTTAATGTTTGACAATTGTTTAATGTGTGTTATTGGACATAATGAATATAAATAACTAATTCAGTTGGGTTAGGAAGAACAGCAACGTGGATTCGTAGTGGTTTGAGAGCAACTGACAATACAACACAACCTTTACTGGTCCCATTTCAAACCCTCTTTTATTATTGATGCCTCTTGGAGTTCAGATCCAGGTTTCTGGGTGTTATATTTATGACAAACATGTGTTTTGATTCGCCTCTCGGTATTTGGTGGTTTTTGAGCAGGGGCTATTCAAGATGTCCAGGTTCGATAGCGTTATTGATCCTTTGAAGCTCCTATAAATGAAACTTAAGCCCTAAATGAACATTCAGTAATTGAAGCACTATTAATAATTTGAATGTGCCCCCCTGGCTTTAGTGTATTGTTGTGCCCAGTATCACGTTACCATGGAAAGATGGATCCTGTTACAGAACATTTGAAATGATGGAGCATAAACTTTGGATGTTTAAAGAAGGATAATCTCTCCCCATTGTTACCACTGCTGTTTTACTTTGGTTTAGTAATTCTTCTGTTGATTCCTGCAGGTTACCCTGCGACCAGAGGTGAAGCTGAATCTGACTGAGGGCATCTACTGCATACTCGACCTGTGCATGGAGCAGGATATTAAGTTTCTGAAGGCCGGGCTTCACGTGGGAGTCAGAGAGGTGTTCAACGATCTGTACAGCAGCTACACCAACTACCACACAACACAGAGACAAGGAGAGGACAAGTACACCGTCTGATCTGCAAATGTCTTTTAGGTTACCTTTGATTTAATTCTGCTTTTGAATAGACATATAAGATATAAACTGTTTATAACATTGTTGTATATAAACCTACCAGAATTCCCCTGAAAGCTGATTTTTTTTTTTTTTGGCACCTCTCTGAATAGTTTAACAGATTAAGCTTGCCAGTCTGTGAGGTATTTGCTTAAAAAATGACCTGGGGAGAGTTGTTTCCAGACCTTTAACATTACACAGTTGTATCTGCTGGCTGCTGCAGGTTTAGAAATGCAAAGCTACTTGGAGCACGATGAGTTTAGACATACCTGTGTTATAAAAAGACTGCTAACCAATCTCAGGTGGGACAGAGACGGCACACACTGTGACGGAGTCGAGACAGCAAGTCTTCACCAAGATCCTACCTTTGAAAATATGACGATTAAAGAATCATTCAGCAGTTATTGTTAAATGTATCGCTGAAATTTTATAAATTGTTCTATTTCTAATCTGCATTACTGTGGTTTTTAAATAAATTGTTTTTGTCTGTTATCAGTGTAGTGTCATACACATTTTAAGCCAGGAACACCGACCTCGGATACCCTCCATGGGCGGTTTTTCAGAGCTTTCTCAGGGTGGGTGTTTAAACCATCAGGAGAACCTGCCACAATCCTGGTGTGGATTTTAGTTGTTTGTTGTTTTTTGGTTGGTTTTATCTCCTGTGTGGTTCTGTTATTTAGGACAGAAGCGGAGCCTCCGCTGGTATCTTTCCACTCATCGCACCATCGAGGCAGAACATTCCTCGGCCCGAGCCTGGCTCTGATGAGTTCTCCTCCTGTAGTCCAAAAATGTCCAGACTGGTGATTTTAGATTCTCCCAGGGAGAATCCAAGAATCTGTTCCTCAGCTGCCTCCAGCACATTATTGGTGTTTTGTTGGAGCGCCGTCAACTTTGACCATGGGGCATATTTGCTTTGGCGTCATTCCAGTGGGAAAGTTAATGCGTCATTCATTTGTGAACGGAGTTCACGTTCTGCCTGGACCTCGCTGGGAGAGGCGAAAACCACTATGTTGTTTTTGTTTTGTTCCTGTTACAGCACTTCCCAACGTGTCACGGTGGAGTTGAGGTCTGGACTTTGGGGTGGGCCATATATGTATGAAAATGATGGGTCATGTTCCCTGAACCACTCTCACAATTTTAGCCTGACGAATCCTTTTCCCGTCAGTATGAAATATGCTGATGGGGAAACCTGGTGTTTCCAGATATCCGGTTAGTCAGCCGTCCTCATTGAGTGAAGACGCAACGTTACTGAACCTTGATCAGATGAGGATATTCCTGATTGCAACACTGCTATGGGCTTACATAGTAGACACCAAGGGTGATTGGTGCAACACTTGATTCACAATTCCTTTTACTCTGACGCTCCTCTCATCAAGGAAGAGGGGAAATTTTAACTCACCAAACCACATGAACGCTTTCCAGATTCCAGTCTTCCTGCTTCCTGCTTAATTGAAGGTTGTTTTTTATTCCTCTAGCTGGGCTTACTCATAAGTGGTTTTCTTAAAACTACACCGCTGTGTACTCAGAATACCGCTAGTTTTATTTTGTTGTATGTGGAAATACTTGTGTTTTCATGGGTCTTTCTGTTGATTTGAACAAAAGTCTAAATGATCACAATCATTCAGGATTTTGTTTTTTTTTCCCTCAATCCCATTTCTTCCTCAAAGATAATAGTTCAACTGTCCTTCCAGGATTGTTGGACAGTTCTTAAAACAATTGTATTAGTTTCAGCATGTCCTTATCTTTTGTTTGCTTGACGCAGTTCAGTAATTTGACCTTTCAAAATAATAGAATGACATAATTTCTACAAGTACAGGAAGTGTCTTTTGACATGGATGTTTAAGGAACGGGAAGCTCCTTACTGCAACAATCAGTTCAAATTAAACAATACTATCATGAGTGCTTTTCCAATTATTGCTTAATTAAATCTGGGTTGTGACTTATTTTCTTCTATTTTTATTTGAGGAAGTGACAATACTCAAGATGCTCAGCTTTCTAGATAAAGGTTGGTCTGAGATTGATCTGTTCAGTAAACATTCATGATGTTAGAGTATACTTTAATTCAGAATAAATAACATATTTAAAATGATTTGTTCAGAGAGGCTGGCCTAAAACCCTCCCATTGTGGATGTTCTGTACAACCTAAAGTTTCAGCCTCTTTAATCTGGCTTCCTGATCATCTTAGAATCAGTTGTCAAGACGCTACATGGTCTGATTCCTTAGCATATCTCAGATCTTTTATCCTTTGGTAATCCTGCTCACACTTCAGGATCCTCAGACACCCATCTGGTCCGAGCTCTCCTCTGAAGAAGCAGCTTTTCAACTTTTAAATCCAATAAATCCTTCTTTTGCATATATGGCTAATACCTTTTTTTTCCCCTATCTAAATCTTGTTCCTGTATTTATCATGAATGTCTCTTTTCTCACTGTGATTTGTGTTTTCTGTTTATTCTTCAAGTAAAACAAAGCCATCAACATAAAGAGATTAGACATAGTCTGGAATTTCGTGGCATATTTGCACATGTTAGGTTTAAAAGGCAGAACATTTTAATAATGAAAAGATGTCATTAAAGATTCTTAGCTCTGTGCTCTAAAACTGAACATTTGTTTCTCTGTTTCTAACTCTTCCCTCTACCTCTCCACAAGCAGCCAGGCAGGCTGTGCCACCACTGTGGGTAACACAAACACACGCAGTCCCCCGTGGACACCGCAGTGGAGCAGCAGCCAAGAACTGTGCCTGCCTGTTTTACTACCGGGACATCTTTGGTAGCACAGGATAAAGGTTTTTTTTTTTCTTTCAAACTTTTACCAGTTTTCTCTGGTCAAACCCGTATTTGTATCAACATACTAAAAACTACTAATACTATCAACATACTAAAAACTACTAATACTATCAACATACTAAAAACTACTAATACTATCAACATACTAAAAACCGCAAGTGTTGTAAAAGGTCATGTGATGTGACTAAAAACTAGGTCAACTAAAAATATTAACTTGAATATTAGCAAAAGCAGACGGAGAGGGAGAGAGAGCACAAACATTCATAAGTGAGAAGCTTGGGATAAAGTTTATCCTCCCCATTTATGATTTTCTTAAGACTTTTTTTTCCTTTAATCTTTCAGTCTATTAAATGAAATAAAACTTTCCCAGGGTGATAATAAGGCTGATAAAGCATTTTTTAGTTTAGCTTTTTGTTTTCTGAGCTTTAACCAGTTTTCTCTGGTCAAAACCTTATTTGTATCAACATAAAAATATTTTAGATCCAGAAGAGCTGGATCTTTAGAGCTGATAACTTTTGAGAGCCAGAGGGTTTAAACCAACATGGATTAGAAATTACAGGGACCGCAAGTGTTGTAAAAGGTCATGTGATGTGACTAAAAACGAGGTCAACTAAAAATATTAACTTGAATATTAGCAAAAGCAGACAGAAAGAGAGAGGGAGAGAGAGCACAAACATTCATAAGTGAGAAGCTTGGGATAAAGTTTATCCTCCCCATTTATGATTTTCTTAAAACTTTATTTTTTCCCTTCGACCTTTCAGTCTATTAAATCAATGTAAACTTTCCCAGGGTGATAGTAAGGCTGATAAAGCATTTTTTTTAGTTAAGTTTTTTGTTTTCTGGGCTTTAACCAGTTTTCTCTGGTCAAAACTTTATTTGTATCAACATAAAAAAATTTAAGATCCAGAAGATCTGGATCTTTAGAGCTGATAACTTTTGAGAGCCAGAGGGGTTTACATGGATTAGAAATTACAGGGTTGAGACCGCAAGTGTTGTAAAAGGTCATGTGATGTGACTAAAAACTAGGTCAACTAAAAATATTAACTTGAATATTAGCAAAGCTAAAAAGGTGTGCGTGTGGTTGTGAGTGTGAGTGTGCTTGTGTGCATGGTTTGTGTGTTTATATGTGGCCCTGCGATGGACTGGTGACCTGTCCAGGGTGTACCTGCCTCTCACCTGAAATGAGCTGGGATAGGCTCCAGCAGACCCACGTGACCCTGAAAAGGACAAAGCGGGTATAGAAAATGGATGGATGGATGGATGGATTAGCAAAAGCAGACAGAAAAGGAGAGAGAAAGAGAGATGGAGAGAGAGCACAAACATTCATAAGTGAGAAGCTTGGGATAAAGTTTATCCTCCCCATTTATGATTTTCTTAAAACTTTATTTTTTCCCTTTGACCTTTCAGTCTATTAAATGTCATTAAACTTTACCAGGGTTGTGATAAGGGCGATAAAGCGTTTTTTTAGTTCAGTTTTTTTATTTTCTGGGCATTAACCAGTTTTTTTCTGGTCAAAACCTTATTTGTATCAACATAAAAATATTTAAGATCCAGAAGATCTGTAGAAATTACAGGGTTGGGACCTCAAGTGTTGTAAAAGGTCATGTGATGTGACTAAAAACTAGGTCAACTAAAAATATTAACTTGAATATTAGCAAAAGCAGACAGAAAAAGAGAGAGGGAGAGGGTGAGAAGCTTGAGATAAAGTTTATCCTCCCCATTTATGATTTTCTTAAAACTTAATTTTTTTCCCTTCGACCTTTCAGTCTATTAAATCAATTTAAACTTTCCCAGGGTGATAATAAGGCTGATAAAGCATTTTTTTAGTTCAGTTTTTTTATTTTCTGGGCATTAACCAGTTTTTTTCTGGTCAAAACCTTATTTGTATCAACATAAAAAAATGTAAGATCCAGAAGATCTGGATCTTTAGAGCTGATAACTTTTGAGAGCCAGAGGGTTTAAACCAACATGGATTAGAAATTACAGGGTTGAGACCGCAAGTGTTGTAAAAGGTCATGTGATGTGACTAAAAACTAGGTCAACTAAAAATATTAACTTGAATATTAGCAAAATCAGACAGAGAGAGAGCACAAACATTCATAAGTGAGAAGCTTGGGATAAAGTTTATCCTCCTCATTTATGATTTTCTTAAAACTTTATTTTTTCCCTTCGACCTTTCAACTTTCCCAGGGTGATAATAAGGTCGATAAAGCGTTTTTTTAGTTCAGTTTTTTATTTTCTGGGCATTAGCCAGTTTTTTCTGGTCAAAACCTTATTTGTATCAACATACAAATATTTAAGATCCAGAAGATCTGTAGAAATTACAGGGTTGGGACCGGAGGGAGAGAAAGAGAGAGCACATTCATATTGTGAGAAGCTTGGGATAAAGTTTATCCTCCCCATTTATGATTTTCTTAAAACTTTATTTTTTCTCTTCGACCTTTCAGTCTATTAAATCAATTTAAACTTTCCCAGGGTGATAATAAGGCTGATAAAGCATTTTTTTAGTTAAGTTTTTTGTTTTCTGGGCTTTAACCGGTTTAAAGTGTCTCTGGCGCCCCCATCGTCTAAACACGGACAATAAAAAAAAGAAAAAGAAAAATCACACAGCACGGTTGTTCCCCTTCCACAATTTTTCCTGAACATTTGTGATAATCTCCCGGAGGACCAGCCTCCTCCTCCATCAGAGCAGCCGCCTCCAGCGCGGCCCCGCACGGCCCCGCACGGCCCCAGCCCCGCTCCCTCCTCCGGGACCGCCGGAGCCGGCGTCTGATTGGATTAGAGGCGGTGAGCCTTTGCCCTCTAACCCCGCTGATGTCTGCTCGCTGCTTCCTGCTGCCTCCGCTCCCCCTCGCCGACTGACGGAGCCTGCCGACGCCGCACGGCGAAGCGCCACGCACGGACACAGAGCGGAGCGCAGCGCCGGCGGAGCCAGCGCGGAGCAGCAGCAGCCAGCGCGGGCGGGCGGAGACCAAACCGAGCGAACACCACACAACCTCGCAGCCATGCGGAGGAAATCGAGGATCCTGCTGTGCTTTGCGGTGCTGTGGGTGCTGGGGATAGCCTACTACTTCTACTCGGGGACAGCGCTGAATCGAAAGGTAGGAGCTCCGTCCCTCGACTGCCTTTTTTTTTTCTTTTTTTCCCCCAGCCAGCACAAAGCAGGGGTTTTATTTCCCACAAATGCCTCTTTTCCTCCTCTCTGTTGCGTTAGTTTGTTCTTTTTTAATTATTATTGTATATATTATACCATTTGTGGGATGCTGTGCAGATAAAGGGACATTGCTTGCCATCCGTGCAGGCTTTGATTTGCGGGAGATGTTGCGGGGCTGCGGGGCGGCTGGTCTGCGGGTCGGCGTGTTCAGACCCCCCTGCTCCTACCGGCGGCGGCGGGGGGGGGGCGGAGTGCGGGCACTGGGCGGCTCTTTTACGGTGGCCGTGCCGGTTAATGCGCGGCCACGTTACAGATGCAGTGCTTGCATGTTTATTGATACGAGGCTGCTGGCCTGGCTGTCCGGGGGTTGGGGGTGGGAGTGTGTGTGTGTGTGTGTGTGTGTGTGTGTGTGTGTGTGTGTGTGTGTGTGTGTGTGTGTGTGTGTGTGTGTTGGGTTTGGGGGGGATGTCTATAGAGCACGTCAGCACAAGCTACTGCTGCCAGAGTAAAGCCTGATTTATGGTTCCGCGTTAAATCGACGCAGAGCCTACGCCGTAGGGTACGGCATGTATACGCGTCGCCGCGTTCCTTACGTAGGTTCTGCGTTGGTGTAACGCGGAACCATAAATTGGCCTTAAGCAAAGATCATGAAGTGTGCACAAACTAACATATATGTCAGAGTGACCATCCTTTTTGTTCATTTCTTCTGCTGTGAGATGCACAGATTTCCCCTTTCCGTGGAGACATTTCTCATGTTTTGTCTACGCCTATTTGTGTGAACAAACCTGAGCTAGTGTCATTGCAAATCTCAGTTTCTCATTGCAAACCTTAGTGACATGAAATTGTCTCTTTCATTTCTTGGTCCCATCAATCATCTGGATTGCTGTCGATAGCCTCATCAAATCATGCAGCGACAATCACATTGATTCCCGTGAAACCACAGTAAGTGGTGGTCCTCCCCTGAGGATGAACAAATGTGGGAATTTATTTTTCTTTCCAACTAAATGACGATGGTAAATTGAAAGTCTGTGGATCTCTGGACTCATTGTTGGACGAAACAAGACACATGATGGCATTACCTTGGAAACTGTGGCTGTTTCACTGTTTTAGCCTTTTTATAGATTACTTCAATGACATGGCAGATTAATCAATAATGACGATAACTCGTATTTGCAACCTAATTACAAACGCTCTAGACAATAGGAATCAACAGCATCACAAACCACAACCGTGACCTTCATGAATTTCCGGACTGCTGGATTGGACTGGGTTCGTTGTTAGCCAGTTCCTGTTCCTGTCCATCGGTTTCTTTAGAGGATTATTTCACATGCTTATCGTTTACCATCTGATGGCTCTTTGTTGGTGCACTTCTCACTGACACCATTGTATGAGGTGGCTTGGACTCCACAACTGCACAACACACCATGTCTGCACACATGTCCTATGTTATGTGCAGTACTGGAGTTGAAGGGGGATGAGGGGGGATGAGGGGGGATGGCATCCCCCCTGAAATAAAAACGGTCCAAATCATCCCCCCTGTAAAACGGCCATCCCCCCTTTCCATCCCTTATGTCATTTCATCAATGAATGTGGTTTTACTGCTATTTCAACATTTAGAGTCATCACCAGAAAAATAACACCAGAAAAATAACTTATTTGACAATTTTCACCTGTTTCAAGTAAATCTTCACTTGAAATAAGTAGAAAAATCTGCCAGTGGGACAAGATTTATCTTCTTATTACAAGCAAAAAAATCTTGTTCCCCTGGCAGATTTTTCTACTTATTTCAAGTGAAAATCTACTTGAAACAGGTGACATTTTTTGTTTTTTCTAGTGATGAGTCTTGCTTTAAGTGTAATGAGGTTTTTTTTTTTACTAAAATGAGACATTTTAACTAGAAATAAGACAAATATTCTTGTTAAGATTTTGAGTTTTTGCAGTGATCCATTTTACTTATCCTGTGAAGGACAGAGTCATATTGATAAGTTCAGAAAACTGTTTTTTATTGTTGTTTTGATGTATTAGATGTAAGCCCAGTGGATATTTAAAGCTTACAGAAGGCTGCATTTAACTGCTGCTATGTCATTCCTGCAGTATTTCTGCAGGTGTTTTGGTCAGTGCTATTATTTGTAATATATTATATTATTTGTAATCAGCACAAATTATCTGTCCCCGTATGATAAAATCCACCATCCCCCCCTGATTTTTTTTTTTTACAACTCGAGTACTGGTTATGTGAGACATGCACGTTAGAAACCCTCCAGGTGAGACAATAAGACATGGCAGCTTTTGTACTTATGCTTGTTTCTGGTGTGGGTGTGTCTTCCAGAGCTGATGCAGGCCTGCACATCCTGCTGTGTGTATGAGTGAAGTCCAGAGTGTGGGTGGTTTAGTGCACCATACACTGCTGTCTGTTGCCCCTCTAGATGTGTGTGTGAACAGCTGTGTGTGTTCCACCTGTCTCTCGTCTTGCCCTATCTTCCCCTCTGTGTTTGCTTTACTGCAGTCAACCAAAGCAGGCCTTTTGCTTTTCCATTAGGCTGATAGTCCCACTTGTGTGTGTGTGTGTGCGTGTCTTGTGTATTTATTTGAGCTTCTTAACAGGGTCATAGTGAAACACAAAGATAAGCGACTTTCTCTGGGGTTTGCCTGTGATTGGCATTAATATGGATGATGGGGTGCAGCTGCCAAGTGTTGGTACACAGAGGGACAGTTAATCTGTTTAAACAACAGCTCTGTTTCCCAGGTGAAGTGTTGTTTTCAGTCATGTTCACTTGCTGTTTCTGGGAGAAACGGTATTTTCTCCGGTGTCATGAGGGGAACTTTAAATTTCTAGATTTATGAATTTCTCTCGAAAGCTTTTAAAAATGCTCAACAGATGGGTGGAACTCTGGGGCTTATGAAACTGATTTAACCTAAAACTCTGTCAGCATTTGGAGATGGTTATATTATAAGAATATATATGTTTATAAGAATATTGTGTTACGTTTTTGTATCATGCATGAAAATCTGTTAATTAATAGATTGAAGTTAAATCTTCTTGAGAGCAAAGTGTTGACTGATGACCCAGAATGCACAGCGACGTTTCACATCAGTGGAGCTGGACATGGTTATTGTGTTTCTTAACAGATTATTCTCGAGTTAAAACAACCCTTTAGTCTATTGTCAGACGGTAAAAAGTGCAAACTTTTGTTAGGGACCAAAATGAGGTTAAATTAAGAAGATTTGAGTTGGAACAGTATATGTGTTTGCAGCAAAGTGCTGCACCACATTTCTGTCCTCACCTCCTTGTGTATCTGCAGACATAGGTACAACGAGCTAACTTAAAATAAAATGCTATTTTAAGGCTCTGCCAAGACTCAACAATGTAATTCTGCCTAAATGATGATGTCTACAGGGTCTCCAGATGCAGATCAAGGTTATTTCGATTGTGACTGTGTACAAAAAGTACATAAAAAGTACCATTTGTACCATCGTTGGTGTCTGGTTGCTGGCAACTTGCCAAAGATCCGAACAAGTCAACTACCGATGTCACAAACTACAGTCAACAGATGCAAAAGGAAGAGAGTTCATAGCATCTGGTTGCATAGACCTGGATTTATGAAAAAAATAGGGTGTTAGAAACAGGAAATTAACGCTTCTCAATTTGCAGTCTATTGAGTAGTTTCTGTGAAATTTGTACCCGACTTGATCAGACTTGCAATAAGATAGAAGCAACTGGACACGGATGCCTTTACAAACATTATTCTCATACAATTCCTGTATATGTACACAGTTAAAATAACCATGGTTTGTCTGTCGGGAGCGTAGCAACTCAATCACTAAAGTGCAATTACATTTTTGAGTCTTAGAGACATAATTGACCAACTGGCTTCAAACACATATTCCCTATTATCTCAAAACTCCTTAATTTCCCGTTGTTTTGGTCTCTGGAACAAATGTTTGATCTTACTGTCTACAAATAGACCTTGGGTTGTTTTAACGCCTGAATGTTTCTTTAAACTGTTTATGTCTAATTAAGTTTTTAGCAGCTTGTTCATTAGCAGTGGATGTACTCTTTATACTCTTTAGTCGTTTATACGCGGCCCACTCCTCGGCCATCATCTTATATTGCTGGTCATACTCGGCGCAGAGCTGCATGCTGTTGTTGTCATCGCTGTTCCCGAGCACAGCGAGGTGGATTGGGCGCGCTGATGGCTGGTGTGAGGAGTTTGTCTCTGTGAGATTCAGCTGGCTTCTTCAGCTCAGTCACAGTGGGATGAT
This sequence comes from Cololabis saira, assembly GCF_033807715.1. Classification (NCBI taxonomy): domain Eukaryota; kingdom Metazoa; phylum Chordata; class Actinopteri; order Beloniformes; family Belonidae; genus Cololabis; species Cololabis saira. Next base: position 39,994,215 of record NC_084588.1, on the reverse strand, counting down.
ACTCCGACTCCTCAGATCAAAGTGCTCGCCAAACAGCGCTCCGGTTCCCATCTGCTGAAAAGTCCCCTATGTGGGGAGACGTATCTCTTCATGTGGGTTGTATGCAAACTGGAGTTTTGACTACATTTGAATGCAGTAGTGCCTGTCTATCACAGTGTTCACCGCAAATATAAAGGGTGTGAGTTTCTGACAAATGATTTCTTTTCTTTGTGGCAACGCATAAAAATACTTAAACTCAAATTTAATATGTCTTCAAGATTCAAGAGCAGCCTTTTGCACACATTTGTCATTTTCATGCTCAGAGACTGAGTGCAGTTTTTTTCTTTCCTGGAGCTTTTCGCTTGATTACATTGGGTTACAGAGTAAAATGAGAGCACATGAGTTTATAACTGTTTGGCAAGGTACTTTTTAAAGAGCAGGAGGGAGAAAAATTAGATGCATTTTTTCATTCATATGTAATCTTTTAGTAGCCTTGCATTGTATCTAGCTTACAGAAAGAAAGTGATTTCTTTTTTTAAAATTTTTTTAATTTATTTATTTCCTTTCCCCATTTTCTTCTCCCACAATCACTCCTCCTTATGTGAAATTGCAGGAAGCTTTAGGAGACAACCAGCAGCTGGACTCGGACAAATGAGCCAGGTGCCTCACTCGGATGACCTATTAAAATATTCCTCTTTGGACAAACCTAAGAGGTTTCTTTTTTTTTTTTCTTTGTCAAGAGCCATGTTTTCACTGTTGAGTGCACGTTCCCATCGAAACTGAATGGCAGATAGAAGAGGGTGGCAACCAAACTGCAAGAAAACAAAATAGATATCATGTGCTTCATCAAGAACTGCATCATGTCTTTGATGACACATCACAGCTGAACAAATTGATTTGGTAAGAAGAGGTGACATACATTTGCGTCAGGACCCAGATGTATTCTCAGAAGTACAAACCAGATTTCCAGTGACACGAAAAGGAGTCAAAACAAAGTCTGTGTGTGCGACGAAATCACAAACTCATGCTGTAAGTAGTCTCGCCGGAGTCATCCGAGCATATGTTAATGAGCGCTGTTGTTAGGGTTTGCTCTCATCCGGCGCTGCAGCACAACCTTGAACTGCAGGTATTTTCTGACTGTGTTTCTGGATCAGGTTCCTCTTGACGGCAGCTTAAGCTCTGCCAGTTCTTCGTCATCTACAAAGCTGAAGAAAGGGAGAAAAAGCAGACATGAATCAGCTCAGTAGGGATTCTGGCTGGTTGAGGACTTCGTGAGGGTGCGTGTTATCTGCAGCTCTTGGTGTTCAGCCTCTACCTGTAGCTGCACGTCAAACCCCGGCTTTATCAATACATCTGTCATCGCATACGTTCTCTTTCTTTGACTTTTTCTTTCAAGCATACGTTTTCAAAAAAAAAACCTGAATCTTTTTTCTTCTTTTTTTGTTCTTCTTCAAACAACAGCATATGTGGGGTGAAGGTGATGGTGCATTGTGGGTAGAGACTATATTTCTGTGATTTTAGCTGGTGGTATGCAGGGCAAGGTGGAGGCAGGCGTCTGTTCCTCAGAATAGGAGCGTTCGCCGTCTGTTGTGAGTCCTGAGTCAGAGATATCACTGTTGCCAGCTCTCTCAAACACATACTTTCAAACAGACTGGAATCTGTATTATATAGAGGAAAAGTTTAATGAATTTCAGCGGCTACTATTCTTGAAAGGCCTTTTGTCATTTCCGGTGATATTGAGCTGATAAGAACCTTTGTATGTTATATGTTTGGTGATTTGTACATTTCTGCCTGGTATCCTGAAACGTGAGGTTGCTATCCTGCCCAGGTCTCGGTGGGGGGGGGGGGGGGGGGTTGTCAGTGAACTACCTGGTTAAATAAAGGAAATAAATGGCGTACATTGTATCTGAACACACGCTGCTTCACTCATGATATTGATTGCACCTGTAAGAGTTCCTGCTGTTATGCAGCTACAGTAGAGTCCCATCTCTTTTAAGACCTACGGATCTGAAACCACTGGAGGCTCCAGCAGCTCGATATGTTTACAACGGCAAAATACAATGTGATGTCGCCCGGCGCGCCGATCCATTATCGCAAACTAAGTAAATGCAGCTTGACAGAGCAAGCACATGAGTCGATGAGACTCAAAATCCAGCTGGATCCAAGAAGCTTTTTCAGATGTGTAGTTTTTGTTTGAGGTATTGATTTCTTTTTTTCTTTTTTTTATGTGTGTGAGTGAGAGCAGCATATGCTCTTTTAAATCTTCATTGCTTCTGACAGATGCTCCAGTTATTTCAGGTGTTGTTGCATTTTTTTAAATTTTTTTTTAACTTGTAGTTAAATGAAATATCAGCAGAAACACCAAAAAGTCCTGCTGCTCCTTTTGACGTTACAGGAGACCTCATGGCAGCTTCCCTGGTCAGTTTTCTCTTTGGCGAGGTGTCAGGGATGATTTAAAAAAACCTTTCTTTCTGTGAATGGGATAACCCCACAGGAACAGCTAAACTTTAAACCCAAGAAAAACGATTACAAGAGCACAGTAACCATAAAACTGGATAGGATTTGTTGATTGAGAAATCAACTAGTGTAAGAATCTAAAACTGTTCTGCCGTGTTAATGAGAGGAACAGTTGCCCGGCTGTTGAACACCAACACTGATTTGTGTTCGCGGGCTCTTCTTTCTTCATATTACACCAGATTTACAGTTGGACGTTCTATTTGAACTTGTAAATTCATGTGTGTGTTAATGAATCAACTTGTACTCTTGAGTATTCAGGTCCATTAAAGGCATGTGCTGCTGAAATTTACAAGGTGATTTGTTGCATTTTATAGATGACACATTCGACCGAGTCGCTGAACGTGATTATGTAAAATTGTCACGGGGGATGTCTGAAGTGTCATTTTTCCTTCCTTTAAAGTGAGAGTTGTGCGTATGGCGTCTTCAGGGCTTCTGAAGAGAGTCTGTAGGCCCCTTCACCTGCCTGACATGTGGTGTTTACAACATCTTAGGAAGAGATTCTGTAATGGGTCTGAATTGGTCGGGTGTGCACATGACTCTCGGTGTCATAATCACTGGTTGCCTCGTAATAAAAAAACTGTATATGTGATAGTTAATGAGTGGAGAAGTGTGGCGTTGGGACACAGCTCAAAGCTCACGGTGTGGGTTAACAGTGCTTTTTAAAAGGCTGTTAGAGCCGCAGTTACACAAGTCAGATGATGCTTTCTTTTTTTTTTTTTTTTTTTTTAGAACCTGGAAGCTTTCATTCTTCCGTTGCATCCATGCCAAGCATTTAGGGCTTAAAATACACATGGAATCGATAAGCTATCACGTCTCCTATGCAGGGCATTGATAACCGCCGCTGCCTTTATAAGGCAAGTTTATTTGTAAAACAACTCAGCAACCAGGCAATTTATAGTGCTTTACATCATTAAAACATGAAAAGTAAAAAGAGGGAGGGTTACAGTGCGAAGGCATAATAAAGACAAGTTAGACTTAAGCTAGAGGTACAGTGTAAAAGTCAGCTGTAAACAAATGATTGAAAGGAACTGAGGGGTTCAACGTTCCTGCAGTTTTCTGGAAGTTTCCTCCAGATCTGTGGAGCGTAAAAGCTGAATCCTGCTTCCTCGTGTTTGCTTCATGGCGGAACTGATATCCATTGTTGAAAGAGGACTGTGTCTAGCGTGCCAAACACCCAGCTTTTCTGGATACCCACTCGCTTTAATTGCACGACAAAGGCGTCAGCAAGGGATAATGCAAAGCCTCAGACACACCCACCGTCCAGCACCGTGCGAGCCTGCCAACAAGTCTATTTAATCGAAACATGAGCAAGCTCAGAGAACAGCTCAAAAAACTTTATTGCTTGTCAAATTATTTTTATTTATACATCTGTGTGTGTGTGTGTTTTTCATTTCTTTTTGGCAGAGATTATAACTCTAAAAGGCTTGAATCAAGGCAACTGGACTCTCTTTTTTTATTTTTGATTGTGTGGACATTGTGATACTTTCAGAGTTTCCATGACCCAAATGACTGAAAGTCATTGTTCAGTCTTCACAAAAGAAAATACTTGATAGGTTGTAAATAAAACGTTAAACATCTCAGTCCAGACTGATCTCCCACATCGTTCCTCAGTAGTGGAGCAAGTCACCGCTCTCTACGTACCAGAAGGTGTTGAAAACTGTCCTCCTAGATAGGGCTGGGCGATATGGACCAAAAGTCATATCTCGATATTTTGTAGCTAAATGGCGATACTCAATATATATCGATATTTTTTCTCTGCCATAATTGGGGTTTCCCCCAAAGCATTATAGCATAGCATCTCTGTTAGCTTAATTTTTTTCTGAGGCCACCCCTTATTAAAACTGTCAGTTTTAATACAAAGCCTCGTGCCAAATGTCACACGGGTACCTTTATTAACAGAGGTCTGCACAAGATCAAGATGTATAAAACAAATGAAATAAAAATAAACTGCCTGCATATATAAAAATGCTTCTTGAACAAAATAAAACAAATATCCCTTTCCTGCATAACAATTAAATTAAAATACACTGTGCAATTAATACAATGTAGACAGTAACAGGCAGACTTTTCCACTGAGGTTGACAGTTGTGCAAATAACAAAACGTTTGTGCAAATCTCAAATAAAACATTCAAGTCAATTTGTCACAAAATAAGCTATATCAAAATCATAATTTTTTTTATTATATCGATATAAACGATATTGTCTCGTACCATATCGCGTTTGAAAATATATCTATATATAATAAAATCTTGATATATCGCCCAGCCCTAGTCCTAGAACACCTTCTGTCATGAACTGTGCTTCTCCTTTACGTCCCCCAGCACTTGAATGTCTTCTTCATGGCACTTAGCTGCACTTTTTGAAATACTGTCTTATCTGCATCTACTTTGTGATCCACCATGTTGCTGTGGCCTGATTGTTTTCCTCCGTTATAAGTCGGATTGGATAAAAGCGTTGCTAAATGTAATGTAAACATAGAGCTTGGCTAATAGGCAGTCAAAACAGTTATTTTGATCTCACTCCACTAAGAGGGGAAAATTTCAGAAATATGGAGATGAGAAGCGAAAAGAAGCAAGAAAATGGTTGTAAACTTAATCCAACTCAGGTTGTAGCTGCTTTGAGAGGTTTTAATTCCCCCAGTTGGGGGGAGCTGGTGCTGATGAGGAAGCTATGAAGCCAAGTGGCCTTCAGAAGGTTTTGGAGTTACCGGGAGATAAAGGCTGAGGGAGAGCTAAAAGTTTACATTTTGGTTTAACCAACAGCATGTTGCATATTACTGTCCTTTTACAGCGATTTTGTTCCTCTGGAGATGAGGTCGTGTCATGAAAAGGTTTAAAAAGAGGGCATCCACTGTTCACGGAGCCGTATGGGGACGAGAACAACATCAGTGGGAAACGCAGCGCTCTTCTTGTTCAGTTTATCATTGGGGAGCAAAGGTTTGCTGCCATTCCCCATCCCAGCCTGCAGAGCTTCACCGTCAGGCCTGCAGCAATCTGTGCTTCTGTTATCAAATTAAACTATTCAAATAGTCCCCTGATATGACTGCACAGGTGACCACGGTTTGCAGGATGACCTGTCTGTGACAAGGATATTCAAATAAAGAGTATTGCTCCTGAACTTTTCACTCACCAGACTGATCGCTTTTTTAAATACAATGATTTACTGACGTGTCCTTAATTGTAAACCCTTCCTCTGTAATCCAAATAGGTGTGATTTAAAGCTGGCGTTACCTCCTGTTTTCATCTTTGGACATGTTTTAACAGACATCAGTGTATGCGTCAGATCCTTCATTTTTATTTATTTCTTTTTTGCTCTGAGGCTTCTCCATCTGTCATGCTCTGTTATTTGCTACAGCCAACTTACAAAGAATATGTCATATATAAGCAAAACAGATCAAGGGAGATGCAAAAATCCTGTCCACCCACCTATTTCTCACTCTTCGCCGCAGATAAGCGTGTGTGATGTGTCACGATTGAGTCTGGGGATCCTGAGGTTTACGATGCTCCGTACATCTGCCTCCATCTCGGAGGAGCGGCACATCTTTATTTTAGCTTTTTCTTCTTTTCTGAACCCAACTTTCTGCAACATGCAGAAAACAAATACCCGTAAGGAATTGCTTTAGAACTGTATTTTAACACACCTGCAGACACTTAGGGGTAAAATGGTATATATTTTTAAATTAGATTTTCATTATAAGAAATGCTGTGTAGAAAAAAACAATAATGGCTTGATTCATTAGAGATAATTATGGCACATTCAGCAGTGACACCCTGTTTTAATTAAGTCTTCAGTGTAAATGAGAGAATCTTAAACAACAGAGTAGATTTATTAAATGCGATGTGGTTGTATAGCACAGTGCCGCTACTCCAGTGCTTAAATCAATTCTTCAAAATAAAAGATAATAGTTGTGAATCTGTCAAAGTGGTGGGCTGGTTTATAGATTTTTAAATTGAGCCTTCTGGGATATGTTTATTTTTCACTTCATTTCATGGCTGTTCAGTTTTCAACCCCCCTCCCCAAACTGTCTGTATATACTGTATATTAGTGGTTAGTGTCGTGATTTTGTAAAATCCTTTATCCATGACATATATATGCATTTTAATCTTGCAGCAGAAGTTAATGTTTTTAAGGTGCGTGAATCTGTGTGACAGTGTGTGTACAGTATGTGTGTGTGTGTGTGTGTAAGTGTGTTGTTCACCAGCCCTCTTCGACAGTCTCATCTAACATATTTTTTTAACATTTGAATTCCACACTCTGACAGAGTGGACTAAAATCACAGATGTGAAACATGAAAGGACAAGGCTGATAGGATGACAAGACAGTGATGGGAGCAGTGTGTGTAGTGTGGTGATTGCTGTAGTGTGTGTGTGTGTGTGTGTGTGCTAATGGTGACATTTTGTAAAAAAGGATGGCTATCCTAACATTGGACAAACAGACATTCATAGTAATAATGATAATAGTGACAGAAAAGACATCTACAGCAAAAACAAGGCCAATAATAACTATATTAACAATCCTAGTATCATTATTGCTAGTATTATAATTAGTATTATTAGTGTAGTAGTACTACAAACAAAACCATGGTAGTTATTATCATCATCGCCGCCATCCCGCCAAAATGCCATCCCTTTTGAGAAGAAAAATCCTCCAAGAGAAGTAAAGATTTTTGGAAGAAGGGAGAAAAAAAATCTGTCGTTTTAGATGCAATTAGATGCTCTCATTTAATATAATTTTCTTTCTGCCATCTTTAGCTTATTGTTTCTGTCAGGTTGAATGAGGGAGTGGCATTTTCTCGTTTTGGTTCTCAACAGTTGTAAGGAACGTGAAGGACAGATATTATCCTCCGAACGCGTCGATAGACAAGAATCTGAAGTAAACACACTCCCACACAGGAACAAATAAATGGCTGCAGATTCCACTGTAAAGTTTTAATGTACTTGGCCAACACTTTTAAAAGAAACGGCTCATAAAGTGTATGGTGAAATGGTTTTCAGGAAGCAGAAGTGCTGACCTGGCTCTTCCAGCTTCTTCCAGCTCATTTTAAATGGAGGAAGAAATGGGCTGAATAACTGACAAAGCGGCCATGGGAAAGACTTTTCTGACTAATCTCACATTCTTGTTTTTACAGCCTGCTAAGAGTCATCAAACTGTGGATGGAAGAAGATTAAATGACTATTGTAGAGAAATTTGAGTTTTGTGGGTGTGTATGCATGACTGACGGGCCATTTCCCACTGAAAGACACATAATTGAACCTTTGTGTCTATATATGTGAAATTGTAGCTGGAAGCAACTGTGAATTGGAGTTGTTTCACATACCAGTAATAAAAAGCAATAATGCTCCTGAGGCTGCTTGGCGAGTAAAACAGGCTGCTACTGTATGGCATGTTCCTCTGCTGACAGAATCCTTGGTTGGCAGTCCTTTAAAAATAGATACAGTAAGCATAATGGTAAAGTATGCCTCTGTTTAAACATAAGCCCTTCATTTGAACACAAACTTAGACTAAAGTCTCCACGTGACTCCTCGAAGGCCGACTTCTTCCTCAGGACTGCAGTTTTAACCATATGACTTAATTTACAGTGGTTTCTCTGTGGTAGGAAACTCTGCTGCTTCATGCAGGCTGCAGTGCCTGTCACTTCCAGTCAGGAATACTGGCATCGACATAAAACATTTAAACCCATTCAGAATTCCTCAATTTAGTAGAGCAGAATGACGAGGAATACATGAAAAGCACGTGCGACCCAAGTCCTGTTCATTGCAATTTTTGCATCTTAGTCCAGCTTTCTTTAATATCGACATTAAACAGATATGTTCGTACATTTAGGAGACTGTAATTGTGTCTACCATTGGCAGTAGAACTCATCCAACATTATATTTTCATAATAATCTGCCAGAGAAGCCACGTGGTTTTGGTTTGCAGCTTGAAACCAGACTTTCGTGCAGTCCCGAGAATTGCCTGAACCCGATGGCTTTGTACTGGGGAGGGAATGATGGGGGGGTTGCAGGGAAGGAGAAGCCCAGTAAGATGTGCCAGGCCGAAAACAAACCCAGGGATAACTCACTCAGACCTCCAGGTATAGATTTATTGACTGTCTGTCCTCATTAATGATTGAGTTTGAACTCAAGGAGCCTGTTTTTTTTCTTAATCAGAATGCTATCTTTGGTCCGGAATACTTCCTCTTTTTCTGGACTGTCTGTAAACTACATGTTGCAAGTTATAACAGTTAATGGCTCTGGATTTATGTATCATGTATTTGACCTGTTAATGTAGAATCCATTATTTAGATTTTTTTAAAAACATTTGAAAGTAATATCCACACTTTGTATTTTTTTAAGCTTGTACTTGCTTGCTGGAGTGACCACTGAAATGTTAGGATGTTCAACGCTTCACCTGCACTATTAACTTGGCAAAGCCTTACCTACTAAGCCAATGAGTCATTTTACAGTGATTTGATTGGTTCTTTGCCTTTAAATGAAAAAGAAACAGAAACTGATGGGAGTTGGAACCATCTTTTCCTTCTAAGTTATGATGCAGAGATGATTTCGCCTGCATTTCGTGTGTGTGTATATATTAAATTTGCTCGTTTTCTTTAACTCAGACTGCATTTAAACTTATCTCTAAAAACCCATATGGTAATGCAGTTATTCCCCTTGCTCTCTCCAGCCTTCATCCCTTCCTCTTACATTTCCTTTTTTTTTCTTTTCCCATGCATACTTGCTATTTGTTTTGGAGTATTTCTGTGTAAATTGTTTTTTCTTTTGAAGCGGGCCAGAAATTCAATCAGTCACCCTAGGAGCCAATTAACTCACCGGAAGCAGGAGAGCGGCCCTGACTTTGGGGCCCTGGAGCCACAGTTTTAGAAACCAGACTCGTGAAAAAAGTAGTGAAGTAGCCTGAGCTCTTGGAACAGCCCAGCATTATGCTGTTCTTCTGTGTTTCTGCCTTAAAAGGTAGCTTTGATTTATCTGTGCTTTTAGCTCGGCTGGAGTGGTGCAGACACAGCTGTGTCACACCCCATCAAGACGGGCTAAGAATAACTACAGCCATCTAACACCTTAGTTTGGATTGGTTTGAAACGGGCAGTTTCACGCTTTCTTTGCCGTCTGTTAATGCACACTGATATCTGATGTCATCTTTGTGCTGTTAACACACTCTAAAGAAGACACGACGAGCTGGAGTCGGGCTTTGGAAATGAGCCCGAGAATGAAGTTGTTTGTGAGACTGGAGGCTATACTTTTGCTTCTCACTCGCTATTTGTGGATTATGTAGTAGTTTTATCTTTTTTTTTTACAAACACATGAGCTGCTTGCTCCCATCTTTTCTTTTTTTCTCCTGAACACAGTTTCACCTGTCGGCCTCCTCGTCTTTCTGCTGTGTTAACGTGACAGCTGCAGACTGCACGATGGTGTCAGAGGTCAGAGTTTACCTGTCGGTGAATATTTGACCCAACGTTGCGTAACTACAACAGCTCACTAATTCCCACCTTTTGACGAGCATGAGGAAAGTCTGGGATGAATCTCCCGTCAGCTGACTGATTAAAATGTATGAACGCAGTGAAATGAAATGAAATTTACTCTGTCGTAACCATAATGTCAGGACTGAAATAAATTGTGGCACCAGAGTTTGTGTTTGGGCTGGACTGCAGACGGTAGATTAGTCAGCTCTCACTTGCTCTCAGTTTTCAGACAGCAGCAATACTGACACGAAATCAGTAAAGGTCTGTATACCTGAATTCACTCGGTTTGTCCACTGAATACTTTAAACTGTAGTGGAAATTCAAGGCAGGAGCAGGATGTTGATTTGCTCTTGCATTATCTTTGCAGCTTGTCTGCTAGTATTTTGTTTTTCTAACAAAAGAAAAAATCTTAAGGATGACGAGGGAGAGACCAAGTAAAGAACTGTCACCTGTTATATAGAAAGCGTTGATGAACACCGCTACCTGTGGGATTTAGACGGGTGGCAAGCGATTTCCTGGTAAAACCTCAAATCCAAGAGCAAGTTAAAGTGAATCATTAACTTAAAAGTCTGTTGACACATGCAAATACTTAACACTGGCTGATAATACAATGACCACTTTTGTTTGTTTTGTATCACTCGTGCTGCGTTATCAATTTTCTGAGGGTGCAATCTTGAAATTCACAAAAAATGACACGAAGTTAAGAAAGAAAATGCTCTTAACGTGGCATAAGCTTTCCTGACTATTGTAACTATTTACTTTTTACTTCAAATATATGGTATGTAAATGCTGCTTGCACGTCACAGATGCGACAAAACTGGTAAGGACTCTTAACTGAAGAGTTCTAGTCTTCAGCCAAATATTTGTCACAGCTGAACCCAAGTGAGCAACACACCCCCAAGCTATCGGACCAGTTCATGAAAATACTCCGATAAAGGTCTTTAATCTGTCACTGTCTCGTTTCCTTAAACTCTGTGTAATAACTCGGAATGAGACGTATCCCTCTCCCTTGAGGGAGGTTTGTGATGAAAGTGGCAATTTCTTTCAAAGGGACTATATTTCATTATAAAGAAGGATAGGCTTTTGTGTGCATGAAAAGTTGCAGAAGTAGAAGTGAAGCATGTAATTATCCCTCGTCAAAAGTCTCATGTCTGTTCCTCTCCTGCTACTACAGCCCGCTGAAGATGTCTGTGAGGTTTAATGTAAGCTGAGTTTGTGTCGTGATCCTGTCTTAGACTGACAGGCTGTGTGCTCGCTGTGTAACACACACACACACACACACACACACACACACACACACACACACACACACACACACACACACACACACACACACACACATACACACATACACACACACACACACACACACACACACACACACACACACAGGAATGAGACACACTCGTCCATCAGAGAGGCCTCCGTCGGGACCAGACATGTTAATGATGCGCTAAAGGAGGGAACGTGTCACAATAACACATGAAATTTCGTATTTACGTAAAAAAGAGCATGGCATGAGCTCCTCCGTGGGTTCTTTCAACGCTTCTTTAAAAATCGCTTTCGTTTCGCAGCTCAGTCAACTGGTTACACGGGGCGCTGCACTCTGACACAGATGGTGATGTCATCAGGAGGGTGTCCTGATGACATCACCATCCATTACAGCAGGCAGCAGGAATCAAGCCCTTGACTGATTGCTACTGTTTTGTGTGCACGATGAATGTGTGTGATAACCTATTATGACATTTTTTTTCTTTTTTTGTGTATCTTGACCTGGAAAGATCATGAGTTGGTTTTGAATCTTGACAGCTACGTTTTTTCTGCAGGGCCGATTTAACAATATACCACCCTGTTGGTTTGATGTGTGTAATGAAACATTAAAAAGGACACGGGAACTTTCACAGGTTTTATTTCAGATTGTTCCCCTATAGGCATGGAGTTTAATTCAGATTTTATGACAGTGTCCACTGTCCAAAATGTTCTCTTATTCAACCTCTTGATTGGTCAGCCTCGTTCTTTCATAGTTTTGCTCTTAGTCACCGCCAGGTCCATCAGTAATAGTTACAATAGTCAGGCATGCTTATGCCACACATTAAGAGGATTTTTTTCTTAACTCTATGACGAGTATGACCAGGACAAGAGCTCAAGGGGACTTGGGATGGTTTTAGTTGATAGGTTTTAGGTGGGGATGGGACATCAGAAAAATGAGACAACACTTATAATTAGGGATGGGGATCGATTCAAATGTCAAGAATCGATTTGATTCCGATTCTTAAGATTCAGAATCGATTATCAAGATTTGGTTCCGATATTGATTTGGGTTAGTGTTATTAAAACTGTTTTTTGAGCTGTTGCATAAATTATATGACTGTAGTTCTGCAACATATTAGTATTGTATTGAGATTAAACAGCAAGTATTGGCAGCTAATGATGCTGTAAGGACCAATTACCTCCCAGAATGCTGATAGAACTGCTTTCAGAAGCATCGTGTTGGTCAGAATTACCAAACAGATCCAGGGCAGCAAACAGAGACGGATGAAATCGGTTTTATTTTTTCCCACATTCGGTTTTTATTTGTTCCATTTTCGGTCTATTTTGGTTTTTAATTTTTGAGCATTTGGTTTTTAGAATTTTTTGCAAATGTAACCCCAAGAAAGTATATAAAGTAATTAAATATAGACAATTTATACAATTATAACCTAACACTTTAATGTTTTCATAGCTTTAAACACATTTAAAGGCAAAAACATGGCACCAATTATTCTCGTGTCCAACAAAACATGCCTTTTTTGGGGATAAACAAAAAAATAACCAAAAGTTGTAATGTAATGATGAAAAAAAAAATACATAAATAAATAAAAGAAGAAAAAAAAAACCCAAAAAATCGATCTTTAAACATATGAATCGATTTTTAGGAATTAATATGAGAATCGATTTAGAATTGGGAAATCGATTTTTTTCAACACAGGCCTACTTATAATCATCCATCCATCCATCCATCCATCCATGTGTCAAAAGAGGCCCAGACCCGCCTCTCTCCGGCCACCTCTTCTAGCTCTTCCAGGGGAATACCAAGGCGTTCCCCAAGCCAGCCAAGAGATGTAATCCCTCCAGCTAAAAATGTGTTTATGTGCTTAAAGCTCCCTTTTATTCTCACTTAACGCAATCCGACACACTCTCATGATAAAAGAAGCACGTGGTGGGCTGTGATTTAATTTGCTGTTGGGACTCTCACAATCATGAGCTCAGCACTATTTAAAGGTGTGAATTCATCTGACGTTCATTTGCATAGAATAGCACATTAAATTCACTTTGAGAAACACAAAGAGGAGTCATTTTCACAAATGACAACCCTTTTTGTTGTTGTCATAATGAACATTATGAAAAGACGCTGACACATACAGACGGATTTAAAACCTGTGGAAACTCCTGTGTCTGTAATCGCAGCGCGCCAGTGGTGGTTGAGGAGGGACAATAAGTTACTTTTAGACGGGAACAGGAGAAGCAAAGGGAGGAGGGCATCAAAGAGCAAGGAGGAAGAAGGAGCTGAAAGGAAAGAAAGGAGAGGAAGCAACTGGTTGATGAAAGCGTTTGTACTTCTGAATTCAGGATTTCAACACCCCCGTCCGCGGTACCCCACCACCCTGACCTACTTCTCCCTCTACCGATACACACTCAGATGATTCAGCATTTCACTCCAGACTCCCCCCTGACTTAATTCTCACCCTCACATTCACAGTTTTTTTTTTCCTTCCCTCCTTCCTCCTTTGTCTTGGTTTGAAACAGCCCTTTTTCTGTTTTTCCAGTGCCGCCTTCCCTTCTTCTGAAAATTGAATCTGGACTCGGCCTTTATTAGGAGTCGGTTGTTCAAATGAATTCTTAAACTCCCATTGACTACAATAGGGAATAAGTCGCTTTCACTGAGCTGAAGTATCGCTGTCACCATGTGAAACACTTGACATTTTGAAAGGGTTTTTTTTTTTTTTTTTGGATTGGCTTGACACCAACAGATGATAATGTTAAGAAACCTTGAGTGCTGCTCACTCACCACATGATGGATCATGTTTAAGTCCAGGTAGAGGGATGAAAAGCGCGTGCTTGTACAGAGAAGAACTGGCCTCTTGTTACTCGCCCACCCCTGCAGAACTCCTCACCACCCCGTCAACAAATCTGAATTGACTCAGCTTTCTTTCATGCATTGTTTCTTAGTTTTTTTGAGTGCACTCCTGGACAGAACTGCAGCGGGGCCCGTCTCTGTCCCCTCTTGCTCAACATGAAAAGAGTGTGTGTTGCTTTGAAAGCGTTATGTTTATTGTAGCAGTTGAACTATTACTGACAGAATACTGGTTAGTAGTTGGTTGTCTTGGACTGTTTTCTGGTAAACTGGCAGAACTCCTGCATTTACCGACTGATGATCCTTCACCATACTTATGCATCCTAGTAAATATTAGGATTGATCTGAAGTTGGATATGAAATGACTCTGTTAAATATATTGATTGTAGTCATTGTTGTGCTTTGCCTGGTGTTTGGAGGCTTGTAGATGATCTGCGTCAACTCACTAGAAGTAGGAAAAAGTCCTGAAACCAGAAAAAAGTCTTTAGATTTTGATATGAGAGAGGATTCTCTGTACACTAGGAATGGGCGATATTTTACCGTTCACGATTTACCGTCCAAAAAATTCCTCACGATAAGAATTTATCATCTCGCGGTAAAAACGATAAATTCCTGTTGATAAAGTTTTTGTGTAAAAATGATTTATGGTTCTGCGTTGAAGGAAGGAAGGAAGGAAGGAAGGAAGGAAGGAAGGAAGGAAGGAAGGAAGGAAGGAAGGAAGGAAGGAAGGAAGGAAGGAAGGAAGGAAGGAAGGAAGGAAGGAAGGAAGGAAGGAAGGAAGGAAGGAAGGAAGGAAGGAAGGAAGGAAGGAAGGAAGGAAGGAAGGAAGGAAGGAAGGAAGGAAGGAAGGAAGGAAGGAAGGAAGGAAGGAAGGAAGGAAGGAAGGAAGGAAGGAAGGAAGGAAGGAAGGAAGGAAGGAAGGAAGGAAGGAAGGAAGGAAGGAAGGAAGGAAGGAAGGAAGGAAGGAAGGAAGGAAGGAAGGAAGGAAGGAAGGAAGGAAGGAAGGAAGGAAGGAAGGAAGGAAGGAAGGAAGGAAGGAAGGAAGGAAGGAAGGAAGGAAGGAAGGAAGGAAGGAAGGAAGGAAGGAAGGAAGGAAGGAAGGAAGGAAGGAAGGAAGGAAGGAAGGAAGGAAGGAAGGAAGGAAGGAAGGAAGGAAGGAAGGAAGGAAGGAAGGAAGGAAGGAAGGAAGGAAGGAAGGAAGGAAGGAAGGAAGGAAGGAAGGAAGGAAGGAAGGAAGGAAGGAAGGAAGGAAGGAAGGAAGGAAGGAAGGAAGGAAGGAAGGAAGGAAGGAAGGAAGGATTCCCGTTGATGACGATTTGTGTAACAAACATGGCGGATCTGAGAGCGAGATAGATTTAGAGTTGAAAAGGTGGAGTTGAATTGGTATTTTTTTAATCGTTATGGGGATAAATGCCGGAAATTATCGTGATACATTTTTTTGTCCATACCGCCCATCCCTACTGTACACCCTCAAATAATGACTTTAAATAAGGGGCTTGCAAATGTAAGAACCCATTCAGACCTGGCATTAAACCAATCACAAATGATACAATGCTTTTGCACGGTCTGAACTCCTTCAATTCAGATCCAATTCTTTTGGATGCATTAGGTGGTCTGGAACACTTAAAGCATACTGGGATTAATTTAGATAGTGCTTAATAAACTAATGTCATGGGCCTGGGCAGTGACTCATTTGACTATTACATGTCAATGGTTTTCATAATTGTGTGTCCTTCATTGTATTGTACACACCCTGGTTTGCGCAGTCTTTCCTGAATTTAGCAAGAGAAAACAGTTACGACAGCATCTACTTTCTTATTTACAGTTTTTTTCCCTCTGCTGTCTCTCTTGTCTCAGATACTTTGTTGCCAGTGTTGTTTGATTTCTCAGGATGGATGTTAATGCGCAGTCTGAACACGGTGTAAGACTGCAGCTTTCTGATTTAATCCATATCCCACAAACGTGTTTGAGCAAAAAAAGTCTCAGTCCCACAGTCTGACATATAAAGCCTGAGTCTGGCATCTGCGTATTTTAACTTGATTCATTTTGTTTCCTTAAAGGCTCTATTTCCCCCCCATTGGTTTCCTTAATCCTGCTCTTAGTCCATTCCTCCACATGAATGCTTTTAACTATTTTCCATTGTTTTCCTAGTAGATTAATCGATGGCACTGATAAAGAGCACCTTCACACAATGCAAAGTCATGGAGTAATTAAACAGCAGCCCCCCCACCCCACCCCCATCTTTGGTGTTGGTAGGATTTAATTTAAAGAAACAAGCTACTACGCCAAACTAAAATGAATATATCGACGGACTCTTTGGTGTAAACTGAAGATGACATTAACTCGTTTTGATTGGACTAATAGACCAAAAACCAAAGGCACCAAATTTACTATCACAGAAAGCAAAGGAGTAGAGAGGAATGTTTGACATTTTTGTCTGTACAATTCTTGAGCTATCAATCACTTTTAAGAGAGGTTGCTACAAACATATTGGGTATTAGAGAACGACACTTGCGTGGAACATTATCTGTCCAGAGCCGTTAAGCTGCAGCTGTGGAAAATCAATGTAGCAGACGGCTCAAATGCTTAAAACTTGATTTCTCCCCAGAGATTGATGTTCCACTGAGTGGATATTTTTTACCAGTGCTTGGTGCTTTGTAAAGATTAATAATTGCCAATGAAAGCAGAAAAGTGTCAGTTCCGATAAACACTCTTTAGTACAATAGATGGTGCATGTGGAGGCTTTGTGACTGATGTGGCTCAATAAATTGCTTCCGTGTGGCAGCTCAACAGACTCCAGTTACACAATTGTTTCAGAAGAATCTGATGTCTCACACCTCAGCTGTGTAAAAAAAAAAAGAAAAAAGAATGCAAACTCTTTACGATTTGTTAGACTTGTTGGAGATGGTGTGCGTGTGTGTGTCGGATGCAGATGGGGTTTTGGGAAAGAGGCCAGCGCAGTGAGCGCACACAGTTGTTCCATTGAGCTGTGCTGCAGTGCCAGAGTGTCTCTCTCTCTTTCCCACTCTCTCTCTCTCTCTCTGTCACACACACACACACACACACACACACACACACACACACACACACACACACCCTGGTGAGACTTGTCACAGTTTGCTCTGTGCAGTCTGAGGTCTCAACTGAGTGATTTGAAAGCCCTTCAGCGCTTCCCTGTGGATTTTACAAATAGCCTCTTATGCTCTTATGATGTTTTATTTTATTGTTCTCTCTGCCTTCTCTGACGCTCTCGTAGTTTATCATTTGTTTTTTTGTTCAACACAGAAGGATAAAGGTTAAGCCCCTAATTTTCAAGTTAAAAACGGCCTAATTGGCTGGTCCACCTGTTTGAAGCAAAGCAGTTACTTCCTGCAGCCATGAGTCTGCAGGAATGTGTGTGTGTGTGTGTGTGCGTGTCTCTTTCAGTGAGTCTGACACACTTCTGATACTTCTTTTTTTTCATAACTTCAGTCCTTATTAAACATCAGGGAGTCTGTATGGTGGTTTTTTTATTTTACCCTGCTGTAGTCCAGGGTGCACATTAAAGTTTCTCTCTGCCACAGTCCAGGGCGAGAATTTAAAGAAAACTTATGGTACTTAAGTTTGGGCTATATTTTGCTCTATTTATGATTGACTCAGAAGACAGAAACTGAGACAGATGGAGCCTTTTTCGTCCATATTCTGCATCGTTTACGCACATAATTTGGTCAGTTTCCGGGGCCCTTGCAGATCCATTGCTTGATGCAACAAACAGATCAATACCACCGGAAAGCGCGCCAGGGCAGTGTTGAACAGTATAGCTAACATGCGACCATCAAAATGAACAAACTAGAGAGGAAGAAGACAATCAGACCATCCCCGTCTACTGCGCTGCCTCTTTTTATGTCTTTACAGGACTGTCTCAGAAAATTTGAATATTGTGATAAAGTCCTTTTATTTTCTGTAATGCAATTTAAAAAAAAAAAAAAAAAAAAAAAAAAAAAAAAAAAATGTCATACATTCTGGATTCATTACAAATCAACTGAAATATTGCAAGCCTTTAATTATTTTAATATAGCTGATTATGGCTTACAGATTAAGATTCCCAGAATATTCTAATTTTTTTAGATAGGATATTTTAGTTTTCTTAAGCTGTAAGCCATGATCAGCAATATTCAAATAATAAAAGGCTTGCAATATTTCAGTTGATTTGTAATGAATCCAGAATGTATGACATTTTTGCATTACAGAAAATAAAGGACTTTATCACAATATTCTAATTTTCTGAGACAGTCCTGTAAGAGCGTGCATTATCTCCTCCACCAGCACCATGTTTGTTGAAACTTTATTCTTCTTCTGGTGTTTTTGGGGTGTTGCAAACAATTCCCGTGGTGCATTTCAGCCAACAACCAGTGTCTGAAACTGACATCAAAATGCGGAAGTGAACTCTGAATTCAGCAATGCCCACTTGTGGGTGTATTAACTTAACAACTAAGGCAACATGAAAGCTGCATGTGAGGGCAGTGACGTATGACAACTCTTGAAACGGTTGTGGCTATTTACCTACATAAGGGAGCGTAAATGGGCCTTTACTGTGAATAGCTGAGTCACTAAAAAATGTCCTGACTTCCAAAAGAGTTGAAAATTAAACATTTATTTCCTACTTTAGACAAGACAATACTTTTGTTTGCAGATTTTACAGTTTGATAATAAGCTTAGTTGGTCAATTTCAGGCTTCTGATGCTGAATCATTGGGTGTGGATGCAGGAAGGCTTTCGTCTGATGACTAAACCTTAAAGGTCATGATTATGGTTATGGTTTCTCAGTAGAAGAGTAAACCACACCACTCAGTCAGCAAGTTAAAGTCAAACCATGGGATGAGTATTTCTGTCTAAAAATCTCTCTCTACCAATTTCCCGTCTACCTACTTTCTAAAGGCTACTAGTGCCACAAAAAAAAAAAAAATATTTGAGCACTTATTTTCCTGAAAATGTTCCTTGTTTTCTGGATTTCAACTTGATAACTTGATCTTCATCATGGCTGTTAACTATTGTTCCTTAATGATGACTTGGTGGAACAACTGCCAGAACATTTCTACAGCCATCTCCTGCCGTACAAGCATCAGCTATTTAGACTTTCAGGGAGTTAAGCAGCTGCTTTAGAGGGTAATGATTGTTGAAACAATAATTGAGGAGCCTTGGTTATAAAAATTATCTTGTTGTTTCCACAAACTCCTGTTGATAAGTAGCACTAACACGATAATTAAAACCTCATTAAAGGGTATATTTGCACTCAAATCAGTCAAATATCAAACATGTTCATGGCTCTAATCCGTGAATTTTCAGATATTGAACTGTGCATAACGAAAACCAAAGCAACAATCTTAAAATATTAAAAATAATATTCAATATCGAATCTAATGTAAAAGCATGTTAAAATAATATTCAATATGTAATGTTATACCTTTGGCATATCAGTACTCGCTTAAATATTCATAGGAACCAAATGTGTGTTCAGACCTGGCACTAAAATGTGGACAAATAAACAAAGTTTGCTTGCAAATACCAAATACATTGTTATTTAAAAAAATCAAAGGCAGCAGCTGAGGGTAATGCAGTAACATGCAGAAGAAAACAAATAAGAAGAAGTTGGAAATAAGAGAAAGATCTGCCAAAAGAAATCTTTTAAAAAATCAATTGATTAATTCTTTTACTTTTTTCCCAAACTTTGTTCAACAAAACAATGCACAGCAGGGTGTATACAATTCAAAGAAAGATTAGCATCAAACACAATGACATTTTATTGTATTTAATGGCACACAAAATTCAATCATTGCAAGCCAGTGATGTTAATTTATTAGCTGGTCCGTCCCATGATGCCTTTGTGTTCAGACTATGAAGAGAATGTGGACAAAAGTGTCTGAGACCACCTTAAAATGTATCCTACCTAGGGGATCAGGTCTGAATCCATCTCAAGACATGTTCAGGCGTCAGTCTTGGTCACTTGTGACTGGATTTCCTGGGATGCATCTTAATGCCAGGTCAAACTGAGGATCTACATTTAGGTAAACAGACTAGCTAGTGGCTACACCGCTACATCTCTGGATCAGTTGTCAGTGTATCACTAAAAATATTCAGACATGTTGCTTCCATCGATATCTTGATATTTCAACCATCATGCCACACTTTTTCCATTTTCTCTTTTTAACTTGACAGTAGTAGAGGCCTGGATTTCAGTCCAGATGTCAGTGTTCATGTTGTTATGCATCAGAAGACCTGCTAATGAAGTGAAAAGAATTGCAATCTTTTCAGTATTGACAGAGGGAAAATATTTCATGGTCCACTTAAGCTTCTCATAAGTATTTATAAATCTGTCATTGCCTGAGGCTATGTGTTACGGAAGAGTATTAGGGCCAGGCAGGACAAAAATAAAAATATTTTAGAGGAGGAAGATTTTTTTTTCATTATGCACTTCGAGAAAAAAGTCTAAATGTCGGGGAAAAAAGTCAAAAAGTCGAGATTAATGTTGAAGTAGAATTTCGAGAAAAAAGTCGAAATGTCGAGAGAAAAAAGTCAAAATGTTGAGGAAAAAAGTCAAAATTTCGTGAATAAAGTTGAAATGTTGAGAAAAAAGGCGAAATTTTGACTTTATTCATGAAATTTCGACTTTTTTCTCGAAGTGCACAGTAAAAAAAATCTTCCACTCTCAAATTTTTTTTTCTCTTGCCTGGCCCTAATACTCTTCCGTAATGTGTACACCCTATTCTGTATTCATTCCAAAACACCATTAAAAAAAAAACAGTTTGAATGATCCCCATCCCCATATTATCTAGTCAGTCATGCTCACTGGGCTAAACAAGCTTTTACTGGAAACTAACATTTGTTTGAAGACTGTCCTTGTAGTAGCTCACAATCTTTACCTTTGTATGGATGTAGACTGTTGCAGAGCTATTAAATACAGCCTTTGGCTGCATTACGGCTGATACCAAGGACGACAAAGTCAGCAGTACTTGTTGTCCTGTCTTCATTTTATCGGTTATATCTTCTTTAGTCTGTGTGTTATCATTCATTTATGGCCACATAATATCAGAGAAGGATACGTAGTGATTATAATGACCAAGAAGACAAAATCATCATGCAAATCAGTGCAATCACATCATCATTTCCAAACGTTTACAGTCTTTATTTCACTTCAACAGCTGCATTTAGAAACTGAAGTGGGATCAAAACCTTTCAGTTTTCAAGGGTGGAATTTGCCAGAGTGGTGTGGATGGCAGGTGTAACTTGCTGGTGTGGATGTAGACTGATAGACAGTTTGAACACTGCTATTTTCAACGAAGACACAAATGAGTAGTAGGAACACGTCTATGCAGTAAAGCATGATGACGTCAATTAAAACTTTTCTGCCTTTTTGGAGAACTTAAGTCAGAGTATTGCAGTCTCTACTGGACACAGTTTTTAAATGTGACATTTTGCCGTTTCTTTGCTCTCAATTGGAGGTGGTACTGAATACCACAGTACCTTGATAAGATGGCAGGCTTAGCTTTTAAAATGTCAAATGCTTTTCTTCCTCACGAAAGGAAGAAAAGCATAAAAAGGAATAAAAAGTATTAGATGCAGGCTGATTAGTGCAAATGGCATGTGGAAAGGGAGTGGAGCTGCAGGGGGGATGGAAGCTGGATGAGGGACGTTAAAATGAAGTCAAGTTAGGAGACAGCGTAAGGTGTGCTCTTCTGTCACAGTTTTCCTCTAAATCAGCTGTCACAGAGGCCTTGAACTAGTTAATTTCAGCAGGTCGTAACTCCAAAACTGTACTGTTGCTGAGCTGGGTGATGAAACAAAATGAGAGCAAATGCCAGAGGCCTTCATCTGTATCTTCTTTCCCTTGTCTAACCTTGCTCTCCTGCTGTGTAATGACATCCCATTTATTGCCCACTTTTTTTTTAAGCCTTGTTTTCAGCAACAAGCTTCTTTCGCTTCTTTCATCTTTCATATGCTGAGCTGCTGCCAGAAGTCTGTGTTTGTGGGCTTGGAGTGTGTTTGTGAGGCCTGAGGACAGAGTTGTGATTAAAGAGGAAGAAAAAAAATGTGACTTGTTCCAGATTATGTCCTCTCCTGGATAAACAACTTTCAGCGTTAGCCAGAGAGGGTGGCGTTCCCCCAGGCAGTATCACTAAATCTGGGATGTGCTTGGAGCCTCGCACTGCGAATGCTCCCAGGTCCCCCGACTCTCGTGAAGACGCATTCACAAACCCAATTTTGTGTGCCTGCCCATGCGCTGGAGGATGGAGGGGTTGTGCAAGAAGTAGAGAAAGAAGTACAAGCCGGCAATCCAATGTAGCTTTTCCAACTTGTTGTTGCCTTAAAGCTAGTTTTATGACTGTTTATGATAATTACTCATTTTCCTCTACACATTTTGAGTTATACAGTGAATTAAAAACGTTTTAGTAATCCTCTATCAGTTGTTTCCGCACATTTATGCCCTCGTGGTTGACTTTGTGCATATGAAGGTAAGCGAGCAATATGCTTTGGTAGACTTTGCTTAAAGGGGACCTATTATGACATCTAATACCTATTTTAAACAGGCCTTGAATGTCTTAAAAACAAGCTTTTGATTTTTTTTGCTAAATAAATTAGAAATTCAGCCTCTGAGCCATGTCTTTAGCATCCCAGTCTCTAACCTCATTATCTATGCAGGATTCTGAGTGGGCGGGGCTATGATAATAAGGCACTGTGCTGATTGGCTGCATGAATGACGCGATACACCGCTACGAAAAAATGTCAGAAGCTCCGGCCGGTGGAGCTAGTTGTGGGCGTGGTTTCACGCATTGCTCCCATCGTTGCGTAACGACAGGAGCAGAATCTGAACGGCTCGTAGAAGCCACATCACACTGGATGGATCATCCGGGCGGCTGTACAGACCCTGCAGAATTTGGTTGCTTTCCTCCTTCTCTGAGTTGGCAGGCTGAGGGGAGACCACTTTATATATTTTAAAGGAGCATGAGGCTCCTTTTAAGAAATGAGACTCTCTAGCGCCACCCTTCACCACGACGGCCGTTGGGGGTACTGCAGCCAACAGCGAAGCCGGCACGGGAGAACGGGGAGAACGCACATGCAGCGTCATGTGACGTCACATCTGCAGGACAGCGCAGGAAATTCGGACTCCGAATTGCAGCACATTTTGCAGCACACAGCCTGTTCAAGGCAACGGAGAGATACACTAGAGGGCTCATTCTTTTTGGTTTGGAACGCTTCATCTGACATTATTACTAGAAAACTTAAAATGTATACAAATTCTTTTCATAAATCCTGCCTCCATCCTGCCTCATGCTCCTTTAAAGCAAGCAAGAGAAACGTGTTTTCATAAAAGGTCCCCTTTAAAGTAGCAGTTGTGATTTAGACAGTCATGTGAGGTACCGGTACCTGTTTGAGTTTTGTGTTCTCTCATTCCCTGTGATGGGAGATGGCTGATGACCTCTGTGACTTCAGAGAGAAAATCATTCCTGAGATAATTTTGATCCTGATGTGACTTGGCAGGCCGGTTAGCTTCCTCTCAGTTAGAGATGGGACTGTTGTTCTGTGTATTCTTTCCTTCTCTCTTTTCACTCCTCGGGGAAGCTTGAGTTAAGTTGAGCCTGCATTCCCAGGGCTGGTCTGGAGTCTGGACCCTGCTTCTTGCTTAAAGGCACTACAGCAGGACAGATGCTGGGAGTCACAGGGACTCTGACCTCAGTCATTCAGCTGAAGGACATTTCTAATCAGAAACAGCACCGCTGATGCACATCTGTCTGCTGGGGAACAGCCTGCAGCAGAGGGATTACGGGAAAATACCTCTTTGATGATATTAACAAATTTAATGGTAAAGAGCACTCCAAAAATGACACATTAAGACAGCATAAAGGCGCAAAGTGGGTGTTAATGGGATGATGACATTTCAAGTAAAAACATTGCTGCTTCAGTAGGTGGTAAAGGGAATGTCTGTGAAATTAAAGGGGGATATTTCACTGTTTACAACCCTTTACTGATGATGCACTGAGTCATTTTAAACAAAAAAAATATATATATATTTTGCAATCCTAAAACAAATAATAAAAAAAGAATATTAGAAATAGAGATCTTCTGATTATATATATTTTTTTCTTAATTTTAGATGTTGCTTCTGATACCTGTGCTCTGGGTCTCAGCCGGTACTGTAGCGATCCGATATCAGCCTTGCTCTGGACCCCATTTGTATTTACCACAGACCGGCTCCAGAGCGTCACTTCTCTGGGATGGGAGGCCTTCATTTATTCCACTTTCAAATGTTCCATGAAAATCCAACATTATTAATGGCTGACAGCAGCTTGTCTTTCAAGACATTTTGGCTGTTATCACTTTGCCTTTTTGGCTTCATTTGGGGGTATTTCTGAGTTTTTGAAAAGGAAAACTCCGTGGTTTGCTGCTGAGATCTCCTTTGACTGAGTGAAGTGCTTGCATCCTTTCACCTGATTCCTTCTTAAAGTCTCAATAAAATTGCTTGTTGCATTTAGCAACATTCGTGCCACATTTTTTTAAACCGAATCCTTGTATAATGACCGTTTAACATAAAATAACACCATATTGCCAACATAATGCTAAATAGCCAGCTCAGGTCCGCAATTCACATCTCCATTTGCTGACTCGAAACAGAAATAACTTTCTGTGCTAGTTTTTAGAGCAAAGAAGACAAATCGTGGTGTTTTTACAAAGATTAGGTGGTATCAGTCGGTGCATGGACATAAATACTCAGATCCCAATACCCCTATTTTTGACAGGCGATTATATCCAATGCTGGTAACAGAATTGGAGCAGCTTTAGCTAGAAATGACTGCATCTGATGTCACGGTATGCATCCCCCCCCCCAATCAGTGTTTCATCACCTCCTATGCCTGCTGCTGCAGACAGCTGGTTTCCTGCCCTTATCTGTTGTCTGTTGGTGATACTGTGATAGATTAAATTTCCAGGGAAAATCCCATCATTGGCACAACTTGTCATATCAGAGACATGGTTTCATTTGGAGTCTCACTGGGAAATGAAATCCTGGTTTGGTTTCGTTGTCAAAATGGAACTTGTGACTTAGAATAATGTATTTTGTAGAGATTTGGAGATGTTTGGACATAGCTGCCATGTATGGATATGTCTCCCACCTAGATGTGCTGTAGTTTGTGTGTGGAGGTGTTGGTGGACTTGACTTTTATCTGCAATAATCTATCAGTGGATGTACCGGTAATCAGATTACTGTGGATTATCCTGACTATTAAAGGCTTGGATAAGATTAGATAATACACACTTGCAGACATGCAGTGATCATACAAGCTGACAAATCCTCACATACATAAATATAAGATGACACTTGTTAATATGCACACGCACTTACACACACTTGGTCTGTTCGTCATCAGAAAAGCAACGGTGTCAACTCGGTCACTTTGAAAAATGTTTAGAGTAAAAATCATGAGCTTTTAATACATTTTTTTTAAATATAAGAGATTGGGAGTCAGTTCTGAGTGTCTGCGACTGTTAAAATGACTGACTTCGGGTGCTGTAACAGCACGCTCTCTAGTCTAGACATTGTGAAAATGTCGCTAGTTTCCTGTCGGGTATCGTTTTCTCCATTTGGTCTTCCGTTGCCAAAGCACGACTCAGAAAGTCCTTAAACTCGCACACATCTTTTTAACACACACACACGCATTCCTTATTGCTTTGCGTGTAGTGAGATTGTTATTTCTGCCGTACATGAACCAAAAACCAAGCAGAGAGGTAAAAACACACCATAGGGACACCACAAGAGTTGTTAGCTGCCTCACGCCAGAAATACAAGCCAACCACCGCAAAAGGAAAATCCTGAAAAGGCAGTTGAAGCAAAAGACAAAGCAACAACACAAAGCCAAGGGGAACTAAATCTTGTACATACTTGAAACTGCCCTCTAAATTAGAGCCCAACTGCTGGATGAAGTATCGGCCAGATATATTGGTGCTGGCACATGTTTTCAAGTAAATGACAGGTTTAACAGAACATAATGGCAGAGTACAGTCACAGCTGAGCGGACAGTGTTTCATACTGTATCTTCACTTTAAGTCTCTTAATCCGCGTATAAAATATGTTCTTTGATAATCAATTAATTCAACTAATCTATAATTTGGTATGGTGATCTTGTTGGCAGGAGGCTGGGCTCCTGGTTTGATTCAAAGCTGAGTTCTCTTTAGCAAACCTTTAAGAACGTTGCCAAGGAGCAAGGAGCTTGGGTTTCACTCTCATAAAACCTCACTCATACTCTTGAATGATATAGTGTTAAAATCCCTTCACAAAGCTGGAACTTATCATTTGAGGGGAACAAAAATGACCACAGGTCTCTTTTCAGCACTGTAGCCAGGCTGACTGTTCTGTCTATACATTTTCATGAAGGTTTCTGTTCAAATGAAAAAAACAAAATGTATCTCAGACAGTGCAAGTTCTGCTCTACAAGTTTGACTGCCCTTACACGGGGTGTAAGTCCATTCTTAACTCGATATTTTCCAAACCACTTATCTAATCTCAAGGCATTTGCGAGTATGTGTGACTTTCCCCTCGCCTTCTAAATAGTTCAGTGTGCAGCTTTACTGATAAATTATGTTAGGATTCCAACATGGTCGTAAAAAAGCTCACACGAACACAACTAAGAACACCTCACTGTTTTGCAGGAACAACCACTTCACTCTCAGATTCCCTACCAGCTTGATGCCTTTTGGGTTTTGTTCAAAACCAGCCATGTCGGCCGGTTCTGTGTTGAATATATAGCAGCCGTTTATATCTATCTGTTCCTACTACAATATTGCTGTTTTAAAAATAAATTCCTGCTAACAAGATTAGCACCGAGACTGCATTGCTGATGTTTCCCGTTGCCTTGCCAACGAAGGGGAGAGGGATGCATGTCACCGTTTGTTGAACCACACATATGCCAATACACATTTATTGCAAGTCAAAAACTTCAAAGTTCCAATTCACAGATAAACATCACAGACGCAGTAAGGGACAATCTTGACTGTGGCCGACGCTTTCTTAAAAGTTTGTTTTCAGTGCCCAAAAGTTTGCTTTTGGACAATAGACTGAGCGCAGGAAAACAGCATTTTCTAAATAACCCAGGGATGTGTGAACTAACTTAATGAATGTAATGTAAAGGAATGCAATGGAGTAGAATAGAATAGTTCTTTATTGGAGGAATACAAATCGTGCCACTGACCCGTCATCAAGCAGAGCTTTAGAAAGAGCGGTTGAACTTGACTCTGTTCCCGGTCCATTCATGAAACAGGCACGGGTCATAAATGAGGTGATTTAGAACTCCTGCTTCTGCAGTAAAATGAATGCAGCATGATGTCAAGGTCTGGGTGGACATAAAAATAGGCTGAATTTAGGATTGGAGCTCTGGCTGTCACTTCGGTGCTGTCAGCATTTCTGAACGTCTCCTTTAAAGACACTTTTTAGACCCCGGCAGACTCAGGAAAAGGGTGAGGATTGGGTTCCATCAGAGGTTTAGAATTGGTCTCTTCACAAACCAAGATGATGTTAGTGACAGAAAAAAGAATGTTTATCTTTTTTTCTGTGTGTTTCCTGGAAATCGGCTTTACATGAAAGTAAAAAGGGGAAAAAATGAATACAGTTTCTCAACGCGGCTTTTTTGTGTAATGAAACGTGAGATTGGTGTGCGTATGTGTGAGCATCACTTCAATCAGTCATGTTTTATTCACAGAGGCGAGGTAGATGGGTGCTGCTGAGGCCATTTTCACTATGAGCCATTCATGTGATGCACATAGGGGGAATAGCTTTTCAACATCTGCTCCCCACATACCATTTTAAACCATGATTCAACCAGTAATCAGTCATATTTACAGCAACCATTTGCAGCGTTGTTAGTCTGAAATGGTCCTTTTTAAAGCAATGAATTGTTTTGATCTTCCCTGAACATTTCCTGCCTTGCTGTTTCTTGTGAAGGACTGGAATCAGAAGTACAGAAGTAACCACAGGGCATCTGGAGTATTATATTTACTATCCCACTGCTCCCTGTTGCTCCCTGTTTTCTTGATGTATATATTTACCTACAACCTGCTTCCACTGTGTATGAATGCTGTGCTTTTTTTCCATCACGCCCATTTACTTCACAGTTACCCATCAGGGGGAATTAGGGG
This sequence comes from Cololabis saira, assembly GCF_033807715.1. Lineage (NCBI taxonomy): Eukaryota > Metazoa > Chordata > Actinopteri > Beloniformes > Belonidae > Cololabis > Cololabis saira. Next base: position 39,965,989 of record NC_084588.1, on the reverse strand, counting down.
TTTAACATCTCGCTTAAGGACTCTTTGATATGCAGACTACAGATGCTGGCGATCAAACGACTGACCCTCAGATAAAGGCAATCTCATGAGCCACAGTCGCTCCATTCCATCAGACTCCTAGACCTTAGTCAAACGTGGCACTGTGATTGATGGCACATGGCTGATGCTTTGGCTAGAGCTGTTAAGTGTTTCACACTCAACTTCTCAAACGCAGGTGTAGGTGATACCAGCTAAAATGCAGGCAGGAGTAGCATTCATGCCCTGTTTTTTTTCTTTTATTGAGATTTTACGCTTACTACTCGTCGTAGCGGTTCTCCATAACATTAGCTTTTTCAGTTTTAGGGGTCCTGGTGATGTTGCTGCTGGTTTACAGTCACTTCTGTCATGACTCACTGACACCAGACATGTGCTTTTCCTCCTCACACAAGTCAACACGTGAGGATGCCCGCTCATCATGCTTGCTCACTGAGATGATTTGATTTACAGTAAACCTACTGCACATGGACACACTGTTGTACAGTTATGACCAGGGTGCGATTTGCCGGTGGGGATGGTGGGGATTTCGTCCCCCTCTGGTTTACACGTCCTACCCTCTGCTGAATTATTTTGATCCTCGGTGGGGACAAAATGTATCCCCCCCACCCAAAGTATTTTCACCATTACATCGTAATTATTAACAAGTAATAACAACCAAAATACACAGAGTCCGTGTTCATTCTGCTTGTGCTGTGATTTTGGTACCGGGAGCGAGTCAGAGCCACAGAAAGCAGTTTTATTTTGAAAACCATCCGGATTTTCTTGCATTCCAAAAGTCCGACTTCCGGCCCGCCAAAATAAAAGAAAAAATGTGACAGAAGATGAAACCAGATCTGACATTGCTGATCGGATGGTGGACAGCATCATCTCCCCGGCTGAGGAGAGCTCCCATGTTTTCTGTTAAATTGATATCGAGAAAGAATTAAAAAAATATTAATTTTGTTTATTTATTTTTCATTTGGCACATTTAAAAACAATATTAGGAGAAAATATTCCTGCAAATGCAGCGATTCAGTTCACGTCCAAAATAGACCTGCCGCCTACATTATGTAGCTTAAGTGTAAGGTTTACACAAGAAACAAGTTTTCATATAGCCTATACTGTTGGGTGGTAATTTTTCTTTATAAAAATTTTTCTCAAAATTATCGCAGCCTGGTTATGACTCACTTAAATGTACCAGAAGTATTTTCATTTAAGCGATTTTTGGATGAGCATCCAATAGAACTTTGGCCTGACTCAAAAGTCGGTTGATAAAATCAGATTTATCTCATCACGACTGTCTTGACGAAGCTGCCTCTCGGAGCCATGTGCCTCATCCATGGAGCATCTCTGTGCAACTTCTAAGATCAACTTTATACATTTGCATCAGCGCTCACGATCCTGCACGTGGGCGCTGATGCTTATGATGCAGGTCACAGGAGACGGAGTTCCCACATCGGTGTTTGGCAGGAAACGGCTTCTATGTTGCAGTGAGCTCTGAGCAGCGAGGCATCAAGGCGCACGTGGGTTTACCGCTTTTCAATGTTTAACACTCCAAACCAGAGAAGATACATGGAGGTTTATGAGGCAACAGGGTCTGTTTATAGTTGTAATCTCAATCATAATGAGCCTTTGCTACAAATTTTGAGACATGAAACTATTTAGTTTGAAGTTGACTGTAATATATCAATAAGGTATTTCCATAAAAGGTCCTGACAATGCAAAAGTCTAAAGCTATTATGAGGTATTATTTTACCTGACAAGGTGCTCTCTTTTCTTTCAGAAACTGTCAAACTCTATTTCAGCAGGTAATAAACCTGCCAGTACTGGTTTTCATCCAATAGTCAGGATTTACTGCCAACAAGCACTCATCTCTCCTCCAGCAAATTAGAACATTTGACAGAGAGTGAAATGAACAACAGTCACACAAAACAAAAAACAGGCATTTTGTTACTTGATATAGAAATGTGTGACATAAAAGCATTTTTTAAAAAAGACCAATGTTGAGGAAATGCTTATTTTTAAAGGCGCTTGTCTCAAGTGTAGAGCTGCTCTGATAAACGCTGTGCTTGTGACAGCTCATTGTCTTAAAGCAGTAAATCAAATTGATCAATAAGACCTCTCTGAGAGGCTGAAGGTGAAGCCCAGCTACAGAACCAGAATAGAAAGAGTTGAACAATAGTTTTATCGAGCTGAGGGCGGCAAGCCTGGCAGGGACTGTTGGATGAGAATTGCTCGGCCTCCACGGTTATTGATCTGGAGGATTTAATTGTAACATTTGGACACCAGAATGACTTGTTTGGAAATCTATCTATTTGTATAAATGGGCATGATATGACTCTTTTTCTCAGTAAAACTTAAATGAATTAATGTAATTTTTGTGAGATGATGTAGCCTGGTCCACATGAATAAAGGGAATCAAGCTAGATCTGAAGTATCAGTGAGTGAAGTTATTATTTTTTTTTTTTTAATTTTTTTTTATTATTAGTTTGCTGGATGTTCTTCTGGATTAGATGATTCCTTCTAGTTGCAAAATTATTTTTCTTAAACTTTGATCTCATCAGATTCTTATCCTGTCTCACAGTATCAGCTTTCGGAGGCCACGATCTCTTTCCTACCTTCTTCAAAACATGTTCAGAATTAAATAAAATATCTATAATCTTTTTTCAGGACCATTAAAAGTAGTTAAATGTGTCTGATCTTCTCCATCTTGTACTTTTCACAAAGTTGTCATCTGATTTGTTTTTGTCATATAGATTTGAATGCATCTGAGGAATGTTAAATTGTATTTCTGTTGCTTTCAGGATGAGTGGGGATCCAGTGATTTGTCCAATAAAGGCCGATCTCAGAATTCTGATGACAAGCTCCACAGCCTGGAGACTCTGCCACCAGGTAGGAAAATGTTTGAATCACCACAAGTCCTGTCTTAATCGTTACATGATCACTTGATTTAAGGGTCTTCTCTGTTCACCATGTAAAAGCAGCCTAATGAAACTCAATAATCAACTTTTGCATGTCTCTTTCAACGGCTGTTCCATCTCTCCTGCCTCCTCCTACTAGAATGTGACGGCTTTTGAAATCAGCCAGTCATACTTTGAAAACACATGTAAACACTTTTTGGGTTTACAAGAATAGATCCTGATAACTAAAGACATGTTTTGTTGGCCAGAAACAAAGTTGTCATTCAAAGGTAGATATGAGAATCAAAACCTACCTCCCCCTCAGCACCAGCTCATGAAGCAGAGGAACTCTGCGCCTCTCAAACATAAAAGTGCTCAGCTCCGGTGGCTGTTGAAAGTGCACATAGCGTCACTACAGATAAGATGTAAGACATTTACATTAAGACGCAACAGTGGAGAGACAGAATAGCAGATTGTATGTGCTTTGTGGTTGGAGAGATGCTGGTCTGGAGCTGATGAGAGAGAGTCGATAAAGGATCAGTTCCATGAGCAGAATCAATACTGGTATGGGTTTTAATATAATTCAATGGTAGTAACACTATGATTTAAAACTAACAGTAGCATAAAATAAATAGAGGATATAGCAATACTAATAATTGTGATGTGAATTTTTTCCATTAAAACTGTCAACTAAAATGTCATAACCATGACAACCGTAACTACAACCTCTTGCAATTTCATGCAAAGTTTATTTATAATTTTACACAATGTCCTTTGAACTGCCACAAAAATGTATTTTTACTTTTTTATGTGGATCAGAACACTTTCAGGACTTTTTCTGATCTGTGGATCGGCTCTAAACTCTCGAAAGCCGCAGCCCACCCCACTCCACACGAACCTCCTCAGGGGCATTTCACACATTTTGGAGTGAACTAGTTCATATTCATAGAACTTTCTGATATGAATATGAGGTATGGGGTCATTTACTTTTTTCAGTTTTTCTTTAATATCAAGATTTTAAGCTTTTCTACATCATAAGAACCCCCCTTTACTATCCATTATCCATGCAGCCCACGGCCATCACTATAGCCAAAAGATAATGAATTACAGTGTATTACTAAAGAGTCAGAGGATTTAATTTTGAAAAGTTGTGGGGGGAAAAAAAAACAATCTCTCATAATGGGAAACGCCAAAATCTCTGAGTTTTGATTCTGATGCTTCAGCAACATCGGTCGGTCACTGGCAGATTTCCCCAAACTAACTGGACGTTGAAACTTGATCCGATAGAGCTGGATGCCAGTGTGACAGAAGTTTGGGCTTACTGGGTTCAGCTGTGACGTTAGTTGTTGCGCTGTTTTGAATTTCCTTCAGCACTAGTCATGCTAGAGAAATGAAATGTTTACAATCTGCTCTTCAAAGCATTTCAATGAACCTGAAATCCTTTACTGCGTTTGCCCATGAAAAGCCAAATGATCAGGAATACCTTCTGTCAGTAGGCAGTTTTATAATCAGAATCTGAATCAGAGTTCAGGTGTGATTGGACTAAAGGGAAAGAAGAACTATATTCCAGCTGCTGAACATCTGCATGACAGACACTGCACTTAGTATTCACACTGTATGCATTCATTTCCCAGATGTTTCTCCCACAACCGAAGTCATTTTCCTAACTCAAGGAAGAAAACAGCTCTGTTAAGAAAGAACAATGGAGGACACACTTTCTTCTTGACATGAAGAAGCTGGGCCTTACCTGAGGAACCACTTCAAAATGGGGCATCACATGTGTATATATACTCATCACATGGAAGTGATGAACCTTAGAAACAATCTACTGATTCTTCCTCTGTACCAGTGTGGTACGCTTATACTTTCTGATAATACAAAAAAACGAATTCCTCTTGATGGAAATGGGCTGAGTGTGACCCATCACACAAGTACACCTAAGGATGAGTAGAAGAGAGACAGACAGGGGGAAAGTATCAAGAATAAGAAGAAGGAATAAGGAGGGAGATTGGAACTGTAGAAGATTATCGAGAAAATAAAAAACAAGATAAAGGCTAGAACAACATCTGAAGATGGACATCAAAGAAAAGTGCTCTGCTTTTGTGTTTTGCCTCTCAAACGGCTGCAAAAAGAAACTAGTAAGTGACACTTAAGTTAAAAAAAATCCTTAAATGCTCAGTGGGAAACACTGGTAGCATACAAATGAACTAACCTTGTTTCAGTAAAAATTTTAATGCCTATTGGGTTTCTTTAATTGCTTTACGCTTTTTGAAAGTGCTTTATCTTTCTTCAAAACAAGTTGATTGCATGCTTTGTGTTGCAAACTAAAAAACACAAACACATGTATTCCATTTAAAAAAAAAAAAAAGATAATTAATGCTTTAACGATGTAGAGATGCAGTGTCGCTCTCTGACGGTGTCCACACCAGAGTGTTTTTATCTGAGCTGCTTTGTTCGGTGTTGTAGCCGCCAGTTCTGTCCGGCGTGCTCGTGTAATGTGCATCTCTGCTGTTGCTGTGCATTATTAAACGGGGGACATCAACATTTTACCGCACTGAATAAATCACATCCTTGAGATAAAAATACACACTATATTCAAACCTGCTGGACAGATGCTGATCACAGTTTTAGGCCCAAGGCCCAAAGGGATATTTTTTGTTTGTTTATTAAACATAATTCTCATACTTTGAGAAGCTGACAGGAAATACATGGGTTCTTGCTATAGTCGTTTAAATCATTATTTAAATTGCCGTTATTACTTAATTAACTGAATTTAATCATTTGACTTGCGTTGAAGAAAACATTGCATCGTTAAGTAGATTCTCTGTTGGCAAAATATAGCTGCAAAGATACGGCTGCTAAGTTGTGTGATCTTGAGGTTTCCTTTTTTCTTGTTTCTTACTTGCATTCAGAAATGATTATTTTTATCCCACAGCATCTTAAAATCTGTATGAGTTTCATGAAAAACACAGTGGCTGTGAAGTATGCAACGAATGCTCTAAAATTCACAGTGAAGTCCACAGATCTGGCGCGCTTCCAAGCGGCGTATTTCATCTTTATAGCCTGGAAACCAGACAAAATCTGACTGGTTCTGTTTCCTTTTTCTCCGGCCAAAAGTGTGAGCTCTCTTCCGCTCAAGCAGACTCCCACAGTGCCCTGTCCAATCACAAGCATTTATCTGATTTGGGGCAGGTTGTAAACGTAAATGAACAGCGTAGCGGGCCCCTTGCGAGCAGCCAAGACACCTGCCTTTTATACCAAAGCATCTTTTGAATCCTCCATTGTGTTGGTGTTTATGATCCATTGTGTCAGACTTGTGGGAATCTGTTCTCCTGGCAGTTTTGGCCGGTAAGAACGGAACAAAACAAGATGCCGTCTTGACACGTCTTTCTGGCGCTCCAGGCCACCGAGTTTAGTTATGAAACAACAATCGCCAGGGCAAAAAAATAGAGAAAAATTGAAACGCATTATGAGGCATCTGGTGTTTGCATCTTCTAAGCTGATGATGGGTAGTGTCATCATCGTTTGGTTGCGTGACAGCACTCGGAGAGACTGAGAAAATGTTGCAAAAAACCCAGCAGCCTGTTAGAAAAAGTGGATTTGAAATGCTGTTAAAACAGCTGCAGTAGCAACACACCGTACCTTTTTCACCAGCAACACCACCCACACTAAGATGGCAAATCACCTGGATAAATTAGATGTGTGTTTCTGCTAAAAGGGCTTCGGAGGACTGCAACCAATGTCAGTCTAAAGCTTGAGTTATGGTCCTGCGTCAAAACGACGCCGTGCCTACGGCGTGTGATACGCGTCGACGCAGACCACACGCCGTCACTGACGCCGTCACTGACGCCGTCACTGACGCCGTCACTGACGCTGTCACTGACGTGCACCTCCCGAAAATTTGTAACTACACGTCGAGACCACACGCAGACGGAGAGGGCTGTGATTGGTTCGCTTGGTAGCAACGCATTTCTGGTTTCTGTTTGAAGCAGTCGTGAACTTTCAGTGCTCTTTTCTTCGTGTATGTGATTGTTTTTTGCACAATAGTTGTCCTTATCTCTTTGATTCACTGTGACCGGAAGAAGTCGGATAAACCACTCAGAAAGGATTGCGAATTAGTGGTCACGGGGGGTATTGCACTGCGGAGAAATGGAGTCATGGAGAAGTCCTAAGGGTTCACGTGTGCTCTGCGTTGGTTTGACGCAGAACCATAATTCAGGCTTGACAGAAAGAAGGTGCTGAGTTGCTTTTTGGTTCATCACAAATCAAACAAGATCATTGAAAGATGAACCACCACAAAGACTGAAAATGATCCAAATAAATTACATAATGCTAATTACTTGCTTTCCATCACCACAGATATCAGCAATGACATCGTCTCCGTCACGTAGAGCAATCTCTCGAGTTTTGTTATATGATCACAAGCAGATAATTGCAAGCTTTTGTAGTTGGATGCTGCCAGGGAGGACACACACACACACACACACACACACACACACACACACACACACACACACACACACTCTCTCTCTCTCTCTCACATACTGGTTCACTTTCCCCTCGTCCGGCTGTGTTCTTCTTTCCTTCATGCACAAACTTAGCTGTGCTGAGAGGTGCTGTAATAATCTCTCAGTGCCATATGCTTAACACAGCTCATTAGCATAGCAGCTGCACTCATCTAATGAGTTGCATTATTATTCCTGGGCGCCTGTGTCTCGGCAGTCAGCGATAAACTGTGAAATTAAACATGACAACTTTCTCAGTTTAGTTCGCTGTGATCTCGGTAATCTGGGAGGACTCCACCTGAAAATAGTGTGTGACGGTTTAATGATGTGTTGTTTTTTCCCAAACACGTCGTACTAATTACTTAAATCCCATTTTTCAAAGTGATATTTTAGACTGCAGCAAATTTGCTAAATGTGGAAATGTATGTGGTTTTGTTTTTGTGTTTTCTGACTCACTGCGGCGCATAATAAATGTTTTTTGTGTTCTCCGGCTTCGCCAAAGTAGACTCGCCCCGTCTCCTGAATTCTGCTCAGCATATTCTTGCACACAGGCAGCATACATTTTCTGTCAGCTTTCCCGACTGCCGTGTTGCTGTCTTGTCAAGCAGCCGCTTGAAGGGGCAAGCTTTCATTCCCGTCACTCTTGAAGGATTCTTGCATCAGTGGGGCTTGCTGCCTGCACTCCACACATGTATAATCCCAGTTATCCCTGAGACACACTCTCAGCCTTTTGTGACCATCTTTGGTGGCAGCTTTTATTTTTTGGAATATGTTGTGTTTACTTGAGACTTGTTTTTGTTCACTAGAAAATTGCTTTGAGAAAATGTTTCCTCAGAAAATCCTGACTTATAGCGTTTGCCATATCTACATGCAAGTTTTTAAAACATTCTAGTTTTTCTTCATCCTGTTTGATCTCTGTTTTGACAACACAGAAGCTGTTGCACTCTATTTTTACACAGAAAAACACACAACATATCTTCTATGGACTTTTATGGGGATTTTTTTCCCCAGTCCACAAACTTTGCCCTGGTGCTTAATCAGGACGGGGGATTGTATCGAATGAATGTTTTGATGCAGTCCGTTGGTTTCCTTAGTGAAGCAGTGATTATTATTGTTATTTTATTGGCTTTGTATCAGTGGGACTGATTTGGAGTTGAACCGTATTGCTGAATGGCCTTGAGATTACATTTTTCATGATTCTGCGTTTTATATAAATACATTTATTCATTCATACATTTATATTTATTATTCCTTCAGTTAAAATTGTTGAAATTTCATGAACTAGTAGACTATAGTATTCTGCAAATTATGTTTAAAGCTCGTAAAAAAACTTTACCAATCAACATTCAGAAAATATTTGAAAAAAGAGAAAGCAAGTATAACTTAAAAGGAACAGAGATTTTTAAAAAACCAAGATGCAGGACAAAATTGATGGAACGTTGCGTTTCTGTGAAAGGAATCAGTTTATGGAACAATCTGAATAAAGAAAACAAAGAATCCAAATCAAACATTACATTCAAAAGTACAATTAAAGCCTGTATGTTAAGTAAATATAATGAAATATGTTAGTTGAGTTTGATTGACATACCCATAGGCGGCGGTAATTTAATTTAATTTTATTTTAGTTTTTTTATTCACTTATCTGTTGTTTTTTATTATTAGTATTTTTAATTTATGTTATTTGTGAAGTTATTTCTTGGAAAAAGGGGCTGATCAGATAAGATTCTTCTTCTTTCTGCTCCCTTTTCATTCACAATTTAAGAACATTTGTATTTGTATTGAATTATTTTATTTTTTTTGAATGAAATAAAAAATTAAATGAAAAATTAAATGAAATTTGAATTGAATTTTACTGGACCATTTGTTGACGTGTGTGTGTTTGTGTGTGTAGGTAAGGTGCGCTGGCAGGATTACGACCAGGATCTGTACGTCGGAGCAACGGTAGTCCGGCCAGGTCAGGACCCCTACGCCAGGAACAAGTTCAACCAGGTGGAGAGCGACAAACTCCGAATGGACAGAGCCGTACCCGATACAAGACATGATCAGTACGTGACTGTTTTTTAAAAATTTTCTTTAAACTGATTTTGAACATCATTATAACAGCAATCATAATGTTGCCCCTCTTAATTCCTTCTGCATGTGTGATTGTGTTTGCACATGCTGTCATTCGTCACCTGTCAATTTGACTAATTGGTAGCAGACTGGATACGATCTCCCGGGAACTCCCTCTATTGTTGTCTATCAGATGAAACCAGGAAATAGCTTCTGATCACACTCGCTGTACTCTTTGTCCTCCAAACAATAAACGCCCCCTGTAGTGATGGCTGATTGCCTTGTTTGTTTAATGAACAAGGGGACAAAAATAAGTTGTAACGTAATATCTGCTGAGGAAATGATGTCTTCACAAAGCTGAATGTCATGCTTGTTGCATGTGGATTGTAAACCTCAGAGTAGATGTAAGTGTACGTGTGTAAAACCCTCATGACGGTTTGAGTTTACTACATGGCTCTGCTCCTGATCGTTGCCAGCTTTCTTTGATCAAGAAAAACTTTTAATAATGTTTAAGATGCATTTCTGTTTTTGTTTTTCAAGTGGGGCCCATTTTCCCGTATGTTAGGATGCCTGATGTAGCATATTTGATACGCACCTTTCTGAGACCTCTGCACCCACCCCAGAATCAAAATAATTATAGATTGATAGATAGATAAAAATATATACATTTATGCAATTAAAAAAACAAACAATAGAATTCATAGAAAAATATTCTTTAAAAAATAGCCAATGTATTCATAGAGATACAAAAAACAATCTTAATTAGAAAACTGTTGAAGAGAGGATTGGGAGTATTTTTAATTTCAACATGTGTTAAGGAGTTAAAGATGAACACTTTTAAAGGTTAGTAACCACCTGTCAACCAGGCAGTTGTTCATTTTCTTTGACTAAAGTTGATGGTGTTTTCTTTCAGAGCAAGACTTCTCCTAGTACAAGACTTAGTTTACATGTGTAATGCATATCTTATATCTTAGCTGTCCCGTAGAAATGTTGTTAATAACAGCCTGTTAATAACAAGTGCTCAGTCCCATCATGGTTGCTGGTTACACTACTGCATGGATTCCAAATACTTTTTCTTCTGCAGTAATTGTGAAAAATAGAATTCAGGTTTAAAACTACTGCAACTTACCATGGAAGCTTTCACATAAGGAACATGGTTTAAACGTCCCACTTGTAAATATAACATCCTCAAACTCTTATTGTCCTTTGGATGTATCCACACAGCTATGACTTTGTTTTATAGAACTTCTCATTTTGTATTAAAGCAGCAATAATCATGATTTCAAAATCATGAAAAATTGCTTGGGAAAAAAGGAAAGCTTCTGCATGAGATGCGTGAACCTGATCCGGGTGAACCCGATCTGGGTGTGTCTTATTTATAAAGTAGTAATAGCTTTACTTTGGTTCACCTGTATTGTTGATCCAGACATCGTGTTTTTTGCCAGTGTCTTATGTTATCTTGAGAAATGGAGAAACTTTGGAAACTATTCACATTTGAAATGAAGGACATATTTAAAGTAACTTCTTCCTTTTTATTTATTTATTTATTTATTCATTTTAAGCATTTAATAGCTCTAGCATTTATGAGCCCCTCATTTGAAATTTCACATCCTCCTCCTCCTCGCACTGTAATCTCATTTCAGATATTGATACGCTCCTGTGTTTCAGCAGGAACGTTGAGGGCGGTTAATTTCAACTGTATAATTCATCGTAAAAAAGATTTTAATGTTTTTGAACAAGCACATTGGGCTGCGTGGATAAATTAACCTGAGACACAAAAAAAATAAAACTGCTGCCATCATTGTTGTCTTAATAGCATGCCATTAAACTCGGTCGGTTGTTTTATGCCAGCAGCATCTGTCAGGATTCAAAGGCCGTTACCGTAAAGCAATCACTGGCCTTCGCTCATATATTGACTTAACTTTGACAGTCGGATCTATCGGCCCTGAAAACGTGGTATGGAAGTATCTCCTACTGCCTCTGACTCATGTCATTTGTACAGTATTGTGTTGATTACAGTGTTGATTGCTTGCAATATACAATCAAAATAACTTTTAGGCTTGCGATAGGTTGTAATGAAAGAGCTTTTTCTTTTTTGGTTCAGTTTTCTTGGCACGAGTACTTTTAAGTAATTGAAGACATGAGTTCGAGACATGCGTGCATGGTTTTGAGATTTTTTTTTTTGTGTTCAGCACTTCAGCCAACTGTGTTGTTTTTAAAGTGGTTTGTAAATAAAGCTGAGCTGAGAGTTGATCTGGTCGCAGCATCTCTGAAATTTCCGGTCTTGTGGTGTGTGGCTGGTGCGCCCTGGTCAGTGTCCTCCAAAAGTGATGCAAGGAACAGTAACTAGTAACCAGTGATGCTAAAGGCTAACTTTCTGGTATTGTGAGTGAAGGCTGACCGGTACTTTTAAGAACAACATCTACCAAAAGGTTTTGGTAGACCATGGCCGTCCCATCACTGCAACAGCGGGCCCTAATGGAAGTGATTTCTTTCAGCAGGATTACAGGGTCTGCAGTGTGACAACATTTGCTCAGTGATGTGTTAAGAAATACTCCACAGGTCTCAAACCATCTGTCCTGGAAAAAAACGAGTCCGGCCGCAGAGGCTGAAATTCAGAATTAAAAGGACTCAAAGGATATGCTGCTACATCTCATCAAGCCCACTCTTGAATGAGTTAGATTTGTTTTGACAGAACAAGGAGGTCATTTGTTTTCATTTAGTTACTCATCAGCGTGAATATCAACTATCCTTATTTTTTACAGATTGACTATATTGTTACGACCTTCACACGTGTCCTTCCCCCCTTCTGGTGTTACTGATGTTCCTTAGTTATAATTTGGAGCAGGATTTATCTCATTTAAATGTGTGTGAGCTCACACACACACACACACACACACACACACGCGCACACGCGATTGCTCGGGATTTTGCTCCATCATTGTCAATCCCAGCTTCAGCAGAGCGTTGCCTTGCAATTCTGTCTCTGTGTGTTTGTGCGTCACCTTCGTGTGTGTGTGTGCGTGTGTGTGTGTGGGTGTGTGTGTGTGCGCACCTCATTGTCGGTGTGTGCAGAATCTCACTTATTGTTGTCAAGGATTCGAAATCTTTTAGGGACCGGTTCCAGCTCACAGCTTGGCTTGCACTTGCAGCATCATGCTTGTGGGTGAACAGGCTTGTCATTTCATATCTCTCCGTTTAGTTTTTTCTAATTTGTGGCATTTCTGCTTGTTTGTAGCTGCAGACATAAACAGTGGAAGTCAGACCTGCCAGCCTCCAGCGTTGTCATCACCTTTCATAATGAAGCTCGGTCCGCCCTGCTGCGGACTGTGGTCAGGTAGGTGAAAGGCTGCTGTCATTTTCTTTCTTTTTACTTCATTTCATTTCTTTCATTTTTTTTTATCTGCAAAATTATTCATACTTCATCAGCATTACATACATGTTCCCCTTTCCCTCTGTTTAGTGTCTTGAAGAAAAGCCCCACTCATTTGGTGAAAGAGATCATTCTGGTTGACGACTACAGCGATAACCGTAAGTGTTGCTGTGTGTGTGAACGCACTAAACAAACCAGCAGATCCATGTCAGCGGATAAGTGCAAGTCAAATGTGCTTGCGTGTTTTATTCTAGCGGAGGACGGGGCGCTTTTGGGGAAGATTGAGAAAGTGCGCGTGCTCAGGAACGACCGCAGAGAAGGTAGCAAGAAGAAATTTACAGATACAAGGATTGGAATGATTTTCCGTGAACGTGTTGGATGAAACCGGTTTTGTTTGTAACTTCCCCAGGACTGATGCGGTCGCGGGTCCGTGGAGCAGACGCCGCCACAGCGCCGGTCCTTACCTTCCTGGACTCTCACTGTGAATGTAATGACCACTGGCTGGAGCCGCTGCTGGAGCGAGTGGCTGAGGTATGCGACTATGCGCACACACCGCGGCAGAGCGCAGACATGCTATTAATACCAGTTCATGATCACATTTATGTGCAAATTCCATAACCGGTAGCTGAAAGTAACAGAACCCTTTTATTTCCATCACATCTCCAACACCGCCGACAACTATCCACTTCTGCTCTGCTTTAATGGGACTAGCTTTTACCTTTGGGCACTTTTAAAGGTGTTGTATCAAGCAAATCCGCTCCAGCGCAGCAGAGTCTGCATGACCTGAATGTCATCATCAGTAATCCTCATCAGATACCGACGCTCTAATCGATTTCTTCTGCCCGCTCAAACCTTCAGTCTGATTTTCACTGCACACACGTGTGTTGACTGTTTCCGTTGATTCCCTTCTATAAGAAACACCATGAAGGTCCGTTTAAACTGCAGTGGCACATAAAGCTAACTAAAGACCCCTCATGTCCGTGCTCTGTTATAGTGTTCATGGGGGATTGGGGGGAGCGTGTTGCAGTAGATCACGCTCTGCAGAAAGAGTTATGCTTCCCCTGTGCAATATCAAGCAAGCGTTATTTGTTGTGCAGGGATACAACTAAATGTCAGGAACAGAGCCGTCTGCAGAAAGCAGCGCACTTAGCCATTACCCTCTGACATTTACGTCATGCACACCTTATCGGAGACTCACATACACAAATGTCTCCTGGTCAGTGTATGCGTGTGATTCTGTAAGAGCACTTTCCCTCTGATACTCGAGGGTGAGTTCTGATGAGGATATATTTACATTCACGTCATGGATCTGCAACTGACAACAATATTACCCGGTCATTTTTAATTCGGCAACTTGTTGGTTTTACATTTAAAAAAATGTAATATCTAAAACTAATAGGGACCTAAAATACAAACTAAAAATATAATTCAATAATATAAATTGATTATGAAGTGTTTTATTTTCATATAAAAACGGCACTATATTATTCTGACTTCTTAATGATGTGAAATACAAGGATCACATGACATCACTTGAATTTGAGTTTTCACAAAGGTTTGGAATCTGTTAGTATTAAATAAAACGTATATTTTCACTGCACCAAGTCCTTGTTTCTTCTTTGTGTCAGGTTTTCTTTTTTCTGTATTTTGTTTATTGAAGCAGAATATTCTAAACTATTAGACGTGAACAGCAGTCAGGCAAAATTATTACGTTCATCTTAAATGGGCTTCTGTCTGGAAAAGAGAGAGGTCTTTAAATATTTATCCGATTCGACTGAAAATAGTCTGATTCTGCTTTTGATCCCCACAACGTGATGTTTTGTTTTTCTCAACTTTAAAAAAGAAAATAAATGCCTGGAGCCAGAACTAAAACATTTCCCCGTCAGAGTAATTGACTCAGCGTTTCTTTGCTTTAGCTGCGTTTCTAAATAATACATCACTTCTCTCCATCGCTCCAATGAAGGAAGAGATGCAGGCCTTGTGATTGCACGGTTTTGTGTGTCGTATTAAAATGTTTCTGGATTCTCATTTCTCTCTTGTCATTTGGGTCACTTGAGCAGTTCTTTGTCTGAACTGCTGCATGATGTAGATCAGGGAGTTTTGCAGCCACATCAAACAGCAAATCAGGGTGGGAATGACGAAGCAGCTTTATTTTCCATTACACTTCTTAAATACAGCAATGAACAGAACGGAACATAAACCAAACATGTGACTCATTGGTATTTTGACTTTTTTTTAAAAATCTCTGCATCACTTGCTCCTCCTGTTTGACTTGAGCCAGATTTCCTGTTCTAATTTTGTCTTTAGCGGCTGATGATATTTTCCTCTTATTTTTGTTTCTTTTTCTTTTTTTGAACCTTTCCCTCCCTAGGATAAGACCAGAGTCGTTTCTCCTATCATTGATGTCATCAACATGGACAACTTTCAGTATGTTGGAGCCTCGGCTGATCTGAAAGGAGGTAAAGTGATGAAGCGGAGAGGCACAGAGTGGCACTTGCAGAAGTCCTGTGCAGTCAGTCAGTAGGACTTGGCGATGAATCTGTGTTCAGTGTAGTTGCAGAGGACTGGTTTAGAGGGAACATATGTCATTATCTTGACAGAAGCATTAGTATGTGTTGTTTTGGCATGCAGCACTCTGCCTCAGGAGCCACTTTCTCTGTTGTTCATTTTCACACTCAAAGCCAACTCTTCTGCCAAGCACACATCCACCGTATTTAGTTTAACAGCTTACTGGATGCAAAGTCCTACCGCCACACTGGTGCATGTTAAAGCAGTCTAGGATTAGTTTTTCTATATACTTTTCATTTTGTAAACTGCATTAGCTTGTCAAACAGGGTTTTTGATGGATACTGTTAACGCACCACTCAGGGCAAATGTGCCAATGATCCCAGTCGGCTAATAAAAGCCGGCCAAATCTAATTACAAGGAAACAAAGTTATGTGGTCCAACAAATAGTCCTAATTATACTCTTTTGTCTGCGTTCATGTTGGTAGGCTTCGACTGGAATTTGGTATTTAAATGGGACTACATGACTCTGGAGCAGAGACGAGCCAGGCAAGGCAACCCCATTGCCCCCATTAAGTAAGAGATCACGGATAAAAACAGAATCACTTGTACTGTCACGTGAGTATTCACACAGCTGACACATCTGGCTTCTCTCTTTGGTCTCTGTCCTTCCAGGACACCAATGATAGCAGGAGGTCTCTTTGTCATGGACAAGGACTACTTTGAGCTGCTGGGAAAGTATGACATGATGATGGACGTGTGGGGAGGAGAAAACCTGGGTGAGTACTGTGAAGACTTAAGAATAACTTTGGACTGATGATGATGACTAGGAATGGGCGATATTTTACCGTTCACGATATACCGTCAAAAAAAATTCCCCACGGTAAGAATTTGTCATCTCGCGGTAAAAATGATAAATTCCCGTTGATGCCTGATTTATGGTTCTGCGTTAAATCGACGCAGAGCCTACAGCGTAACCTACGGCGTAGGCTCTGCGTCGATTTAATGCAGAACCATAAATCAGCCTTAACAAACATGGCGGAAGGCGGATCTGAGAGCGAGGAGCTCGTTTTTTAAACGAGGCTCCAGCTCCATTATCTGGAACTGGTTTGGATTTAAAAAGAGTGACGAGGAGCAAACATCATCTATTATATGCAGAGTCTGCAAAAAAACAGTGAGTGCAAAGGATGGCTTTTATTTATTTGTCCTGTTTCTTTATTTATCAGGTTGTATCTTTTTTCTACTTTTTGATTTTATAAGCTAAGAAAACTTGAAGGACAATGGTACTTTTGCTGTTTGCACTGTTATCCCACTATTTAAGCCGATACAGTTTGAATAAATGTTGAATCTGTTCTTACATTTCAAACTTGTTTCATTTGAGTCATTACAGTTTTGCAGTACAGGTGTACTAATTTAGTTGGTTTTTATTAATTCAATTTAATTGGTGTAGTTTAGTAGCATTTAGTATTCTTTTAGAGCAGTGTTTTGGGGGCTCCAAAGGCTGAATGTGGTGATAGATTTATAGTTACAAAGGTGGAGTTGCATAACGATTTATCGTTATCGGGATAAATGCCAGAAATTATTGTGATACATTTTTTTAGTCCAATACCGCCCATCCCTAATGATGACTCGATCACTTGTTAATTGAGGTTGTGGAGCCACACTAGCACACAGCCAATACCACAACAGAACAGATGGGGCCAGCACATCACAAGAACATTAATGCGTCATGTCCTAGCGTTGGACACAATAAAGTGCACTGTTAACCACAAGCTCTAATCATCTAACTCATGTGGTACTAAGATTCATTGACCACTAGAGGCTGGCTCCAAAGCGGGGCAATCTCCGTTGGCTCCCATGTTAAAATGTCCAGCTTTGGAGCAGAAATAAACAGTTACAGCCTGATTAAAAAAACATTTTGGTCTTAATCATTTGATCTCGCATGCAACTCTGAAGGGGTGAATTTCTGACTAATTGACAGACTGATGAACTGATTAGTGAAGCAATCAGAAGTGTGTACTAACCCAGCATTGGCTAAATGTGATAGTAATTGATTGATTTTGCCATCGAGTCAACATAACATAAACGTCTACCGGCAGCCCTGCAGATATTTCGGAAACCAAAATATCTGCAGGGCTGCCGGTAGACGTTTACATTAATGCTTCGTCCATTGTTTTTACAGTCTTTGGTTCACAACAGCAGCTGTAGAAATACAGCACAATTATTATTCAACTATAATTAACTATTAATTAACACTGACGTTGGTTTCCTTTTTTCTTTTTATCAAAAAGCCGGCCAATGTTTAATGTGTTTTGTTTGTTTAATTGTTTGTCTCCCTCCAGGAGATTCCCGTTATCTAATTTTTATCAGTTCATTCCTTATCCTCCAGATATTTAGCATACTTGATATTAATTGGGCGTTGGAGATGACTCTGACATGAGTGAGCTTCGTCAAGTCCTAATGACGACCCACTACTGAACCATTCGCCCTGTGACTTGTCTATCTGTCTGTGACTCGGTCTGTTCGAGAAGACTCAACATGATTGACATGCGAGTAGAGTACACCCTCATCCAGTGTAACTTCCTCTTCTTCAGTGGGAAGTATGAATGATTTACATCACGTCTACTTGTAATGAAGTGCTATTCCGAGGCCAGATGGAGCATCTCTACTCCTCAGCACAGTAGAGATGAAAATTTAAATATTTTTAAATATTGTAAAGAGTAAATCTTACAGCTTGGGAATAAAAAATAAAAAAAAATTAAATTCTTGATGAGTGAAAGTAACATGAATCAAATAAAAGCTTACAACGGAGTGGAAAATTGACTACTATGGCGGTTACAGAACACCAACAATATATTTTGAAGGATAACTTGAATGTTTTGGGAAACATACAAGCTATTTTTTTCCACCGAAGGTTTACAGTACTCCCCTTCGTCAAAATAAATAAAAGTTGTCTTCCTGTTTCTAGTCTTAGTGCTGAGATAAACTACTGATGGTTGTTGCTAAATATTTACCACGCAGGCAGCGATGTAGTATCCCTCTTCTAATTTCATTCTCTGCAAGAAACTGTTCATTTATTTTCCCCAAATCTTTATATTAAAGTAAAAAAGAAGAAGAAAAGAATACAGTGGACATTTTTTTTACTCCCAAAGTCTGTGTTTGGCCCACTTATAACACCTCCGCTCCCCTGTGGGGTTTGGTACTGAAGCAGCGTGTGTGTGTGTCTCAGGCTGCGGGCAGAGGTCAGCTGCATTTCCGTGCCAAAAGCATGAAGAGAAAATGCTTCAGAAGTTGTTGAATCTACATAAAAGAGTCTTCCACAGTTGTGCTGTGATTATTGATCACACTGAAAACCACGTCTACACAGTGGAGATCATTTGCAAACAGTAGAAGCACGATACAGTATAACGAGTGAACACGCTGCTCTCAAGCCACTACGAGTTCTGACGCTGTTGGACTATCGACACACTTGGGACATGTATTATGTTAAGAATACCAGGCTCAACTGTGACACAAGTCTTCTTACAAAGGGCCTCTAATAATTCACAGACATGTTTTTATTTTGACGTGTGTTTGTGTCTTTAGAGATCTCGTTTCGTGTGTGGCAGTGTGGCGGGAGTCTGGAGATCATCCCCTGCAGCAGAGTTGGCCACGTCTTCAGAAAACAACATCCGTATACCTTCCCCGGCGGCAGTGGGACTGTGTTCGCAAGGTAACACACACACACACATGTCCACATATACACTTAACACATTAAACACTGATTAAGCAGCTGGACTTCATGTACCGTATTTCAATTATGTGTTTACTCAAGCTTAACATTTTATTTTATTTATTTATTTATTTTATTCTTTATTTCATTCAAAAAAATAAAACAATTCAATACAAATACAAATGTTCTTAAATTGTGAATGAAAAGGGAGCAGAAAGAAGAAGAATCTTATCTGATCGGCCCCTTTTTCCAAGAAATAACTTCACAAATAACGTAAATTAGAAGAAAAAAAAAAACTAAGTGAATAAAAAACTAAAATAAAATAAAATTACCGCCGTCTATGGGTATGTCAATCAAACTTAACTAACATATTTCATTATATTTACTTAACATACAGGCTTTAATTGTTCTTTTGAACGTAATGTTTGATTTGGATTCTTTTCTTTATTCAGATTGTTCCATAAACTGATTCCTTTCACAGAAACACAACGTTCCATCAATTTTGTCCTGAATCTTGGTTTTTTTTAAATCTCTGTTCCTTTTAAGTTATACTTGCTTTCTCTTTTTTCAAATCTTTTCTGAATGTTGATTGGTAAAGTTTTTTTTATGAGCTTTAAACATAATTTGCAGAATACTATAGTCTACTATTTCATGAAATTTCAACAATTTTAACTGGAGGAATAATGGATTTGTTGGATCTCTATATCGTTTTCTACTGATTATTCATTTCCCTGTGTTTCTAAGTTTTGCTTTCTCTGTATGTATGTGTATGTGTGTGTATATGCATAAGTGTCAGTGGGTAAGGCAGATATTATCATGTTTTGACATACCAGGACACATGCATAAGATTCCCTCTGACACATGAATTCAGTTTGATAGTCTAACTTCAACATTGGGGGCATTTCTAGAGCAGGTGAACAAGATGTCTTTGTTGAGGTTCAGAATTTACTGTAGAGCGTTTTTACCAGCTGTGCTAGCCGTTTAGTTTGCCACGGGACGCTCACATACAAATGAGTTGTCATCCTGGTGGATGCTTAACAACAACGTGCACCATGTTGCTCTGTTAATTCCTGTGTTCAGGGAGGACGATTACAAAAAGCAGAGGTTTCTGTTAATAATTGCCTGCCAGAACGGCACTCTTACTTACAAGTGGTTCAGGTTTTTCTTCTAAACACAAACCAGGACCTGTCCATAAACCAAAGCCAGTACCTAACCAAACAGTTTATGATAACAGATTTATGTAAAGTCAGTTGAATCTAAAATGAATAATTCAGCATTTCTGATATCAGATATTCTCATGAGATTGACACAGAGAGGTGTAAATGTTCTGGTTTTGCTCAACTAATGTTTAGTATTTAAAGGCTCCAGAAAATCTGCCAAAAGGAACTTGTAGGATTAAAGGTTACATTAACTGCAGGACTTTAATGTCAACAACTCCTTCAAGTGTTTAGAGGAATGAGAATTGAAACATCAACAATCCTTCAACAACTTTGTAAAAATGTACGGACAGTAGATGAAGTCCATGCATCGTGACTGAAGACCTCAGGAGAGCAGCTAAACGGGAACGTGGCTTCTCTCTAATTAAGCTCCATCATTTTGTGGTAAACAGTAAAATGTCATGGATTCATTTAATCTACTGACATCTAATATCGGGGAGCTCTTGTTCGTATGTCATTTCCTCTCATATTTGTAAGGAACCTCACCCTCAGTTTGACACCATATATATCAGTACTTTAATCGTAGTATAGTCGGCTCCAAGTTTCATTGTATGGATTATATGTATTTTCTGCAGCTGTGGTTTCGTAATTGACCAAAGAAACATGATTTGGTTTTCTTAAAGCTCTGAGAGGCAAGACTTCTGTAGGAGAATAAAAAAAAACATTGGTTCAAGACTTCTGCTAAATATAAAAAATGTGTTGCTGCATATTCTGCTCTCTAGAGAGGCAATTAATGTGACATATGACATGCAATATAAACAGCGAACACGAGTAACGAGTAATGTGATACATGGATAGATATGGATCTGTCCTTTAAAAGGTCTCCACGCATGAGTGTTTCCTGGAATCGAGCCCATTCAACCCACATGCTCTTGATTAAGACCATATGAGTGGATCTCCAAACTGATAAGAGTGAATTTTAAATGCCAGCGTTTTGGCTCTGGTCTTTTTAATAAAATGTGCGTTTAATGCCAACTCTTCGTCGTCATCCGTAATTGTGAAACAGGTGATGGATCCTCTGGCAAATGCAGGAGAAAATCGCTTGAGTGCTCCTGCAAAATATGGCACGTCCGGATGCCAAAATGAACCTCACACGACACACGATGTCCTTGTGCTTTAACGCTTCCTTCTAAACTGCGAAGCAGATCTTTCTCGGCAGATGTTTAGTTGGGCAAAGCGCTCAAAGACAAACCTCTGTGGATATGTTTGAACTTCAGCATTAGATCATGCGGTAGCAGAGTTAAGACACCATCTGTAGGCTACAATCCCTCTATGTTTTCTTCAGTTACAGACTGACGCGTAGGGAATTACATTATCTCCTCCAGCAGTTGGAAATGTGTGCAGCACTTCTCTTCTTTTACAGCATCGTTTTCATTGAGGTAGCTTTAGTTCCCTGTCTCTCCCTTCAGTTTGGATAGAGTCCCAGACTGGGTCCCTGTGGCTGCCGGTGACTGGGGAGCTACGAGACGCCACTTGCTTTGTTTGCCTGGATGTCATTATAGCTGTTCTTCAGGGAGCAGCATTTCTAACACAGCCAAGTTACAATGGGCTGTCTGAAACGTCGCCAATTTACAAAACAAGTATCTAAATAAAGACTGCTCAGGGTATTGAGGATTAAAAAAAAAACAGAATTTCAGCCGAGCGCAAGGGTATTTGGTACATTGAAAGTACTCGCACGTTAATTCCTTAAACCGCACCTCAGACATTTGTAGCATCGGTTTAGATGTCGGGGTTGTCTGTACTAATGTTT
Source organism: Cololabis saira (assembly GCF_033807715.1). Classification (NCBI taxonomy): domain Eukaryota; kingdom Metazoa; phylum Chordata; class Actinopteri; order Beloniformes; family Belonidae; genus Cololabis; species Cololabis saira. The sequence goes on along the minus strand of NC_084588.1, from coordinate 39,943,960 downwards.
TCACTGCAGTGATTGAGTGTTGTTTTAGAAATGTGTGCTTGCAAAAGCTTTAGGAAGCCAAAACTGCTTTTGAAATCTGCTCGCAACAGAGAGGTTTGCTGCAGCAGAGGTTATATTTCCTGGGCGAGTTGTAAAAATTAACTTTTTCTCCAGAAAAGAACGTCAATTAAAGCGCAATACTGAGGGACGAGTTTGCAAATTAAAGTCTCATATTTGTGTGGTGTCCCAGACAAAAGCACTGACGGCAGCTTCGTGACATTTCAGAGGCTCACTTGTGCACATTGTGCCATGTCTGGAATAGACCGTGGCTGTTTTGGATTGATAGAGACATCAAAGCTTTCCTGTTAAATTCCAGCCACGGCCTCTGGATCGTTCAGAGCAGAATCTTAAGGTTTCTGCCATCTTCAATTACTCAGATAAGTCTCTTCTGTGAATAAAAGATAAGGATTTTTCTTTAATATCAGTTGTTTGAGAAACAAGAAGAATGACCTGTAGCAAATCACAGCCAATGCTTTTTGTAACCACGTAAGAGCATCATTGAAGATTCGGGTTTGCTATGCATCACTGCGCAAGAGTTCACCAGTTTTTCACCAGTCAGTTGGTGTTTTCTGCCTATATTCAAACATTTTTAAGAGAGGACTTAAAACCCACCTTTTCAGCAAATCATACGCCAGCTATGATCAATGATCTGCCAAATTTATTTATTTTATTTTATTTTTTTATCTTATGACTTTTTTTTACCTTTTTCTTGTAGCACTTTGAGATTCACCGAATGGAAAGTGCATTATAAATTAAATTTATTATTATTATTATTATTATTATTATTATTATTATTATTATTATTATTTTCCTTATTATTATTATTATTATTATTATTTTGCTGTCATCTTATAATATAATACATAACCGTTGCCGACAGTGTCCAACTTTTAAAAGCTCTGGAAGTCGTAGGATCTGACCAGCTTGTACGTTACTCAGCCAGGACGAGATCTGACCGTCAGTTACAGACCCAGAAAAAGTAACGCCAACACTTGAACCACACCAACTCTGTTGACCAGTGACTGCAGCCGCAGGAAATACCAGTAGAAATCTGCCCTCTTCTGGCGAAGAGACGTGTGAGCAGGAGGCGATACACATTTTTTGTCCAGCCGCAGCTAAACTACAACTCAGAGATGACTCATTATGTCTGAGCACATCTCCCCAAGCAGCCGAGGCACATTCCTCTGCCCAGCTGTGATTTTGTTCTCCTCACTTCCTCTTATTCCTCCTCCAATCCTCATCTTCCCTCACAAACCCCTGCTCTTTTGTCTGTCATCACACCTGCCTCCACAACCTCTCATTTTTCTCCTTCCCGCCCTCTCTCGCAGGAACACAAGGAGAGCCGCAGAGGTGTGGATGGATGAGTATAAGAACTTCTACTATGCTGCTGTGCCTTCAGCAAGAAATGTCCCCTATGGAAAGTGAGTAACTATTAGCATGATCTGCTTCGTTAATAAGTAAACACCAGGCAGCTAATTAGGCTAAAATAAATGGAAAAATCCGATTGTTACATGCCTTCATACTCAATGCCCCAAAAGGAGTGATGTGAAATTGTGATGGCAAATACCAAGTGAAAGGAAGATGAGCAGATATAAAACTCTTTCATATGAGCATGTGTTAATAAAACCGTTTTTGCTGTCTTAAACATTCAGAATTAAAAATGGCTAAAGAAACGGTTGAATTGCTCAACACTGATGTTCTCAAGTGAACATGCTGACTTTATAATTCTCTAATGTGCGATAAGCAGGTCAAAGCAGCACCTGCGTTTCTTCCGTTTGTTTTTTTCTACTTGTCTCCAAGTTATCTACTACATATCGTCACAGCAAGTCCACACAGCGCTCTCACATCTGTAAATTGTAGATTTGCAGCAGTAAGAATGCTTATTATGCAGCCTTGTGGGAACAATACTCAGCGTCTCCTCCTTGAAAATAACAACATGAGTTGTTATTCTCCCCAAAGGATTTGACGTCAGACATGCCACGGGCCTCTGCCGTCTGCCTCAGAGTCCCTGGCAAAGACCATCATTTGCTCAGACTTTGTGAATGTATTGAAAACCACAAGTGATCAACCAAGATCCCCCTCCGTCTCTCCCTCAGTATCCAGAGTCGTTTGGAAATGAAGAAGAGATTAGGATGTAAGCCCTTCAAATGGTACCTGGAGAACGTCTACCCTGAACTGAGGTGAGAAAATGCTGACACGCTTTCACTAATGTGACATGACTTACGTTATCAAAATAGAAATTTACAAAACGTCTCACCGCTCAGGAAGTCCAGTTTGAAGACAACATCCTGTGTGCTTCAGCGTTAACACCCTCAGAGGAATGCAGAGACATTAATAACTCACAGTTTCAGCAGTTATTACTGAGGCACATCAGTACTTTTTTTTGGCAGATTTGCAGTTTGTCTCTTAGATTAACAAGTTTAATAACAGACAGAGGTGGGTAGAGGAGCCAAAAATTGTACTCAAGTAAAAGTACTGTTACTTCAGAATAATATGACTCAAGTAAAAGTAAGAAGTAGTCATCCAAATAATTACTTGAGTAAAAGTAAAAAAGTACTTGGTGAAAAAACTACTCAAGTACTGAGTAACTGTTGAGTAACGTCTGATTTATTTTTTTAACACAACCATTCAAACAGAAAAAAGTACAAAATAATCATCTTCAGGTAAATTAAATCAATAAAATAAATTAAAATTAATGAAAAATAGCTTAAATTAAAATAATCTTGAAGTAAATTAAAGTACTTTAATACATAATAAAATAAATAAAATAATAACAGAATACAAAATAAATTAAGCACAAGTAGCACAAAATTTCAAGCCTTTGTACTTTTCTTTTTTAACCAGGCAGAACTAGAACGAGCCCATGAACTCAAAACAAAAATTTTTCCCAAAGAATCACCCAGTGATGTCATGAGATTGACACGTACGTGGATAAAAGGGATAAAAGAAAAGTAACAGCTCAACGTAGCCTAATGTAGCGGAGTAAGAGTAACAGTTTCTTCTTCACAAATCTACTCAAGTAAAAGTACAAAGTATAGTGATTCAAAACTACTCCTAAAAGTACAAAATTTCCCAAAACTTACTCAAGTAAATGTAACGGAGTAAATGTAACTCGTTACTACCCACCTCTGATAACAGATCCATACATTCAATTCAATTAAATTGTATTTATATAGCATCTATTACAACAGAAGTTGTCTCTAGACGCTTTCCAGAGACCCAAAACATGACCCCCGAGCAATTATTACATAAAGATAAACTGAAAGATTGGCAGGTAAAAAAACTCCCCTAGTGGGAGAAAACCCTTAAGCCAAACAGTGGCCAGGAAAAACTCCCCTTTAGTAGGGAAGAAACCTTGAGCAGGACCTGGATCATAAGGGGGGAACCTCCATAAGGGGATGGGGGGGCAGGTGGAAGCAAACATAGGAATGATCAGAGGGGGGACTGCAGGGCAGCATGCCGCTCCTGAAGCTCTGGCCTGTAACATGCACAGAAGAGAAAGGGAGGGGGAAACCAGCACAACAATCTACAAGAACAATGATGGTTATGAGATACCTATAATTAAGAACTGATAAAGGAAAGAGAAGAAGGGGTGATGGGCACATTCAAAGAAATCATGTGCAGGTTTCATGTTTACTGTCCCCTAGTCATTGCTAACTAGGATTCAACTGTGCTGCATCTTGTTTGTTTAGGGTCCCCGATCACCAGGACATCGCGTTCGGAGCGCTGCAGCAGGGAGGGAACTGTCTGGACACTCTCGGCCATTTTGCTGACGGGGTGGTGGGCGTTTATGAATGTCACAATGCCGGAGGAAACCAGGTAGTGTTACCAAGGCGACACATGAGGCTCAGCTTGCGGAGTTTTTTGTTCCGGCGACAGCCGGGTGGAAGGTGGTGGAGCATTGTAGTGGGAGCACAGCGGGGCCATGAGAAAGTCTGAATTTTACATCTTCATGTTTAATCATGAATGCTCACCAAACAACCTAGTAATCAGCAGCAGTTTGTGATAATACCCACCAGTGTGTTTACATCTGAAGTTTTATATTTAAATAGGACTTTAGTCCTGGAGTCTGGGCTTTGAAGGAGAAGTATAGTAAAAGCAGGGAGATAGACCTGTTTGCTTTTACTTTTGACCTTGACCTTTGTGCATTTGAAGTAGTTAAGAGAACGACCTTATCAGTCTATATTTTATTTTACGTCATGATTACATGAGGACAGACCTGCTGCATTTTTATGATTTAGCAACTCATTGTTTTCTCAATTGAAATTTTATTAAAACAATTTTTTTTAAACTGTTCAAAAAGAGGTGCCATTAAAGCCCTTGGTTTGTTCAGAACTTTAAAACACAAAAGTATTAAAAAGAAAATCATAAAAGATTCAGACATAAAAATCTATAACCATAACCTTGTGGTTTTTGTAACAAAAAGATAATTGGTTGGTCCTAATCACTCCAGTTTTACAGGTTTTTGTCCCTAAAATTGTCATTACAACAGCTTTTTTTTCTTCTTCTGAAGGAACAAAGATTTAACTATCCTGTGCTTTTTTATTACTACTAATGGAATAGAAGATTTTGTTTTTTCATAATGAGAGAAAAGTAAAAGCAAAGAAATTTTCACAGTTTTGATTTCAGGTGCTTGCGTTTCTTAGATTTAATCTATGATATGTACTTATATTTACATACGTTTTTTGATACAATATTTTGCTCTTCGGGTAAGGCTGACACGTCATCTCAAAAATATTGCCTGTACCCATTTTATGATGTTAAAGTGATTCCCATTTAACCAGAAATTCCTGTAAATGAGATTAAACATATCCTTATTTTCTTTAATCCTGTGATATATTGACGTATTAATCACTTTGTGGCCACATCCTGTTATTACAACAACAACACATTTTATTTGTGAGGCCACCGTACAACAATCAAAACATAGAAAACACAATTAAAACAGAACATTTTTTTTCTGATTTTGCAACAGAACATAAAAGACAATAATTCATAAATGATATATAATAATTCATATTCTGTCTGAAGAAGTAGGTTTTGAGATCTGACTTGTATATTATATTTTATTATATTATAGATTCAAAGATCAGGATATAATATTGACCAAATATTTAAATCAAGCAGTTCTTTAAAAACCTTGGTCGGACACCCCCACCCCAAAACCCCTGGGCACACAGTAATGTTTTTGTCTTTTGTAAAGGAATGGGCCCTGACCAAAGATAAATCGGTTAAACACATGGACCTGTGTCTGACTGTGGTGGACAGAACAGCTGGATCTCTCATCAAACTACAAGGCTGTCGAGAGAACGACAGCAGACAGGTAAACGCAACCAGGGCACCTGGACCGGAGTACAGGACTGTCTCAGAAAATTTGAATATTGTGATTTTCTGTAATGCAATTACAAAAACAAAAATGTCATACATTCTGGATTCATTACAAATCAACTGAAATATTGCAAGCCTTTTATTATTTTAATATTGCTGATCATGGCTTACAGCTTAAGAAAACTCAAATATCCTATCTCAAAAAATTAGAATATTCTGGGAATCTTAATCTTAAACTGTAAGCCATAATCAGCAATATTAAAATAATAAAAGGCTTGCAATTTTTCAGTTGATTTGTAATGAATCCAGAATGTATGACATTTTTGCTTTTTTAATTGCATTACAGAAAATAAAGAACTTTATCACAATATTCAAATTTTCTGAGACAGTCCTGTATGTGTTTTAGTCCGACTTAAAATAAAAAAAACAATCAAGTGTTTCTCTCTCGTTATTTGCTGCCAAATTCAGGATGTTAAACCTGCGATGCCACGATGTTTGTCGTTTCAGAAATGGGAGCAGATAGAGTCCAACTCGAAGCTTCGTCACCTGGGCAGCAACCTCTGTCTGGACAGCCGCAGCGCCCGGATGGGTGGACTCACGGTGGAGGTGTGCACCACGAGCCTCAGCCAACAGTGGAAGTTCACCCTCAATTTACAATCATAGGGGGCGCTGCAGACCCCCGAGAAGACTTTGACAGTGGATTGAAACACAAAATGACTCTGAGACATGGATGAGAACACCGAAACACCCAAGGAGAATGACAAGTGGTCGTCCTCCTGCGCCGCGGAGGGCAGTCCGTCTTGTGAATTGCCCCCTGTCCCCCCACCTCCTACACCCTCCCTCAAGCAGAGAGCTACGCCCACAGGGGGGAGGGTTCATAGACTATGACGGGGCGAATGAACTGTACGTGGTGGATGGAAGGGGACAGTGATGATCAGGATGAGAGTAAAAGCGACGAGGAGGCTTTCGGTTCAGACTACTTACCTCAGTGTTTTTCATTGATGGTTCCAGAGGAAAGTGGATTCCTTTTGTTCTTTAATACTGGTAAAATGGAACTCTTTGGCATAACTATTTTATTTTCTTTTTCATATTTTTTTGTTTCTTGCTGTTAAAACACCACAAAGACTTGTTCTGTTCTTGGAAGAAAAAGAAATCCTGTAAAAGCAGCTGGAGGCTTTGAGGTGTGGTGTCGGGCAGGTGTGGGTGTCGAGTGACGTAAGGGAGGAAAATGGACTTGACTGAGCTTTTCCTCTCGTATGCCTTCACTGGTTTATATAAAGAAGAAGAGAAAAAGGAAATGGTGGCAGAAATGAGGAGGAGAACCAGTCTTATTTTGCTTTGTTTTCCATTCGGTTGTTTTGCTGCAGATTGGGTTTGGAGGAAGAAAAACCTCTTTAATTTCGATGGAGAGCGTGGTTCCTGTCTTCATGCTGCAGCACTGGCTGCTGCAGCGCCTCAGCGTCGACACTTTTATGTCTCTGAAACAAAAAGAAATCTCATCAGTCCTTATTTTGCTTGTTTACTTCTGTGAAAAAGATTGAACCAAATCGTTTTAGATAGAAAGTATGTTTTGGGTTCCAGGAAGACAAGACGAGCAATTAAAAACAGTTTCCTTCGTGCACCGTTTCTGCTCTCTGACTGTTCCCTGTGCAGAGCCTCAGTTTCCCCATCTTTTTTCTCTCCTCTGCACAGACATTTTTTCTTATCTTTGTTAACATTGTAGAGGGTACTGTTGAATAATCCCAATCAAGCGGATTTTATGCTGCATCTTTTTCCCTAAAACTGACGGATGTTGCTCGCTACCTGATGGCATTCATGTGATTCCTAATATTTTTCAGCTCACACAGACATTTCTTCAGTCAGTTCTGCCATACACTTAACCAAAGTTAAACAAAAGGAAGGACTGATGATGTGAACGTGTAGTTAATTTAAAATATTTTTTTTTATTCACATTGGTATGAGACCTCTTTTTTTATCATCAAGTTAAAGCTTCACTTTTGCCAGTCTCAGAGCAGATGTCATGAAAAAATGACATTGTCATGTACCACGACAAATCCCCACAGTAGCACTCAGTTGGTGTTTATCGTGGTGCCCGTTAGATGAAGCTGCTCCGAGGTTGGAAACTGCCATAAACAGGGTTGTACTGTTTGTCTTCTCTGCCTCTTCTGGAGTCCCGCAGACTTTTTCTGATCACACATGCATTATTACGACTACAGTAACCGCCCCTGCCCAATAGTTTATTCTGAGAGACGTTTCTGTGTCACTAAACAGCACTTCATTTTTTTTGTTGACCAGATAGTGTTACAGATACCATTTACAGTGCGTTTACCTGCCCATTTATTCATAACCTCATGCTTTTATTGCTTTTTTTATTTTTCCTCAGCGTGAGTCTATCCTAGGCTTCTTCGTCTCATCTTTATCTGGGGCTGCTGTAATCCTTGTTGGTGTTTGATGAATAACGCTGTTAAAGTTTGAGTGATGTGCTTTGATTTGGAGTGACTCATTGTTTGGCAACTACAATAACACTACTAAAAAAAAGAAGTCAGAGCGCCAATTTCCAAGTAAAGAGGGACTGTAAACACGCTACTTTTAGACTTTATTGTCAGATACACTTTTTTTATTTTGTTGACAATGACAACTGCTCACATCTGCTGTGTTGTCTGATATTTTTTTTACTCATCTTTGTTTTCTCAGATTTCCTTTGCAGCTGATGTTTTAGCTTTTTCTCATCTTTTCATCTGTAAGCAGAGTGAGAAGGGTTGAGGAGGTCGGCTGTGACTGCGGCCGGTTCAAAAGCCTATCCTGTGACTTGAGAAGTTGCTGCATCTTGTTTGCAGGGTACAAGGCTCGCTCCTTCGGTGAATATGAGTTGATTGAAGTTTAAAATCGCCTCACTCATCTTCGTTTGTGCACCGAAAGTGTGCGTGTTTCAAATCCAAATGCTCTGGAGAACAAATGTTAATTTACACACTTGAGTTTAACCAGTGTGACGTTCACCTGCTGATTCCCATTTTGTACATCTGCTCTGCTGCGTGGACTACATGCATGCAAATACTCAAGCACACACACACACACACACACACACACACACACCATTTTATTAAAGTGGCAGAACCTAACAAAGATGATTACTCTTTAGATTGGAACAATTGTACGCTGGTTGCAGGAGTTGTAGTATTAAAATCAGGTGAATTTTCATTTAATTCTGACTGGAGCAAAAAGATGGAGGTGATTGTGTCAAGCAAATCTGAAATCTGTCCTGGGTTAGACTGGTTGCAAACAACATTTTTACTTCTGTTTCATTCCCTTTGCATCTGTGAGGATCAAAACTAAAGTTCAGATGCTGAAAAGGTGGAACTTTCTCATCGTAAGGAATAATTCTCAGGTACTAATGCATCATTAAAGTGTGCACGAATCAGAAGCTCCTCAGTCAAGTTGAGAAACTGTACGTTAAGAGTTCAAACCAGGAAACACAATGATGTTTTTGTGTAGACAATAGTGCCCTCTGTTGCCACGCTTTACTGGACAGGAACAGTTTACTGAAAGGAAAGAAAAAGACCTGAGGTGATTAACTTCTGCTCCACGAGTTTCCGATTTCTTCACTCACTTCATTTTTTTTATTTCATCTTTGTATTTTTTTTATTTGTTATTGTGTTTACTCATTGATTGAAGTAATCCTACTAACGGTGGAGAAAACGGAGCAGTGGCGATAACCAAATGACACACCAACACAAACATGTCCAGGTCCTGTCTGCAACAGCAGGTCACGTGTCCTATGAAGCCTTTTCTTTTCAAACTTGTCTTATTCTTGTCAACATGAACTTTTTTCTCGTTTTATGTCTTATTATTTTTATGATGTTTAAAAGATAAAATGATTATTTGTGAAGTCCAGCACCTGATTTTGATTGGATGATTAAATGTTTACATCTTTAGCACAATGTGCCAAAGTATTTTCCTGTTTTTTTTTTTCTGTAGCGAGAAAGAATGAAAGAGGCAAAATCTTTGGAAGTTGAATAAGATTTGTTTTGTTTCGCTGAATGTGATGCGTTTTTATTGTTTTTCTCCAGTCTTAGTTCAGCGTGTAAGAGATCTGGGAAGGGGCTGCTCTCAGCAGCTGAATGATGTCAGTTTTATGATGGACGAACAATTGTAGTTACTCATGTTGTGTTTTTTGAACTGGTGACAGATATTTACTTATTTAATTCTCCATGAAAACACAAAGGAAGTGGTTAAAGAATCACTGACACACATTAGGAATGTTGACAGTCCTGCAGACAGACCAGTTTCTACATTAAAGAAACATGGGCACAAATATGAATACAAGTCTGTAAACAGGAGCATCCTCCCCACTCAAGACTTTACTTGGTTTTACTCTACTGGTTTTTTTTTAGGGAAATGATGACTGGTTCAGATCGTGTTCTCTCAGCTCTTCATTTAAACGGGGAGAAGAGTTTGGTTATAATCCTTTTTTGTTTTTGTTTTTCCTCTTTCCACTAAACTTGGTACATGGTTCCCTCTTGTCCCGCCTCAGATCCCCACTTCATATTAACACAAGAAGAGCCCTCTCTGATATGTGAAAATCCCTGCTGAAACATCCCGCTCAGCACTGCTTCAGCTTCTCCACCTTCTGAGCAACGTCACGGTGTACATGAGCCAGACAACATGCAAATAAATGCAGGATACTGTAAAGATTCATGAACCAGGAAGGACAAGTAATGGTTAGCCGTAATCAAAAGGGTGGAACGTGAACTATTGGAAGTTTGTGTGAGAAATGGCTGATGTTCAAGTACCAAGATGGGGGGACATGACTACAGGGGTCACACATGTAAAAGTGTATATTTTTGTATATACCTACATCCGTGTGTGTACAGTATGTACATATATACACAGTGTACTCTGCTGCGGTTAGTTTTGTCAGACTGTACAGCGCTTCTAACTGTTCCCTATTTTATAGATACTGCAGAAATTCAACTTTGAATGAGGGGGAATGATTAACTTAAATAAAAGCATTTATATATACAGAAAAATCAAATGGTGTGAAATTCTTTGCTCTGCCTTGGAGGATTTTTACTAACTGAGAATATACTAATGTTTATATTACAGGTTTGCTTAAATATGGAGCTCTGGATCTCAACAGTATCTGCAGAAATGTGCTGCTTTGAAGAATATATAAAAAATACTTCGTTTTTACGTTTTTTTCTGTGCTTGAGAGCATACATTTGGATGTATGGCTACCAAATAAAAAGCACGGATGTTTGTTCGCCTGTAAAAGTCTGAAAATGCAACAAATGTAATTTAGTGAGCAGGATGTGGTGGACTTAAATCATGATGAAATTACTCTGCTTCTCTGCCTTTACATCTACACAGCTTCATATTATGGTGCTTTTCTGTATTTGCGTTGAAAGTGGGATTAACACAAAGCTGCGGGGCAGATCTCAAGAGAGGCACACTGCTCAGAAAAGGAAGGAAGAGGGTAATTTCACACTTCCGACCTGCTGTGAACAGATGTGTAACATGGCTGAAAGGTGTGTATGTGTACTGCACATCTCTGTGACATTTAACCAAATCACGTCACAAACATTTCATTCACATCTGAAAAAACTGTCAACCTTTGAAAGAGAAACCAAAAAGAAAAAGTCAGTCTTGAAAATGCATAAATATAAAACCTTAGTGAACACGTAACACACTGCATTGTTGTAATCTGTAATTAATCTGTTGACTACAATCTGAAAATTAATCCTTGACAGGTGGAGGTGTGAGTATCGGGTATAAAAAAACAGAGTATCCACCGAAGTGTATGAGTACAGTTGAATATCAGATTACACATTTTTTAACAATTTAATTCCTGCAGTGTTTGACCTTTTTGTCCTGACTAATCTCAGGTTTATGTTCTGATATGGCATTTGCCCCATGTACCTTCAGCAGTTTTCTTTGTGTCTTTATGAATATTGTTTACCAGCTCTTCTTAACCTCATCAGATCAAATAGTTCACAGAAACATAAAAAATCAAAGAATAGACATATAATTTGAAGATTTTTCAATTCAAATTGCACAGCACTTTAATTTGTCAATGTTTGCATACTAATGTGAAAAGATTCAGGTAGACTGAAAACATCTTCATGCATAAAGACTAGTGTCCCCCAAAAAAGAAACTGCATGGGTGTTATCTTCTTCTTGTAGCTTAGTTGTGTCTGTCAAATGAAGGTTTGCATGAATTGCCAAATTTAACCCTTAAAAGAAGGTAAAACGTAGGGGGGGTAGATGCATGGATAAAAAAATAGACAAATTAATTCCATATTGCAAAGAGTGGTAGATATTGAGGGATTTTTTTTTAGTTATTGGAGTTATTAGAGTTAATGGAGTAGAGTAAAAACAATGAATATATTTTACTATAGTATAGTATATGAGGAATGTATTCTTAAATCATCTCTGTGATTGTGACTATATATATTATTATATTATATCTGATTGTGATTACACCAGCTGGATTATGGAGGTATGGAGGACCAAAACTGACATAATTCAGAATACAAGTAGAAATATGTATAACTTGTCTTGGTCCAGCTCCTCTACTGTTGGTCAATAAACAGACGAGCTGTTGCTTTGATGAACTCTCATTACTCAAGAGTCTCAGAGTAATCGATCACTGTGCAATAATAATAACAACCACAATCATATGCTGTAACAATGCACCTTTCAATAACCATGTCTACCTCATACTGCAGTACCTTTCACTTTTTTAAAAATTGTATATACTGTATGTTAATAAGAGCTGTCATTTGTCTGTTTACTGTACAGTGAGAGAAAATAATCGAGTCAAATTCCCGTCTTGTTTGACCTGACTAGGCCAATAAACCTGATTCTGATTCTAAATGGGAAGGATACTGCTTCTTCCTGTAATGTATTTGTTGGAGAGAAAACACTCAGTGATGAGGAGAAAGAGGCTGAGACTTAACTTATGTCTTGCCGCAAGTAGCACACTAGCTGTAAACACTAGCTGTAAACTACAACTAGCCTGCACCTATGGAGCTAGAACAGTCTCATAATTCACAAATGCACAGGACAAGTTTTACAAATGCACGGACCGATTTGCAAATACACACACAGTTTCACACGTGCACAGAACAATTCACACGTGCACAGGACAAGATTCACAAATGTATTTTTGATGCACACACAAATATAACCTGATTTACAAATGTTTTTTTGTCTGTGAGCTGCGCTGGATTTGTGTGTGAGTTTTGAGACTCCCCTGACGTGACTAGATCCACAAATGGGTTTTTTTTTAACACGGAAGGATCTGCAACCAATCAGATTAAAGGGGCGGATACACCTGCTGTTTGAACTGCGTTAGCGCTGTTCACTGAGAAAAGTGATTCATATTTCAAGTTAGTGGAGTAAAGATAAAAAACAGTTACAGGAGATAAAATATAAATAAACAGGATGGAGAGGAGATCACTGCTGCTTTTCTTGTGATCCCGGTAAATAAAACAGCGCGATTGGAGATGGTTTGTGGGGCTGTTCAACCAGAGCCGTCGGGAGAGCTCTTAGTCCTGCCGATGCAGCAACTGATGATGAGAAACAGCGAGATTTTTATATATTTGCTCTGTTTGGTTTCACGAAGTATTACTGTCCCGCTGATTGAGCTCAGAACCAGACAGACCGCAGCAGAGGCTGCGCTGTCTGACGGGGACGAGCTGCAGCGCAGGTGGAGCAGCAGCGCATGTCAGGAGATTAATTTACTGAAATATCTGGAGTAAAGTCGGTATCAGTCGACTGATAACCGAAGAACCTCTGTATCCAGCTCAGATGTTTGATGATCGGTGGACTAAACCCCGACCAGCATCATCACGGCTGCATCTTCCCATGAGCATGAATGTGCACCGGGAATGTGTTGATCTGCCGCCGCTGTTTTGACACATGTTTGTCTCTGTGTGGTGACAATGTCACATCATAAATGTGAGGATAACAGCTGCTTGTTTCTGACCTCCGTGTCTGGTCACTGGTCAGCTGGTGTCTGACCGGGACCAGCGCCGCTAGTGGACAGAGCCAGAACGAGACTGCAGCAATATTCACCCCGTCAACAGGCTCGTTCTCCTGAAAGACACCTGTAGTTCAAATACATAAATATCTCCGCTCTTTTTCAGTCTGGATTCTATAATACATCCATGATCTAGTCACGTCAGGGGAGTCTCAAAACTCACACACAAATCCAGCGCAGCTCACAGACAAAAAAAAACATTTGTAAATCAGGTTATATTTGTGTGTGCATCAAAAATACATTTGTGAATCTTGTCCTGTGCACGTGTGAATTGTTCTGTGCACGTGTGAAACTGTGTGTGTATTTGCAAATCGGTCTGTGCATTTGTAAAACTTGTCCTGTGCATTTGTGAATTATGAGACTGTTCTAGCTCCATAAGAACAGGGCTAGAGATGATTGTGGACTACAGGAGGAACGCAGCCCCACCTGCCCCCATCACCCTGTGTGATTCTCCAGCAGACACTGGACTCCTACCGCTTCCTGGGGACCATCATAACCCAGGACCTCAAGTGGGAGCTGAACATCACCTCCCTCATCAAAAAAGCACAGCAGAGGATACTTCCTGCAGCAGCTGAAGAAGTTCAACCTGCCAAAGAAAATGATGGTTCAGTTCTACACGGCCATCATTGAGTCCATCCTCACCTCCTCCATCACCATCTGGTACACTGCTGCCCCTGTAAAGCTCAGTCGCTCTGCAGAGAAGGGGACTGGCTGCATTCTTCCATCTCTCCAGGACCTGCACACCTCCAGGGCCCTGAAGCGTGCAGGAAAGATTGCAGCAGACCCCTCCCACCCCGGACACAAACTGTTTCAGACTCTTCCCTCTGGCAGGAGGCTGCGGTCCATCAGGACCAAAACCTCACGCCACTAAAACAGTTTTTTCCCGACTGCAGCTGTCCTCATCAACAAGGCCCCGGACCCCCCTCTCCCCCGTCTACCACGGACTGTCCCCCCAACCCACTCTACGTTACATTAACGTAAAGACTCCAATCCCTTATGCTTTACATTAACGCACATCGGTCACTTTTGCACAGACTCATTATCCGGCACTTTAAAACCTCATGTTGTACATTTCCTCTTTTCATTATATATTTACTCTTTGTATTGCACCAATCACCACAACAAATTCCTTGTGTGTGTCTAACAAACTTGGCAATTAACTTATTTCTGATTTCTGATACTGATTACAGTTTTTCACAATTGTTTAAACACATTTCCTGACTACCTCACTTTCTCAAAACTCTAAACACAAATTACAAAACTCACACACAAAATGCAAAATCCTACACTTCTCTTGCAAAAGCACACTCTACCCTCAAAACAGTGTTAACTCTTCACTAAATGGTATTTCCTTCTCAAATGCCAAACACATACATCATTTGAGTAGACATTTCTAAGCACCCACTGAACACTAATGTGCAGAATGGAAGACACTATAGTATAAATGGAAAACACTATATGAATGCTCAGTAGAATCATGCATTTGTATGTTCAGTGTTACACCTTCAGCTGTTGGATGTATTACAGTTTTTCTCTATTGCCAAAACACAAAACCCAGTACTCTAAACCAAATGACCAGTTGCCTAAACACATTTAGTAAAACTACCCCCCTTTTGCCACAACCACAAACACAATTCACCTGTAGACACTTTTCACAAAACCCATCCCCTTTTTCTCAAAACTCTAAACACATTTTACCGTGCTAAAACACATTTTGCGTATAACTCTGCTCCAATATGCATTGTGAAGCTCATGTGATGCAAAATGCTACCCACAATCAGCAAAACTTGAACACAATGAACATACCTGGTGTCAATCAGTAAACACAACTACTCATAATTGAAAACACCTATTGCAAATGATGTGACCAGACCTATATAAGTCAGTGCAGTTTGCTGAAGCCTCAAAAACAAAAATAGATGATCAAGACAGGAGAAGAGGAGTTCGTGTCAGATGTGTTTGGCATTTGAGAAGGAAATACCATTTAGTGAAGAGTTAACACTGTTTTGAGGGTAGAGTGTGCTTTTGCAAGAGAAGTGTAGGATTTTGCATTTTGTGTGTGAGTTTTGTAATTTGTGTTTAGAGTTTTGAGAAAGTGAGGTAGGCTATCAGGAAATGTGTTTAAACAATTGTGAAAAACTGTAACATCAATCAGCAATTCATTAGTGTATGTCTGCCACCCTACTCTCCGTTCCTAAACCCAATAGAGGAGTTCTTCTCATCATGGCGGTGGAAGGTCTATGACCGCCAGCCTTACACCAGAGAGAACCTTCTCAGGGCTATGGACCTGGCCTGTGATGATGTGGCTGTGGAGGTGTTCCAAGGCTGGGTGTGGCATGCCAGGGCATTCTTCCCACGTTGTTTGGCTATGGACAATATTGCCTGTGACGTTGATGAGGTCCTGTGGCCCGACCCAGCCCGACGTGATGACGCCCCATGATTTCGGTGTCAACATACTGTGTCAATTTTCAAACGTACTGTAATAAAAGAAATACCACCCTGAACATTGTGTTCTCAATTGTTACTGTACTGTATCTATTGTGTGTAATGGATCCTCTATGGAGTTTACGGTACTAATTTTTGCATTGAGTTGTGATATTACTGCATTTTCTGCATTATGTAACTATTCCCATGAAATGCACAAATCTATAGTAAATGCCCAAAACATATTTGAGAATAAATAAGGGTTGCTCAAATGCATCCTGGCAGTTGTGAAACTGTAAAAAGAACAGTCTCACACTGTGAAAATTGTGTTTTAAATTTTTTTGGTAATGTGGTTAATGATGCTCAGTAGTGTTTACATTTCTGCAAGCCTTGAGTGGTATTTTGGTGTCAGAGTTTGCTTTTGAGCATATGAGCAACTGTTTTGGTGTGATGGGTTGGTTTTTGAGCATATGAGCAACTGTTTTGGTGTGATGGGTTGGTTTTTGAGCATATGAGCAGCTGTTTTGGTGTGATGGGTTGGTTTTTGAGCATATGAGCATCTGTTTTGGTGTGATGGGTTGGTTTTGAAAAGAAACTGTGAGGTTTAGTGTACGTAGCTTTAGAAAAGTGTTTTGTGTTTAGAGTTTTGTGAAAAGTGAGGGCAGTATCGTGAAATGTGTTTAAGCAATAGTGAAAAACTGTATCACCATATAGTAGTCTTGTGTATAGGCTACTCAAATGGAAAACAACACACAATTCTTTACTGTAACAACAAATACAGTAATATTTTACAGTATTTGGACTCAACATGTGCAGTCCACTGGACATCGCAGCAAGCTGCTCACCTCTCTCAATATTGCCACCATCCATTGTTCTCCAAACAAACAAGGAGCTCACCTGTGGCCCTTTTATGGCAAATTGCTGGTTGCATATTTCACAACAGCCTTTGGAGTTTAGAAATGTGATTGGCTGTGTGTTCTGTGTGAACAGCAAGAGAGGGAATTCAGGAATAGTGTGCAGGATATTGGGAATTGTGTGTAGTGTTGTGAGAAATGTGTGGTATGGAATGGGAATTTGAGTCTAGAGCAGTAAATATGCTTGGAGTTCAGCAGGATTGGTTTAGCCACCTGAAACATGAGTTTCAGGTTGTGCACATTGTGTCTGATGTTCCAATAAATGTGTTTAAACAATTGTGAAAAACTGTAACACTGTTTTGAGGATAGAGTGTGCTTTTGCAAGAGAAGTGTAGGATTTTGCATTTTGTGTGTGAGTTTTGTAATTTGTGTTTAGAGTTTTGAGAAAGTGAGGTACCGGTAGTTGTGTTGTATGGATTACTGTATAGGAACTCCATTACCCAGCATGCCGTAGGTGCTTGGCACATGCGCAGTAGCTTCAATAGAGCGCCAGCTGGAAGTGTCAGTTGTTGTTGTTGCCATGACAGCCAGGAGTCGGTTATTATATCGGTCTGGGGATAAACGTCTTGATGAGACAAGCTACACGCCTCGTCTGCTATATATTTATATATTAAGACGGACAACACAGTAGTCTATCAGGAAATGTGTGTTTCAATTGTGAAAAACTGTAAACAGGCCGCTGTGCGCCCCCGTGTGCTCCCTCGTCTGTCCAGCAGGGGGCGATGGCGCAGGCAGCGAGGCCGTACAGGGAGGGCGAAGAAGAAGCCTTGGATCGTGCTGAGCAGCACCAGACGCAGCGGAGCAGCGTGGAGATTTACACATGGAGGTTCCGGGGAACAACGACGGCATAGAGGGCACGGAGAGGTTCGAGAGCCCCGACAAAGGCAGAGGTCTGCGGGCGCTGAGGCACTTCTCGGTGGGGGAGCTGGTGTTCGCCTGCCCTGCTTACTGCTACGTGCTGACGGTGAACGAGCGAGGAGCGCACTGTGAACACTGTTTCACCAGGTAACACTGCTTCACCAGGTAACTGTTTCACCAGGTAATACTGATCCACCAGGTAACCCGCACACCTGACGGGCAACAGCTGGCTGCCGTCTGCTTATCACAGTGTCATGAAACGGCAGCGCTGGGCGACTAATGTTGCCTTGTGTTTACTAATGTGCCTCTCACCACCGTGCTAGGTTAGCAGTTTAAACCCCTGAACATCTGCAGTTAAACCCCTGCACATCTGCAGTTAAACCCCTGCACATCTGCAGTTAAACCTCTGCACATCTGCAGTTAAACATCTGCACATCTGCAGTTAAACATCTGCACATCTGCAGTTAAACATCTGCACATCTGCAGTTAAACCTCTGCAATTAAACCTCTGGACATCTGCAGTTAAACATCTATAGTTAAACATCTGCAGTTAAACCTCTGGACATCTGCAGGAACTGTTTCAGACTTTAAATGGGTCAGATTGGTGCAGGAGCTCACCTGACTGCAGCAATCAGAATCAGGTTTATTGGCCAAGTCAGGTCAAACAAGACAGGGGGATTTGACTCGGTTATTTTCGCTCACTGTACAGTAAACAGACAAATGACCGCTCTCATTAACATATATACAATAAAAAAGAAAGGTGCAGCAGTATGAGGTAGACATGGTTATTGAAAGGTGCATTGTTACAGCATATGATTGAGGTTATTATTATTATTATTATTATTATTGCACAGTGATTGATTACTCTGAGTGCTGGGAGTTCATCAGAGCAACAGCTTGGGGGAAGAAACTGTCTCTGAGTCTGGAGGTTTTGGCATACAGTGCTCCCCATGCTTGGTTTTCTGTACTCTGAATTAAGGTGTCAACATGCTGACCGTCAGTCTTGAAAATGTTGTAATTGCGTACGCAGGTGAGTTGGCAAACATAGTTAAAGAAGCCATGACGTGGCTTTGGGGCGATTCCTTGTTGACACGGCCATGTCCTTAACATAGACATTTAATTCAGTGCCCTAGTCTGTTCAACCCTCTGAGCCGCCAGTGAAGACCTGATGCATCGTGATAATTGTGATGACACTCCGTAGAGTAAATACGTGTCCTGCTGCCTCCACTCTCAAACTCTTTCATTCACTAACACGTGTCGCAGGCAGCCATTAGAGCACTGGAAAGGTTAGGGAGCTAAATATAGGAAATACATGTGTCCCAAGAGAGGAGGAGACCAGAGATGAGACGACTCTACACTGTCTTTACTTGACTGTGGAGATTTAAACTTAAAAAGAAGTATCAGACAAAGTTTTTGTCCCATCTTTTTTTTTTTTTCTTCTTCCTCAAATTCTTAGAGATTTATATGAATTTACCTTCAGATTCACGTCACTGTGAAGGTTTTTGTGACTAACATGTTGGTATTTGAGTGTTAACCCTTGTGTTGGACAACATGTGTCACATACCGTACTAAAACCAGCTTGCACCTGTGTGGTACGAATATATCAGCAAAGTTTTAACTCACGTCCTCAACAATTCACTGAAAAAAAAAAACAATTCACTGAAAATCACATTAGTTGCATCCTCAGTAAGCAGGACTCAGAAGGAACAAACCCCTCAGTGATTAATACATTTATTGTTTCCATGTTATTACAGGAGAGAAGACCTTTTTAAGTGTGGTAAATGTAAGCAAGCCTACTACTGCGATGTGGACTGTCAGGTAAGAAACTTGTTTTATGCACATGAGTACTTTCTGTGTGTGCATTGTACTTAATAGAGTTACAGAGAGTAATCGAAGATCAAATAACCATACATGGTATTATACATTCATCATACTTTTTATCTTGGTCAGGTACTTTAAAAAAATAAATACAAATGATACATGTGTCTTATTTGCTTGGTTCATATTTCTGAGTAAACAAAAAAAAACGGTAAACAATTAGTCCAAGTCATTAAACAATCATATGAGTATTGTCCAAGAAACATTTACTCATGGAGCTGGCATCTTCTTTACTGTTGATACCAAGAAGAGTAACCTTATTTTTCATATGGTCTTATGGATTTTGCTTGTAGTAGTAGTAGTAGTAGTAGTAGTACCGGTAGTTTGGAAATTTTTAGTGATTTTTGCACTGCGTACCAAAAACTGAGTTGAAGACTTTCCTGCAGGCATCATCCAAAAAGCAGATGAATACTGTTGCTATGACAATCCAGGATCGGTGTTGCCAAACACACTTGATGTTGGAGAAGGCTCATTTATTACTTTTGGGTTATTTTTAATATAAAAAGTCATCATCTACTATTTATTATCTCTTCTTTTTGTGTGGCTCTTGTTTCATTTTCTTTTTAGACCCATCCTGTTAAACATGTTTCTGTGTTCTAATAACCTCTTGTATTTGCTAGTTTCTTATTTTGGTCTCATTTTGTGTGGTCGTACAGAGAGGTGACTGGCCTATGCATAAGCTGGAATGTGCAGCTACGTGTGCTTTTGGGGAAAACTGGTGTCCATCAGAGACGGTCAGACTGGTGGCCAGAATAATTATGAAACAGGTAAAGTAGCAAGAGTTTTTTTTTTAGTTTATAAACTCAGTTATAACTTAAAAAAAATCCCAATGTAAGAAACAACAACTTAGCATTTCTTCCATCATATCTGTAACACTATAGCAAACCCATATTTCCTTGGTTTTATCTAGGTTTTAACCCCCCCCCCCCCCCCCCTCCCAGGTGTAACCAGCATCATGTGTTAAAAGTATCAGTTTGGCCACTATTTTCTTCTGTTTTATCTCTTTTAATGTTTAAAGTTTACAGCCTCAGAAAGAAGGATTCAAATAAAACGATTGACTGACTTGACCTCAATAAAAAGTTCATTTAACTATTATCAGACTTCATTTACAAATGTTTGCATGGATGGTGCCATGGCCAGGGGTGTATAACACAAATTACAACACTATATAATATTACATTGATTAGCTAGATTAAAATTGGATGATTGTCAATATTACAGAATCCAGTTTTCCAGCAGCTCACTGGGATCCAGTTTTGATTCAATTTAGGAGCCATTCGATGTTGACTGAACACAATTGCTTCCATTTACATCAAATTGCACCTGGTGTTGGACACAAAGAGAGACAATTAGACTGTCTCCTGCTGTTGTATTGTGATATCTTTAGTAAAATGCTGTTCTGTTGTTATTAAAATAGTTTTGTCACATTCATCTGCGTTTCAGAGAGTTACAACAGAACGCACCCCGTCAGAAAGACTGCTTCTGCTCAAAGAGTTTGAGTCGCGTAAGTACAAGTTTCTTTGTGTGTGTGACTGAATGCACAAGTGTTTTAGTTACATATTCATGCACTTTTAGTTACATATGTGTGTATCCGTTTGTGTGAGATCTTGCTGTGTCTCTGTAGTTGCAGTGGCATATCTATTAATACCCAGCTGTAGCCTCGAGTCCTGGTTCTGTCTTTTTCACTCAATCCAAGAGTGCAGCGCTCTGGGACTTAAATCCCAAGCTTCTGGGATGCTGTAATTTTATGTTCCCTCTTTTTCTTGAACATTTACTGTCACTTTGCCCTAAAGCAAAGCACTCAGTGCAAAATGGTGATTGTCTTTGTCTTTATTGCATTTCAAAATTGCAAGAAGAAGCAGCTAAACTGCTTATTTTGTCCATGTTCTGTAATATGTTAACAATTTCTCTGTGTTATTGTCCTTCTGTGTTAGGTTTAAGGCAACTAATGTGTGATTGCCAGGATTGAACCCCATTAAGCTGCAAATGAGTTAATAAAGCTGGGCCCTTTATTTCATCCAAGTTTACACATTTTTTCTTTGCGTATGAATTATCATTTAGTCTGAGCTGTTGTTGTCGGCTCAGCTGTGGCACCACAGGATTGGTGCAGATTTAACCCTCACACCTGTTTCTTATGCGCACAAAGCAAATGTGTGGCAGCAGTTGGTGCTAGTCCGTCACTGTGAGTTTGGCAAAAAGCACAGTTCCCACAGCTTTGGTACATTTTAATGTACCTATGCTGTATCGTTTTTTGTGTGTGTGATTCCTCTTTTCTTTCTCTAGTCCTCATTGTCTCATTTTCTGTGTTTGTATTTTTTTTTCTTCTCTATTTTTATTGCCTCTGATAGATTTAGATAAGATGGACAGCCAGAAGGATGAGCTGAACGACGCTGACATCGCAGCTCTACATCATTTCTACTCCAAACACATCAGTGACATCCCTGATGAACAGGCCCTCACTGAGCTGTTTGCCCAGGTAAAAAAAAGAAAGCAGTTTGCTCTCAACAATGAAGAAACATGAAGTTGTGCTGAATTGAAGCTGAATATTTTAGAGATGTTATTTTGTTCGTACAGTAAGATATTTCGTTTTTTATTTTTTTGTTTTTTCTAGACTTTGCAACACTTTGTCTTAAATAATTTATCTTTGACTCTTAGTTTCATTCCACCACAAATCAGATGTTTTTCCGCTGTTTATTTCTACAACAGAGCCAAACTAATAATGTAACAATAAAACTTCAACACGGCCTAATGTTATCAGCCCTTAGATTGTTATAACTAATGTTTTTTAATGTGTGGTCGAGAAGCTTTAGTGCTGATTAGTTGCCAAACCCTGCTGGGACCTTTACACTCATACATATACAGAAGAGTTAATTGAACAATCTGAAGATTTTATGGTATGCTAATGACTGATCATAAATCTTTTCTGGTCCTGTACTTGCTAGCAGACTCGTATGCAGGAACACATGTTGGTGTAACAAGGAACTTCATCACACTCCCACTGGGTCCTGTTCACAGCTTTCTATAAATTGTTCTCTCTCTCGCTCTCTCTCTCTCTCTTTCTTCGTCCACGTTACACTGATGGAAATATCTTTGGCTTCTCATCACAGGGCTATATTTAATCTCCACCTCCAGATTCCCTCCTCCTCCTCCTCCTTAGTGGAGGAGATTTAATATCACAGTGGAGGGAGATGCTCGTTGTCATTATAAAACTGCTCAGCTGCTCCCAACTCTGTCTCCACCTGGTTGTGTGCTCCTTTCTCCACTCATCTCCCTCTCTTTTTGTTTCCAGGTAAACTGTAATGGCTTCACTATAGAGGATGAGGAGCTTTCCCATTTGGGATCAGCGGTTTTTCCCGAGTAAGTCGCTGACACGTCATTGTCTTCTACTTATCAGTTTTGTATAGTATACACAGTTTTCTGGAAAGGACTGTAGCCAACCCATTAAAGGGCACGCATCATTATGTCCTTGGGTTTTTTTTTGCACAGGTTGACATAATAATTGACATAATTTTCTGAGGTGTTAATTAAATATGTGACATACTTTGGCCAAAATACCACAGAGAGATAGTGCAGTTACTCTTTCAGCCATGTCTTCATATCTCTGCTCATAACATTTGGTTTTATGGGCTGTACTGAGCCTCTCCATTCCACTCCTTTTGTTTAAGGCAGGATGTGCGTTAAATGAGTTTAATACAGTGTTTTTCTGCCACACAAGTTTAGACACATAACATTAAATAACCTCTGAACCAAATACTTATATTTTTCCCTTTAGAAAGTTCCTCAACAAACACTGGTACCCTGTTGTTATTTTCACACCCCCTCCAAAAAAAGTAAAGCACACCATACAGGTTTTTAGCCTTCTTCTGTTGAATTACTAAAAGCAATTGTATGTTGGAGGTAAAGCTAGAAATGCTGTAGTTAGTTGATTGGTTGACAAAAGGTCGTCTCTTTCTTGTGGCATGGAGATAAACACAAGAGGCACTATTTTAAGTCTTTTCTCAAACAAAGCTCAGCTTCTTATTGCTAAGAAAAAAGATGCTGTGGTCCAAAGTTACTGAAAGTTGTTAATGGAGTAAAGTTGACAAGACAAAATATGAAATATCTTTTCCTACTATCAGGAAGATGTCAAACGGTGGTTGTTTTTTTTTTTTTTTTTTTTGTCTGTACCATCCTGACTTTTGTGATCTAGGCGTTGTACTTGAACGTTCACATCTATTTTTTTCTTTATTGCATTTCAGCGTAGCACTGATGAATCACAGCTGTAACCCTAATGTCATAGTGACCTATAAAGGCACGGTGGCTGAGGTTAGAGCCGTTGAAGAGATAAACCCAGGAGAAGAGGTAACTTTTGAAGCAAAATAAAGATACGAAAAAAAAGTCAATTTGAGGATTCCCATAATTGCTTATTTCTCCCCCGGTTCTCTCTGTAGATCTGTGACAGTTACATAGACCTGCTCTATCCTACTGAAGACAGAAAAGAGAGGCTGTTGGATTCCTATTTCTTTACATGCGAGTGTACTGAGTGCACCACCAAGTCTAAGGTATTGCTGACCTATGAAACGATGTATGGAGATTGATTGGTTCTCAACTATTTGTTCATTGATTCAATTTAAAAAAACACAACAGTGACAAAAGCTTCTTTTTTTTTTTTTAGATAACTTTTGCACATAAGAAAACGATGCTGTTTCATTTTAGAAAATTGAACGATTGGAAATCTGACGTTCTCTCTCTCTTGCTCTTTCAAGGACAAGGCGAAAATGGAGATCAGGAAGCTTAATTCACTACCAGAACCAAAGGAAATCCAATCCATGGTCATTTATGCCAAGAATGTCATCGAAGAGTTCAGGAGAGCCAAACACTACAAAAATATCCTTTTCTGATTTATAATATGTTCCTATCTTTTGTCAGTAACAGGCTTTCGTTTCCTGGCCTCCTCCTGCGCTGTGCTCTGGGTATCAATATTCCTTAACTTTGTTGCACCTCCCAGTGAGCTGCTGGAAATGTGTGAGCTCAGTCAGGAGAAGATGGGATCTATTTTTGCAGACACCAACGTCTATATGCTGCATATGATGTATCAAGCCATGGGTGTCTGTCTCTATATGCAAGACTGGGATGGCGCTATGAGCTATGGGGAGAAAATCATCCACCCATACAGGTAAATTAGTCGGTGGGATCTGTAGGGAAGCCGTTATGCTGATGCGGTAGATAAGTCAGTTACACTGCAGCTCAGTTAAATAGATTATTAAGATATGCAAGTATCTGTGTGATTAATGGGCCTGCAAGTTTAATATTTAGTCCAAGCCTTTGACTCATAAAGTGCGCTGAGGCTTATATACAGACATTTTTCTGTCCATGTATAAACAAATATAAATTCCAATCCAGTGGGTCGTCAGCTCGGAGTGAGAAATATATTTTGCTGATTTACAACTGTATCTTAGATTTACCGTTCTGTCTTCTCCAGGTAGGACAACTACAATAGCAAGTATTATGTTAGGTTCCTAAAGGGCCTTTTTTTAAAATCTACTTATGTTTAGCTTGATAATGCTTGACACACTTTTTATACTATATGGTGTGTGACACAGTTACATCTGCCAGTGTTTCATATTTCATCTTTATTTTCTGATATTTTGAATTTCGCAGCACCAAAACAAAACCAAATGTCACACAAATGAGATCTTTTCTTTCCGAGTCACCTTGTAGGTCTTGATGCATTGATTCTGTCTGCAGCGTTCACTATCCCACCTACTCTCTGAATGTGGCGTCTATGTATCTGAAACTGGGCCGTCTGTATTTGGGGCTTGAGAAGAAGACGCAAGGAGTCAAAGCTCTGAAGAAGGTGATATTTATACACCTTTTATCCACTGGTGTGTTGTTTTGTGGCAGGTGGAGGTAAAACTCACTGACTTCATAAAAGGGCAAGCTCTTTAAAAGCTATCCAAAGTCAGTCCAGTTATGTGAATTCTGGTACACATGATGCTCACTTTGCAATAGCTAAATTGATTTTAAGGTTGATTATGGTTGTAAACATCTCAGTTGTTTGTAATTTGATCAGCTGTCCTGGTCAGTATGTCCCTAAATAACTAGCAACACACTTTTTTTTTTTTTCTGTTTCCAGGCTCTGGCCATCATGGAGGTGGCTCATGGAAAAGACCATCATTATGTAGCAGAGGTCAAACGAGAAATTGCGGAGCAGAAGTAAAAGGAAAAGAAACTAAAGATTTAACAGAGGCTCTAGAGGGAAGAACCTCCTTGAAAGCAACAACATATACATCACAAATGCATGGCATGCATCTTATACCTCTGTTTTGAAAAAGGCAAAAAGGTTTATACTTTTTTTTTTTTTTTTCCTGCCTCTTTTGGCATCATTCTTTTACAGGCATTCATGGTGAGGATGACCATATTTTATATCTTTACAGTAGCCAACTACTTCATGACAGACCTTAAAAGTAGTCCAAGTAGGTTTACATCATTTGAAGTGAGGAAAAATATATTTTAAGTATTTCTCTTATCTCAACTTCAACTGAAAATACCGGTTTATTTGTGCTGAGGTTCACATGTATACTGTATTAAAAAAAAAAAAGAATCATGTCAGTGGGAAGAATCTCAGGATGCTGTCTTTATAACTGCCTTTAAAAGAAACTGAACTCATGTGATGGCATCATTTTCTGTATTCAGATTTTTTTTTTCCCCCTTCATTGATTCTGATTACATTGACTGCGTTTGTGGACCCATCAACCGACTGCTGCAGTGTTATGTTTTTTTTGCTTATGTTTTAGTTGTGCAGTGTTGTGCCAGAGCAGTTGCTCATGGTTTGAAACTCGGTACAAACTGCTGCGTAGTTGTACCTGAGGCCATTTATTAGCACTCATTTTCAGCCAATGCATTCAAATATTCTTTAATATTCAGAAGAAAAAAATCAGTTTGGCTTTATTTGTTCTTATTAAAACTGTGAAGATACAAAGACTGAAAATGTATCTGGCACTACGTAGCAGCAGAGAGAGAAAAGATGGCAGAAACAACTAGTATGAGTGACTAATTAATTCTTTGATTGGGTTTTCTTCCAGTGTGTTTTGCTTGTTTTGAAAAGGAGAAAGTGTTGCATGTTTGCTTATTTATTATACATTTCAAGTGTGTTTTCCTGATTAGGGTGGGCATGGGTTTATCTGATATGAAATTCATCTGTACTCTGTATCTTTAAGCAGGGGTACTGATTTGAGATCAGTTTGCCTTTACTTCAACCCTGTACATTTTGTTGTTTGTCCAAAAATGCTTAATTATATCTGTCTAGGGTTTTCTATAAAATAGCTTGAATCAAGATGTTCTTTACCCTGTGGATGAAGTACCATAACAGCTGTTGGTGAATATTAACATGTACCATTATTATATTTTAGTAATGAGGTCAGTTTTATGATCAAGAATGAGTCATATTTACTGAAAAGGGATTTGGACTTACTTTAATCTATTTACCGTACTCTGGTAAATTTTAGCATTTTAATTTACATATAACTGTACTGCTCATGGCAAATGATCTTAAGAACACGTTTATTTTCAGCAGGAATAGTAATTTAAGTATTGAAATGGTTGCATGTAGTCAGCGATTTAACTAACCACAACCCTTACTTCAAAACTGGGGACAGGATCTATTATATTTTCACTGAAGCCGATTTGACAAAATCCCATTGGAAAAAAAACTACACAACTTGTCTTTCTTTGGTGTTTGTAAATTTTATGTCGGCATGAAAAATACAGTGGAAGCAAAACAAGTGATGCAAACAATGTTACCTGAGCCTTTATTTAAGGATTCTTGTAGGACTGTACACTTAATGTGAGAAATTATGTCATACACCAAATCGATTAGCATACTTCTTTTTTACAGTCTGTAAATAGCTGGTTAGCCTGCCTGTAATGTTTCCTTTGCACTGCCAGAGGAATCTTCAAAATGCCTACACCTTTTCTCTTGTTTAGCACAGAGGAAATTCAGTGCACTGCGTGTTTGTGGCATACTTGCATATACAGTACATGCATTATATTGCCAAAAGTATTCACTCACATAAGAAATTAGGTGACATCCCATTCCTTATCCATAAGGTTCAATATGACATCGGTCCACCCTTTGCATCTATAACAGATTCAACTCTTCTGAGAAGGCTGTCCACAAGTTTCAGGGGTGTGTTTATGGGAATTTTTGACCAGTTTTCCAGAAATGCATTTGTGAGGTCACACATTGATGTTGGACGAGAGAGCCTGGCTCTCAATCTCCGCTGCTGTCGGGCTGAGGTCAGGACTCTGTGCAGGCCAGTCAAGTTCATCCACACCAGACTGTCATCCATGTCTTTATGGATCTGTTTTTATGCACAGTCATGTTTGAAGAGGAAGGGACCTGCTCCAAACTGTTCCCACAAAGTTGGGAGCATGGAATTGTCCAAAATGTCTTGGTATGCTGAAGCATTCAGAGTTCCTTTCACTGTTGGTCAAGTCCACACCATAATCCCCCCTCCACCAAACGTTACACAATGCAGTCAGACAAGTACCATTCCCCTGGCAACCGCCAAACCTAGACCTGTCCATCATATTGCCAGATGGAGAAGCGCTATTTGTCCCTCCAGAGAGCGTTTCCACTGCTCTGGAGTCCAGTGGCGGCGTGCTTTACGCCACTGCATCCAACGCTTTGCCTTGCACCTGCCGATGTATTGCTTGGATGCAGCTGCTTGGTCATGGAAAGCCATCCCACGAAGCTCTCTGGGCACTGATGTTGAGCTAATCTGGAGGTCTGTAGTGATTGACTGTGCTGAAAGTTGGAGACCTCTTTGCACTATGCACCTCAGCATCCGTCAGTTTACGTGGCCTACCACTTCGTGGCTGAGTTGCTGTCATTTCCCAAACACTTCCACGTTCTTAAAAATACAGCTTAAGAAGGAGACCTGAGCTCAGTGTAGGGCCCTCCCGGGGTTGGTAGAGGGAGCAATGCCCAGGACTGTCACTTGGGTAGGAGCACTGAGTGATAAAATGGGGGAAAAAATCAGGATAAAAAATATATTTAAAAAAAATACAGTTGACCGTGGAATATTTAGGAGGAAGGAAATTTCACGACTGGATTTGTTGCACAGATGGCATCCTATCCAGTTCCTGGAATTCACTGAGCTGCTGAGAGCGGCCCATTCTTTCACAAATAGTTGTAGAACAGTCTGCATGCCTATAGGTGCTTGATTTTATACAACTGCGGCCATTGACGTGATTAGAACACCTGATTCCGATTATTTGGATGGGCGAGCAAATACTTTGGGCAATATAGTGTATCTGATGAGTTGCTGGGGAGTGTACTTGTAGCAGTCTTGCATGTGTGACTTTTTTGTCGCCTGCAAAAATGCATTTAAAAGTTACCTGACTTACACCTCTACCAAGATAATCCATAAACACCATTTGAGCAACTCTGCTCCATATTTTTGTATTGATGAGTTTTTGCATGAGGGGAAGCGACGCAAAGTAGTCAGCATAGGCCAAAAACTGTTTGAACCCTCTGAATTGTGTGTTGAGACATTCAAATCCTTACTCATCCTGCATGTTAACTGAAATATCAAGTACATTTTTTGTTGTTTCTGTAATGAATTGTTAACTTGATTACGCATGAATGCTAATTTGTTGGAACGCATAATTAAAATCAGATCCTCTAGTTCTTTCTGTACTTGTCAGTGGAACCCAATAAATGACACTATTGTAACTTACTGTGCTGTATATACTTTATTGTTTAATGCGTATCTAGAAATAATAATCCCTGTGAATTGTTTAACCGTTTTTTTACCTTTAGTTACATAGTATTATTTTTATAAAATCTGGATTAAGTGCCATTGGAGTAATAAAGTTGCATGTTAGGTTGCAAGTCTGAACAATCTGAACATCAACACCAACTGACAGGATTCTCATCCTCTACTCTCAATAAAATACTCATGTACACATTATTTAAAAGAAACATTTTTTATCCTTGTCCAGTTTTACGTGCAATAGAAATTTTTGATGCATTTGAATCAGACCCGGATTAACTCAGTGTGGTTCCCCAGGGTGACTGCACATGAAGTGCCCCCATCCTCCCACATTTTACGGTGAAAAAAAGGGAAATGTAATATGGTTATAAAGACCAAAGATTTACATGAACGTATTGCTGAAGTATGCTCAACACTCACTCTACAAATAAATACAAATAAATGTAAAACAAGCAACCAACTAGTAACACCACAGATAGACATGAGTTACGAACGCCATACTACACTGATGCTCCAATCAGAATGCAACTAACATAATAAAATAATAACAACATAATAATAACATAAAAAAATAACTTATTTGACAATTTTCACCTTTTTCAAGTAAATTTTCACTTGAAATAAGTAGAAAAATCTGCTTTTTTTACTAAAGATTTTTTTACTAAAATGAGACATTTTAACTAGAAATAAGACAAATATTCTTGTTAAGATTTTGACTTTTTGCAGTGATCCATTTTACTTATCCTGTGACGGACAGAGTCATATTGACATATTGATAAGTTCAGAAAACAGTTTTTTATTGTTTTGATGTATGATGTAAGCCCAGTGGATATTTAAAGCTTACAGAAGGCTGCATTTAACTGCTGCTATGTCATTCCTGCAGTATTTCTGCAGGTGTTTTGGTCAGTGCTATTATTTGTAATATATTATTTGTAATCAGCACAAATTATTATATTATCATATGATAAAATCCATCATCCCCCCTGATTTTTTTCTCGAGTACTGATTACAGCATATGACTAAAAACAATCAAACAGGCCTGAATGAGCTGATGTGACGGTAGGGAACAGCACACTCACTCAAACGCAATTCTTTTTATTTTATTATTATTATTTTCATGTATTTTTATTATATCATTGGTTACTGCTGTACCTATTTGCTCCCATGACATATGGTCCAGTTAGTCATTTGATTTGGTGCTCGCCCGGTTCAGTATATAATTCGGCCTAGATCTTAATCATTATACAACTACATAATGTAAATCACCTCGGTTCACAAATCAATTTTTGTAAATATGTGGAATGTAGTCTTTACAACTACTGGAACTAAAAAAAAATACATGTTCAATTTCTACTTTGAATTTTAATTTAAAAATTTGAGTTTGTTAATTGAACACATTTAAACCGAGTTGAACACAAACTGGTTTCGCTACAAGCCTTTTGCTTGTGTGCGCATGCGCTTGCGGTAACCAGTAGTTTGGCCGTGTCTGTTAACGTCACTCAGTTTGAATTTCGAGAAGAAGATCAGTTAGAGGATTTCGATGTTAGCATCGTCCCCAAAGTAAGTACAGTCATTTTCATTGTTTAACTCTCATTGCCTAAAGAGTTGTTTTATAGTTACCCTCAAAATATTAAGCATCCTTAATCATTTTAATTTTCAGCGGATGAATGTTATTGGTTCATATCAAAATAAAGTTGTATTATGTGCTGCGAAGTTAGCGAAACCACCTTCAACTCGACAACCGGAGACTCTTAATATAACCGCTCTTAATAGTACTAATCGATGATTTGATGCTATTTAGATAGATTTTTCAGGTGTGTGTTTATCAGTTGCTCCGGGGGCATTTAATATTTTGGTGGTAGTATTATGATTATTGATCATATGTTGTTCCTCTGCTGCAGCAGGTAACACGCTGCTAGTTGCTGATGCACTGGCTTTATTATTATTATATATTATTATTATTATTATTATTATTTATTATTGTTATATTATAATTATATCTGTTAGGGTGAAACCTGCTCTTCGTACATTAAAACGTACAGACTAAATAGTTACTTCAATGGCATTTTTTCTGCTCTGTCATCTACAGTAGTTATGATGAATAGTGTGATGCAGAAATCTAAACAAAAAACAAGTAACTTATTGTTTGTTCTTATTGGGATTACTAATCAGCAAGATGTTCAGTTTCTATGTTTTTATTATTTGCTATTGACTTTTCCCTTTTAGGCAAGGCAAGGCAAGTTTATTTGTACAGGACTGTCTCAGAAAATTAGAATATTGTGATAAAGTCCTTTATTTTCTGTAATGCAACAATGTCATACATTCTGGATTCATTACAAATCAACTGAAATATTGCAAGCCTTTTATTATTTTAATATTGCTGATCATGGCTTACAGCTTAAGAAAACTCAAATATCCTGTCTCAAAAAATTAGAATATTCTGGGAATCTTAAGCTGTAAGCCATATTCAGCAATATTAAAATAATAAAAGGCTTGCAATATTTCAGTTGATTTGTAATGAATCCAGAATGTAGGACATTTTTGTTTTTTTAATTGCATTGCAGAAAATAAATAACTTTATCACAATATTCAAATTTTCTGAGACAGTCCTGTATAGCACAATTCAACACAAGGTAATTCAAAGTGCTTTACATCAACATTAAAAACGGTACGATACAATTAAACCGTAAATAACAAATAAAATGATAAGAAAAGAGGTAAAATAATAAAAAGCACAAGTTGTTAAAAAGTAAGGGCAGAAGAGCACAGCAGGTAAGTATTTCATTTAAGAGTACGCTTCAGTAAACAGTAATGTTTTTAGCCCTGATTTGAAGGAGCTGACAGTTGGAGCAGACCTCAGGTCTACAGGAAGTTTGTTCCACGGTGAGGAGCAGAATAACTGAACGCTGCCTCACCTTGATTGGTTCTGGTTCTTGGGAACCACAACAAACCAGATCCAGATGAACCTCAGGGGTCTGTGAGCTTCATAGGGAACTAACAGATCAAGCATGTATTTTGGTCCAAGACCATTCAGTGCTTTGTAGACCAGCAGTAAGATTTTAAACTCTATCCTTTGACCCACTGGAAGACAGCGTGTCGATTTCATGACTGGTGTAATGTGGTCCAGTTTCCTGGTGTTTGTGAAACCTGGTATTCGTACATTAGGGGCCTGATTTACTAAAGGTTTGCATGCGTAAAAACGTGTGCAAACTTGACATCACCCGCAAACCAATGTGCAAGCTGATCTACTAACAGCGTGCAAAGAGGACTGCGCCTCTCAAATGAGCAAAATAGCACACGCTGTTCATTTAGTACTTTTGCCCTGATGAATAATCAATATGGGGCGTACCCGCCACAAAGCGCTAAATACTGGGAGGGGAAAATGCAAATAGGTTAATTTACCACACGCAGTGAGATTTACCAAGCCTGAAAGTACGGTAATTGTGGGGATTGTGATTGCGTCTGTATTTAATACGTTCGAAAGGAAGGTGCTAATCTGCCCAGCATTACGCACCGATGGCTGCTGTTATTGTGGTGTTGTGCCGTATTCAGCACCCCTGCCGTGAAAAGCACCCCCTCATACACACTCACACAAACACATACTTAGGAGTTTATAATATATATTTACAAATATTATGCAAGACAACACAGTAAGCAGGCTATTAATTAATGACATCAATAACCATTTACCCGATTTTTGTTATCTGTGACTGTGATTGTGGGAAAGTATGACTATTGTGGAATCCATGAGCGCATTTAAACATGAATCATTAACACAAAACTGGACGCTAAACAGAACGTGACACGGAATGAGAATATAATTTTTGTCATTGTGTGTACGTTGTCATTTGTAGTAAATTAAACATGAGCATTTAGTCCTTTTTGACATTTACTTGTGAATAAGAGATCTGTGGGTATATGTCGACGAGGGGGTGCTTTTCACGGCAGGGGTGCTGAATACGGCACAACACTTTTGGTAATGTTTAAATTTCTTTGCTGTAGTTCATGAATGTGTTTATTTGCCTCTTCCACTAATATTTCTAACTCCACCACGTCAAATTTCATTTTGCGCTTGCGATCCTGCTTTCCATCCAGACTCTCCATGGCGCAAACAGACACGCAACACCTCATTTAAATACTGTGGTTTGCACCTGTTATCAATTGCGCGAGCATTCTTAGTTGATCACCCGCAAAACACACAACAACAGCACGTGCAAACTTTTTCAGTGCACACGCAATTTAGTACTCTTTATTTAGGATCTTAGTAAATCGGCTCTAAGAGTACAGACTAAATAGTTACTTCAATAACATTTTTTCTGTTCCGTCATATGATGAATAGTGCAACGTGAAGGTTGTTTCATTGAGTTGGAGCCGATTATTTTTAAATGACAATTCAAAACAAAAGGCAGAAATCTAAACAAAAAAAAAGTAACTTATTGTTTGGTCATATTGGGATTACTAATCGGCAAGATGTTCAGTTTGTAGGTTTTTATTATTTGCTATTGACTCTTCCCTTTTTATATTGACTGTTTCTTGAATTGTGTGTTTTTAGTTAGTTTGAAGTCATGAGCTGGGCCCTGGAGGAGTGGAAGGATGGACTTCCAGCGAAAGCACTGCAAAAGATCCAGGAGATGGAGGTCCAGCTGGACAAAGCCAGGAAAGAAAAGACACAAAAGCAGTTTCAGCTGGACTCCGTAGAAGCTGCCCTTCAAAAACAGAAACAAAAGGTCACCATTTATGATGAGAGATTGAATCATTTCAAAAATGTTAATTTGTGCACAAAAAGGAAAATCTTTTGCATCCCTCTCTCCCGTGTAACATTAGCATTAATTCTCAAAAGAAAGAAATAAAGCTGATAGTAATTTTGTTGAAATATTTGTGCTCACCATACCTGTCTTTTTTTTCAGGTGGACAGTGAACGTACAGAGAGCGGTGTTTTGAAAAGAGAGAATCAGTCTTTAGTGGAGTCATGTGATGCTTTGGAGAAAACTCGCCAAAAGGCCGTCCATGACCTGGGAGTCAAAGAGAAGCAGGTCAGTTTCTGGTGTGGTACAGTAAAAAAGTTGTGTGCTATGTTTTGAAATGTTTGAAACCTAGAAGGAATAATTTATTTTTACACAGTTTGATTGGCAGCCAGTATTCATATTTCATAGATTCAGTTGAATTTGGTCTGGAAAAATGTTATTTTCAAAAGAAATGATTAGATATAAAAACATTGTATTTTGTGGTTTATGCGCTGTTTGTGTTTTAAAATGTTGTACAGTAAATAGTGAGCATATAGTTGCTGTGGAGACGAACTTATCTGAATTGTAATGAAGG
This sequence comes from Cololabis saira, assembly GCF_033807715.1. Classification (NCBI taxonomy): domain Eukaryota; kingdom Metazoa; phylum Chordata; class Actinopteri; order Beloniformes; family Belonidae; genus Cololabis; species Cololabis saira. The sequence continues at coordinate 39,909,401 of NC_084588.1, read as the reverse complement.
ATTCAATCTGGTAAGGATAGAGTAATAGTAGTACTTCCCTCCCTTTTTTCCTTCTTTTTTTATAAGTGGAGTAAGCAATCGCTAAGCTTATGAACTGTTTTAAAATTGAATTAATTGATTTTCTGTCTTTGAGTTACATGTTTGTAAAAGTTAACCATACACTCTTAACAAAGTCAGATTATCTACATCGGGAATTTACATGAAACTCAACCTTCTTGTCATCCTGACTAAATAATCTCATTAAATGTAGGTGAGTTACCTGGAGGGTCAGCTCAACACCTGCAGGAAGACCATAGAGCGACTAGAGCAGGAGCTCAAGAAGTGAGTTGACTCATTTTTCTGTTTTTATACAGAGTTAAAGTGTAGTTGTGTGTTTGAAAGCTCAGTTAATGGTTTAGCAAATGCAGCATTGTGACTTACAAGTATTTAAGAGTGGTTTGAAGTTACCTCACAGTAAATGAATTATCTGTGCAGGTACAAAAATGAGCTAGATCGTTCTCAGTCTGCCGGCTCCATCTCTGAGCTGCAGCCGTACGCTACTCCGCAGAAGACTTTCGCTACCCCAGCACCTGTCCCAGCCTACAGACAGCACGGTATTTTCATTATTATTGTCTGTTGAACACAAAATTCATCTTGTGTGCAGATAAAAAAGTGTTATAGAAAGATTCACTGGTCCTGAAAGTAACAGTTCATAAAATTGATTCTCAGATGTCACAAACATGTAAATGTGTGTTTCACAGACAACGCAGCAGAGGAACTTCAGGAGAAATACAGCCAAGAAGTAGAGGAACGAAAAAGGCTAGAGAATGAACTCAAAGTGATGCAGGTTAAAGTGAGTACATTATTGCTATTTTAAAAAAAAAAATCAAAAAAGAATCTGTGCATTTGTTTCTTTGTAGTAGTAACTTGTGTGTTCTCCTCTAGCTGTTGAATCAGTCATCGTCAGTCAGTGTGAGCCACAAAGACATTGCAGCCCGCCAGGCTGGATCCTCCATATTCCCATGGCAACAGCAGGATAAGCTCCATGGTCGCCATTCTCAGGATCTCATGGAAACGCCTCTGAAGAGACGAGGGACGTCCCTTTGGGACGCCCATGAGGCCACACCAATCAAACCTGGCCAGCGGATGAGTGCGTCCATGGTCCATAGTCCCAGTGGATCCTCCCAACAGATGGACCAGCTAAAGACTCTAAACCAGGGTGGGCTATTTTTTCTTTTGCAATTATTATGATTGATGGGGTTCAGTATTTTGGTAATGATGTTTTGTATAACACTTTTAATTAATGCCTTTTTACCAGCCACTTTATTAAACTCCAAAGATCCAATAAAATGTTTTTTCTCGTTGCTTTGGAGTCCCGTTAAGATAATTAAATAGGATATGGACGAAACGTATAATCTCCACCTAAGTGTATGCCAGTTCTTAGGAGGTTAAAGCTATTTTATACCTAATAAAATAGTGGGTGTATGCTAAGACCAACTTGACCTTTGACTTGGATTATATCTGGTATAGATAAAGGATTGATGGATGGATGGATGCTAAATTTGCACCTCTTTGGTTAAACATCTCCAGTAACAGGACATGAATGTTTGTTTCTTCATCAGAGCTGCGTGGTCGTGTGTCAGAGCTGGAGAGGAATCTGTCCAATCAGGAGAAGGAGATTCGTAATCAAGCTTCCAAATTACAGGAACTACAAACTCAGTTGAACCAGGCCCGCAAAGACTTGGGTGAACGCGACAGAGACCTGACCAAGTCCAGCCATGAGCTGACTCAGGTCAGAGACAGGCACCAGCAGCTCGAGACCAAGGTAGAAGAAAATGTTGCTTATTTAATGTTTGTTTTGTTTTTTAAGACAGAAAGCAAAATGTCATGTAGATAACTGACAAAGATGATGAAAATGTCGCCGTGCTTTGTTAGTGTTCATCAGCCGAGCAGAAGCTGAAGCAGCTCACAGAGGAGATGAGTTGTCAGAGACACAACGCTGAAAGCTGCAAACGAGCCCTGGAACAGAAACTCAAGGACCAAGAGAGAAACAGTCAGAAGGTGAGTCATATTAGCATATGGCTCAAAATAATTGTATGTTTTTTTTATGAAAAACTGAAAATGAAATATTTAATTTAACAATATTCTTTATTCTGTTTTTATTTTTTCTTCTCTTTCTCTCTCTTGTAGGAACTAGCAGAGCTCCAGAATTCCCACCAGGCTTTGAATCAACAACTGAGCCAAACTAAAACCAAGCTTACACAAGAAATCCAGCAGTCCAAAAAGGACAACAATATACTGCAATCTGATACGGAGAAGGTACTTTGATAACCTATGAGCATCCCGATGCTACGCCCTTCTTTAGGTTTTTATTCTATTATAATTATTAAAAAAAAAATTTTTTTTTTTTTTTTTGGATGACAAATTCCTGAACACCCACTTTTGGCAGATTTTGACTAAGAGTTGGCAGGTTGGTTACTTGGTGACCCGACTGACTTCCAAACCACGTTTTGTCAACAAGAAAAAGTGGGAAATGATTAACGGCTATTGTTGCTCCTTAAAAAAAAAAAATGGACAGAACATGGTGCAAGCTTTGCATTATTTGCACTATAATTTGTTCAGAACACAAATGTTTTATATGGACCTGTGTCTGCAATAAAGTTGATATTTAAAGGACAAACAACAGGGAAATAATAGATCAGCACATATGGGTAGCAGAAAGCATCTCTGCTCTAGTCATTGGATCTGACACCTGATCATTTTATAGATGCGCGTCCAGAAGAGTCAGATGGAAAGAGAGATGGAGGAGCAGAAACAGAAACTGCTGCGATCAGAACAAAGTTTGCAGGCCATCCAGTCTAAAGAACAGGAACTCCGCAAAAAAATGGAGGTGAGTTGAATTACATTGTTTTTAGGTAAGTCACAACTCGCCTTTCTGCAAAACATATTTATATTTACTGTGGATTCAAATGATGAACTTATCTCCAGGACCTGCAGAAAGAGAAGAACAGTGTGACTGTCCAGTTCGATCAGAGCAGCAGACGCCTGTGTCAGCTAGAAGACGAGAAGAAAAGCTCAGAGCAAAGCCTCAAACGTGTCCAGGGACTACTAGATGATCTCAAAGGTACAATAGTATAAGCTATGCCAATAGAAGACGAAACTGTTGTTTATTATAATCATGATGCCATTTCACTGTTTAACTGACGTCTCCTTTGGATGTTCAGCAAAGTCAGAGGGACAGGCAGCGGAGCTTAAGAAACTTCAGTCTAAACTGGAGCAGCAGGCTCAGTCTTCAGCATGCGAGCTGGAAAACTTGAAGAAGTCTCTTTCTGATGCAGAGACCAAAAATGAAAGGTAGACATGCTTTTACTCAGTTACACATTTACATTTATTAATGTTTTTTTTTTTTTTTTTAAGTTTAATCTCTATAGCTTTTCTCTATTTGTAAATGTTTAATTTCTCTGTAGGTCTCAGAATGAGCTTAAGAAAGAGAAACAAGAGCTGGAGAGGCTGTGCAACAAGCTGTCAGCCTTAGAGACGGAGAGCAAAGAGTTGAAATCCAACCTCACTGCGAGCCAGAATGAGTGTAAGACGCTGAAACAAGAACATCAAGCTCTGCTGGAGTGGAAGAAAGAGAAGGAGATGTTAATAAATGAAACAGAAGCTGTGCAAAAGGAGCTCAACGACAAAATTAACTGCTTGGAAAGCAGTTTCAGCTTAATGAATGTGGCTAATGAGGACCTTCAGGTAAAACGCCTATATATTAGTATGCACCCTTGTACAAATGCCATCTATTGCTCTAAATGTGTCAAAATGTGAAATGCATAGTTCCAGTCCACTGTTCTTGTACTAGTGGTACTGATATCTCTTACTGAAAGTGATAGATGAATGGGTACACACTCTGTGAAGCTTGTACTTAAGGGGAAAAAAGGAGGCCACAAATTGCTGCTATTTGCTCGCTATGTCGAGCCCACAGTACGATGAGATATGACATTTCAAGCAGCAGCAGTAGTCGGAGCAGATTTACCATCATCCTGATCCTGAATGCATTCTCTGTCAATATTGCAGAAGAAGCTCCTGTGTGTGGAAGGAGACAAGGCCAGTCTGTCTGCTCACATCGATTCCTTGAAGGGAGAACTCCTCAACAAGAGCACGGAGCTGGAGGAGAAGGAGCACCAGCACAAGCAGCTTCAGGCTCAGCTCTCTGAAGCTGGGCAAAAGCACAGCAAGGACCTGCAAAATGTCGGGCTACAAGTTGCTCAGCTTGAAGTGCAGGTAACTTGGAGATTGTGCCTCTCTAGAGAATATGAATAAGTTAAGGATAAATCGTTAAGGGCTTATAGCTAACTAGAATTTCCTTACCAAAACAGGAAAGGCCTGTGTTCCTTTGTCATTGTTGTTTTGTTTTGTGTTTTTAAATCTTCAGTGAGTCGACTGAGGCTCGGTTCTGACAACAGCACAGGACACCCCATTGCCTTTTTGAGTTGAACTGTATTAAAAGCAATTTCCATTTATCAACTTTATAATCATTAATTGCTGCTTGGTCTTCTTTCATATAAACAGGTCAAAGAATTGGAGTCACGGTTGCAAAAGGAAGTCAGTCGAGCCGAGTTTGCTGAGAGGACGAATGTTGAGCTGCGGGAGGAGCAGCAGGCGACCTGTGACCTGGTCCATTCCAAAGACCAGCTGGTGGAGTTGGGCCAAGCTGAGATCCGGCAGCTGAGGGAGAGCCTCGCACAGACCACTGCACAGCAGGAAGAGCAAAACGCCAGGTACAGTCTTATCACTGAATAAAGTTTTGTTTAGCCTTTTTTTCTTTCTAGGAGTCCAAATGTTTCTTTGTTCATTATTTATTTATTTATTTATTTATTTAAAAGGGACAATGCACATTAATTGACATGAGCACTTGAGTCCATCATGTAAATGTGCCAGATTTAGCCATACAGGCTAATTTACATCTGCAGTCCCTGGCAGGTTGATAGCATATATAAAAAAACATTGAAAACACACACTAAAACCCTAAAACACAGAGTACAAACAATTAGTAAAGCCATGACACTCTGAATAATGACAAACAACATAAAAGAACTATAGCACACAAACACATTAGCTCACACAAATGCACATAAACGGGTATAAAAATAATAACCTGAGCCCTATACCAGATTATGACAGCATGTTAGATTATCCAGTAACCACTGTTTTATGTTTTTAGAGAAGGAATAAAGAGGTGATGTTCCTTAGTTGTATAGGTATAGTATTCCAGGTATGAGCTGCTCGATAGGAAAAGGCAGACTGCCCAAAGGCACTTTTTCTATGTGCAGTTTTACAATCTCCTCTGGTGGCAGCTCTGGTAGATGAGTTTTGATTTTGCTTAATAAACTCATTGAGTGGAGGGGGGGCCAGACCATGAAGGATTTTATAAACAAGTAAAATGTCTGCAAACTTAATCATATTTCCCCAGTTTAAAAAAACATATTTAGTTAAAATATTACAATGATGATATAAATTAGACTTTTTATCCAATGTTTTCAAAGCCTGCTTATAGAGTTTTGTTTGATTGTAATGCGGTCCTACCTGTCTGCGACCAGCTGGTAAGACAGTAGTTCACGTGTGAGAGAATCATGACATTAGACAGATCCATAAAGATTCAAAGTTATATCTGCTTTACTGTGGTGAGCCATAAAGAGCAGCGGGCTGCTAACATCATGTCTCTTACTTTTTGTATTACTAAGAAACAACACAGTGAGGGATGAATTGTGGTTTTGCTACATATAGCTGTTCCGTGCATCGCCTCTGATTCCTCAAATGAGCATTTGCAACTTGCTCTTAGTTTTTATTTCATCCCGTGTTTTTGTAGGTTGGCAGAGGAGAGGGCGGTGTTACTGAAGCAGTGTGAGGAGAGTGTGTCAGCAAAGACTGAGGAGACTGAACAACTCAAGCTGCAGATGGAGGAGGCCAAGCAAGAGCTGCTTCTCTCCAAAAACCAGGTCCGTGCTACTGACTTATAACTGCAACTAACTCAAAGGCTTTCAGTGAATCTTATGTCAGCACCACATCTATACAAGGGTTGCATAAAATACTTTTTTAAGTCTATAAATACTTTAAAAATATAAAACTATCTTTTGTCACAATTCATTTCTTTCCTTCTTTAATACATTTAAATTGTGTTTCAGATCAGTTCCCTGGAACATTTCCTGAAGGTCCAGGAGCAGCTCGGAGCTGAGCTGCAGAAACAAATTGAGACAATGTCAGATGAGGAAAAGGAACAAAGAAAGATGTATGAGACAAAATCAGAGGAGTTCAAACATCTGGAAGGGGAGCTGAAGGATCAGCAGAGCCGGGCCGAGGAGAAGGAGAAGCAGCTGGAAGAGGTCGAAGCTCAGAGGGCGTCTGTGGAGAAACAAAAGTCTGAGCTGGAAAACGCAGTTCAAGAGTTGAAGAAAGAATCAGAGGTAAAATATGGGAACATTTCTGTTTGCTTAATTTTATTCGAATATTTTCCCAATTTTATCATACATAGAAAATGAAAACTTTTTTTAAAAAGTATATATGTTGCTGTCTTTCTTACTCATAAAAAACTTTTTCCCCTTTTTTTTTTTTAAACGAAGCATCTGCAGCACATTCAGATTGTGGAGAGAGATGAGCTGCAGCAGCAGATTTCTTCCTTGGAGGAAATGCTGTCTGCGTACAGAGAAGCAGCAGAGGAGCTTCCAGTCTTGAAGAATAAGCTGGACGTGGTCAGTCAGTCCCTCTCCGATGCTAATAGGTGTCGAGAAGCTCTTGAAAAGGATCTCTCCTCCATCAGTGAAGTTAACACCAACCTGGCCAACACTATTGCTGAGAAAATGACCCTCATCACTGCTTTGGAGAAGGATATCTCCAATCTCACTGAAAAGAGGAACGAAGAGTCAGAGAGCCACAAATTGGAGATTGAAAACTTAACCAACAACGAGAAGAGTGTTAAAGAGGAGTTTAACGCTACTAAGAAATCATTGGCTGCTGCGAAGACGGAATTGAACTCTCGTCGGGAGCAGATCAAAACCATGAAGACGACTCTGTCGGCTGCCTCGCGTGGTTTGGAAGAGAGAGATAACAGGGTCAGGAGTCTCGAGGAGAAACTGAATAAAGCGGAGGTAGAGCAGACCAAAACCGCTGACCTTCTGAAGGAAAAGATTGTTGCCATGAAGAAAATCGAGGTTGGTTACTTAAGTTATTCTGGTGAGGTATTTACATTATTACTGTACAGGACTGTCTCAGAAAATTAGAATATTGTGATTTTCTGTAATGCAATTACAAAAATGTCATGCATTCTGGATTCATTACAAATCAACTGAAATATTGCAAGCCTTTTGTTATTTTAATATTGCTGATCATGGCTTACAGCTTAAGAAAACTCAAATATCCTATCTCAAAAAATTAGAATATTCTGGGAATCTTAATCTTAAACTGTAAGCCATAATCAGCAATATTAAAATAATAAAAGGCTTGCAATATTTCAGTTGATTTGGAATGAATCCAGAATGTATGATTTTTTTTTTTTTTTTTTTTTTTAAATTGCATTACAGAAAATAACAAACTTTATCACAATATTTTAATTTTCTGAGACAGTCCTGTATGTCCTGCCTCACTCTTATTGTACTTGGTGGACTCTGTATGAGAGATAACACACACACAACATACAAAAAAGTATATCTGAATTTTTTTTAATCATTTATTTTTTATTTTTTTATCCAATGAAGATGCAACTGGAAATGCTTCAGATGGACCTGGAGGAGAACGAGACAGCTATGAGCTCCGTTGACAGTCAAGTGGAAGAACTTAAGGGAGTTATAGCATCACTAGAGGCCCAACTCTCTGAAAACCAGAGCCAGGTATCGGAGATGGAGGCCAAACTGCAGGACAGCAAAGCTCAGGTTGGGTTACCATTCTACCAAAACTGTAATGCTCTGTAGATTAGGTTTTCTACTAGTGATGCACCGAATGTTCGGTAACCGCAATTGTTCGGCCGAAAATAGCAAAAAAAACACTTTTGGTGTTCGGTGGAATAAGTGGGTAAAAAAACGAATAATTAATAACGGCATGTTTAGATGACACAATCAAACAGCGAACAGCGTGGAGTGAGGGGCGTGCGGTGTTAAATGTCACATAATACTTGGATGTGGGGAAAAAGCAGAGGAAACGAGAAATGATCCAGGCTGAGTTGGATTTGGGAAAGCCGCTTGGTGATGGAGACGGTCACAGGACGCACAGCGGAGGAGATCGGGAAGAGAGCCCAGAGAAAAGGGCCCGTACTACAGATGCGGTGCGCGAACCCTCACTGTCTGATATGACGAGATCCTCCAAGAAAATAACCCAGATTTTTACAATTATTATACAAGGCTTCAAATTGCGGAGATCAGCCCCGCCCCACCGCGACCCGATTAATTGGATTTGAACGGGAGAAAATAAAAAAGGATTATGAGAAAAATTACAATATGTACAGTAAGACTAATTTTGACTGGCGGGTATTTCACTGCACATTTATTTGATTTATGCAATGGTGAAGAAATTGGCAAAATAAATGAAAAGCTGCAAAGAAGCATTGTTCGGTATTATTCGGTATTCGGCCAAGTGTTTATTATTATTTTCGATTTCGGCCACAAATTTTCATTTTGGTGCATCACTATTTTCTACACTTTTTCTTCCTCTTTGGCTCTAGCAGAGAGACAAAGTGAAAGAACATGTTTCTTATATGTGGTCATTAATCACTTGCCCTGTCTTTAGATCTCCGTCTTGGAAGTCCGATTAGACGAGGTCCAATCCGAGAATTCTCTGCTGGAGACGAAGTTCGTCACAGCTAAGGATGAGCTGTTTGAGAGGACCTGTGAAATGACTCGTCTGGAGGAGGATGCTGGCAGACGACAGCAGCTGGAAGAGACGGTTGCTGTATTAGAGTCTAAACTCAGTCACATGACAGAAGAAAACGCCAAATTTGAAACCACTCACAGCCAGATAATTCAGGACAAAGACAGCAGACTGAGTCAGTTACTCGAGGAGAAAAACAACCTTGAGACTTCGTTTCAACAGTTACTGAATGAAAAGGAGCAAGTTGATACAAACATGATTGAAGTGAAGGCAGAGAACAAAGAGCTGGAAACCAGAGGAGACAAACTATCTGAGGAGGTGAAACAACTGCAGGCTGATGTTAAGCAGCTAGACGAGGAAAAGCACGAAAGAGATGTTAAGATTGGTGAAATGGCTGTAACGGCACGTGATGCTGAGTCTATTCTTAACCAGGTCATGGAGGAGAAAGCCCAGCTCAGTGCTGCTTTAAGTCTGATGGATGAGGAGAAAATCCAACACGAGGAGAAATTCCTTGCATTACAATCTGAGAAAAGAGACTTGGTTGCTAACTTGAATCAGTTAGGAGAAGAAAGGCGCCAGCTGGAATTGAGCTACACTGAGGTCTCGGAAGAAAATGCTAAACTAAAGTCTAGTGTGAATCAGAGAGATGAAGAGAAGCAGCACTTGCAAGCGAGCATAGAAAGGCACGAAGAGGAGATTGCTTCTCTCACAGAGGCAAACGAATCCGTGCAGCGCTCCCTCGTGTCTTCAGAACAGGAGCGCCGCAGGCTGGAGGAGCAGCTCCAAATGAAGGACAAGAGGACAGAGGAGGAGAACAAAGAGCGGTGTGTGCTCTATGTGCCAATGCTCCACGTTTTTCCTACGAGTTACTGTAGTCGTTTTCTTCAGGGTGTTATATTTATGGCTACAAATGTTGTGTTGTTACAGGAGCCAGCAGTTTGAAGCAGAGCAGGCTGAACTTAACCAGAAACTTGCAGTCTTGCAGAGCGAGCTGACTGTGTTCAGGCAGCGGTACGACGTGCTGCTGGAGCAGGTGGCCCAGCAGAACGGCCTCATACAGCAGCTCTCTGGACCGCAGGAAGCTCAGACGTCTGAAGATACAACCAGTCACCAGGGACTTGAAGAGACCGAAATCAGTGGTGAGTGGGGACATGGCGGTTTTTTTAAACACTTGATTTACTTTATTTGAATGAAAAATATTTAACGTTGCATTATCTCCAGGCCCTTCTCTGGCTGAGGCAGCATTTGACACAAGTATCAGTGCCTTTACTGAGACCTGCGCAAGAGATGAATCCTTCGTGGTGTTAGAACTCTGTGAACCGTCTCACCAGTCTTTCAGGTAAAATGAGTTTCTTGCCTAGAAGGAATACATAAATGCTGTCTAAACACTGTTATCTGTTGATGGAAATATAAATATGTCTCTCTGTCTTCGTAGTGAGACAGAGATGCTCCAGGAGGAGAGGAACGAAGCATGTGAAGCTTATGTGGATCAAATGAACGGCAACGAGGAGGACCAGCCACTTCCTCAGCAGGTAGTAGATGAGAACTGTGACCTTTCTGTCAGTCATGTATTTATGTGAATGACCTGAGGTGAAAAGGTATTTTTGTGTAGTTATTACACCTGTAGCCTGATCTGTATCGGGGTGGGCAATCCTGGTCCTCGAGGGGCCGGTGTGCTGCATGTTTTAGATGTCTTCCTGCGTTGCACACCCAGGTACAAATCACTGTCATTGACAGACTTGTGCAGACCTTGAGGACGTGCCGATGATGAGCATTCATTCGAATCAGGTGTATGAATGCAAGGAGACATCTAAAACAGGCAGGAGAACTGGCCCTCATGGACCAGAATTGATCTCTATGAACATTTGGATTTTGGACAAAAATAAAATTCCTGATTTTTTTTTTTTTTTTTTTTTTTTTCCTGAAAAAAACCCGATTTTCGATTTCGATTTTTTGGTAAAACTACAAAAAACAATGGAATAAATTGTTTCAAATATTTTATCTTTATTTTTAAAGAAAAATAGCAAACAAATTTTGGGAATGAAGTGCAATTGAAAGATATTGAAAGTGACAACATTTACAATTTTCTTGACCAAACAAAGATGACTAGACGAGCTCTGTCAGCAAGGGTGACATAGCTCTGTTGATATATCATTCATGTAAGGAGGGAGTTGTGACACATGGACAAGCTTTTACAAAATAATACTTGAGATCTTGTTAAATATTTTGTCTCAGGTTTTCTGACTGTTTGCTGCTGATTACTGTATTTCTATGAAAACTTAAGAACTATTCTGGATGTTTTCCTAATTGCAAGCTTTTTATGTGATCAGTTACAGGTTTCTGAAGAAAGCTGTAATCCTACAGATGTAGCTGAAAATGAGTCTGTGATCTGCACGCTATCTCAGGGTAAGATGAGACAAATGGTCGAAATGTTCTTTTGAGTAATCAAAAATCAAATAGTGGGATTACTTGATTAATACTCATCTGTCTGTCATTAGCAGAGCTGTCGCAGGATGACATCTGCAAGGAAGTTATGTCAAAACAAGAAGATGAGCTCCAGACTCTCCGCTCAGAGGTTGACGTGCTGACCTCTGACCTTGAACTGAGAAAAGAAATAACTTCTGATTTGCAAGTCCAAATACAGAACTTAGAGATGAAAGTTCAAGCCTTAGAGGAGAAGGGACGTGGTTCAGCTGATCAGCTTTTCATCGCTCTGGAGGCCAAGAAGGGCCTGGCTACAGAGGTAGAATTATTCTGAATGCTGGGAATTGTTTCTGTGCCATTGTTTCAACTAACTATGTTTAAATTCTCTGTTTTATTATCAATATTCTCTTGTTTAGGTCACTCTGCTGTCTGAGGAGAAGGAGTCATTAACTCTGCAGTTACAGACGGCTAAATGTCAGCTGAGGGATGTTATGGAGATGTTGGAAGGACTTGAAATGGCCAAAGGTTTTCCTCTTTTTATTTATTTATTTTTTTAAGTATATTGTTAAAATGTGTCCTTAGTCATGTGATTTATTCATAGAGTAATGCTATGGAGTATATGTTCAACTTGGCTCTGCAGGTGGATGGGATGAGAAGTTTCTGCAACAGGAGAGTGAGTTGAAGAGGGTTCGCTCAGAAAAAGCGAACCTGGAGCAGCACATCCTGGGTATGGAGTCTGAGCTGGAGTCCATGCAGGTGGAGAAGGCCAGGATTAATGATGACATGGAGACCCAGAGGAGGACTTGCTCGGGCATGGCACAACAGATAGAAACACTCACGACAGAGGTGAGTAACGTCTGAAGCCTCGGCGATCAAACATCTGCATGCTTCATTTTTAAAGGCCTAATTATTAGCATTATTAGAGTACAAAAATATTAATCAATCAATCAAATTTTATTTATATAGAGCCTTTCATCCAGGTACATGAAATACAAAGTGCTTTGACATTTTGACTGAAAAATAAGCGTAATAAAAAAACAAAAAAATAAAAACTGGGGGACCAAAAAAATAAAAACTGGGAGACCAATGCACACTGACATACAATATAGTTAATTAAAATGAAATAATGATAAAAGTTCAAGGATTAAGGCTAAAAAATAATCAGTCCACAACAATAAAATATAATAATAAAAACATTACAAGAAATAGATAAATAAATAAAACAAATACCTTTAAAAAAATGTTAAACAGAATAAAACTATAAAATTTGATACTACATAAAAGCCAGGCCAAAAAGATTAGTTTTTAGTCTACGTTTAAAAATGTCCACATTTTCAGATCCTCCAGCAGGCTGTTCCACAGTTTTGGAGCATAGTGGCTAAAAGCAGCATCACCAAATCTTTAGTTCTACTCTGTGGAACAGCTAAAAAGGAAGAGCCAGAGGATCTGAGTTCCTTCCTGGTTCATAGAATAAAAACATCTCTGAAATATACTCTGGTGCAAGCCCATGTAGCGCTTTATAAACTAATAAAAGAACTTTAAAATCAACACGAAAACTAACAGTTAAGACACTACGTCAGCTCATGTGTTTCAATGAAAGGAAAACGACTGCTGATACAGCAACATCGTATAAACATGCATTGCCTTAGAAGATTCATGATCAGCCTGTGTGTAATCTCCATATTTTTCTCCAGAGCGCACAGCTGAGATGTGAACTTGTGTCCTGCTCGGAAGAGCGTGATGACTTGAGCCAGTCTTTGAGCCGCTGGAAAGAGAGAGTACATGGTTTGGAGAAGACTAACTGCGACACCAGAAGCCTCATAGCCATCCTGGAAGATGACATCAGAGCAGGAAGGAAGGAGTACGAGGTCTTGCAGAGCAGCGTGGAGAAAGTGAAGGCAGAGAGGGAACAGGTGCTGTACACACAGAATAATTCACAATGGTGGCGCTTTAAGCTTTTTGTAAGATAATATTTGTTTGACAAACCGCAAGTCAAAATGTTTTTTATTTATGTGCAGTATACAGGACTGTCTCAGAAAATTAGAATATTGTGATAAAGTTCTTTATTTTCTGTAATGCAATTTAAAAAAAAAAAAAAAAAAAAAAAAAAAAAAATGTAATACATTCTGGATTCATTACAAATCAACTGAAATATTGCAAGCCTTTTATTATTTTAATATTAATGATCATGTCTTACAGTTTAAGATTAAGATTCCCAGAATATTCAAATTTTTTGAGATAGAATATTTGAGTTTTCTTAAACTGTAAGCCATGATCAGCAATATTAAAATAATAAAAGGCTTGCAATATTTCAGTGGATTTGTAATGAATCCAGAATGTATGACATTTTTGTTTTTGTAATTGCGTTACAGAAAATCACAATATTCAAATTTTCTGAGACAGTCCTGTAGTGTAAAATGATTTGAATTTACAATGAAATCCTCCAGAATCAGTTATCAATGAGGCCGTTTCTCTTTTGTCGCTTTTCTGGCGAAAATGCAGCTTGAATGGCAAAAAACCTCTCTGCTCCAACTGGCTGGATTCAGAAATGTCCAAAACCTGCTTTATAACAATATAGTACTTAATGTGAAATGATGGAGAGATGATGCTGTGTATATAGGGTTGAAGTTAAAGGAGTGATAACAATAAGCTGCTGAGAAACACTTATGTTTAGTTGTGACTGTCTTCTATAAACTATTAGTTAAATGAAATTTTACATATTGTTTGTGTTTTCAGTAATTACTTGGCTCTGAAATTGGTTCTTTGTTTCACTTGAAGTTGGTGGAGCAGGTTAAGGTGCTGGATCAGGCGGTTTCTCAAAAGTGCGGGGAAAGAGAGGAGCTGCTTGGCCATCTTAACCAGATAAAAGAAGATCATACCTCTGCCAGTCAAAACACTGAGTCCATGGTTGGCAAGATACAGGTAAGGACAAATATTCCCTCCTGTAAGAAATAAACATACGGTATGCGTGACATTGAAGTGAAACACTAAAAAGAAAAGGATATATTTATAGCATCAATGAGTTATCGAGGGATCACACAAGAAACTCAGACGAAATAAAGAAAGCCTTTTTCTTAGAAAAATAAACCCAATTTAGTACGTTTTTACTTTAAATGTGCAAACAGCAAGCAGCCGTTCTTGTTTCTGCTGAAGGTGATGTAAGGAGTGGTTAATGGTCTGGAAACTGCTATCAGTTCCTAAACACTAGCTTTTTTTAATGTTATGTGATTCCTTATATCTAGCAATAATGATAATTAACAACATCCATCTTCCATCCACTGGCACAATGAAGAACAGTGGGTTTGCCAACAGCCATAGCAGCGATGTCATTTACGTTTCCTCAACGACGGCTGTGACCTTGTGGGAAAACATGAGAAATGCATCTTAATCTTCCAGCCGAACCAGTTGAATTTCAGATTTAGTTTTCCAACTATATGTCATGCAACATCACATTGTTCAGTGCTTCACCTCCACTTTCAAGTATTATTAAGTAATATTGTGAATGTTATTGGATGCAGACCTAAGAGCCTTCATTTTAAATATTCTTCATGGAGGGAAAATGTTTAGTCTTAACTGTATTCCTCCTCTTTTCCCTCCCATCTTCCTCCAGGCTTTGGAGAGAGAGGTGAGCCTGCTCTCACAGTCTCTGGAGTCCTCTCTGCTAGAAAAAGGAGAGATTGCCTCGCGTCTGAACTCCACTCAAGATGAGGTCACACAGATGAGGATCGGAATTGAAAAGCTTCAGGTCCGCATCGAGTCAGACGAAAGGAAGAAAAAGAAGATGGGAGAACAGCTCAAAGGTAAACCTGGTCAAACTTAAAAACCAGACTGTATAATCTGATGCTTTTCTGTGAGACATTGGTCTAAATTGCATTTTTGTGTTTATAGCGGCACAAAGAAAATTCGATTCACTGCAGGATCGCATTGACGCCCTGGAAAGAGAGAAAGAAGATTTGGAGCAAAATCTGGAGGAAGCTGTGATCCAGGTATTTGATTATGGTCCCAAGAATAAACATTTCTGCATACTGGTTTTAGTGATATGCAGCTTATTCTGATGTGCTCATAACAGACTGAAACATCCAAGGCTGAACTGGAGGAGGAGATGAGAAAGGTACTTGCATATCACAATTGTTTGGGTATCTAATACTTTTTCTGTGCAAATGTGATGTGTGTTTTATTGCTTAACAGGCAGTACTGGAGTTGAGGGGGAATGGCATCCCCCCCTGAAATAAAAACGGTCAAAATCTTCCCCCCTGTAAAACTGCCATCCCCCCTTTCCATCCCTTATGTTATTCCATCAATGAATGTGGTTTTACTGCTATTTCAACATTTAGAGTAATCATCAGAAAAATAACTTATTTGACAATTTTCACTGGATTCAAGTAAATTTTCAGTTGAAAATTTGTAAGTAGGAAAATCTGCCAGTGGGATTTATCCTACAAGCAAAAAAAATCTTGTTCCAGTGGCAGATTTTTCTACTTATTTCAAGTGAAAATCTACTGGAAACAGGTGAAAATTGTTGTTTTTTCCAGTGATGAGTCTTATTTTAAGTGTAATGAGATTTTTTTACTAAAATGAGACATTTCAACTAGAAATAAGACAAATATTCCTGTTAAGATTTTGAGTTTTTGCAGTGATCCATTTTACTTATCCTGTGAAGGACAGAGTCATATTGATAAGTTCAGAAACTGTTTTTTATTGTTGTGTTTTGATGTATTTGATGTAAGCCCAGTGGATATTTAAAGCTTACAGAAGGCTGCATTTAACTGCTGCTATGTCATTCCTGCAGTATTTCTGCAGGTGTTTTGGTCAGTGCTATTATTTGTAATATATTATATTATTTGTAATCGGCACAAATTATCTGTCCCCATATGATAAAATCCACCATCCCCCCTGATTTTTTTTTTTTTACAACTCGAGTACTGCTAACAGTAAAACACAGCAGTTGTTGTAAATGCTGCTATTTAATAGTATTTTTCTAAATGTGGCTTTCTCTTTTTCATCCTCGACTCCCTGGCCTACAGGTGGAGGAGGAGAAGACAGAGCTTAGTGACAAACTGTCTGAACTCTGTGCTACACTCGACTCCCTGAAATCTGAGAAGGCTCACCTGGAGAGAGAACTAATCTCAAAAAACAGAGAGATAGAGGAGCTGACATTAGCTAAGGATGAGCTGGAAAGAGGATTGCAGAAGGCAGAGGTAGATAGAAGAAAAGAAGAGGAAAAACACAGATTTAGAATCGATGAACTTGAGAAAGGAATGAGAGAGGAAGCTGAAAAACAAACCGGCCTCCAAGCACAGCTGGAGGCCTTTAGACAGAAAGAGATGTTGCTGGAAAAGAAGAGCACAGATACAGAAGGAGAAAGGGAGAGGCTGCAGTCTGCACTGGAGGAGTTAGAGGAGGAGATGCGACGCCTGCTGAGTTCTGTACAGGAGTACCAGACGGATGCAGACAGACTCCGCTCTCAGGGAGAGGAGGGGGAGAAGGACAGGAACAACCTGAGGACCCACGTTGAATCACTGGGAGAAGAGATAAAGGCGCTTAAGGCACTCCTAACAGTTAAAGAGGAAGAGATGCATGCTTTAGTAAAAGAGAGGGAGAACGAGGCAGATCAGAGACAAGCATCACTTAAATCCATCTCATCTCTTATGGTAGAGAAGGAGCACGTTGAGACGATAAACAAACAGCTGGTAGAAGAAAAAGAGAAGCTGCAGTCGAGCCTGATCCCAGCAGAACAAGAGAGGGACAGCCTGCGAAGCACAGTACTATCTCTAGAAGAAGACAGAGAAAGATTAAATCAAGACAGAAGCGTGTTAGCAGAGGAGAGAGAGAAGCTCCAATCAAACCTCTCTTTGACTGAAAAGGAGAGAGATGAGTTGTATGAAGCTCTGTCTTCATTAAAGCAAGAAAAGATGAGAATAGAACAAGAGATACAGAAGTTGCAAGCTGAAAAGGAAGAGCTGGAGTCTTCCCTTTCTTTGACTGAAAAAGATAAGCTACGCGTGGAAGAGGAAAAGCAGAAGATTTCAGGAGAGCGAGAAATACTTCAGACAGCAGCTGTCTCTGTTGAGAAGGAACTGGAAATGCACAAGCAGACCGTCTCACAGCTCAAAGAAAAGGTATGTAAATTGCAAACAAAATAATCACCCTTTTTTTTTAAGTTTGCAATCAAAAGCTTTTTAAGGACAAATGCACACTACAAAATGTTCAGATCGATATGAAGAGACCCCACAATATTATCACACAGTGAGCACAACACAATGCTCTGTTTTGGGTTCTTACAGTTAAAATTACAGCATGTTGAGGCACCTTTTGCAATTTCAGTATAATGTACAAGATATCAGAATGAACAAATCAACATCTTCCTGAGTTGTCCATCAAGACTGACGGGCATCCACTTAACGTACAAGAACATTATGCCATAAAAGGCCACAGAAAATGAATTACAGAAGAGTCTGTATGATGACACTCAGGAAACTACAGACGATACATGCACCTGTGATTTTATTCTAATTTGATTTAATAATCCTTGGCTTGCAGGTCTCTGAGTTAACATCTTGTGCAGCTCGTATGACGAAAGAGAGAGACTCGGCCTTGAGCAAGATGAGCCTTTGGATGAAGACCTGCAAGCAGCTGGAGCAGGAGAAGCAAATGATGCTAAACAGTTCAGGTCTGAACAAATTTAACTTTCATTTTTTTCCCTTTTAAAACCAGTTTAAAGATTATGTTTCCAAAAGGAGGGTGCCACATTGAATTTTCAAGCCTGATGTATCTTAATAATGTTTCAGGAAATGGTCGGAGCTGCGAGGAGGCACAGACTGAGATAACCCAGCTGAAAACGGAAGCAGAGTTGAGAAAGAAAGAAGTGGAAGACTTGACGACAGCCCTGGAGAAAAAGAAGACGGAGTCTCAAGAAAAACATAGCGCTGCCCTCAACGAAAAGAAAGAGGAGTTGGAGGAGAAGGCCAGAGAGCTGGAGGAGACCAAGAGCAAGGTGGAGGAACTGAATGAACTTCTTGAGGAGAAAAGCAAAGAGGCGGATGAGTGCATGAATAAATACTGCAATCTGATGGTTAAAGTCCACAAACTGGAAGAGACCAATGATGCACTGAAAACACGACTGGAGCAGATCACCGTGACTCAACGTGCTAATGAAGCCAACAGCCGCCGGCGCTCAGCGAGGAAGTCGTCCTCCAGACCCCAGGATGAGAAGATGAATGTCAACGCGGAGAACCTGGCTCCCCGATCCACACCGGGGTCTCCTCAGGGGCCCTTCGCAGGGAAGCGAGGTCACGGCGACTTGAATGATAAAGACGTCGCCCACGAGGCCCTACACAATCTTACTAAGAAGATCAAAGCCCAGGCCATGACGACACCCAAACCCAAGAGTGAACAGGTGGATGACGAATTCAGGCCAGAGGGGCTTCCTGAGCTGGTCCAGAGAGGTCGGTGTTGCATCACGATCTGGAGCTACTGTTGTTTCTGTCTGCCTGTTTCTATTTTAGTTTTAGTCTAGTCTTCGGGTCAAGCTATCATTTTAGTTTTTATTAGTTTTAGTCACGTTCATTCTCCTTTTTATTCGTATCATGTTTCACTGGACTAAAAGACATTTTAGTCAAAGATTGTATCTAGCCAAACCCATTTTACAATTCAAACAAGGTTATCTTATTATTATATTATTGTTACCTTATAGACTCGGGAATACATTCATTCCAGATACAGAAGACGTTCTAATTTGAGTTTACAACATTTTTATTTTTCCGCATTTCTCCCCGTCTTTTTCGACAACACGTTGGGGTTTCTTTTCCATGTCTATGTAGGAAAGTGTATCCAAAGATGGATCTTCTTCTTCCAGCCCCAGAGCAGATCCCCGCGTGGCCGTCAATCGGTCCCTTTCTCTATGTAACTTTGTTTTTAAACCAGAGGAGAACACTTAAAAAATGGATATTAAGGATCTTTCTTGTCGTCTCGTCGTCACATCTCGTCTCGTTTTGGTCAACAAAAATGAAGACACATTTTAGCAGTTTTTATTTTGTAATCTACATTTTAGTCTCATTTTTATTCGTCTACGATATTGCTTTGCTGTATATATTTAATTATCGTTATCGTCATCGTCAAATGACCAGGATTTTCGTTGTGTCGCGTCTCGTCTCGTTTTCCTCAGGTGATAATGGTTCGTTGACGATAATATTTAGTCATATTTTCGTTGACGAAAGCAACTTTATCTGGAGCCAAACATGCTTTAACAAGTTCAGCAACAGTTTACTTTCAGTGCTTGTGTTTTCCTGATCACTCTAGACTTGGATAGAAAGTTTTTCATTAACATCATTTATGGAGAAAATATACCCTCTCTCACTTTTATGTAACTGTTGCACCTGAGCTTTTATGGATACGGGCAGTTTCACTGGGTTGGGGTGGAGAAAAGATGAAAGTTGTTCACTCCCTGTGAGATTGACCCCTCATGTGTCCTCCAGGGTTTGCTGATATTCCTCTTGGAGAGGCCAGTCCCTTCATCATGAGGAGAACCACGGCGAGGCGCAACAGTCCTCGGCTGGCTGCCAGGCAGGCTCTGTCTGATGCAAAAGTGAGCAACGTCATTATATCCCCCTTTTATTTCACAAACTGGAAGGTGGAATCTCCTGCTTAACTATTTTTCCTGCTCATCTGTTTTTTGTCTTGTGTCACCCTATCCTTCCCCAGGTTGTGGGACCCGAGTCTCTCCAGAGTCCTTCTGCTTCTGTGTCAACCCCAAACTCCAACGATAAACGTTCACACCGTTCAGAAAACGGACCAGAGCGGAGAGAGAAGCAACTTCCTGGAGAACAAACCCAAGAACAAAACTGTCAAGTCCAGTAGATTAATTTGCATACACTTTCACACGTCCCAGTAGATTGATTTGCATACACTTTCACATGTTTTATAGCACAGATTCCACAAAATCTTAGCACCCTGCTTTTTGTTTTATGCACCACGAGGATTTTAGTTTTTTTCCTGCACCTTTTGTGTTTCATGTGGTGTTTAATCACTTCTAGTTAACCACTCAGCCTTTTCTCTCCAGGTCTTACCTAATAGCTGAATGTGTGAGCAATGACTCACACTCTAAACTTCAAAAAACTGTCTTTTAACAGTTCTCTGTTCTGAAATTGCATCTTTCAAGGACCCCAACATGTTTATGTCTCTGTTGACCCATCAGGTGCATTTGTTTTTCTGTCTAAACTTATCTTTATATATGTGTTTCTTTATCTTTTCCACTCTCTCACTGGACATTCTTATTCGCTGTTGTGTTGCTGTCTTCTGTATATAAAAGTTGTGTTTTTAGTGGACGTTGTTTCCGATCTCCACCCTCTGACAGCTTCATTCATCTATCAGCCCTGTAACAGATCACCTGATAGTCAAAGGCAGCTAAACTTATCTAGATTTTCTGCACTGACTTTTTTTTTTTCTCTATTTTCAAAATATATTTTTGATTGAGGTAAAAACAAATCTTATGTGATTTGTCTTCTTAGATGTATCTAATTTTTTTCTAGTTATTTAGGCTTGTATGGATGTCAACGCTGTAAAAAGTTGATGCAAAAATGGCATTTTTAACTAAAGTTTCTACTGCTTAAACTTGTGTTCTCTGTCTTGTGTATGAGTGCGTTGTCCTTTCTGCTGTTATTTGGTACATTTTAAACAGTTACATGAATTATAAGGAGTCCGTGCAACTGGATGAATCTTACAGTACAACGTGTTACCATGGGGGGGAGAACCTGAGCTGCAGGGAGGATACAATAGTCCGGCTGTGGAAAACGCCCATTCCGCAGTTGTGTTTGAGATGCTGAGGTGGATCAGCCTAACGGTTAAAAAAATGTACAAAACTTCTGCACTGTACTGAAGTTCTTTATAATGGTGCAGATGGTGAAACTTTGATGTACAAATAATTATAACTTGCCCATGAAGTTCAGTTTCAGTTCAGTTTCAGTTTATTTGTTAGAGAGGGACAACGTACATTAAGAAACATTTTATAAAATAAAATGTAAATGTACCCAATTGTAGCCAAAAGGCTAGTTTACATTGGCAGTCCCCCTGCCAGAAATAATAGGCTAGTACCTAGTAAAAAAGATTAAAACACAAGTACAAACACATCAGCAATAACATATAACATATATAATTCAACCCTTACAATATACACAGTTCATCCCCACATCGAGTATAGTATGAATGTAGTATACACATCAATGTTCACATCTTTGATTATCGATCAACCAATTTCTAAGATTATATTTGAAGACGTATGAAATGGACTCTAATGTTCTGTGGGATGTTATTCCACTTAGGTGCTGTTTTATAAGAGAAAACTGATTGCCCAAATGCGCTCTTTCTAAAGGGGATTTTGCAGTCTCCTCTGGCTGTCCCTCTGGTAACTCTGGCTTCCCCTCCAGTAGCACCAGTTACAGAGGAGCGAAAATGGACTTGATTGCAGAGTGGGGGTGGTGCCAGGCTATTTCGAATTTTATACATTAGGCAAAAAAGACATTGAGAGGAGTCAGCTGAGGTGGCTTGGGCATCTGTATCGGATGCCTCCTGGACGCCTCCCTAGGGAGGTGTTCCAGGCATGTCCCACCGGGAGGAGACCCCGGGGAAGACCCAGGACACGCTGGAGAGACTATGTCTCTCGGCTGGCCTGGGAACGCCTCGGACCCCCCCTGAAGAGCTGGAGGAAGTGTCTGGGGTGAGGGAAGTCTGGGCATCCCTGCTGAGGCTGCTGCCCCCGCGACCCGGTAACGGATAAAGCGGGAGAAGATGAGTGAGAGTGAGTACATTAGGCAGCAGTTTTTAAAAAGAACAAGGTTTTCCCAACTTAATAGTCTATATTTTTGTAAAATTGCACAATGATGAGAAAATCTTGGTTTTCTCAAGGACTCAAGCAAGTGTGTTGATAGGGGAAACTTGGAAAACAAATTGTCAAGTTAAATTTGGTTATTTGGTATAACTGGTATACGGATAATGAGCCAAGTGGAGATGACGTCAATGCCATGACTGAGTGTTTGGCTGATTATATCAACATAATCCTCACCAGAACAGTATGGTGCTTCCCCAGTAATAAACCCTGGTTCACCAGAGACCTGAAAGGTTTGGGGACAGAGAATTATTGAGGTCAGTACAAAAACCACGGAAAGTCAAGATCAGAGACAGCAAGGAGGTGTACAGTAGAAGAAGCTCCAGCAGAAAAACTTCTTCAGATGAAGATCACAGACTTCAAGCAGGAGGATCAGATAGATCAGTGGTCCTCAACCTTTTTTCAGTGATGTACCCCGTGTGAAATATTTTTTCAGCCAAGTACCCCCTAACAAGCGCAGAGCAAAGCACTTTTGGTTGTAAAAAAAAAAAGACATAAAACAGAGCACTGTGTCATCAGAAACTGATTTATTAAACATAAAAATATTGCTGCTACACTTCAACCACGACTCCATCGTTGATCCAAGTGATTGACAGGTGAAGCCAGGTGGCATTTGACAGGTTAGGTGGAACCATCCTGGTGTGGGGGATACTCTGCGGTTTTAGGATAATAAGTTGAATAGCCTACTCCTGAAGATAAAATTCATTTTATGAATTTAGACTTATATTTTCCTCAATTATTTATGAAATATTTATTTTTAAAGGATTTTCGCACGGATGCTACTTTTTAAATGTATATTTTTAAATCTCACGTACCCCCTGGAGTGCCTTCACGTACCCCCAGGGGTACGCGTACCCCCATTTGAGAACCACTGAGATAGATGCATGTCTGGACTGAACCAATGAACTGAATACATTATTCAACAGGTTAAATTCATAAACAGGCTCAGCATCCTCCCCTCCTGCCCCCATCCAAACACACCCCCATCATTCCCGGACCCACAGCTTCCCTGTCACACCTCAGCTGTCTCATCTTCCACCTCAGTCATGGATCTTGCTGCTGCTACATCATTGTTTCCTACAACATCAGGAGGAGATGCCCCATTGTATGTTTTTGAATGTCTAAATCAGAGGCTGCCATTTAAAGACGTATTCCCCAGTTAAATCAACCCAAGCTCTATAATTACTGTGATGCGTGTGAAGTGCTCTCATTTCTCAAAATGTTATAAATTGATACAATTTTGAGTGAGAATTAAATATGTGTATATGCACCAAATGGCCAATAAAACTGGCCTAGAGGGTAAGATACGACGTCAGAACAAACTATTTTAAGTCTCTGACAAAACTCAAAATTGTCATTCCTTCCATATTTTATTTTAGCAGGCATAGATTTCAGGTCGCTGCCATCGTAACTGCATACCTAACCAGCTACTAAATGTTGAATATGACTGAAAATAGAAGCTAAATGAAACTGAATTTATTTTTCTGCTGCCATCTTGACCAGGACTCCCTGGCAGAAGAGATATTGTATCTCAATGGGACTTTCCTGGATAAATAAAGGATAAATAAAAAATAATAAATAAATACTATAGACAGTAGTTGTATCTGTACAACCTCGGTTTAATAACTTAAAATTCATTCAATCTAACTCAGATGCTGTCGATTCAACTTGCCTCTAGGTGCTTTCCAGAGACCCAGAACATGACCCCAAAGCAACTATTACATAAACATAACAAACAATGGCAGGTAAAAACTTCTGTACTGGGAGAAAAACCTTAAGCCAAACATCACCTGAAGCTGGTAGACTCAAATATCCCCTAAACAGCCCATTGCTCTTCATATTTGTAAGTGTTCTTTGGCCCCATAAACACTTTCAAGGAACTACAGTATCAAGTACGGATGCTTGTGGCATCTTTCTTTTTCATGAATCTTTGTTTTTGCAGAGAATAATTATGTTATTATTTCCAGGCTTCAATTTATACACCTTAATAATATGGATCCACATCAGTCTAGATCAGTGGTCCTCAACATTTTTTCAGTGATGTACCCCCTGTGAAATATTTTTTCAGCCAAGTACCCCCTAACCAGCGCAAAGCACTTTTGGTTGTAAAAAAAAAGACCTAAAACAGAGCACTGTGCCATCAGTAACTGATTTATTAAACATAAAAATATTGCTGCTACGCTTCAACCAGGACTCCATCGTTGGTCCAAGTGATTGACAGGTGAAGCCAGGTGGCATTTGACAGGTTAGGTGGAACCATCCTGGTGTGGGGGATACTCTGCGGTTTTAGGATAATAAGTTGAATAGCCTACTCCTCAAGATAAAATTCATTTTATGAATTTAGACTTATATTTTGCTCAATTATTTATGAAATATTTATTTTTAAAGGATTTTTGCATGGATGCTACTTTTTAAATATATGTATATTTTAAAATCTCACGTCCCCCCTGGGGTACGCATACCCCCATTTGAGAACCACTGGTCTAGACTGTTTAGAGCGTTGTTATTTCCCCTCCTACAGACTCTATCCTGACCCGTTACCCCAGGATTAGCAGGTTTACTGCATTAAGAACTCAATCTCCAGGTTCTTTTGGTCGAGAGCTGATTTGTTCCTGCTTTCATCTGGTTCCCCTGCAGGTCTTTGATCTTTGGGTTTTGGTATCTGGGATTTATAATGGTTTTAGGCTCCTAAAAGAAACTCTCCCACAGCAACAGAAGCTAATGTAAATTTCCTATTGTGTGAACCTGAGGAACTCAGTTTTGCGTCAATAAAATTGACTTTTTTCATTAGAATTACAGGTATTGATGTGAGCTGGCCTTTTCTCTAGCTGTTTTGTGAAGGCCTTGCAGCGACACATCAAGAAGAACCAAAGCTAATTTTTGAAGTGGTTCTGTTGATCACAGAGTGGAAGAGGGCAACTGAGGTTTGAACATGCACCTGGTTAGTTCATGCACGTCCCTGTCTGAGTCTCTGCTTGGCAACAGATGAGGGGAACGGAGGGCATTACTGGGTTATGGGAACGGAGAGCTGACAGCAAAGTCACACACCTCAGAGCGGATACAGTGCTGCTCTAATATCTCTGGCGGGAGTTGTTAGCGGAAGCTGCAGTGCCAGAACCAACTCTGGCCCAGGACACGGGAAATGAGGAGATGGGTCCGCTGAGCTATGTTATCACTGGCACTCAGCCTGCAGAGTGCGTTTGTTTATGCATATGTGTGTGTGTCCGTCTGTAAAACTGACAGACCGACCGACTGTCGATCCGCCTGCTGTATGCATGATTTGTCCTATTCTTTACCCAGCAACACTGTGTAAGCAGCAGCTCTCAGAGCCACAGTCACTAACAGGAAGTGTCCACTGGTGGGTCAGAACAGGACAGAGGAGAGAGTCATGATGACTGTACATGGTAAAGTAGATTACATTACATTTACATCACTTTTATCCAAAGTGACTTACAACAGAGGAAAACAATCAACCTAACGGTAAACAAAGTGGATTGCAGAGTAAGTGCAGCAAAGAGAGCATTCAGGTGTGGGTTAAGAACCAGTTTATGATAGGAAGTACTCTTAAGAGGAGAGTTATAAAGAGCTTCTTGAACATAGGGAGATATGACCCTGCTCCTCTATCAATGGCTAGCTTGTTCCACCGTCGAGGAACCAGGTAGGAGAACAGTCTCGATCGAGATCACCTTGTTTGAAGAGAGGGCAAGGCCAGTCAATGTTCTTGTGGTGAGCGCAACGCCCAGGAAGGAGCATAAACCTTAACAATTGAGTGTAAATAAACAGCTGTGGACCCTGAAATTACTTTGTAGGCGAGTGCCAACCAAGGCCCTGTCCCAATACTCCCACTACCCCTACTTTTCAGCCCTACCCCTAAATTTTGCGCGTTCCTGTGAGGGTAGTGGTGTCCCAATTCCTCTTTTCACCTAGGGGTAGTGGCTTAAACAAGGGGTAGTGGATATGAATCTGGCCCTACGGAACGAGGGTTTTCAGATGCTCACTAGTTGATCTAGGGCCAGAAAAATTTCCCAGAATGCTTTTCGTCGTCATTTGCGGACTGAATCAAAAAAAAAAATACAGCGGACATTCCTTATTTTTTAGTGAATAAAATCAATATTTTGAGTTAGTTTCTGCATAAAAATGCGTTTTGATTACATTTCTAGCGAGAAATATATATTTTACTTTCATAATATTCACTCAGTGAATGTACATAATCACTCGCTTGCCCGTTGTTGCAAAGTCTTTTTCAAACCTCGCCAGAATCAAGGCTGATTTATGGTTCCGCGTTACACCAACCATTTAATGCGGAACCATAAATCAGTTCCCGAGCCGGCAGGCAGTTTTGATCCCGAAATTTTCGGAGCAAATTTCTTAACAGGCGTAGCTGCAACTGTTAGATTTCATCTATTAAACCAACATTTATTTTACTAAATGATTTATTTCAGCCAGCGGTAATTCTCCACAGAGCTGCAGGTTTCTCCCCGGGACGACGGAGCAGGTTGACCCGGCCGTGAGCTGCTGCTGCTGCGCCCCGGGCCGGCGGCTCTTCTCCGAAAACATTGGATCAAATTTCTTAACAGGCGTTATTTGGATAAACTGAGCCCAGGTTGGAGATCTTAACAGTTACTTTTACGCCTGAAAAAATATTAAAACTTAATAAAGTGGCATATTAAAAGCGCTACAGCTGAAATTAAAACAGCTTTTGGCTCTCAGCTTCCTGATATGGTGTGACGTATGTGCAAACGTAACTACGCAGTCGCTTACGTACCCAAACGTAAACCACTGTTTCAGTGGCCTTACAACCAGATTCATGTATATTGAAAAGGTTATTTTGTATGAGGAAGTTGGTGACCTGTTTAGAAACTGCTCTTTTGATAGCTTTTGAAAAGTAAGGAAGCAGGGAGATCGGCAGAGAGATCTCACCCTAAGCAGCGTGTAGGGAGGTTTTTCTCAGAGGTGGCATGTCGCAAAGGCATGTCGCAAAGGCTGATGGGAATGTACATGAGGTGAGGCAAGGCAAGTTTATTATTATTTGTATAGCACAATTCAACAACAAGGTGACTCAAAGTGCTTCACAGAGACATTAAAACATCAAATAGTAAAAATAAAAAGCATGATTTAAGTTTAAACAAAAAATAAATAAAACAAAACAAAATAGAACAAAAAAAGAGTTTGAAAGCAGTAATTACTGACAGACAGACATTAGTTAAAAAGAACAAATTAGATGCAAGACATAAAGGTTGTAGTGCATTGTGGGAGATTACTGAAATGCAGCAGTAAATAAAAAGGTTCTCAACCTAGACTTAAAGCAACCGAGTTTCTGCAGCCCTGATGCATTCTGGGAGTTTGTTCCACAGGTGAAGAGCATAAAACCTGAACGCTGCCTCACCTTGTCTGGTTCTAACTCTGGATACAGAAAGTAGGTGTGACCCTGATGACCTGAGGGTGCTGGTTGGTTCATAAGGGACCAGGAGGTCAGAGATGTATTTGGCCCAAGACCATTCAGGGCTCTAGTGGCTCTTTATTCAATTGCAGACAGGAAGGGGGTAGAGAGAGAGAATGGGGATGACATGCAGCAAAGGTGCGCAGGCCAGGATTCAAACTTGCAACCATTGCAGGACGACTGTAGCCACTTGCTTAACCCGCTGTACCACCAAGCGGCCCGCATTCAGAGATTTATAAACCAACAGCAGGATTTTAACATCTATTCTGTGACAGACAGGAAGTCAGTGTAAAGATCGAAGAGTTATATGGTCGGCTCTCTTAGTTTCAGTGAGGACTCGGGCAGCAGCGTTCTGGACTAACCGCAGCTGTTTGATGGATTTTTTAGGGAGAACAGTGTTGCAGTATTCCAGTCTATTAAGTTTGGACATGTTTTTCTAATTCCTGCTGAGACATCAGTCCTTTAATCTTCTACCTTTAGGTGATAACAGGCTGACTTCACTACTGTCTTTATGTGGTGTTAAAATTCAGCTCTGAGTCCAGAACCACTCCCAGATTTCTGGCTTGGCTATTAGTTTTTAGCTTTACTGCTTGAACCTGAGTGCTTAATCTTTCTTCCTTGGCTCCAAACACTATCATTACTGTTTTATCTTATTTAACTGAAGAAAAATCTGGCGCATCCACTCTTTAATTTAATCAATGCATTTCATCAATGTTTGAATTGGATTGTAGACTCCTGGCAAGGTGGTTATATAGATTTGTGTGTCATCCGTATGGAGGGATTTTTGTTTCTTTATTACGCAAGCAAAGAAAAATGAACTTTCAACCAAAAATCAGATTGAGAGGAAAATTATACAAACTGTCTTTTTTTTATCGAAAGTAAAATAAAAATATCTAATTGAAATATAAATCCAAAATCTTTATTTGAAAACTTTAAAGTTTTGTTTGCAAATCTAACAGTTTTGCAAGCTTCTGTGCTGGATTTCACGGGGCGGGACCTAAACTAGAAACATGTAAGATTAGTGTTTATTGGCCAGCTCTTCACCTGCCAACCACCCATTTCTGGATACCTGGAATTCAAGTGTGAATAACTTTCTCCCATACTAACTGGGATCTGTCTTCCAGAAGACATCCGTGTGGTCCTGCAACCGTCCACCTCCTGAACTCACCAGTCCAATTCTGCCAACTTCTGAAAATAAACCTTCTTTACCTTTTGAGCCTCATTGTTGTCTGAGTCGGCTCTTTTGGGTCCATTCCCGTGACTGCTCGTGCAACTATTGGGGCTATGGCTTGGAGAGGATTGGAAGGACCTAACTAGAAGCACATCATTTCTGTTTAATAATTTACTGATCTGTCAAAAAATGAAAATTAGGCTCAAATCCTGTTTTACAAATGAGATGCAGCTCTAATTTGGGCTAGTAGTGTTTTCCTTTTTAACATGCAAAAAAACATGCAAACTTAAAGAGCCATTGGGTGAGAAAAATGTAAACTAAATGTGTAAAAACCAAGACTTATCCCATAAGTGTTGAATATATCCTACAAAAAACAAAGCAGACTGAGGTCGACTCCTCTCCTACTCTTTATATTCTTTACTAGCCAAAGAACCTGGTTTATTCAGTGGAAGAAAAAATGGAAGTAACAACTTAGTGGGACCTTTTTAAAGAATCAGACAGTGAAACATTGCATTTCTGTATTTTTTGATTCGACAGGTTAGATTAATGATATGCAATTTATTTTTGGCCATTAAATTTTCCTAAACCTAACCAAATTGTCTTTTATTGTAATTTTGAAGCAAAAATGCTCTTATTTTCTTGCCATTACATTGATTATAACATAACATTTTGTAGATTTAACTTCTGCTAAGTTAAGTTCAAAAAGTGCTAAATTTAACTTTTTAAGTAATAATGACAATAGCCTTGTCGCTCATTCATATGAGTAAACTGGAAATATTTTTTATTTTCAATTCAATTTTATTTATATAGCGTCTATTACAACACAATTTGTCTATAGGAGCTCTCCAGAGACCCAAAACATGACCCCCCGAGCAATTATTACAACACTGGTAGGTAAAAACTCCCCTAGTGGGAGAAAAAGCTTAAGCCACACAGTGGCAAGAAGAATTCCCCTTTAGGAGGGAAAAAAACCTTGAGCAGGACCTGGATCATAAAGGGGGGGACCCTCCTGCTGAAGGCCAGCTGGGCAGAGCAGGAAAAGGGAGATAAGAAAGAGAGAATGAAGAACAGAGGGAGGAGGGACACAGATATTTTGTCAAAGGTACAAAAGACAAGATATATTAGTATTAATTATCTGTGAGCAGGACAACAAATAGTTCTGTGTACATGTTACTGATACATGGTGGTTAGTTGATGTATTACTATATAAACAGGTGTAGACAGCAGACACTGAGCTGGTCAGAGGGGGGGACTGCAGGGCAGCAAGCAGCTCTGGAGGCTCGGGTCTGCATACATGCACAGAAGAGAAAAGGAGGGGGCAGACCAGCACAACAATCTACAAGAACAATGGAGAACAATTATGGTTATGAGCAGTACTCGAGTTGTAAAAGAAAATCAGGGGGGATGGTGGATTTTATCATACGGGGACAAATAATTTGTGCTGATTACAAATAATTTAATATATTACAAATAATAGCACTGACCAAAACAGCTGCAGAAATACTGCAGGAATGACATAGCAGCAGTTAAATGCAGCCTTCTGTAAGCTTTAAATATCCACTGGGCTTACATCAAATACATCAAAACACAAAAATAAAAAACAGTTTTATGAACTTATCAATATGCCTCTGTCCTTCACAGGATAAGTAAAATGGATCACTGCAAAAACTCAAAATCTTAACAAGAATATTTGTCTTATTTCTAGTTAAAATGTCTCATTTTAGTAAAAATGTCTAATTTTAGTAAAAATCTCATTACACTTAAAACGAGACTCATCACTGGAAAAAACAACAATTTTCTGTTCCAAGTAGATTTTCACTTGAAATAAGTAGTGGAACAAATTTTTTTTGCTTGTAATAAGAAGATACATCTTGTCCCACTGGCAGATTTTCCTACTTATTTCAAGTGAAAATTTACCTGAAGAGGTGAAAATTGTCACATTGTTCTGGTGTTATTTTTCTGGTGATGACTCTAAATGTTGAAATAGCAGTAAAACCACATTCATTGATGAAATGACATAAGGGATGGAAAGGGGGGATGGCAGTTTTACAGGGGGAATGATTTTGACCGTTTTTATTTCAGGGGGGATGCCATTCCCCCTCATCCCCCCTCAACTCGAGTACTGGTTATGAGATACTTGTTATTACTAACTGTGGATCGAGCTGAAGAAAGGAAAGAGAAGGAGAGGAGTGAAGGAGGGGTGATGGACCCGCTCAGTGGATCATGTTGGTGTCCCCCTGCAGCGCAGCTCTATAGCCGCTTATCTACAATGAAGCTATGTTTAAGACAAGCTGCTCTAGTCTTGTCCTGCAGCTGCAGCTGTGACTACTGGCTCTAACACACTAGAGTTTACACTAACTACAGGTTTTACTAAACAGAAACATTTTAAGTTTGGTTTTAAAGGTGGAGGTGGTGTCAGCCTCCTTAACTCAAACTGGAAGTTGGTTCTATAGTAACGGTGCCTGGTAGCAGAATACTGTCCTCCAAATCTACATTTGGAAACTCTAGGAACTACAAGTAAACCTGCACTCTGAGAACGGAGGGCTCTATTAGGAACATAAGCTACTGAATGAATCAGAGTTTAACGGGGAGTTATGACTGGAGAGACGTGGTCTCTCATGGTGATTCCTGTCAGCACTCGCGCTGCTGCATTTTGGATCATCTGGGGATATTTAGCAAATTACTTGAACAGCCTGGTAATATTACATAACAGTAATCTGGTCTGGAAGATACAAACACATGAATTAGTTTTTCTGCGTCACTCTGGGAGAGGATGCTTCTAATCTTTGTGATATTACAGGGATGGAAAAACGCTGTCTTACAAACCTGATAACTTATGATGTTTAAATGGCAAATCCTGATAAAAATAACACCAAGGTTTTGCACATTAGTACTGGAGGCTATCGCATGTCGAAGGTGAGCTCATGAGAATCAGTGTTGGACAATGGCTTTCTGACAGACTGCATCAAACTTTGTTACCACTCTGTGTAAAAGGTGAAAATGGATCCAAATTTCATCCAGTCTGTCTGGATTGGTGGAGTCCAAACTCTTAAGAGATTGTTTTCTAAACTTTTCCAAGCCTAATAAACCTAATAAACACTGCAACTCTTCAGACAGGAACGCGGTGCATGGAGTGCTGCTTGGGTATTTGCAAAAATAGTATCCCTCAGGTGCCATCAACCCTAAAGTTTCTGAAGAGTTGGTTTGAAGCCAGTTTTTTAGGCCAATGGAGGTGACATGTTGGCAGGAAGTAACTCAACCAAGCCCTGGTTAATCCAAAAATCATCAAATTGGCAGAAGAAAACAAGCCTGGCAATCAGATAGAGCACACCCAACTAAACTCGGTTACCACAAGATACCCATGTTAATTTCATTTGCCACATGTCAACCTATGACGCTAATTAGAGGTGCCTTACATTGATTCTGACTGAATCAGGCCTTGCTTCAGGTGTCTGGACCAAAACAACATCTGTCAGAGCGGAAATGTTGATGCTGGAGTCCCAGCTGGACTCTGCTGGAGTGACAGCGGCCCTCTGCCACTAGTCTAGCCTTGGCTGCAGCAGAAAAATCAAAAAGAGCAGCAGATCTTTGCAGGTTGGCCTTGAATGGGGCAAAGAAGCCTGCACTAATTCACAAGTGCATACATTTGTGGTTTAATATCTATTAAAATCCCACCACCCCAAAGCTTTCAGTTGTCGGGAATGGGAACTCTACCTATGGAGACCAAAACTGTTTTGTAGGCTATATTTTTAAGGTAAAGCTGGACATTTTAACATAGGAGTCAATGGAGATGAATGCACGATTGGCTATTTGTGCTCAGTTGATCAACTGCAGGTTTTTCAACATTTGTGGCAGACTATCAAGCTGGATGTAGCCCCTTGTTAGCAATGTGGTCTGTGCTCGACCATGAAGTGACATAGTCCAGTTCTGGGTCCACCAGAAATGGGCTGGAAGTCTATGGAACTATTATTTTAAGATGAACATTAGTATTGCAACGCAGTAAAAGTGCTGCAAATTTGTGTTTAAGCTCAATTTAAAATGCACGTGCAAAACACAAACAACAAGTACAGTTTTTCTTAGCCTTTAATTTCTGAGCTTACTGTCCTTGAAAATAGTAAACAAAACAACAAAAAGAAACAGCAATAGAGAACAAGGCAATATGTCCTCACTTAAAATCTTTTGCAAATAAAATGAAGCACATGTGCAATAAAGGTGGTGAAAGTGGGAAAAGTCCCTGTGATTCGGTTCCATTGTCTGTCACCAAGTGTGACTTATTCATACGACTCATTCCTTCATGAGAATATTCAGTTGGGTGGAAGACCAACAATAAAGAGAGAGGCTTTAAAAAGATTTGTTTTAAATATCCACACTAGCACACTGAGGATTTTAGGTTATTTTCATAGCTTCGTCTTAAATGATAGTTGATGACGATGATGATGATGACGATGACGATGATGATGATGATGATGATGATGATGATGATGATGATGATGATGATGATGATGATGATATGTTCACATTATTAAGAACAAGAAAACCCCACCTTTTCTTCTATACACATATTTTCTAAAATTAGAAATGCTTGAATTGACTCAATCTTGAAGATTTAACTTGGTATCCTTACACTAAATGTATGGTTTGTGAAGAACTTTTCAATAAATGCAAAAATAATGGGTAAATTGGGTTTATGTACAGGTTCTCCCTAATGTTTTCGTGTGGCGGTTGCTCCGGGGGTCAATGAGGTTGTTCCACACTCAGAGGCAATGGAGTTTGATCTTTTAATAGGTCTGCTATAGCTGCTCTGATCAACAGCAACAAGAACCTCCAAAGCTCACTGCAATGCTTCACTTTGGCTTTTCTCAAGAAAATCTGAAGCTGCATTTTGACTGAAGATTGTTTCTCAAACTTGAAAGATATGATGGGCTTTTCCATCGGAGGAAATATGGTGAGCCAGTGTACTGTATCTGTGTGGTGTTGATTCTAAGCTGTACTTCCTGCTTTCATAACTTCACCTCACGCATCATAAGATCTGCTGCCTTTGGATTCTCGCACTCCATGGTTGAGGAAGTTTAAACACTAAAAACTACTGAGGGGATCAGTGGCTGTGAACCCCATGAGAGAAGTGAACGTGCCGGTCAGTGTTGCTCCAAACGTGAGGGTATATACAGTAATAAAGGCAGGGTCATTTCAAGCCACATAGTTCATTTCATTTGATGTATAATGTGCTGAATATTCCAGGGTCACTTCTGAAATAAAATGGAAATGTTTAGGAACAACAACCGTTCAGCCATGAAGAGCACATGAAACCGCTAAGCTAAGGTGCATGGTGATCGTCAAAGGTCATCAATGTTGATTGATTCTACTGATGTGCATGTCCAAAAACTGTGCGGCGAGAGCTTTATGGGATGGGTTTCCATGGCAGGGCAGCTGCATACGAGCTTCCCATCACCAATTAAAGCAGCACAATGTAACTTTTAGCTTTTGTTGAGTTTGGCGGCTCCTTTGGACAAAAGCGGTAGTGCTGTACCAGAAAGAACACTACATTTCCCATGAGCACCAGCGCGTACTGCCGGAAAAATCCTGTCCCCGCCGCGTACATTTGTTTTAATGAGAGAAGACGGGACGGACTTTCAAAACTACTTTTCTGTTTTCAGCGGTTGTTTGCAGGATGGATAGCGAAGAGGTAATGTATCTATTTTTGGCTAAACAATATAATATGACGATGTTGAAAATCACTAAGTTCAACATGGTTTTATTAAGTTGTTTCAGCGAGATAATGCGCCCTACAAACTCATATGCTCTGCACCTTTTTCCTGTCACGTTTTTTAGAGGGACTTCTTCATAAATTAGTAGTCCAACATACTTACTGACAAAATTAAAAAATACTTTATAACCTGTGAATAACTGAATGCCCTTTCCTTATATTTTGCAGATCAGCCCTGCACAATTTTATACTCACTCACTCATCTTCTCCCGCTTTATCCGTTACCGGGTCGCGGGGGCAGCAGCCTCAGCAGGGATGCCCAGACTTCCCTCACCCCAGACACTTCCTCCAGCTCTTCCGGGGGGAGCCCGAGGCGTTCCCAGGCCAGCCGAGAGACATAGTCTCTCCAGCGTGTCCTGGGTCTTCCCCGGGGTCTCCTCCCGGTGGGACATGCCTGGTACAGATGCCCAAGCCACCTCAGCTGACTCCTCTCAATGTGGAGGAGCAGCGGCTCAACTCCGAGCTCCTCCCGGGTGACCGAACTCCTCACCCTATCTCTAAGGGAGCGTCCAGCCACCCTGCGGAGGAAACTCATCTCGGCCGCTTGTATCCGCGATCTTGTCCTTTCGGTCACTACCGAAGTTCATGACCATAGGTGAGGGTAGGGGCGTAGATTGACCGGTAAATCGAGAGCTTCGCCTTTCGACTCAGCTCCCTCTTCACCACGACGGTCCAGTACATCGACCGCATTACTGCGGACGCTGCACCGATCCGTCTGTCAATCTCACGCTCCATTGTTCCCTCACTCGTGAACAAGATCCCGAGATACTTGAACTCCTCCACCTGAGGCAGGACTTCTCCACCCACCCGGAGAAGGCACGCCACCCTTTTCCGGTCAAGAACCATGGCCTCGGTCTTGGAGGTGCTGATTCTCATCCCTGCCGCGTCGCACTCGGCCGCAAACCGCCCCAGCACATGCTGGAGGTCCCGGTCTGATGAAGCCAACAGGACAACATCATCTGCAAAAAGTAGAGATGAAATCCTGAGGTTCCCAAACCGGATCCCCTCCGGCCCCTGGCTGCGCCTAGAAATCCTGTCCATAAAAATTATGAACAGGACCGGTGACAAAGGGCAGCCCTGCCGGAGTCCAACATGCACTGGGAACAAGTCTGACTTACTGCCGGCAATGCGAACCAGACTCCTGCTTCGATCATACAGAGACCGGACAGCCCTTAGTAGAGGGCCCCGGACTCCATACTCACTCAGCACCCCCCACAGAATGGCACGAGGGACACGGTCAAATGCCTTCTCCAGATCCACAAAGCACATGTAGACTGGTTGGGCAAATTCCCATGAACCCTCGAGCACCCTGCGGAGGGTGTAGAGCTGGTCCAGTGTTCCACGACCGGGACGAAAACCGCATTGTTCCTCCTGAAGGTTCGAGGTTCGACTATCGGCCGTAATCTCCTCTCCAGTACCCTGGCGTAGACTTTCCCCGGGAGCCTGAGAAGTGTGATCCCCCTGTAGTTGGAACACACTCTCCGGTCCCCCTTTTTAAACAGAGGGACCACCACCCCGGTTTGCCACCCCAGCGGTACTGTCCCCTTCCTCCATGCAATGTCGCAGAGGCGTGTCAACCAAGACAGCCCTACGACATCCAGAGACTTGAGGTACTCAGGGCGAATCTCATCCACCCCCGGTGCCCGGCCCCCGAGGAGCTTACGAACCACCTCGGTGACCTCGGCTTGGGTGATGGATGAGCACGCCTCCGAGCCCCAACCCTCTGCTTCCTCAGTGGAAGGCATGTCAGTCGGGTTAAGGAGATCCTCAAAGTATTCCTTCCACCGTCCGACAATGTCCCCAGTCGAGGTCAACAGCTCCCCACCAGCACCATAAACGGTGCCGGCAGAGTACTGCTTCCCCCTTCTGAGGCGCCGAACGGTCCTCCAGAATTTCCTCGAGGCCGACCGAAAGTCCTCCTCCATGGCCTCCCCGAACTCCTCCCAGACCCGAGTTTTTGCCTCCAAGACTGCCCGAGCCGCGGCCCGCTTGGCCTGCCGGTACCTATCTACTGCGTCAGGAGTCCCACCGGCCAACATAGCCCGGTAGGACTCCTTCTTCAGTCTGACGGCATCCTGTACTTCCGGTGTCCACCACCGGGTTCTAGGATTGCCGCCACGACAGGCACCGGAGACCTTGCGTCCACAGCTTCGAGCCGCCGCGTTGACAATGGAGGCAGAGAACATGGTCCACTCGGACTCGATGTCCCCCGCCTCCCCCGGGATCCGAGAGAAGCTCTCCCGGAGGTGGGAGTTGAAGATGTCCCTGACAGAGGGCTCGGCCAGACGTTCCCAACAGACCCTCACAATCCGTTTGGGTCTGCCCGGTCTGTCCAACCTCTCCCTCCGCCAGCGCATCCAACTCACCACCAGGTGGTGATCAGTTGACAGCTCAGCCCCTCTCTTCACCCGAGTGTCCAAGACATGCGGCCGCAGGTCAGCTGAAACGACAACAAAGTCGATCATTGACCTCCGGCCTAGGGTGTCCTGGTGCCATGTGCACTGATGGACACCCTTATGCCTGAACATGGTGTTCGTGATGGACAAACTGTGACTCGCACAGAAGTCCAACAACAAAACACCGCTCGGGTTCAGATCGGGGAGGCCGTTCCTCCCAATCACGCCTCTCCAGGTATCACTGTCATTGCCCACGTGAGCGTTGAAGTCCCCCAGTAGAACAATGGAGTCCCCAGTTGGAGCACTATCAAGTACTCCTCCCAGGGACTCCAAGAAGGCCGGGTACTCCCCACTGCTGTTCGGCCCGTAGGCACAAACAACAGTGAGAGACCTTTTCCCGACCCGAAGGCGCAAGGAAGCGACCCTCTCGTTCACCGGGGTGAACTCCAACACATGGCGGCTGAGCTGGGGGGCTATAACCAAACCCACACCAGCCCGCCGCCTCTCACCCTGGGCAACTCCAGAGTAGTGGAGGGTCCAGCCCCCTTCAAGGAGCTGGGTTCCAGAGCCCAAGCTATGTGTGGAGGTGAGCCCGACTATCTCTAGCCGGTATCTCTCAACCTCACGCACAAGCTGCGGCTCCTTCCCCCCCAGCGAGGTGACATTTCATGTCCCCACTGTGAGGGTTTTGGTCCAGGGATTGGGTCGTCGAGGCACCCCGCCACGACTGCTACCCAACCCACATTGCACCGGCCTGCCATGATCCTTCCTGCGGGTGGTGGGCCTACTGGAAGGCGGACCCACGTGTTCGTTTCGGGCTGAGCCCGGCCGGGTCCCACGGGCAAAGACCCGGCCACCAGGCGCTCGCCTACGAGCCCCAACCCCAGGCCTGGCTCCAGGGCGGGGCCCCGGTGACGCCGATCCGGGCGACGTAACGGTCCTCCGATGTTTCCTCTTCATAACAAGCTTGTGAACCGCTCTTAGTCTGGCTCGTCACCCAGGACCTGTTTGCCATGGGAGTCCCTACCAGGGGCGAAAGTGCCCCGGACAACATAGCTCCTAGGATCACTCGGGCACACAAACCCCTCCACCACAGTAAGGTGGCGGTTCAATTTTATAGTTCTCAGGAAAAATACTAGAACCCAAGACGAATCCCCTGTATGTGAAAACATGATTCTTATTGAACATAGAACTCTACATTTACATTTGTATCATAACAATTCTGTCTCTCTTGTCGGACATCCCTCCTCGTCTTTCAGCTCATGTCAGCGAGTGAACGCCGGGCCAATGTTTATTCTTGTCCGGGCATTTGTTTTTATTTTTAATTTTTTTGTCCGGGCATTTAGCTTGTTACTCTCCCGCTTTCTTTTTTTTCGCCTCCTCCGATAAAACTTTTATTTTCTTCATTCTTTTCGCTGCTTCAGCCATGATACCAGCTCCTGCTGAGCTCTGCGCTCCACGCCCCGCCCAGCTTTCGTCTCGACTACGAATCGGGAAGGAGGGGGAAGTGACGTATGCCGTAAAGCAGTCAAAGCCGTAAAAAATTGTAGTTTTTTAGTGTGGAAGGGTTCCTACCATGCTCCTCAAAGTCACATAGTGCCAGTGAAGGCGATACAGACCCCTCAGACCATGACAGAGGTGTCATTAAACCTGTTGTAAGTTGATGTACCATCACAATGACTCTGGAAATATTATATTAAGGTGGACAAGTTACATAGTGCTGCTTTGAATGGACTGTTGTAAAGCATATAAACACTGGACTTTAGAGCAGTGGAAGCATGTCCTTTGGAGTGATGAAATATGTTTCTCCAAAGGAATATGGCATCCCATGAGTCCTTGCACCATCCCACCTGACAGTGCCCCTGCATGGACAGTCTCCACTACAATAATATGTGGCTTGTATTGGTAGTTGCACAATTAAAGCAATTGAGATTAATGACTAAACACTTCTCATAGCAAACAAGGAGATTAAGTAGCCAAACATATCAAATTAGATGTTTCACTTGCTGGAAGCCATGTTGAACTGAATGAAATTCACATGCATATAGTGGTTTGAATGGATTATTGGGATTGGTTTATGACTAAATTGTCCCCCATGTGGGGTGTGTTCTTATGATTGGCCGAAACAAGAAAGATATCTGATTGGTTGCAGGTGTTTAGAAAAAGACAGTTGTGGATTGATGCAAGTTAGGGGAGTCTCAAAATTCGCACACAAATGCAGTGAAGTCCACCGACCAGAAACCGTTGGTAAATCAGGTTATATTTGTGTGTGCATCAGAAATACATTTGCACTCTCTTTGGTCCCCGATTATTGGCTTCGTTACCTAGTGGGGGCGGGGGGGTTGTGATCTCGTAGCCCTTGGGGTTGGGGGTCGTCTTGGGGGGTCTGGGGC
This sequence comes from Cololabis saira, assembly GCF_033807715.1. Classification (NCBI taxonomy): domain Eukaryota; kingdom Metazoa; phylum Chordata; class Actinopteri; order Beloniformes; family Belonidae; genus Cololabis; species Cololabis saira. The sequence continues at coordinate 39,870,108 of NC_084588.1, read as the reverse complement.
GCGGGCCTCCGGTGGCCCCTGGGGGGCGGTGGGGGGGACCGCGGGGCCCTGTCCCTAGCCGGTGGGGGCCTTGGGGGCCTATGGGGGGGTTGCCTCATGGCGATGGGGGGGGTGGCTGGGGGGGCTCGGGCGGGGGGCTGTGGCTTGGGCGTCTCCGGGTCTCCCGGGGGGGGCTGGGCCGTGGACGGGGGGGGTCCCACTCGGAGGGCCCGGCCCTGCCTGGGTGGGGGGTGGCTGTCTGCGCTGGGGGGGCATTGCTGCCTTGGTCCTCCGTCGCTGGGCGGGGGCCGAGTGCCCCTGCGGATGTGGGGACTCCGTGACCCTTGGGGTGTCCGCCGGGGTGGCCTCGGGGGGGGGTGGGGCCGGGTCCGGGGATCGGGCCTCCCCTGACCGGGGGGTGCACGGGCGGGCACGGCGGCGGGGTGGCACCATTCCCAGGTGTCTATGTCTTATGTTGTCAGTATGAATGGGAGGATGTTGGACCGTTTCCCCCTCCGTCTGGGGGCTCCGGCGGCGCCGGGGGCGCCCGTGGAGGTACGGTGGGGCCCTGGCCCGGCTCGGAGGGCCGGCCCCCGTCTACTGGATGGCCGGTGGGGGGACGCGGGTGTCTTATCAGGTGCGTGATTGTGTGTCTGTGTCGGTGAGAATGCGGTATGGAAGGGTCCTGCCATGGAGGATTCGGGCCTCCATTGGCAGGACATCAAAACTTAATAATTTATCATTATTATATTATACAAAGATGGTTATTATTATTATTATTATTATTATTATTATTATTATTATTATTATTATTATTATTATTAGTATTATTAGTATTATTAGTATTATTAGTAGGGGTGTAACGATACACTAATCTCATGATACGGTACGATACACGATATTGAGGTCACGATAACGATACGATATTATAGCAGTATTTTTTTAACAACCTTGAATGAGGAACATATGACTGGAAAAAATTCTCTTTTATTTGAAAGACACAAAATACAAAACAATGCTGTACGTTTGCCCTATTGTTACAGTTTGTAATGCTTTATAACTGTTTAAGTTTTAAAGAGAAAGCCAGGCCAACCATTTTCCACAAACTGAACTAAAAGTAAATGTCAGGTTTGCATTATGCATCTTCAGTAAACATATTTTGCCACAAACTGAATAGTTTCTCTCATGTATGATTTGACTTTTTTTATTTCTAATTTAACAACTAAAATTAAATAAATAAATAAATAAAAGTAAATAAATACATACAATTTTGCATCATAAAAAAGATTGATTCATGCTCACCTTAGAAGTGAAAGAGGAGATTTATTTTTGTTAAGAAGTTTATTTTGGTAATTCAGGGTTCATTATTTTATAAATATATTCTTTATATTCTGATGTAAATCAGGGACTATAATGACACTAGTCAGTTTATCTGTAGTTGTTAATATGTTTTAGATTGGGCGGAGTGATACAGCACTATGTTCTGTGTTGACGTTCTAAAATCCTACACTGTTGAGGGACATTAAAGTACACTGGAGCTCAGCAGAAGTTGCCCGCGTGTTTATCCTATTCACGACCCAAAAAAGGTTTAATTTAATAAGGTAAGGCTTAACTCTACACCAGCCTTACATAAGTAAAAGTTCAGAGCTCAAAACGGGACCACAAAACGGGACTAGTTTCTCCTGAGCGGAGTAAGATTTTGGTCCGCGGGTCGAGGTGCGGTCGCGTTCTGATGCACGTTTGTAGTCAACACAATAGATTAATATTAATAACCCAATATCGCGATACACTTTGTCATCTCCACGACACGTATTGTGACGTTTTTGTATCGCGAAATTTCGTGGCACGATATATTGTTACACCCCTAATTATTAGTATTATTATTATGTATAGTATATCATATTATTATTAGTATAGATATCGGATAGGTGAATGGATGAATGAATGGGATGCCTGGGTCTGGGGCCCTCCGTTGTCGGGCCTGCACGGGTGTCGCCTTGTTGGGGGGTTCCCTCTCTCCGGGCCCGTCCCCGGTCCCCCCCGCTGCCTCTGCGGCGGGGCGCCCCTCTGGTCTTGGAGGGCCACTTCGTGGGGGGCGCGTGCGCCTGCCCGCGTCGGCGGCCGGGGCGGCTCTGTCTCTCCGGGCAGGCTGGCCCCCTGCCGGGTGGGGGTCGTTGGCCTGAAGGGTGAGGGCCTCCTGGCCGCGTGTCCGGCCCGGACCGGGTGGCCGGGGATTGCCTGGGTCGCGGTCCGCCGCCGCGGGATCCCTGGCTGCTTCTTCCCGCGCCGTGGGGGCCCCGCCCGCGGGCCCCCTCGGCCGCCGCCGGGGGGGGGGGGGGGGGTCCTCGCAGGCGGTGGGTTGCCTCCCTCCTACTTCTCCCCTCTGTGGGGTTGCTGGTGGCCTGGGTTCCGGGCTCTTCCACACACACACACACACACACACACACACACACACACACACACACACACACACACACACACACACACACACACACACACACACACACACACCCACACACACACACACAAACACACACACACACACACACACACACACACACACACACACACACACACACACACACACACACACATAGTCACTTAGTCATACGCATATACACACACACACACACACACACACACACACACACACACACACACACACACACACACACATAGACATACACACTGGCTTGTTCACCTGCATGCTGGCTCTCTAGTTTTTGGGTTTAGGTAGCGGTAGCGATAGCTTAGCTCAGACTGCAATCAGATCTCAAGATTTAGGTCGATTGCTGTTATTGTTTTGGTTGGCTCCGTGCCGGTTTCGTGCTTTGTTTGTGGTCTTTTGTTGCAGATTTCCAGTGCTTGACGTGTGTTTCCGTGTGTTCCTGCTTCCTGGATTGGCAGTGGATGTCGTCACCGCCCCCCCCTCCCCCCCCCCCCCAAAAAAAAAAAAAAAAAAAAAAAAAAATCACTGGGTTTGTATGTGTATATTTATGTATGTGTACGCATATGTATGCGTATATATATGTATATATATTAAATATAGTAATAATGCACATATATATACTTTTGGTTTCTACCATCATGGTATCAATCATTAATATGTGTGCAGACAAGGGAAAAAAAACAACAAAAAAAAAGAAATACATTTGTATATCATGTTCTACGCACGTGTGAATTTTCCTTGCATTTGCAAATCACCTGTGCCTTTGTGAATCTTTTCCTGTGCATTTGTGAATCGCCCACACAGAACCCTGACTACACACCATCCAACTTCAGTACCTGATTTCCTCTCAGAATTAGTCGGCAGAAATGACCACAGAAACTATCCAAAAACTTGTGGTGAGACCCCCAAGAAGAATGGCAGCTGTTATAGCTGTAAAAGAGGGACCAAATCGTATTAAAGTATGTAATCATTGCACTCCCTGTTCATATAAAGGTCAGGCATCTGATTATTGTCGATATAGTGTATTTTAGTTCCATCAATTTCTGCTGCTGCTACCTGCTGTCTGGCACCTGCCACATGCACACTTACATATGAAAACATGTATGCAAATAGCTACATAGTTTAACTTACTTTTTCAACCGTATACTTATTTATTAATCTTTTAACCTTATGTATATTTATTCTTGAACTTTTTTCACAGTAGCGCAGAAAAAACTGTTCAATTACCATGTATGTCTGGAACAGCAGGAATTTCACTTTTATATTTAAAATGCTGCTAAGTTACATGACTTAGATAAATATTACATGTTCAAATTGGCAAGCTGTGGCCATAAAATGTTCTGGGAAGTGAATGTGGAAAATGATCCTTGAATGAACAAAAGACTGATGATGCTCAAGTTTGCAGGTTCAGGAGTATTTGTTTATTTGTTTTGTTGTTTCCAGGTGTGTTTATTCACCTTCATTTAGAGCTGACGCTGAGGATAATTATTGAGATAATAATATAATATGGCTGCATGGTCGTGTGGTGATTGGGATTGTTGTCTTGCAGTGCCAATCCCACCTGGAGCCTTTCTGCGTGGGGTTTAAATGTTCTCCCGGTCAGTATGATTTGTTTTGTGGGTTTTCATATTTCCTCCCACAGTCCAAAACATGCATGTCAGAATGGATCCATATTGTCTGGTACAGGATTGACAACCTTGTGTGCCCACATTGTGTTCATGATTCATAATTTTTCAACCTGTTAAATACAACAGCTATAGAAATAGAAAATTATCTTACTTCAATAGAGGATGCTGCTGCCTAATCAGAGGTGTCAAGTAACAAAGTACAAATACTTTGTTACCTTACTTAAGTAGAAATTTTGGTTATCTATACTTCACTGGAGTATTTATTTTTCAGACAACTTTTTACTTTTACTCCTTACATTTTCACGCAATTATCTATACTTTTTACTCCTTACATTTTAAAAACAGCCTTGTTACTCTATTTCATTTCGGCCTTTAGAAAAAAACTATCCATTTAAATTGCATCATCCGGATAGAGTGAATTTGGTTGTGGTTGTTTCAGATGTTCTTGTCCAGTTTTGTTCTTACATCCGTTGCCCTCAGATTCCTGCAACTAAACTTGGATGTACATTCCAATAAAGGTTAGGATAAATGATAACATGCCTCTGAAGTTTGACTTTTTGCACCATTACAATACTTATAGGCAACTAGTCATATCTCCTGCTCTCTGAAACACATGTTAATGCTCAATAGTACACATATATGGTTCTTTAATATATTTGCATTATACTAAGATGCATTTATTTTCAATGGCTTTTGTCCTTAATGGCTTTTTCTCCCTTACATTACTTTACTTTAATACTTTAAGTAGTTTTGAAACCAGTACTTTTATACTTTTACTTGAGTAAAAAGCTTGAGTTGATACTTCAACTTCTACAGGAGTATTTTTAAACCCTAGTATCTATACTTCTACCTGAGTAATGAATGTGAATACTTTTGACACCTCTGTGCCTAATGGACTGAGGCTTGGTTAGCAGTTTGGGCTTTTATTCCTTATAAGTTCCGTAATGGCGGTCTTATGATTAGTCTTTCTATTCAGTCATCTACTTTATATTCAATTATCAAATAATAACAAAGAAAAGACTGGACATTTTGCAAGACAGTTTTATATGATTATGGAAAACAATGCTTCAGGTAAAGTACTCTTGACACTAGTGTTTGTTATGGTTTGATTTGGTCAGGCTTAATTTTATATTTAGGTTTAAGCTTGGGTTTACTGCTGCTCTTTTACTTTTGGACTCTTGTGCCTAGATTTCCTGTTTTTTATTTTGAAAGTGTTTTCTCCTGGTATGTCATTTCCTTTGGTGTTCTATTCTGTCTTGATTGTCTTCCTTTGTGTCTTCCTACAGCTTGTCTGTGTGTGTTTGTATGTGTGTAGGTATATATGTATATATATACATACAGTATATATGTTGTGGTACCTGGGTTCCCAGTTTGTGTTCTCGTGCTCTTACGTTTCCTTGTCAGTTTTTGAGTTTTATTGGAGTTTTTGACTATCCTGCTTTGGCAGCCCCTTTTCTTCTTCAGTTTTTGTCAAAATAAAAGGACAGTATTATTATTATTATTATTATTATTATTATTATTATTATTATTATTATTATTATTATTATTATTATTATTATTATTATTATTGTTACAATTATTACGATTATTATTATTATTATTACACTTTTTATTAGTCTTGCAGTCTACATCATTTGGTTGCTTTACTCAGCACTAGTGGAGCAAAAGTTGCTCACTAAGAACTTTTTTCGAATGCCTAAATGGTTTAAATCCAAAACACTCCAGTCATAATAAATGTACATGCTACTTCATAATGGTACACGTTTAGTTTTGTGTTATTGCTGAAAAACGAGGACCACCAATGCACATTGATGGAAAACTCCCTATGGCAGCACTATGGACTAATTGATCACATGACACATATCCTACTATGTAGATCAACTAGAAAAGCAGAGGACTTTGAATTAAAGGAAACACAGAAAACACTCAAAGCCCTTAAGTTGGTTTATTTTAAAATGATACATTGTTTTAAAGTCTTTTCTATATCTGACATTAGCCGTACCAATATGATTATAATCACAATGTGACTCATGTTGTATAGTTTATTGAAAAAAAGACTACAAAAACATTAACATATGGAACAAAGAATAACATGAAAAAAACAAAAAACAGTTTAGTTATAGAAAAAATAAGAAAGATTGTTTCGTGACAAAGGCATTTTAATAGTGAAGAAGGCCACAGCTGTTCAACATAAAGGGGTTACTTATATTCAGTGTTAGTGCACAAAGCAGATATAATAAGAACTCTTCTACAGTTATGTGAAAACCTCTACTTCCCCTCAGTCTTCCCATGTCTTTATTTGTCAGTTAGCATGCTCAGAGGGAATATGTTGAAATAGTACATCCATAGATATTAAACAGTACGAGGCAAATATTAGTCTGAAATGATTAAATACTTTACATGGAGTGGATTTTAGCAGCAGGTTTTCTACGTCATTCTGACATCAGCCTTTCTCCTGCTGATCTCAGTATTCGGTATTTCACCTCCACTCTGTAATGTTCCCATATCATTGTTTTGATGTAAAATATTTTTTCCTCAATGCTTGTACATAAAGAAGGGAGTTGTGAAATTAATTGTCGTTGTCATGAATACCATATCACGACTAAAATCAAAGACTCCTGACTGAAAGAAACAATCATGTCACACTCAAAGGCTGTTTACACAAAGTGCATTTCCAATGGCAGGTGCATTAAAACCCTTGTCACGTATGTGTGTGTGTGTGTGTGTGTGTGTGTGTGTGTGTGTGTGTGTGTGTGTGTGTGTGTGTGTGTGTGTGTGTGTGTGTGTTCAGATTTTAATAATATTGTGACAATAATTTAACATTCATAATCTGTCAATGTTCATGACTTTTTTACCATCATAATCCATCATCAATGTTTTTTTTTGTTTTTTGTTTTAAACAGAATAACTTCCATAACATGTAAACAAGCCACACATAAATGCTTTGTCTTACATATCCATAAACACTTGATTATATCCTTTTTATCACACAATTACAGAAGCAATGTCTTCCAGCGTTCCTGGTATGTGGCAATGGGTAAAGAGTGAATTTATATTTGACTAAGTTTCCTATTGCTAGAAATGAAATGAAGAAAATTTGATCTTCAAGTCCATGTTCAGTTTCTCAGGAACATCTGAAGTATTCGAAACATTATGTTTGACATACCTGCAAAAAGTAATGGCTGAAACAGTATGTCTTGATAATGATGACAAAGATTTTAACTAAATGACTGAATTACACGTATGATTTTTTTAATTTAAAAAATAAAACAAAAATTCTGCCCTTAATACCACATAGTTTGTTGTAGTTGTACGTGTTAGTTACTTTACTGTAATATGCAAAAGATAACTTACAGAATAGAAACCTCACTTATATGTGCTAATTGATTCAAAAGAAATAAGCAAAAAAGTTTCAGATAAAAAACATGAAACAAAACGTGCTTTTAAATTTGTACACGATTGAAATTGCAAATCTGTTTTCATCCAGTGAATCACAGAAACAATACAAATGGGAGCTCAGTCCAGAGATTCTCCCTGTCAGAGACGTATAAACTCTCATTATCATCATTACACCCTACAATATAACCAACACCCCCTAAACAGTCTCAGTGGACAGTGATACATTGATTGTTATCAACAATCAGATAAAAAACAGTATGTGGGTTGAATCCCTAGTTTGATGCTCAGTTGCAGGTCATACTCATCTTTCTCTATAATAACCCCGTCTATTTCTAAAATGGCTGAAAGAACAGGTTTTCAAGCTCTAAAGATGTGCAGTAAAAACCATCTCCACACTCATAAGAATATAAAACGGTGAATTTCTGCAAACACAGACAGGCACTGTGACACACCGTCCAACTTGTCAATATCAGGTCCTGAATACTTCAATCTCTTATAAAATATGCTCAAAATACATGCTTTGTTGTATTTTTACAGGTGATCCCATTATCAATTAAAAATTTTGGCTGATGTAGGAGATTTTGGTTAATAAAACCAGATTTAAAAAAAGCTCTGCTTTCTATGTTCTACGGGATTTTTGTCTTTCTCATGATGGCGAGATGGTGAAGTGATAAATCCATTGCCAAAAATCCATTGAAGAGCTTCTGAGCATGGCTTTAACTCCTCTGACATCCTTGTAGAGGGATAGATATGTCTGTCATGGAGTGACAAACACTGGAGTGTCATTAAGTAATTTGAGAGTGTAAACACTCGAACGCTGATACCACAGATGACGACAGTTGGAAGGGCCACAGAAGGATTTTTCTACTTCAAATGTTCAATGATCGATATGTCCCCTTGTTCTGGATCCAGCCCATTTAGGAGAAAACTGCCATTTCTAGCCATAGGTGATGTCGAGCCTTGCATCCCAAGCTCCCTGTCGTTTTTCTCGCGTTCGTCATTGACACTGACCGACGTGTCGCGCCGGGGCAGAGTGAGCTCAGGTGCTGAGCTGAAACCCAGCTCTGAGGACAGTTTACGTTTAATCGATGCAGCACGCTGGAACTTATCATAGATCTCCACGCTGACACGGCGGCGGGTCTCTTTGAACTCTGCCGAGACATTAGCCGTCCACTCTGCAGCGTGTGCTCGGATCTCCCCCACCTGCAAGGAGATGGAGACGGAGCGGTGATTAGAGCTGCAGTAAGGCTGATGAATGGTGACTGGTTACAGCGGTCTGTGACAACTGTTATGCAAAACCAACAACTGTTTTGATGAAATAATAGACATTAAATAGACCAGAGTAAACCTTTTCACCTTTAGGGCTACTAAAGTAGCAAAATGACCTTTATATCGGGCAGAATATTAAAGTTGCATCTGTCTTAGCTTGGCTCTCTACTAAATCTTCCACCTGACTTAAATCCTGCTGAGGACATGTGTGCCCTTCACAAGCATGGCATTTACAAGTGAGAGATGAGAACACATCTCTATGCATAACAATAAAGAAAACGTAGTCACTGCATCAATAAAAAGAAAAAAATAAACTGATAAACTCTGCCACCGGAAAAACATATTCTCTACTAAAGCCTGAATATTGATATTTTTGAAAGGCAAATGTTGTTTACATGTCCCTGAAAATATCAATCCATAGGAGAGGAAATGAATCACGGTGTGAGTGCAATACGACAGATCAGGAAGTCAACTCAATTACATTAAAACTATGTATCTTTATTTAAACAGGACTGCACATGGGATGCATTCCCTCAACCACGGTAAATTTGAGATATGCACGCATTACGTTGCAGAAAGAAATCTGACACATTACTTTTATTGCACCTTTAGACCAAAAGTAATACAATTATAACAGTATTTTTTTTGTAAGATTCACAGCACAGACATGTATTTAAGGTGCTCGCTTTGGTTTGTTGATATCATCAAGGCGTAAATGATACCTGTGCACCAAATTACCATTGTCTCTGTTTTTAACTATATTAAGCTGACCAACAATAAGAAAATAAACACATATTTACAAGCTGGTGAGCTCTCAGCAGGACTTCAGCATGAGAAACCATGAGGAGTCGACACACACACACACACACACACACACACACACACACACACACACACACACACACACACACACACACACACACACACACACACACACACACACACACACACACACACACACACACACACACACACACACACACAGCTGTCCTTATAAGGACATTATATTGAATTCCTTCCTCCAATTCTATGTCAAGAGGTTTGGGGATTTTTGCTTAAGCTGTTGCTCCTGTGACTTGTTAGCTGGATGGATGGATGGAATTATTGATTGATGGATCTGACTTTCAATTACTGTGTACAGTGTAACAGAGACCCCAACCCTAATGCCTTAACGTTTATACCTTACCATAACTGTAATCTCAATTAAAACTTTAGATCTATCCCTAACCAGAACACCATAAATGGTATTCTGCCTCAATAGGACTGGGTCTTTTTTTTTCATTTAAACTACTGGTACCACTAAAATCCCTCATTAGGACAGAAAAGATCCTAATGAGGAAACAAAAACAAGAACACATACACAAAGTCTCTCAAACATCCCCCCAGCTGCAGATGAAACCTTGTATCACGCCAATATCACTCATTTATGACTAACTAAGGGGAGCATTTGTCGTCTCATTGTCTCATCATGTTCTTGCTAAAAATGCATGTCCCCTGACTCTTAAGGTTAACAACCACCTGTGATGTATCTCGTATCTCAAAATCTTCATTCATGCTCATCAGTGAAATCAAATTATCAAACAACATAAGCTCTATCTTTGTAAAGGAAAACCTCAGGGCTTTTTTCTTTCTTAATAAAGGGCTGAAAACCTCCAAATATTAACAAGTTAATTATTTTCCACAACTTTTGCTATATTTATACCTGCAACAGATCTATAATAGTTGATGAAGAGCTATACATCCAAAATGTAAAAAAGGTTACAGAAACAAGCTGTAAATGATGGAAAACAAAGTCACTGAGGGGGGATGAGTTCTTACCTCTTCTTTTGTCCGCTTAGAGATGACCCTGAGCCAGTCTCCTATCATGCTGAGGATAGCAGCAAAGTAGGCCAGGCCCACCAGAATCCAGAACCACACGACTGGTTTATAGTAGTCCAGGTACTCAATTTCTGACCCACCTAGAAACGGAGTGATGGTGAGATGCAGCGACAGGATGCAGAGAAACTCACGTGTACAAAAAAATGTGTATTTGATAATTCACCTGCCACAAAGTCTCCAAACCCAATGGTAGTCAAGGTGATGACCACAAAGTAAAGGGACTCCAGCGCAGACCAGCCCTCAATGTGTTTGAAGATGGCTGCCGGGAGCGCCACAAACAGCAGACAGCCAAACAGCACAAACAGGAGAGTAGAAATAACCCGCACCTTCGTCTGGCTGATGTCCCAGTGCTGCAGGGGAGACACAACAACAGACGCTCTGCTACTTGAATAGTTTAGTCCTAACTAAACTAGTCTTAATAACATGATACAACTTTTTTTTTGTTCAGGTCATGATTTAAAAACTCTTGCTAAATGTATAGAAAAGGAAATGGTGAAATTAAAAAAATGGTTTGATGAGTTGAAGTTGTCTTTAAATTAAAAAAACCATTGGCCATTCAAGAAGAGAGACAAAATTATCACTTACTTTAGAAGGAGTTTTAATTGATAGAGTATCACAATTTAAGTTTTTAGGCGTTATTATAGATGAGAAATTGACATGGAAAGCTCATATAGCTCATGTTAAAAAAAAAGTGTGCAAAAATATTTTTGTTTTGAATAAAGCTAAGTTTGTGTTAAATCATACAGTAATGAGAATTTTATATTGTTCATTAATTTTGCCTTATTTAACTTATTGTGTTGCAATCTGGGGCAACACATACCCAACTACTATGAATCCTTTATTTTTGTTACAGAAAAGAGCACTTCGAGTTATTTACGATACGCATTTCAGAGAACACACCAACAGATTATTTTTTGAATCAAGATTACTGAAACTCGATGATTTGGTTAAGTTACAGACACTCACAATCATGTACACAGCTAAATGTAAAGCATTGCCAGAAGGCTCTTACAATACTTGTTTACTTTCAGTTCAAATAATGAAGAAAGTCATAGAAAATTTAATTTTAAACATTTATTTGCCCGAACAACATTAAAGCAGATGAGCGTTTCAATTGTTGGAATTAAGTTATGGAATTCATTACATTATGATTTAAAGGGCTGTATAAGGAAATTTAAAGAGAAAAAAATAGCAATGTATGTATGAAATAGTAGATTTATAATATATGCGTATGGAGACAGACAAGTTATCTTTGATTTTTTTGTTTTTCTTTCCTTGTGATATTAACTAAGTAATTGTGCAGACCATCTGTTATTATTGTTCAATTTTGTTTTGAGGGAAGGGCAGGTATAATAAGATTTTCTTCTTCCTGCTCCTTTCTGGTTATGGAATATGGTTTTGATTGTGTTGTCATTTTGATTGTGTTGTCATTTTACTTGTTTGTTTCTTTTGTTTGCATATTTCCATGATCGGAATAAATAAAAATGAAATGAAATGAAATTAAATGAAATAAGTGAAACATTCAAATTAAGGCAAGATGAGCTTGTGTAGAAGTGAGTAAGAGAGTGGAGGGGGAAATACCACTGGTGGTGATGTTTTACACCACTTTTAAATTAAATGTTAAGCTTTGATGGGTGTATTGATATGGTATTAAAGTCAATTAGCAGCTTTAGAATGCATAACCTTGTGATCAATACAGTTTAAAACATTTCTGGTTTGTGGAGGCATATCATAATTGAGGACCAGCTGTAAATCACAAAGCATCCAAAGGAAGACAAAGCAACCTGAAAGTATAAGCTCGAACTGCATTATTCAAAGAAACGGCCCCTTGGGTGCTGCATAAACAAAAAGACTTCCACCGAGGATAAGACTTCAGTCTTACACAATCTGTGCAGACCACTGAGGCTTTTTGTAAATACACAGCGATTTTTTTTCTTTCCACAATCATGGTATCCATTAGTGACTCCCCCAGGAGCTCTCGGAGCAGCAGAAGGAGAAAATCATTCTTAACTACATTTCTGCATTCAGATTTCTGGCTTCAGATTTTGCATCAAATGGTTCAAAACTACAAAACAAAGTAGTCAGCTATGTGAAGTTTGAAAAGCTGACCACAAATTGAGTTAGTTTTGATGTTTTTGATATTTTCTGGGTTCTGATGGCTGGATGCAACACAAACAGCATCTTAAATTCTGTATTGGCTTCTAAACAAAGTCTTAACCCAGGAATATTGCATTTCTACATTGTTTTTCTTTATTAATTTTCCAACAACGAAATTACTCTTCAAGAACATTGGTTTTAAGCATTCTACAGTATTTCCCATTTAGATGGTTTAACTATTTTAGAAAAATGTTAAAAAAAACAAAACTCATGTGTGATGGCCAGTGATGTCATTCACTGCCCCTAAAGTGGCTCAGCCTGCAGAATCTTCTGCTATTTTAAACTGCTACAAACTCATTAATTTGTGGTCTGGACTTATTAGTCCTGTTGAACAGTTTCACAAACTCATGCTACACAGTAATCATTTTTAACCACTAAGGCTTTGTACAACTCATTGATGAGCTGAAAGTTTATCAAGAAACACAACAAAACCAGGATGATAGAGTACTTGAACTGACTTAGACTATATATGTATAGTGTAATGTAAGTATGCTATAATGTAAGATTTATTTAGTGTCTCACAAGTGGGTCGGTAATTAGATAATGTTGGAGCATTTTTGTAAACATGAACTGATAGAAATGGATTGATGTGACTCAGTCACATTTGATGACAAAAATCTTGTAAAGCGGTTTGTGTAGCAGTTTGTGATAAATACCTGTGTTTGTGCACATGTACATATATGTGTTACTTCAAACTCACCATAAACATTTTCTCCACTTTGGCAATGCCCTTGCCAAAGATGGTGCCGAGCTGATCCCCTACACCAGCCAACAGGAAGCCAAACAGAGGTATTCCCAGCAGGGCATAGATGATGCAGAAGATTCTTCCACCTTCAGTGTGGGGAGATATATTTCCAAAGCCTCCAGAGGTAAAAGAAAATGAGAGAGGGTAATGTATAAAAACATCTGAATGATTATGGCTTTTAAATGACTATAACAACAGATGGGATCCTGCTGACTGATGTAACATTGTGGTAAAAGACACCAAGTGCTCCACATGAAGATATTTTTGTTACATAAAAAAGGAAAAGCCAACTGCATTTATTTATATTCAAGGAGCCCAACACCTGCACTTGTTGAATTAACTACTGCTCAATACCCTTTGTTAATGTGTTTTGAAGAAATACAATCAAGGTAATCAAACCAACAGAAACTGATTCATTAAAAGTGATCAATAATGAGATACTGACAGGATACACAACTATTCAAAGATACAAGCACATTGTAATTGTAAGGAGATGGTATGTTTGCAAATTAGATTTTTTTACAACAGAAATTCAACTTCCCACTGCTTCAGGTCAACATCACTGTTGTGTAATCAAATATCTGCATTCAGAGGACTCCGTAGACTAAAGCAAGAACAACTAATTCACTACACTAGACAGGTGAGTCTAATGTTTTGAATACATAAGGATATACGTAATAAGAAGCACACAGGGCAAGCTTGTTTACAATGACATTTATACAATGTTTTCTCAATTAAAACTGTGTTTTGTACCAATGGTGGTGATGACAGTCCCAGCAAAGAAAAAGGCAGAGCTCAGGTCCCACAGACTGCTGTGGTTACCAAGTGTTCCTGCAGGATTCACCCCAGAACGGATAGCAGACACAACTTGCTGAAGATGAAAAAAGAAAGACAAGGAGAGAAGTTACCGCATGGACACTTTTGAATTTAGTTGAACAACATGAAGTGCATGAGTGTTTTCCTGTAGATACATAGATAGAGGTAAATAATTTATAACTGTATATGGTAGAGGAGCAGCACAATATGTTTTTTATGAAATATGGAAATAGTTGATGTGAGGCTTGAGGTGGATGTGATTGTGACAGAGCAAGAAAACCTGAGCTGTTAATGAGAATGCCTTATAGAAACATGGTGTTCGTGATGACCCAGTAGAGCTTCTTGGTTCAGAAATGAGAGTAAGACCAACAACTGTGGTGTAACCAACAAGTGAAACATACTTCCCTTGCTGTTCTTAATGTATGCCTGTCAAGCTGAAGGAGCTGTCCATGGTGCTGAAACCTCTGCCACTACGTTTCAATCCAGTTTCTCTAAAACATGCAGAATTGTCAACGCTTCAAACTTAAGTTCATAAATGGTCCAGCCAGAGACCTCTGTAATCAGGTCACAAGTTAATGTGATCTGGAATATGATCTTTGTTAGTCCTCATAAATGTTCACGTATGTTCTTTAGTCCACCAAAGAGGTGAGAGAGTACCATACCAGTTACATTTATTACAAATGCTTAATAAGGATCTAAATTAATGTGTTAAATCAAAAATGTAAGTCAAGAAAGTCTAGATTGAAAATGTTATCCTTTTAAAATGTGGGTAACGTTGTGAAAGTGTCTCTTTTCATCCAAAGCTACAGCATGATCTTTCAACGAATCAAAACAAGATTGGTTTCAGTGAAAATATTGAAAGGAAATTAAATTAAGTTAAAATTAATGAAAAAAGTTGTAGTAATTTATTTTGTTCAGCTCATGTCGCTTGTTCAGAACCTTAAACTTCAATTATCTAAAAAGCTTATTTATGCTGGTTAACATTCATCCATACATGAAATCATTTGTTCTTGACTTTGTAAGCTATAAGGACTGGCTCACCAATCTGAATCTGATATATAGTGAATGTGCATCTGTATTTTGTGCTCAATATTACGATTATTTATAATGTGAGGTCGGGCTCACCTTGACCAGCTCCTCCAGCTGGCTCTGATTGACACAGGAGTGTCTAGACAGGAACTCCAGCTTCTGGGACAGGATAGTGAAACGCTGGGCACTAAAACAGAGAGAAGTATTTGCTGCTCTATGTTTTAAAAACCCACATTTTGTCAGAGTGGATGAAGAGATGGCTGCAGTTGGAGAATGATGAGGCTGGCATCTTTTAAACTAGGCTATGCTGATTTGGTTTAAAGGTGTGTTATTAATTCTTGAGTAACATTTTCAACCACAACATTAAAACCAGCACCATAAAAGTGTGTTAGTTGGGGAAATCTGTGTATGTTCTCCAACAGAATGCTGCATTGTAACAAATCAATCAGTGTTAGTAAATGTTCATCTGTCAGCAGTTTAATGTTGTTGTTGATCAGTGTGTCATACTCAACCACTGTTAAAATATCAAAATGGGTGATCATGATATATTTATGTTCTCTAATGGAGCTAGTGTTTAGATTTTTCCACCTGGTTAATTAAAATAATCTAAGTAAAATAGTCTCATCTGTCATTTAATAAAGAGAAACTTATTCATATGAATGACTTGGTTCACCTAGGAGATCACCTGCTGCCACACACCTTGCTATCCTGCAGTAAAGAGATTGAATTTTAGAGGCCAAATAACTGAGAACTGTGGGACTTCAGAGGTTCCTGTACTTTACCTGGATTCATAATCAGAATTTGCAGCATCGTGCAGTCTTGTTTTTCATTCAAGTGTCATAAGGTTTTAATACCTTTATTCGTTAATCAGTATTCACAATATTAGTGAAACAGTAGTAAAGACTAAAATAACATCCATATTGTGTTAAAGATAATTATGTTCCAGTTAGGATTTATTAAAAAAAAAGAAGAAAAAAGCTGGACTCTTGAGTTACAGTTGAATGTAATTTAATACACGATTAGTTTCATATTTCATTTATGTTGATAGGTTTGGTTAAATGTTCTGCTACCTTAAATAAACATTCTGAGTAAAAGATATTATCAGAACATATCAGTGTGAACAAAAGTAGCACATGGAATATCACAGCTTGAATGCAACACACTGTACTTTTTGGTGCTGTATTGCATTCATGAATTGTTGGTGCAACAGTTTTCAGTTGAACTCTGAACTGCCTGAATGGTGTTATCTACTTCAGGTGGACAGAATAACAGAAGGGCAGATGCCTTTAACCTTCCCTACCTCTCGTGAGGCTGCTCCAGGGCTCTGAAGACTGCTGCTCCCATCACCAGATACATAACCACCAAAAGAAAGATGGCTGTCACTGTCTTCCACTTCATCACTGTGGCAACCATCTGCAACTCAACCATATACAAACATAGAATATCCTAAATTAACTACACAAAACTTTTAAATGGATATTAAAAATCCCATTGGTGACTTTGGCATTTATTTAATTACTCACCTCACTTTCCTCCCGAGGAGTCAGCGTGATTGGCTTTGTGGAGAAGGAGAGGCGGGGCTTGGTGTTGTGAGTGGCGGATTTAGGGTCCAATAAGTCTGGAGCTGCCACTGTCAATGAATATGATAGAAAATAGAGTTTTTTCCTTTATTGTTCTCCCATGAACTTTTGCCCTGCCTCCCTCTGCATACATACTGACCCGGTCAACACATTTGAGTTATCAACTTAAGAAATCCTTATAAATAAATCACCAACACAACTTTTAAGTGCGCACTGAGTGGTGCCCACTTAGTAAGACATTGTGTGCAATATGTGTGTGTTCATGTGTGTGTGTGTGTGTGTGTGTGTGTGTTCTCTTACATAAAAACCACACTGAGAGCAAAATGAAAGAGGAATGTGAAAGAGAGCAAAGTGACTTCCAAACATTGGAAATTATGAAAATATAAATGTTTGGCCTGAAAAATAAGTACAGTATGCAGGGTTAGATGTTTCAAAAGACATAGTACTGTGACCTGTTTAGTCTCAGAATGAATACATTATTTTGAACATAACCCTCAGTCACAGTTGCATGTCAAACAATAAACTGAAGAAACTGAAACCCCAACTGCCACCGTAACACACAGCAGAATAAGAATTTAGTAATCTAAGTGACACAACAGTCATTTTAAACCGAACACACTCCCATGAGTACTTAGACTCAGTTCTATTCCTTTTCTGCAGGGTATTTGAAGATTAAATTGAAATGTTGAAACAACTGAATAACTCACTTCACTTATGGACACCATAAACTTTTTCACATCCTATTCAAAGTAAATTCAAATCAAGCTGAAGAGTACAGGCCACACAGTCACTGAAAACAAGTGACAATTTGATTGTTTTAAACTTAATTATTGTATTAGTTGGTAAATATACTGGACGCTAAGGTATATGCAATAGAGAAATGGGCGGCATGTCATGATGAAGCTCAATGGTCAAACAAATAACCCAAGCAAGGAAGAAACAAAAATATCTGTTCAATATGACACAAATGATTTGAAAAACAGCATGCGCGATGAAATTGAGTTTGTGTTGTTATGTTTCAAGAAAATTAAACTTTTTGCTCTTAGGAATACCTATTCCACCTATTGCACCCCCGTCCATCATAACAACACTATAGTGAAGTTTTCTGACGACACCACAGTGGTGGCTCATCTCGGGGGGGGATGAGTCTGCATACAGAGACGAGCTGGTACGGCTGTCGTCGTGGTGACGAGAGACAATAACCTCCTCCTGAACAGCTCCAAGACCAAAAGCTGGTAATTGACTATAGGCGGAAAAAGACAGAGATTCCTCCGCTCATCATCAGCGGGGATTGTGTAGAGAGGGTAGCCAACTGGTACCTGGGAGTCCACATCGAGGAGAACGTGACCTGGACTGTGAACACCTCTGAGCTGCAGAAGAAAGCCCAGCAGAGACTGTACCTCCTCAGGATCCTCAGGAAGGAGAACATCACACAGAGGCTGCTGGTGTCCTTCTACCGAGCCTCCATCGAGAGCATTATGACGTACTGTATCTGCATCTGGTACAGCAGCTGTACAGCAGCTCAGAGGAAAGACCTCCAGAGGGTCATCACCACCGGCTGCCCTCTCTCCACACTGGAACACCTCCACCACTCCCGTTGCCAGAAAAAGGCCCAAAATATAATAGAAGACACTTCACACCCCGGACACTCGCTGTTTGAACTGCTGCCATCTGGGAAACGATACAGACTCATGAAAACAAGGACAAACAGAATCAAACACAGCTTTTACCCAACAGCAATAACCACTTTCAACAAAAACAGGAGCTAATGTGCAATAACAAAAATGATTGTATGCTGATGAAGGTTCTTGTGGGGTCTGTGTGTTGATGTGTGTGTGGAAGGGTGAATGTGTCTAGAGATATATATATTCATTTTTCTTTGTTTATATTTTATATTACATTTTATTGATTTATTTTTCAGTTATATTGATATATTCTATTCCAAAGCTGCATGTAAAGTCAGACAGGAATTATTAGAGCAAAACAAAGAAAAACCTGTTTGTGGGTCAGATCAGCCGGAAACTAAATCATACTGTTGATAAAATCAGAAACATTATGGCAACAAAACAATCTGTTAAAAAAGGAAAATGGTAGACAGTCTGGCCCATCTGTGACACAAGAGCACACAGATGCGCTGCAGGGCCAATTTAGTTCCTGATGGCTTTTAATTGTTGTTACACTCTGATTTTGGCTGTCTGGTTAGAGTAGAGTAGTGAGTATGTTTATTGCAGCTGCACGATATTAGGAAAACACACAATATTCAATATCACAGTTGGAAATTGCAATTATGACTTGAGACATTTACACCAATATTTCAGTGTATGGTATTAATGTCTGTCTGCTTTGAAGCTAAAGTTGACCCCTGACACTAAATATCCAATAAAGATATGTCATGGTTATAAGAGTTAAAAAAGAGATTCATAATTAATTGTTTTCATGTGTTAAAATAAGAGAGTTAAAAAAAGAGATTAATAATGAATTGTTTTTATGTTTTAAAAGGAGTTAAAAAGGTTAAAACAATGATTGATCATCGGTTCTGTGTTCAACTGTTTTGCCTGGCCGACAACAAACAGTATCAGTGCTGCACAGTGAATTATTGAAAATGCCTGTTTGACGTGTTGGATGAGAATCAGTGTAATGTGATGGTGAACGGATGAACAATACACACTGGCTGCAACGTGTTGTTTTCGCGTCTTTTTTTTTTACTTTTATCTTTTCCCCGGCAACGGGGCGTAACAGATACACACACACTTAAAAGTATTAATTCTAGTCCAGCAATATGGCTTTATTAAAGATAAATAAATATGAAAGAACACTCTTCAGTCTTTAAACACACCGTTTCACACTTGCTTTTCCTCTAACTTGAGCACTATAACCTGGTTTTTATTTTATATTGCATATATATCAATAATATTTTATATTTTCTTTGTGTTTTATCTCTTAATGTTAGTACTGTTGGTCTAACAATTTTAGTAGATGTTGTTTCGCTGGATTATGTTAATGTGCAGCCCTTTTGGTTATTGTCAAGGACTGTATTTGGATTTCTGCCGCCTGCTTCCACTACTGCGATCCGAGCATTTAGGTCCAACACGACAAATTTGACATTCAGCTGTTTTGTCTTTGTTTTGTTTGTTTTTTAATGTGTGGATATTTCTTTTTGTGGTTAAATGCTATCTTCTGTTTCAGTTTCAGAGCTTTCTCTGTTAGAGTGGTTTGTTTGTGAGCTCTCGGTCTCTTTATTCCTGCCACAATGTAAACATTTTCAGCCTGATAAAGTACTAATACTGGATAGGATGCATAAGAATTCACCCCCCTGTTCAGTTGTCATGGGCCTGAAATCTATATTTGGAGACAAAACCCATGCAGCAGGCTGTGAATATACTTCATTCTGTTGTGAAGTTGAAGATTTTCATTTACTGTAGGGGTCAGACTGACTCACTTTTATATCCAGCCTCTAGTGGTAATTTGGGGGACTTTACATTCTTGTGCATAAACAAGAACGTGCACTTGTAAACAAAAATCAGAAGTTACCTTTTAAGCAAAATGGCTTTCAGCACTTTTAGTTTCCATTATGACTAATTTGTATATTGCTGTGTGTTGGTTCTCTGTTTGTGTGCTATGTTAAATGTTTTCATACCACAAATGTAAGAGAACAGATCTCATGGCCGTGTTGCACCTACTAGAGTGTCTGTGTATGCATGCATAAACAATCATTCTCCACTTTAGATATACCACGTGTACGTAATAAAGCGGCCAGCGAGTGTATAAACTGTAGTTTAGGTGTAAAAGGTGTGAAAGTAAAAAAAAGTAAAAGTTATGACAACTCAGCTCCAATAGTAGCATGTCAAGTGATCTGTGATGTCATCCCATGGGAATCTTATAAAGTGAGAAATGGCCAAAAGTAGGCCAGGTTCTCCTTGTTGAAACGTTGAATGGTGTCTGTAACTAAAGCTATGCACAATGCAAAATTTGAAGAGGGTTTAAACATTTCTCCAAAAAGGTGAAGAATATATCAAAATGTGATCTGCAATCTTCTTAATGAGTTTAACAAGTTCAAAACTGAATGGGTTTCAGTACTCAAAGTATGTGGGAGGCGTTAGGGACCAATAATCTACATAGGATTTTGAAAAGGTGTTAAAGCAACAAAATATGATATCACTTCTGGTCAACAGAAATAAAAGCAAGGCTGAGTTTTTTTTAACCATCTGTCAGTAAGATGTGTGAGAGCCATAAATAACAGGTGAAGTGTCAGAGGATCAAGGAACAGGAATCATTTCAGAGGCGAGGAAAAAAGGAGGACAACAGATGAGACCCCTGTTAGAGTTAAACTTTAAATGTATCCCAATATTGTATGTATATCCATATGTATCCATATTTATCTGTGTTTCTTTTTTCAGATCTTGATCTTTATGCCCAGTTTACAAAATTACATGACGAAAAAAAAATTCAAGCTGATGTGACTTCCACACTACGTTTGACTGAACTACACATGCAGTTTTGCAATTGCACATCTAAATCTGAACTTGGTACACTGTTAACTCGAATAAGTTCACAGAACTCAAACATTTTTGTGTAACTGATTACACCAAAATATTTTTTAAATGTTTTAAGTTTCCACAATTTAAAATGTTCTATTTTCCTCAACTCATAGTCTGTGGGAAATACACAATTTTTTTTTTTTACAAACAACAGTTAGGGAAAACAGTGTATCTGGCGTGGATGTTGTTTTTTTAAGGAAAGGGTTCAGCAAATGATCATACAAACACAAAGTCTTGGAGCAGTGAGGAGCTACTGGATCACACAATCTGATGGATGATTGTGTGAGATCATAGATTAAAACTTAAGTAAGCATCTTCAGAGATGCGTTGAAAAAGTAGATTCCGGTGATAACAAGTGGAAGAGTTTCCACATACAGCCACCTGTTTGCTTCTGACTGCAAAGTGCATCAGGGTGTGCGTTTCCTGTTCCACCCCTCCAACACAAAGTGCAATCCCAACTTGGAGAAAATGTGCACTTACTCGTTGCTGCTGGCTATCCGATGCCCTCGGCTCTCCTGTTCTCCTCATCCGAGTCTCTCTCTGCGTTGAGGGGAATGTTTCCTCCTCTGCGTGTCTCCTCCCTGCGGCGCTGCGACGCGGGGACGGACGGGCGCTCCGTCTTCGCTCCGCTTCTCTTCTCGGCTCTCACCGCGGACAGGACACCGGCACTGCGCCTGCAAACTTTCCTCTTTTGTTTCTGTTTGTTTGTTTTATTTTCAACTTGCCACAGCAAATAGTTTTCTACGGTGTGTTTTCTCTTTGCCCTCCTGTCCTCTGTCAGCTCTCCAGCATCCGTCCGCGCTCCGTCCGCGCTCCGTCTGCGCCCTGGGCTTTTGAGAGGTGGAATATCCCGGAGAGGAGGAGGAGGGGAAAGGATGGAGGAGGAGGAGGAGGAGGAGGAGGTGGAGGAACACAGGGGGGTCCCCGGTTTGAAAAGCCCTGCACTGTCTTGCAATGTATACTTAACAAGTTACCAGCATTACACTGAAAAAATAAATCTAAGCGCATGTCAATATAACATATTTAAATCTGTGATATTAACAATTAAAAATGAAGTTTGGTGCTTTACATGAATACATCTACTTTTGAACTTAATCTGCATTTGTTCAAAAAGCAAGACATTGTGCATTTTTTCCTTAACAAGCAGTATTTATGTAATCCCAATCTTTTCATTTACACACAAACAACAAGCAATGATCTTGTTGTATTTACTTTTCCTTTAACAATTTTAATCTATTGTGCATATCTTTCTTGATCTACTTTAAAAAAATGAAGGCAGCTTTTTCGCATGAGATTTTTATGTAGATCAAGAAAGACTAGTCTTTGCAAGTAAAGTCAACTCAATTGTTGCAAGTAAAGTCAACTTAATTTTTTTTTTCCTTTTTTTAATTTTTTTTCTCTTTTTTCCTTTTTTCCCTTTTTTCTCTTTTTTCTTCTTTTTTTCTTTTTTTCTTTTTTCTTTTTCTTTCTTTTTTTCTTTTTAAAGTCAAGTTAATTTTGATACATAAAGTAAAATTAACACAATTAAGTTGACTGTAGTTGCGAAATGTATTATTTACATACATAAAATTAAGTAGTTTATACAAAGACTAATCTTTCTTGATCTACATAATAATCTCATGCAAAAAGTTGACTTTTTTTTTTTTAAGTAGATCAATATTTGTATCAGTGTAGGCTACATCACTCCAAACAATCCCCCAGCATCAAATCTGGAGGTCTTAGGAAAATGCTTTACTTTGAGCACTATTAACATTGTTTTGTTTGAAATATTTCAAGGGAAGAAGACATTAAACTAGAGCAAATGGGAAAACACACTTGAAAACATCCTACCTTATATTAAACATAAACTTTGAATTCCTTTATAATTATCTCCATGATGTTTATTGTGGATAGCAGATTCGCATACTTACAAGCAGTTATTTGATGGTACTGTTTTGTAAAAAAAAAAAAAAGAATAAAAACAAAATAAACTAAAAAAAACTAACCCAAAACAAAACAAAAAAACAAAGACAAACAAAAAAAAAGAAGATGACCCAAGTCTTTATACTGTATGCCAAGGGAATGTTCTCTAAAGGGTGAAAATAGACGAGGATCTCACTATATATATTTAAATCAAACACAAAAATGGTCACAAATAACATTCAAACTCAAATAACCCTAACCCTATTTATTTACTTTTAGCACATTGATCTAAAAGTTTAAGGTTTTAATATTTTTTCTTTATATATTAAGATTTAAATGAAGTTTAGGTGAGACAGCATTGAACCAGGATAAATAGTAAGTTTGAAGCCATGGAGGTCAACAATAGGATGTCAAAATATGCTCAGTTAATCAGGAATACATTTAGCTGAGCTGTTTGTGTCATGGTGTGTATAAAAAAAGCTTCTGTTTAAAGACTAATTAGGGTCCCGAAGGTGCAGCAGTAGAAAGTAGCTGCATATATGGAGTGTTCAATAGCTAATAATAAGTTTCAGCTGCTTTCTGATGTATTGCAATTGTTATGTTTTCCAAAAACATGTTGTCTTTTAAGTATACACTTATCATGTCTCTGTCTCCCATTTTGTCTCTGGTTCAGACACCGGTGAGAGATGCTGATTGATCTGTGCACACAAAGGTTTCTGTTCAGAAATGATCAGTTCGGATTATATTTGCAGAATCAAGTACTATATTTGTGCATCGCCTTAAAAAGAGATGTACAGAACCGTGTTTTAAATTAATTCAATCCAAACAGATATTCACATGTGTTTTAACGTTTTGGCAGTGAAATGAATGCTATAAATCACTGTTGCCTCACAGTGCAATTCCTGGAGATATTTGAACCACATGCTGTTCAAGTTCCTTGAAAATTAAAGAAGAAACTACAATTGTTTTTCAGTCCAGTGGTTTTACCATTTTATATTTTTATTTCTTAAAATTGCCCCCATACATTTGATAAATGAGGATCAAGTGTGGTCAAAGGTAGATGAAAAGTAACCCATGTGGTCATGTCTCTCAAATGTACTGGTTGTCATCCTTTCTCTGCCACTTTAGGTCACCTGATCACCTGCCCGCTGAGCTCTCCTTAATCAATTTGTTTACTTCAATCACTGACCTTCAGGTTTACACCAAGAACTGCATCACCCCCAGTTTGGTACGGTGTATCGGTTTATTCATTTATGGTTGTTAAGGACTCAATTTCCTATGTTTGGAGACATTTTCTTCCAATAAAACCATTAAACTTGCTACTTCAGCTCAAATGTACTGAACGTTTCATTTCAAATGTCTTCCTGATCTCAATAACTTAAAATTTTCAGTCTTGAAATTGCTCAGTTGCAATAAAAAATACCAATAAAAAATTTTTATGGACATATTTCCATATTCTCTCCTTGCCTGCTCCTCACAGGATTGTTTTGATGACTACCAATCAGTAGAAATATTATTTCAGTTGCAGTTTTCATGCTGGCGTGTCTGTGTATGTGTGAGGAGTGATTCATGCTGCTGCAGGTCATTTACAAATGAATTCCTTAATGATTGCAGTCAGTCTGCTGTGTGATAATCAGTGTTGCCGATATTTAGTTCTGGTCAATTTACACAGCTGTGACCAGATTTAGAACTCTATTTTGAGCTTATTTTCCTGCCATTTGTTATTAGTGATATATAGTTTTGTCTGGAGGGCAAAATGGATATAAATACAAAATAGTCTCCTGCTATGGAGGAATGTGTTGTTACAGTAAATATTGAAAAAAAAAATTCTGCTGATGATAAAGTAAATTTGGAAAAAATAGGCATATTTTGATGATATGTTAGTTTTACAATTTCTGGATCATAAAATCGGAGGTATCGTGCAGACTTTTAATTATGAAATTACAAAGGAAAAACAACAGCACGCAACCATAGTGTTTTTTGTTAATTATGTGCAGCTGTGTTTATATTTATTTTCAAACATAATTGACTTAATCAAATAAAAGCATGCAGTGTCTTTCTCCACTCAGTCTATAATTAATTGAAAAAGTCAACTGTCACACACATACACATCCTTAAAATAGATAAAGAGAACCCAATTAAGCATCCGTTCATTTTCTATACCCACTTCATCATGTTCAAGGTCACAACTGGCTGAAGCCAATCCCAGCTGTCAGGCGAGCGCCATGAATTAGACAGGACAAAAATATTACACTTCATCATTGAGGGGAAAGGTCTAATATTACAGACCTGTGAGTGGAAAAGTATCTAAGCTGTTGCTTTCACTCTGATAGTTTTGCACTCAAAACAAGGGCTTATTGCTTCCACTGACTGCTCAGTTTTGCACATCATCCTGAAAGAAGTTTGGTCCATTCGTCTAAACAAAAAGATTTTGACTCAGTGATGCTGGTAGGTTTCCTCACATGAACCAGCTTCAGGTCCTTCCACAATATTTCTAGTGAATTAAAGGAGCATGAGGCAGGATTTATGAAAAAAATTCGTATACGTTTTAAGTTTTCTACTAATAATGTCAGATGAAGTGTTCCAAACCAAAAAGAATGAGCCCTCTAGCGTATCTGTCCGTTGCCTTGAACAGGCTGCGTGCTGCAAAATGCGCTGCAATTGTGACCGGAATTTCCCGCGCTGTCCTGCGGATGTGACGTCACATGACGCTGCATGCGCGTTCTCCCCGTTCTCCCCGTTCTCCCGTGCCGGCTTCGCTGTTGGTTGCAGTACCCCCGACGGCCGTCGTGGCGAAGGGTGGCGCTAATGAGTCTCATTTCTTAAAAAGAGCCTCATGCTCCTTTAAGTTCAGGACGTAGACTTGCCCACAACACTAACTTTGTTCTTTAAAAAAAAAACAAAAAAAAAACGTTTCTACAGTTGAATGAGTTGAGATCTTGGGCTTGTTATCTCGGTGCCTAAACCAGTATACATATATGTATATATATACAGAGATACACAGAAGATTGTATCACAAGTCCAGCACCATGAGACTCTACACAAAGTGAAAAGGGGGATGCAACCATCCAGGATGAAACAACAATCATCCATTAATACAAAAGATGGCCCCTAAGGATAAGATGCTAAGTGAATGTCTCAGACAACAGAAATCCTGAGCAGAAGAAGATGTGGAGGAGAATTCGTCATCATGGGCAGAGAAGCCCTTGTACAGCACGTAACATCGAGAGATTGAAGAAGCAGCTGACATTGAAAAATCCTACCAGTGGCTGGAAAAGGCTGGACTGAAGGACAGGAAGGAGGCATTAATCATAGCAGCACAAGAACAGGCCTTGAGCACAAGAGTAATAGAGGGCCACACCAGAGCTGAACCCCAGCTGCAGACTATGCAAAAATGCCCAAGAAACAATACAGCACATAATAGCGGGATGCAAGATGCTGGCAGGCAAAGCATACATGGAACGACACAACCAGGTGGATATAGTGTACAGAAACATCTGCACTGAATATGGGCTGGAAGTCCAAAAGCCAAGGCGGGAACGAAGAATGAAAGGCCGATAGATGGCTAACAAATGGTACATTATGGTGGTTAACAAACTCCAGAAGAGAGCAGTGGTGATTGACGTGGCAATTTCAAGTGACAGCAAAATCAAGAAGAAGGACTACAAGAAACTGGAGAAGCATCAACTTTTGAAAGAGAAGATAGGGAAGATCAGGAAGGTGAAGCAGCAGTGGTGCCGATAGTAGAGCTGAATCCTCCAAGCTGTCCAGCAGATCCCAGCAACAAGGTCAGAAGATGGCAGTCCAAAAATACTGTGCAGAACCCCCAAGCTCCCAGGGAGGACCTGAGCTGGAAGAGGACGACCACCCACAGATGAATGGGCAAGGGAGGAGTTCATATGTCAGGGGTATTCAACTATGTTTTCAAAGAGGGTCAAATTCCTCAACTCTCTCCCCGTGTGGAGTCTGTAACCACTGTATTGCACAAAGCTACGATTCATGGGAAAACTTCAACATTTTACAGGTTAATTTTCAAACAGATATTTTATCAAATCTATAACATGTACCTTCAAAACTTCACTTCCAGTTCCTTAAAGAACCTTTTTTTTTTAAGTCTTGTACATTCTCATGTAGATAACATGACATATTTGGCAAAATTGAGCAGCTCATTCTTCTCTTAGCTCCTTTCCGTGGGAGAAATTAGCTTTTCCTTTTCCTGCCAGCATTTTGAACCTCGTGAGCAATGGAGTCTGTGATTCTCAAGTGGACATGCAAGTGCTCATCGGTCATTTTGGATATGTATTTAGTTTTAATGATGTTCTTTGTTGAGAGTGCTGACTCACAACTGTAGGTAAATCCAAACATGGTTAAAGTGCACCTTGCTACTCTGACAAGTCCAGGAAAAACAGTCTCAATAATACCTTGGCTTGCAGATTAATCAGTTCCATCTGTAGTGATGCAACTTGTGCCCACTTGAAGGTTTTTTTTAGACTTCTCAGAAGGCGATTCTGGATGAAGTGGATGAGTTGCTTTCCAAGGTTGAAGGTGTCAAAATGGTCACTGAAAGTTTCAATAAGTTTCTTAATGAGTTCAACAAAAGAGGAAATATTTCTCTCTCCAGGAGTTCGATGTTTTGCTGATGGGACGTGTGTCATCATTTTGGACATAAATCTTGAAAATATTCCGTTTCCTCTGGAGAAACTGCAGAGCTGAAGTCAAATCACACACTGAATTGTAAATGGATCCCAAGTGGGTTTATATGTTGGTTCCATCTTAGCCTTGCCTTTGTCTTCCCCTTTTCTCACTTAATGCTCATTCAGGTCCATAATCACTTGTATTCCTTGTATAGCCTACCATATAATTGGCCCACTTAGGCTCTCCATTTGGGGTACATGATGTAGAAACCATAAGGGATTTACACCATTTTCCCAAATCTAGCCCAGATCCATTCGGTACCCAAGAAGTGCACTTTTAACATGGATGAATGTGACATTGTCATGCTGCTTGGTGATGCTTACAATGTCGGTCATTATGATTATTTTTTATAGTTATTTGTGTCTATAGCACAAAAGAAACATGAGAGAAAATGGCAATCTATTTCAGTTATGTACTGATTGTTCTTTCATGTTACCACATTGAATATTTTTAACTTTTCAAAGTGGGAATTGAGTAAATGTGAGTAAATTATCTCCTACATCAATCGTATTCACGAAACATTTCTCCAGCCTCTATTAAGCACATCAATATACTTTAAAAAAGAAGAAAATAGAAAGGTAAAAACCACCTCAAGTGAGCGTAAAAAATGTTTCCAGCTGTTTAAATTGTCCCACTTTAAACTGGGAGAAAAAAAAAGATAACGAAAAAAATGCATGCATCTATCTGCGTTAAAAATAGTTTCTGATGAATTCCAGTAATTGTGGCAATGAATTAGTATCGCCCCACTTCTTATGAACACTTTGGTCTAACATGGCTTAGCAACAAGCTTTAGCTTCAAGAAATAAAAACAGACTCATTGATGGGCTTAAAATAGTTCCAGATTGTGCCGTGGCAAAGCTTTGAGTCGTTTCCATGAACTGACAATGGCTGTTTGTGTTGTTATGGGAGGCCCCAATGATGAATATGTCAGGACGCCATGTCCACATGAGCAGCGCAGACTATCGATGTACCCGTTATTGCGGTAAGCACATGTTGAAATTACACTAGGGTCCAGAGGTCAAAAATAGCTCGCACAGTTTTGACTGTTGGGGGCCGCAAAACAGCGGAACCTAATCCCTGTTACATAACCTAATGGAGGAAAAGCCCCTGTTTGGTAGCTGTGTGTGTCTGTCAGTGCGCATACTTGTGTGAGTATGAGTGTGAATGCACTTGGGCTATGCAAAAGACAAACAGGGCCGCGCAGTTGCGTGACATAGTGCTGGGAAGGAGGGAGCGCAGCCAGAAAACGGCAGGTAACGCTGATGTGACATCTTGCTGCTGCCGCACTGTGTTGTATATTCAGTTATCAGGAAGAAGGTTCACAACTAATGCTGTTCTTTACAGTGCACAGCATTAGCATCAGCATCAATGTTGCATGCAGAATATCTGGACCTATGTGTAACACTCTTTGGACTACAACTGATGTCAGTACTTTCATGCTGCTCTTCAGTTACTATGGCAAAAATGTGTCACAAGGTTAATTGGACATTTTTACTAAGTGAGAGTGATATGACATCTGTAAGGAGGATGTTTAATGGGTTTATGCTATATATTTTTTTAATTTTAATTTTAATTTCACTCTGAGAATGCAAAACATCTGCAATGTCACATTAATAAGAGTCCATCAATAAGATGTACGGTATTATTTACCACAGAAGACACAAGCAGCTATCACTCCTTTTTATCTTCACTTCCCCACTGGAAACTTAATTTGTATTACAGTGGAGACTGGTTGTATCATAATGAAGCATGTTCTCTTAAGGAAGAAAAGAATAGAAAATATATGAATGAATAAACTTGACTTAAACTGGAACAAAGGGCAAAAAGTTGAGTGATTCAGCTTTGAGATGGGAGTTCAGGGAGAAGAAATGTGGACAGGAGGATGGAGAAGACAGACCTAGAAAATGGCTTCAGTTTGCTCTTCATTAACTAAAGATCTTGCTCTGTTGGGTTGAGATCAGACAACTGACTGGGCCATTTGAAGAATAATCAATTTATTTGCCTTCCAAAAGTCTTGAACTCTATTGGTTTGGCAGCATGTGGTTGAACGTGAGCAGCAAGTATAGCTGTGTAGACCTCAGAATTAATTTCTCTACGTCCATCAGAAGTCACATGATCATTAAACACTAATGAGCTCCTTCCACTGGCAGCAATAAATGTCCATATCGTCATGCTCCCTTGACCATATTTGACACATGATGTGTGACATTATGTGTCAAATATGGTTGATGCGTTTATATTCATGAGGACGTTTCTTTGTCATAGATTTTGATAATGACACGCTTATACCTTCACCATGATCATTTTGACTTCTATTGATCTAGTAAATGGGTTTTCTTTATCAAGGAAATGATTCTGTTATCATCCACTTCATTTGTCCACCGGTCTTTCAATGGGTTTGGATGTTGTTAAGCTCACCAGTGCTTTATTTCTTTATAAGAAGGTACCACACCAGAGGTTTTTGCTACCTTTTTTGATAGCGTTATGGTAATTTCAGAGTAATGACGTCTTCCTTCATTTGCATCGAGACAATCTTGGACTTAATATTGGGAACTCCAGTCAAAAAGCTGCCCAATGCCCACTCAATACCTGATTTCAACTACAGGCCTTTTATCTGCTTGATTAGTCTTGAATTAATGAGGGAATAACCCAAACCTGGCCAGTTAACTTCTTTTCAGTCAACTGTCTACATATCTTTGAGTCCCTGTAAGTGAAGGTACTTTTTTTGAATGGATGTAATTCCTGCATGGTAAATCCCACATTTTTTGTGAAACCTCTTAAATGAGCGCTAGATGTCAACACTTTGTATTCACAAAGTGGACACTAGAGGTGGGTATGCACAGAAGAAAATTACACTTTGAGAATACGTTTTATGAGACTGTATCCACAAAATACTATTAAACACATATGAGCCCTGCTAGTATTTGTGATAAATTTGACACTTTATTGCAGTGTTTTTACATTTTTATTTATTTTTTTTATTTAACCTTTATTTAACCAGGCAAGCAAATTAAGAACAAATTTCTTATTTACAAGTGCAGCCTAGGGGGGTAAGGGGAGGGAGCTAAAGAAAAAACAAAGTTATATAAATACACAAAAAGACATTAAAACACAATACAAAAGATAAAACAAATAATCAAGTAAAAACAGTCAGTATGCATGAAGGAGGACTAAAGGCAAGTGCAGGAGTCGGTTGTACTTAATAAAAGATGTAGTTTGAAGGTGGAGATGGAAGTGAGAACAGAAAGTTTAAGGGTTTTTTGTAAGGTGTTCCAATCAGAGGCTGCAGAGAACCGGAAGGCATTGCGCCCAAAGGTGGTGCGGACTTTGGGGATGGAGAGATTGATGAAGGCGCTGGACCTTAGAGTGCGGGCAGGTTGTGAGAGGTGCAGAAGAGAGGAGAGGTAGGGAGGAGTAATGCCGAGGATAGATTTAAAGATGAGCAGAAACCAGTGATGGAGCCGTCTGGTGTGAAGGGAGGTCCAGTCTACCAGGTTATAGAGGTCGCAGTGGTGAGTGGTGAAAGGAGCCCCAGTTGCAAAACGGATGGCGGAATGATGGAGTGGGTCCAGTTTACTGAGAGTAGAGTGAGGTGCGATTCTGTAAATGGTGTCACCGTAATCGAAAATGGGCAGAATGGTCATTTTGACGAGTGTGTGTTTGGCTGCACAGGTGAAGGAGGCCTTGTTCCGGTAGAGAAAGCTCAGACGAGCTTTGACTTTGGACTGTAGGTGTTTGATGTGGGTGGAGAAAGAGAGGGACGAGTCCAACCAGAGGCCAAGGTATTTGTAGCTGGATACGAACTCTAGCTCAGAGCCGTCGGCGCAGAACAATTTAGGAACAGTGGTGGGAGTGTGTTTCCGGACAAAGACAATGCATTTAGTTTTTTTGGTGTTGAGGAGGAGCTGGAGACTATGGAAGTGTTGTTCAACGGAAGTGAGGCTGTGTTGTAGTGTGGCTGCAGCGGACTGGAGGGACGGGCCCTCAGAGTAAAGGATGGTGTCATCGGCATATAGATGGATTTTTGAGTTGCCGGCAAACATGTTTTACATGTTTTACACGTATGTGCTGTGCACATTCATGGATGGTGAACTGTTTGTATACATGGTCAGTCAACAAAATAACAGAAATGTGAAGACAAATCTACCAAACACTGGTCAACAAAATAAGTAAACGTATGAAAAACAACATGAACGTTCTCAGCCTCAGGGTTCTTACTGTTTGGACCAGCTTCCCCTCTTCCACCTCATCCTCAGCCAGGTGAAGGCTCCAGTACTGTGGACAAATTCTTGTTGGAATAATTTGCCCTCACATCCCGCATCATCATAAAAGTCCTGGAGAAACAGGGATCGGCTCACTCACAGTTGTGTAGTGAGCGATTCTCCTGAAGACATGAGTGGATGCCTCCACAGTCAGCCCGATTACTGACTCCCTGACAAACAGACCCAAGGTTGTCCAACTGAAGCACCGCGTGTCTGTGTGGGTGGTCAGCGGCACAGGAGCATAGGAGACTGTACTCTAAATCTTTTTCTTAATGTTCTACACCTGAGACTTCCAGTACAATGACCAGCCCTTTCGTCTGCAGAAAGACTCAGATACGTCTCACAGCTGTGGAGTGTGTCAGTGATAGATACTGAAAGAACGAATGGACCTCTTTGTGGTTTGTGTTGTGGGCACAATTACCTTATACTGAATGACTGAAGGCCAAGGAATTACCAAATCAGTATGATCCGGTGTGCAGGTGTTCTCTGGGACTGGAAATGCAACATTGATATCTTTAATAAGAAGGGGTCAAGCAGACCTATTGGAAGCTTCTGTCCTTCAGTTTTTTGAAATAACATCCATGTTTCATCCCAAGCTTTCTGGCACTACAGTGACTTACCGCAGTAGACCACAGGGAGCTTCTCCCAAAGCACACCACCATCAGCTTGATAATCTTAGTCACCCTGATGCTTCTATTTATCCAGAGAGGGCATACAGAAACAGCAATACGAAATCTGTACTCTGAAGGAAGGAATATTCAATTCAGTTTATTCATATAATAACACTCATTTGAATAAACATTTATCTCAACACACTTTACACCAGCCTGCTCAGCCATCCAAAATCTCTCACCCTAATTTTCCTTTTTGATACAAATAATTAGTCGGGTTCCCCAGGATTGGATTTTGATTTCCAGGCGGCAGTATAAACAGATGCAGAACTACATTTGATGCCACTGGATTGGCATACAACCAATCAGAGAAATGAAATGTGTGATGTAGACATAATAACAACCAGACAGGTATCAATAAAAGACATCCAAAAAAAGCATTGCAAGAACTGTTGTCGGTCAAAACTTGTGTTGTTAGCAATTCTGCAGCCAGCTTGGTTGCTTCTAATCGTGGCTCTGGAAAGGTCCCGTATAAATCATTGCATAAAGCCCAAACCTGCCTCACTACTATCGGTTCAGTACATTTTGTACTGCTGGAAATAACTGTGAATAGGAGGAGTATCTCATTTCATGAGAGATTATTTTGTGAAGAAAATTAGTATGACTGACCAGGCTGCTTTCCACAGGAAGGAAACACATTCATAACAGTCTAGTTAAATATCGTTCATTATTATCCCATTATATTTCAGTTAAATTCAATGTATTGTTATCCATTTATAACCAATTCATTCCTATGTATTCCATTTCAGATGCATGTAATACCAGTTCAGAAAAACAGTCTTGTTAAGGAACCCAACAGTTTCATCAAATATTCACTTTTGATTCCTGTACATGATCGAGGTGACAGAGGAGAGAAAGAGTGAAGTGGAGACTTCCCATGAACAGGGGGAACCCTCCAGCATATCCCATATGATCTGTAAGAACAACCCTGGAGCCTTACACACACTTGAAAAAACTCAGGCACAAGGCCTAGACACTAACTCATGTTAACAATTACAGTGTAATAATCCCCCTTCCTGCGAGCGACTGTCAGCGGGATGCTTGTACACCAACCAGCTGGGAATTAATGAGCTAACATGACGTGAAGCCACTCATGTTGTACGTCCGTATGTGACGTTAAGTCACATACGGAGATGAGTGAATACTATTTTTGGCCTGAATACAACCTGAGGAAAATCTTATCGATCTTATGATGTCAAAAGCAGCGTGATTGTGAAGGTTAACCTGGCACTGTCCTGTCATCCTGCGATGACTCAAAATCTTTCTCATTTAGTAAAGAGAGACATCTTGACCAATACATTTTCAAACAAATGTTTCATTCTTTTTTCTTTTGGCAGTCACATGCTATCAACTCAATACTCACAAGCTACTCAGTGAGTGAGGTTTTAAAGTACTGGGAGGTAGCATGAGTAGATGTGAAATCACAAAAAGATGGAATTCTGCTTCAGGAGAGCTTGACAGTTTTGCGGGATTCGAAAACACAAAATAAGTCTGAGTCCAAAATCAAATGAACACAAGTAAAATCTAAAAATAAAACGATAACAGGCTAAAACCTAAAAAACAAGACTCAAATAAACTCAAAATCATAATAACATGACAGAAATTAATCGTATAAAACCATAGAACCAAAAAGGGGCACTACTGTTGTTTTAACTGTTGTTAAAAAGGTCACACATGCTGTTGTGGGGATGTAAACAGCAGGGTCAATTCCTGACATAAACACAGAATTTATTAATACAACAGTCAGTTTATTCAGTTCTATGCAGTCTTTGTGTGAGTGTTTTTGAGGCCAGAAAGAAAATCTTGTTTAGGGCCACCAAAAAGCTTGGACCGGCTCTGGACTTAGAAAGAGTATTTACTGAACATTTGTTATGAAAAGATATTTTCCTGCAAATCCAGGGACTAAAAGATGAAAATAGGGTAGATAGAGGATCTAGATATATTCTGCGGGTCCTTGGGGACTGGTCTGTTCAAGAAAAAAAGGGAGATCAATAGAAAAATCTTTGTCGGATCAATAAAATAATCTCAAATGTGTCAAGGAAAATGACTGGTGATTAGTGT
This sequence comes from Cololabis saira, assembly GCF_033807715.1. Taxonomy (NCBI): domain Eukaryota; kingdom Metazoa; phylum Chordata; class Actinopteri; order Beloniformes; family Belonidae; genus Cololabis; species Cololabis saira. The sequence goes on along the minus strand of NC_084588.1, from coordinate 39,835,050 downwards.
TGTGTGATTTACAGAAGACATAGATCTCACACACACTCCTAGAGCTCCACAGGATAATTATGCAGCCATGATTAAAAACGCACCTTACTTTGACCTGTGTGTATGCATGTGTGTGTCTGTGTTTATGTGTTTGTGCATGTGTGAACATTAAGTGTACAGTCCAAACAAATGTGAAGTTCTAAGAGTAACATAAGCCCTATGCTAATTAGACAAACAGTCCTTTTAGTGGCCATGGTTGGGGTTGAATGGAAACGGTGTGATCTGAGGTTTGGTTACATTTGGACTAATATGCCCATGATGAATAAGATTGGCCATAATGTCAAAATATAGATATAGTTTATGCAGAAGGGGCTGACCATACAAAACAAAAAACAATTAAGAAACATATATTTACTTATGAATATATTCACACAAGCCATAAGGGTTGAAGGATTTTCTTCAGCTGGTAATAATAGGGATAATAATAATAACACAATGTTGATTTTACAAAAAGATTAAACACTAAAAACAAATTATTGAGTTTTTCCTTATTAAGAAATTGGTTGTAAACATAACATTTGCAAATACAAATGTAGACAGAATATGAAATCAACTTTAATGTAATATCCATAAAGATTATGGTGGCGCTTGACCTAAAACAACCTGAAAATCAACAAAAATATAAAGTTACAGGGACATCTTGTGGTTAAATATTAGTACTGCAATGCATCGGCTATTTATGTCTTTTACTGCCAACCAGCTGCTCTATGACAGTAAAAGAAGCCCTAGTTTTTTTTAAACATAATACTTGTTATCAATTTGTCTTATTACTTGGATTTATGGCATTTATGTATGTGACGGTGTGGACAGTTTGTTAAAGACCTAGAGTGGTCCATTAGCCATTCTTTAATTTGGATTAATTCGGGCCTCTCCCTTGTGGACTTCTGATCTCTCGGGTGGCGAGGTTGTGCCCTCCCTCCTCCACTGTAGATGCAGTTCAGGTAAAACCTTGTTTTCACTTTGCACACACACAGTTACACAGACATACACACCTGAGTGCTCACTCACCTACATACTCACTCCACAGTTTTGGGGGGCAGATAACCAGCAGCCAAGTCTTGATTCAGTCTCAGAGACCTGGAATGGTTGCTGTTTGAGTCTCTGCCTGTTCCCGTTTCTGTTTGTTTGTTTGTTTCTTCTCTTACAGATTTCAAAGCCGTGTGTGCCCTTTATGCGTTTCCCTGTGTTTCTCTCATTTCAGACTAGCAGCGGATGCCACCCCGGCCCCCCTCCCCAGACCTCCTCAATTATTTAAAAAAATGTATATGTATGTATATATGTATATGTATATATGTGTATGTGTATATATATATATATATATATATATATATATATATATATATATATATATATATATATATATATATATATATATATATATATATGTATGTATGAGATTCTGTTTGATAGTATACGTATATATTCGTATAATATCAAACAGAATCTCATAATTTGGTCTGTCAGCCCATAGTCATGACGAAGGAAGTTCTTAAAAATGTCTCCTTTTGTGATATGATAATTAGGACATAAAAACATGTTATATTAAGCTTTTTATTTATTTATTTATTATTTTTATTTATTTTTTATTTTTTAAATTATTATTATTATTATTATTATTATTATTATTATTATTATTATTATTATTATTATTATTATTATTATTATTATTATATATGTTATATATAAATTGATTATATATTAAAATGCATATATATACTTTATAACAATTGGATTAATTGGGATTCCTGCCGTTGAGTGTCATGAGTTTAGGAACTGCTCTGCCAAATAAATCACACACACACACACACACACACACACACACACACACACACACACACACACACACACATACACATACACACACACACACACACACACACACACACACACACACACACACACACACACACACACACACACACACACACACACACACACACACACACACACACACACAGATACCTGCAGGTAGCTACTACACAGCGGGCTCCACCTGACTGTGACGGGAGTCACGGGACATTGGCTGGACATGACGGCGCTCTGGAGCCCGGCTGCCCGGGAGCGGCGTCCTCCAGCCGCCGCTTCAGCAGCCCCGGCCCCGGGGTGTGTGTGTTTCCTCGGTGGGGACGTGGCGGACGGAGCAGCACACTACAGCCCGCCCCCGCACTGCCACGGCGGCTGCTCTTCCACGTGGACCCGGCCATCGACCACAAACACGCTCCGGTCTCCATGGCAACCGGGCGGGGATGGGGCGGGCGCGTGCAGCCTCCGCCGTTGCGCAGTGCAGATCTGAGGAGGAGGCGGAGGTGACCGACTTTCTGCCTCCTGGCATGAACCTTTAACCTCTCACGGTCCACACGCTCGCCACGAGTTACAGGTAGGCTCCCTCTTCCTCCGAGAAGAGATACAGCTGGTTCTTCCATTACCTGCAGGGCTGCTGCAATGAAGACTTCAGGGTTTTACTTCATGAATAATGAATTTACGGCTACCGTGGCCGCTGTCATCGTGACAGCCATTACGCACCGAAAGCTGCGCCGGTCCGGCTTCTGGTTCGGGTTGGAGCAGGTAGGCTGGGTTGTTGTGGACGGGTCTGAAGGCGCTGCAGAGCTGCAGCTGCGGGCCGGGCCGGGCCGGGCCGGGCCGGACCTGCATCACTGCCACACAACAGGATGCACCGTGTCAGACGGGGATCGGGGCGATCCAGCACACAAATCACACATCCACCCGGTCAGATGCAGACAAAAGATAGTTTCAGTGTTGGGAACGGCAGGAGGGGGCTGTGCTGAATTCTGGACACAATTGTGTTTTAAATTTATGTTTATTATAATGGAAACTCCTCCCACTAACCGCGATTGAATTGGTTTGATATTGGATATATTGGATATTATGAATTCAACACCCATAAAACTTGTGATACATACCACTGATTTTGGTCAAACCATTTGTGATGTGTTCATGGTCATCTAGACTATATATCACAAAACAGTAATTATTAGAAAATCATATATATGGGCATATATATGGGCTGATTTAAAAATCATATTAATGTGGTTTAATGAATTCAACACCCATAAAACTTGTGATACATAACACCGATTGTTTTCATTAAACCTCATTAAATCAGCCCATAATATGATTTTATAATAATTACTCTCTTGTGATATATAGTCTAGAGATGACCATGAACACATCACAAGTGGTTTGACCAAAATCAGTGGTATGTATCACAAGTTTTATGGGTGTTGAATTCATAATATCCAATTTCCAATATCAAACCAATTCAACCGCGGTCTCCCAATAATGAGAGGATGCAGGGAAATCTGCAAACACTGTATTTGGTTTAAAGGTAACATAAATGACATTTTACTCAACATTATGCACTGTGATGTTGTCCATGGTTATTAAAAGTTAAGAAATATGTTCTTCATTTAAATGAACAATTTCCTTCTTAAGACACCAGTTCACGGTGTGCTGCAAATGGTCGCTTTGCTTCTTTACTCTGCAGGCATGTAAATACTTTATTCATTCAGTGTTATACTGAAACTATTCAGTGTGGGTACATTACATAATGGACATGGCCTGTGAGGGATTATATGAGGTTAACAGCATTATTGTGTCCTTCTAGGTGCACTCATGGAGTCTCACCTGGTCTGGTATGTCCCATGTGTTCTGTCTCTGGTCATACACCTGAGCCTGGCAGCACCCGGGTTGCCCGGGACACAAAGGTAACACATATATTATGCATATATTTTTGACCTTTCTGGAAACCGCTTACATAAATATGTTTATTACTGTACGTACCCTAGAAACATTCTTATTTTCAAGATTAATTTTCACAATAAAGGCACCACAACAGAGATCAAAATATTTGAATGCTGAAAGATTAATACAACTGCATGTTCTAAGTATTGAAGTGTTGCAATTGTTTAAAGTATAAAAATGAATCAAAAGTAAAGAGAAAAAGGAGTGGATCCTTTCATGTTTTAATTGGTTTTATATCGACAGAGCGGAGTCAGAAGATGCTCATCCTCCTAAGATAGCTCTACCCAATCCCTTTGGCTCTGGAGAAGAGGAACGCAAGTGAGTAGCTCTTGGATGTTCTACTAATACAGGTGAAGGCTCTCTTTTTGTTTTTTTGTTTGTTTTTTTTAACCCAAGATTTGTCTTTTCATTGCTGCTTATATAAACCAGGGATTGCACTAAAGCAGGGGTCTTCAACTAGATTAGGCCGGGGGCCACATCTGCAAAAGGACTGTATGGAGAGGGCCACACTGCGTGCGTGCGCGCGCGGAAAATCTGGGGCAATCATTTTGCACTCAAAGATGAAGATTTATGTATATATAATACATTTGTGCACAGGAATGAGCAGGAGAATATATCTGTCTAGTTTACATATGAATTTATGTATTAATTATCTCCAGATTTAGTCATTGTGAATGTTAAATATAATATTCAGATAAATAATATTATTTTAAATGCAAGTTCATTTTGAAACCATGCATTGTGCAAACTTAATGAAGTTGATATTGACCTACTTTTAATAAAACACGCCATAATGACAAAGCACCACTTTCCACCAAGATTTCCTTATTTGAATATTATATTAAGCATTGAGCACAAGCATTTCAGTCCATAGTAGCCAGTTTGATGTTATAAATAAGCAACCGAAATATTAACCATAAGCTCCTTTATTTATGACACATCTGTGCATTATATCAGCAAAACAAAACAATCACATGAAATTATAGGAGGCTTAGAAGTTCCATCTGAAATGCAAAGTCCTCATTTAGAGATTCAAATTAAAAACATTTCCGGCCAATCCTAGAAGCCTAATGATGTAAACAAGTCCTCTATAAACGGAGGTTAATAACAAATAATGTGACAAACATTATCACTGTGCAACACTGGCAAAAAATCCAAAGTAGTAAAAAACATCTCCAACAGAGATTAACATGTACAAACACTGTCCAATGAATCATTAACCAACTGAAAAGGCTACCAAGCATCTGAAACTTTTATTAATTAACAAAATGCGATATGTAACCATGTTAGTTCCGCTTACTTCGTCTCTTCCGGCCAGAAGTGACATTAAATGCAACGATATATAAAACGATTTAATATATGTTAAAAACATTAATAACTAGGTATGAAATATGACCAGGGGCCACATAAAAACTCCTGGCAGGCCGCAAGTGGCCCGCGGGCCGCCAGTTGAATATCCCTGCGCTAAAGTGTTATTTTTCCAACGGTATTCCTTATTGTTAAACTCAAAATCAAAAGTGAAATGTAACCATTCAGGTAAATCATCTGTCAGGTGGCATCCTGCTCTAGTGGGCTAAGAAGCTACTGTCTTATCACTGTGAACTTTGGTTGCTCTGACGTGTTAATGATGTGGCCAGACTCATACACAGATACAGTTATGAGCACTAACTGTGTTTTATCTTGTATTTATGAAGCAGTCCCTTAAGGAGATCCTAACAACCAGTATATTAAAAACAGCATGCCCGTTCTCATCTTTGTTGCTTAACTGTAATTTCATTAATCCATCCATATAAAATTACAGACTCAGTTCATTTAGGTAACAAAATAACTGAGACTTTAGGGATTTTTGCATAAGACTGTGACTGCAGCTTCCACCTGTTGGCTGATAAGACATATGGATATGTGTGTTTATCTTCCACATAAACTTAACAAGGACGGATAATTGTAATAAAGCAGCTGGTATTCACATCAACCTGCACAAACAAGGCAGGTTTGCGTGAGGCAATAGACCTGTGTAAAGTCTGAATCAACACGGACGGCTTTTTGAAACACCTTAGACAATGTTGTCATAGACATGAACATTGTCATACATATGAAATATATTAAAGCAAATTATACCTTACACACAAAAGTAATGCACATCAAGGTCAAATCTTAGAAAAACTGAATAGAGCATAACACACTCAGTATATACTATGTTATTATTTATCAGTGTATAATTACACAACTCAGAATGGATGCACCAGATAACCAGATTTCCTAACAAAAGGCCTATAATGTATAACATTTGTTCAAGCTTTGTCTTTCTAATTCATCTTTCAAAGTTTTGCATCCAATTGTCACAAAATGTTTTGGTAAACTGTACCATGTGCTGTATGTAACCACAGGTTGTTGCAAAATTATATTCAATCCACTCTAAAGAACGACCAAGGACGACCAGAGATCAGTTCCAGGGAACAAGGTACGAACTTGATGTTGATAAGAATCTTGTGGACTATTTTATGTTTTCCATTTTAAGCAGATTGCCTCTAATCATGAAAACTTGAAATGAATGAAATGGAAAAAGTTAAAACAAAGATTAGTAAATACAGCAGTGTACACAAATGCCCTTTCTATAACTGCACACATGGATGCTTCCAACAATTTCAAAGCACGTAGTTGTAATTATATAAGTTGTTTTCTGTCACAAATATTCCCATTAATTAATTTATATACAGTTTGATTTTTTTCATTGGAGGTTTGACTGGTGGCTCCTCAGATACCTTATCTCATTTTCTGTTGTGGTACCTACCACCCATCTTGATTAAGACACTCTTACTAATTCTCAAACAGCAGTGGAAAGAAACACATATATTTAAACTTTATTTAGTGGATTTTTGTTTAAATTTGAGATCCATTTGGTTAGAAATTCAGCCTCTGATTGTAGTAAAACATTTCATTCAGCAGTCTGGTTTAATTGTATTAGTCGTTCTGCTTCTTTGCAGAGGTGTTCTTCCTGTTTCGTCTGTATGATTTTGATCGAAGTGGGTACCTGGATGGCTTGGAGATGATGAAGCTTCTGTCTGATTATAATTCCCATCATGCATCTGGTGCAGAGGCTGGTGACCTGGTGAGCAGGAGTGACTGTGGATGTGTGTAGGCAGTGTGTTTGATCGGTTATTGCAGTTGTGTGTACTTGTCTAATTAGCCTGTCTACAGGGCCTTATATGTGTGTGTTCTTGCATTGTTTTTTTTAATTCAGGTGGTCTCCATGGTAGATTTCTTACTTCAAACTCAGGATCTAAACCAAGATGGACTGCTGAACCCTTCTGAGCTGCTATCGCCTGCATACATTCACACAGAGGTACCACAAACACAACACAGACCAATTTTTACCGTATTACATTTTGATTTCTTGATTGTTTCTTGAGATAGATATAGATATAGCTCAATCGTTTTTCTAGTAATTTTATATAAATCTTGTCTAACAATAACAATACACCTCATCAGGAGCAGGAGGTGGCAGTGGAGCACACAAAGGAAGAGGCTCATCAAGAAATTCAGCCTCAAGAGGAAAACATACTTCAGCAGGAAGTAGAGACGGGACAAGACAAAGCCATACAAAAAACAAATGAACATGAAATTGCAGAAGCCGTTGCAGAAGGCCAGGGGCAGCTGCATGAAGTCCCCGTACACCAGGGCCAGCCAGAAATATGAATACACTTACAGACACTATAGAAAGCACCACTCCACCATTATGGCCTCTTGTGTACAGCTTGCTGAAATTGACCATTGAGTTAAAAGTACCACTAGAAAGGATTTCTAAATCTGCATCCCCACAAATGGTTTTTCTTCACTGAGGACTACAATACAAGGCTAATACAAACATGTGCCTGTTTTTGTGTCCCAATAATATGTTGCTCTTCCTATGAATGCAATGATTCCTAAAGCTGGAAAAGGTTAAAAAATAGATTTTCCTCAAAGTAAAAGCCATTATTATTATTATTAGAGACATTCCTTACAAATAATTTTTTTCTCTTTTTCCTAGTGCATCAATGTTTTATTTGCAGTTTTTCACCATTTTCTTCCATACCTGAAAATTTGACTGTACTTTTCAAGTTTTTGAAATTTGTTATATTATGTCAAAGTTTAAGCAACAACTTAAAAAATGCTTAGTTTCTTGATAACTGTGTCATTTTATGTGCACCATGCGAGATGTCAGAACGCACTTTGATTTCACGCACACAGTGGTGGAATGTATTTACTTTTGTTAAACTCAAGCATTTAACTATTATATGCACTTAATACAATTAGACTGCTATTTATTTAAACTTCTCTGACTTATTATCACCTTGGTGAAGCCAATGAGCTGAGATGGATTATGTCTTCCTGCAAAATACATGATATGTAACTTCAACTTTTCTGTTCATTGGGATAAAAGAATTTGAACAAGTAAGAATCGTTTGCCAACAATCTTGAGACTCCAGACAAAAGCTTAATCTCTTGTCAGGTTAGGTCAGGAATGCTAATCAAATCATAAATAATCTAAGATTCTTACATTCTAATAATGTAAATTAAATTGAAATGTGTTTATAGGACAAAAAGCTTTATTATTCGTTGAAATTTTTAGTTTTCTTATTTTCTCAAGTTATACCTTTGTACAGCTGAGGGAAAAATAAAGAAAATATTCCTTTATTCATGTCCGTTGTCCTTTTTTTCAGCATAACTTTTCTTTAATCTTAATGAATTTTAATGTTACAATTTAAGGTGAAATGAAATGCACATCGATTTAATTATTTATTTGTCTGGTTGTTTAGTATTAAAAGTATTTTTTGTTGATAAAAGGGAGGCAGGTGCAAATGACAAATTAAGGTATTTTGATTTTCTGGACTGTTCCTGCCCTTTTTGGATGGAAACAACTCAAGACATTTGGCTGGTTGCTCAGTAGGGCTTGTGTAGTCAACAAGTTGTGTTGCAGTCTGCCATGTTGCTAGCCACATGTTTGGTTTTGTACCTCAGCAGAAGAATGAGATCTAACAAGACAACCATTTTTGAGCCAGGCTGTAAATACTGTTTATGTATTTCTGTTGCAGTAGGCTACTGTTGCAATTTTGTGCATATTAACATGGGGTTCCAGGGAATTTGACTAACCTTTTGAGGAAGCCTCCAATGATCAGTTGATGAAAAGTATTTTTTTTATCATTTTGATACGACTCAACTCGGAAGTTAGAATGTTTGGCACTTTATATAGTACTTTATATCTAAAGCAGGGGTCTCCAACCTTTTTCCCTCTGAGAGCTACTTTTACAAAAATGAAAGTGGACGAGAGCTACTCGTGTTTTGTAACATTTATTCCATACTGTATTTTAACCCAAACAAACTTAACTGTCCACAGTAAACATTTTGTATCAAAACACCACAAACAATATTTAAATCATCTGCATGTGCATTTTGGCTTTCTGTATGTACTTTTTGTGTGTATCTCTATTAAATATATTATATCTATTATCATCATTATTATTATCATTATATCATCATTATTATTATCTATTATATATCTATATTTTCCATCATCTACTATTAAATGAAATAAGAATGCTATCAAAACAAAATGCAATTACAAATACAGATATTGTTAATTCACTCATCATTTGTTATATCTGCTCATGTCACAAGAGTATTCACATGCATAGTGATATGTGTGATGTACACAGTCTTTTTTAATTAGTGAGATGATTGGCACTGCATGGAGCCAACAAGAGAGGTGTATGCTGGAGTTTACCCACTTAGGTCTTTTATGGAGTCATTCAAATGTTCATCAGTCAGTCTTGTTCTGAACTTTGATTTCATGACATTCATATCAGAAAAGGCTGACTCACAGAGGTATGTGGACCCAAGCAAAGCAGACATTTTCAAAGCTGCTTGGTGAAGGTTTTTGTAGTTGTCTGGGTCTGCTAAACTCCAGAAATGTTGAGATTATTCTTTAGATTCTAAAGTTTATATCATCCTCTCTTCAGATTATCTGAGGCCAATTAAACTCTGATGTTTTTACTATATGATGAACAAAACGTAATGCAGCACCCGTAAATCTTGATAACACCCATGCTTTCAACTTGAACCAGTAACTTTGCAGATTTTTTTTTGTTTGTAAACCAAAAGGGGGCGTGTTCACCCCGGAAGGAGGGACGTGACGTCGAACTCATCGGTTGCTATGCGACTACAACAATCAATACAAGAAGAGGAGAACTTACGGTGTTCTGCCATTTTTTGCTGCTTTGCCAAAAAATGCTACCTAATGGTTTTCTACCTTTTGTACAGCTACAATTTTACTGTGTTTTTCTCCCTAGCCAACTTCTTTGCCCCCAAGTGATCCCTGTATCTGTGTGTTTTGAAGGATCAAATACTCAACATCCCATATTATCAATTTAGCGTGGCAATCAAACGTTGAAAATCGTCTGTGCGCATGCGCAGAACCACAAAGCAGCATTTCTCGGCAGGTAACAGAAATTGGCAGAACACCGGCATCCAAATGGCAGGTTTGTACTTGGGTCATTTTATCGTCTTAAAACTCATTCAAAGTTCCGCGGTGCGTTAGGTTTTCCCACATAATCATAGTTCAGTGCTGAAAGTCACCCTAACGATATATTCAGAGAAAAGCTGTTATTTTTCTTTGAAAACATTGCTAGAATTAAGGGGTTTCAAACTTCCTGTAGATGTAATGGTGATAAAATGCCTATTAGTTCTGATTGGAAAAGGCTTGGATTCATGATGTTGTAGCAGGAAAAAAAAAAAACTAATATCATAATCCATCACTTTGTAAATAATGTTTAACCGTCGTTTTGTTGATCGTTTGTTAAGGAATGTCTAACCATTGTTTTGCTCACGTTGTTTTGAATCAATCCAATCAATCAATCAATCAATCAATCAATCAATCAATCAATCAATCAATCAATCAATCAATTTTATTCATTTTATTTATATAGCACCTTTCATCCAGGTACATGAAATACAAAGTGCTTTTGACATTTTGACTGAAAAATAAGCGTAATAAACAAAACATTAAAAACTGGGAGACCAAAAAAAACTAACACTAACATACAATATAGTTAATTAAAATGAAAAAAAAATGATAAAAGTGTCTGTGTGTCTGTTTCACACCCCCCTTTACAGGTAAGAAATTGATATTATTTAGCACTGTGTATACTTTTTTTTGTAAGAATACAGGCAGCAGTTAATATATATAGTCAGCACTCGAGTTGTAAAAAAAAATTAAGGGGGTGGTGGGTTTTATCATATGGGGACAGATAATTTGTGCTGATTACAAATAATATAATATATTACAAATAATAGCACTGACCAAAACACCTGCAAAAATACTGCAGGAATGAAATAGCAGCAGTTAAATGCAGCCTTCTGTAAGCTTTAAATATCCACTGGGCTTACATCAAATACATCAAAACACAACAATAAAAACAGTTTTCTGAACTTATCAATATGACTCTGTCCTTCACAGGATAAGTAAAATGGATCACTGCAAAAACTCAAAATCTTAACAAGAATATTTGTCTTATTTCTCATTTTAGTAAAGAAATCTCATTACTCATTACTTAAAATAAGACTCATCACTGGAAAAAACAACAATTTTCACCTGTTTCAAGTAGATTTTCACTTGAAATAAGTAGAAAAATCTGCCAGTGGAACAAGATTTATTTGCTTATAATAAGAGGATAAATCCCACTGGCAGATTTTTCTACTTATTTCAAGTGAAAATTTACTTGAAACAGGTGAAAATTGTCAAATAAGTTATTTTTCTGGTGATGACTCTAAATGTTGAAATAGCAGTAAAACCACATTCATTGATGAAATGACATAAGGGATGGAAAGGGGGGATGGCAGTTTTACAGGGGGGATGATTTTGACCGTTTTTATTTTAGGGGGGATGCCATCCCCCATCATCCCCCCTCAACTCGAGTTCTGTATATAGTATAGTTGTAATGATTTTGAGAGTGAGATTTTATTTACCTGCGAACTTTTACTGGCTGTGTGTGTGTGTGTGTGTGTGTGTGTGTGTGTGTGTGTGTGTGTGTGTGTGTGTGTGTGTGTGTGTGTGTGTGTGTGTGTGTGTGTGTGTGTGTGTGTGTGTGTGTGTGTGTGTGTGTGTGTGTGTGTGTGTGTGTGTGTGTGTGTCAAAAGACATTTGCCGTTAGACAATGTTTGATGTTTAAGAAATATATGTTTGAAAAAAGCAATACAGAACTGGACGCTGATTAACAGCATCGTGTCTGTGTGTCTGTTTCACACCCCCTTTACAGGGGTATAACATCAGCTCCTTTAAATCAGGGCTAAAAACATTACTATTTACTCAAGCGTACTCTTAAACTAAATACTTACCTGCTGTAGCCTACTCTACTGCCCTTACTTTTTAACAACTTGAGCTTTTTATTATTTTACTTCTTTTCTTATAATTGTATTTCATTTTATTTGTTATTTACTGTTTAATTGGGTCTTGCCGCTTTTAATATTGATGTAAAGCACTTTGAATTACCTTGTGTTGAATTGAATTGTGCTAAACAAATAAACTTGCCTTGTTCCGACAGAGGCACGAGAGTCAGACGTCAAAAAGAAGATCAAAAAAGCTTTTCAAGTGTTTGAGTTTGAAGGCAAGGTGGACGTTCGGTGAGGAGAGGCTGCCATTCAAAGCTAAAATGTTTGCAATCATAAACATACATTTGTGTAATGAAGACTTCCGCTGATGGTGTTTCTTATGATTGCATGTGTTTGTTCTCCAGCGAGATTGGATCCATCGTCTCTACATTGGGTTGCTTCCCCACTGAGGCACAGCTGCACAACTTCATAGCTCAGGTCAGAGCAGTTTTTACTTATCTGATGAATGAATTAGGCTGTCAGATAAATCATGGTAGATTTATTTTACAATGCACAAGTCACAATTACAGTTACAGTGTCCCGTACCTGCTGATGCAATCAAGAGTTACATGCCCAAAAGAGAGTGTCCAAGAAAAACTGTTTGGACTCAAGAAAACATGTTTAAAGCCATTTTATAAAATCAGGATTCTGTCCACTCAGGTGGAAGAGGACGAAACCAAATATGTCCATTTCGACAAGTTCCTTCCGGCGATGACTGAAGTGTTACTGGAGAAAAAGTAAGCTATGACGTTGGTTACTATTTACTAGTTATGGCTTTTTAAACATGCTCTGGTGACTGAAGGTTTGAGATCCCTAATATTTTTTTAATATTTCTTCATGAATATGAGCCAGAGCTTTAACACAGGATGGCAACACGGATGACAACTTATGTTGGAAAATGCAGAAAGTAAGCTAAAACTTATTATATTTTAAGTTACTGGCTCAGATCGGTAATGTCTTGAAACCTGGCACCCTGCTTATTGAGGGATACATCTCAGTTACCAAATATATCCCAATCAATGGTGGAAATACAAAACCTCCTATGGAAAATGCTCTCCTTTAACAGGAGAGGGTAAGGTGGATAATGACCCCTTCTAGGATTTTGGTTGTATCTGTTTTGTTTTGTTTTGTTTTGTATTGTTTGTGTTCTTTTTTTTTAATTCTTCTTCCAAGTGGGATCCTGTAATAATGTATACACCTGCAAAATGTTTGCATGATGTGTTAATAATCATAATATGATAAGGAAGTACATGAGCTTTCCATGTACCAAGCCTGCAAAAAGTTCAATAAATATTTACATAAAAAATAAATAAATAAATAAAACAATAATATTTTACCATTATCCATTCATCTATTTGTGTTGGGTTTAAGTTATAAAATTATTATATATAGTTTTTTTTAACCTTTCTTCGTTGTCATGCTGCATGAGCTCTTCTCTTGAGCTTCAGCCCAAAAACAGACTTTCTGCCATTTCCCTTGAGAGCGCCTGTGAAGAATTAGAATTAATTGTTCCATCAGTGATTACATAACAGCGAACAAATATAAAACTATAATTTTACCGATATTTAGCTCATTATTTGTTCTGAGAGATTATGGACTTTGTCTGAAGGGCAAAAATAATTCAATGAAATCCAAACATTTTCCTGAGATGGATACAAAACGTTGGTACAATAAACATCTAACAGTCTGTGCTCTAATGAAACAGATTTTCTTTTCATTAGATAATAGTTTCATAATTTGTAGATCAATAAGTCTGAGGAATCATGAAGACTTTAAATCAATCAAATTAAATGAAAAATAACATCATGCAGCAGTGTTATATAAGTGTATCAGTTGTAGAAAAGTCCTCATTTTTCTTTGTCTGCACCCGCTCCTTAACAGGAAAAGTTGATACTGATACTTTAGATTTAGCTGATGCAAATCTTAATTCATTATTCCATGAATAAAGGCAAGCAGACTGGCCCAGATGACGCTTAATAGGCCCAAATATTTATAGTGGAGAAAAAATATAAAAAGTTCTTTGTTATTGGACTCATCTGCCCACAAAATATTTTTCCAGCGGCCCTCTGGCGAGTTCACATGACCTTTAGGAGGCAGGCAGCAATGTTTGATTTGAACAGAAGTTGTTATTATTGCAGTCCTGCCATGCACATAAATGCTCAGTGCTCTTGTGATAATGCACTCGTTAACATTGATGTGGGCAACTTTAACTTTCACTGCCACTGCTTGTGCAAGTGAATAGTGCAACAACATTAGCACCATAGCAGTAGCGGTGCAACTACAGTTGTAAGAGAAGGTATGTAAACCCTTCAGATTAACTAAATTACATAACATGTGATCCAAGCAGACAATAATACAAACTGCTTTATGGAGATAACATAATTACAATTCCTTATCTAAATATGGAGCACAATCGTAAAAAGTTGACTGTGGAACAGTAAAAAGTAAGTGAACTCATACAAAAACAACAACAATAAAAAAATGTTGTAGCACATTTCAATATTTGTCTAAAACTACCTTGGCAGCCTGCAGTGGTAGTGGAAAAATATTTTTCTGACTGATTAAATAAAAGTGGAATTATTTAGTAAGAATGCTTGGCACTGCGTAAGGTGGAAGAGTGAAGTATTATGGAGGGATCATCGTGTTTGGAGCAGGCTTTGCTGAGGACAATGAAACATGTCATGGTCAAAAGATACGTGACTTTGTCTAGTGGTGTGATGAATCCTTCCTGCAGATGAACATCTCTAAAACTAAAGACATGCTGAAAAAATACCCTAGCACAAGAACTTACCACTATAAAAGATCGGATAGTAGAATGTGTTGATAAGTAGAAATATCTTGGGACAGGCATTGCCAGTAAACTGACATTTGAGGCAAATTGAGGCAGACATGCAGTTTTGCAGACAGATACATAGGCTGTCTGGATCTATTTTAAAAGACACCACTCATCCACTAGACGGCCACTTCCAGCTACTTCAGTCAGGACGCAGATATATGGAGTAACAAAATGCAAAACCAAAGATTTTAAACATAGTTTTATACCTACTGATATAAACCTCCTACATAAATAGATAAGGTTTTAGCTTTTTATGTTGTGATAATGGTTTATGTTGTATGTTGTATGTATGTACTGATGGATTCTTGTT
Source organism: Cololabis saira (assembly GCF_033807715.1). Lineage (NCBI taxonomy): Eukaryota > Metazoa > Chordata > Actinopteri > Beloniformes > Belonidae > Cololabis > Cololabis saira. The sequence goes on along the minus strand of NC_084588.1, from coordinate 39,819,700 downwards.
GCTGGACTCGCTAGACCACCTTATTGCAAGGCAAATTTACCTTTGGGTACAATAAAGTTGAACTGAACTGAACTGAACTGAATTGAACAGGATCTGGACCACATGACATGCTTCAGGGCGATAAAAAAAAATACATTTTTTAGGTTTACCAAAATATCCTGGAGGATGTTGAGCTTGATGTCTGTTAGCTGAAGCTCTGTAGAAACTGGGTGATGCAGCAGCACAATGACCTTTTTATGATTACACCTTTTAGAGTAGCCCAGTCAGAGTCCAGACTTTAACCCCATGAAGATGTTGTAAAAGGACATCAAGAGAGCAGTTCACACCTGGCATCGTACAAATAGGTCTGAGATGAAGCCATCCTGGGAAGAGCAAAGGTCAAAACTTCCTCCTCAACATTGTGAAAGCATCATCCAGAGCTAACGAAAAGTCATCGCTGCCATGGTACAGACACACCAGAACAGACATGTCAAACTCAAGATTATGGGCCATAAATGTGAGGTGGCAAAACAGACCAGGAACATCCAAAGACTATTACGTACTTACAAAAAAAATGTCTCACAGTCCATCTTGATTTTGTTACCTGTGCCATGATGACATCTACCCACCAGATGGAAGAGTCTCTTTCTTACATCAGATAAATCATGGATTTGAAATGTAAAAGAAAAGAAAAGCAAAGCTTAGAAATGAAGCTAACCTAACCCTAAATAAAAGAAGAGAAGCAATCTGCCAAATGGAGACAAACCAGTATTATTTTTTTTGAAGGCAGATTTGTCTGTCAAGTGTCTGCTACACCTCTACAATACAAATGCATTTATGTATTTTAGTATTATTTAAATGCAGAAGCAAATACCTAAAATGATACTGAAAAAAAAGGTAGAAACATATAAATCGGCTGGCACTGGCTGTAAAACCAGTCCTTTGACACCTACCCACGTGACTGCAGCGACCAGGGATGATGCATTATAAAGATTTGTCACTGATCGAAGTTTTCAAATCATTCTAACATTTAGTAAACACCGTAGTGCCAATTACTATTGTATTTCATGAGGTCCTTTGGCTGTGTGATGACTCCTTGTTCTGCTTTTCGATTGTAAATGATGATAAATGAGTACTAAGGTTTACCATTTACCCCATAAGGAACCATGGTGACACAGTGTCACACTGCCTTTAAATTTCCTGGAAAGTTCCTTACACACATAGTCAACTCAGCCTGTGTTATGCACTTCATATTTTTTCTTTAAGGAGAAACGGGTCTGGGTTCTGATGATTTAATACTTTTATAATAAAGCAAGCCCAAAAGTCCAAGATGTAATCTGGACTCTACATGAATAACAAACTATTTAATTAATTTAAATGTGATTGTGGTCAGTTACTTTACACATATGTTTGTGTTTTCATGTCTATAAGGTTTCCTCCCATCTCTGATGAATTGCTGATTCAGGCGTTTGAGGTGAGAGCAGCCACTGTTTCCTTCTCTTGTTGAGCGCTGATGTTTATGAGTGTTACTTGGAGTCTGAGATTAATCTAGTGACTACAGATCTTCTTAATCCACCTCCTCAGCATTAGCTCCTGAACATCAAAACGAGTAGTTTCACCGGTGGCACAAGCCATACCGGCAGCGGTTTCATCAGCATCAGTGTGCCTGTTGTTCAGTAAAACATATTGATATTAACACCCTTTCCAGGTTCTGGATATAGAAAAGAAAAACTACCTGGATTATGACCAACTGGTGCAGTATATGACCACGGAAGGTAATGCAGACATTTCAGATGTTATACAAGTGTGTGTTGGGTTTTGAACCCTTGCTATGTTGTGTTTATTTGTGGTTGTGTTTGAATCAGGTGAGCCTTTCACGCAGGAGGAGATGAAGGAGATGCTTGAAGCACATGGCGATCCCGAGAAGAAAGTCTTCTATTGTAAAGATATGATCAGCAAACTGACATTTGACCCTGACACTAGGTAATGTCAGTGTATGTCTGCTGAGAAGCATCACAAACACACTGTGTGTGTGAGTTTTCTCTTGATGGTCCAGACAAATGTACTTTGTTCTGGCTTTGTTTCTGTTTTTATATGACAAAAATGAATAGTTTGCATATACTTACCTTTGTTATAAAGTCCTGCGAGGTGGTAAAATGCATTAAATAGTGCAACTTATGCTGATATGATGCAGCACACAATAAACATATTTGAAACACATGGTGCGTCCTGTTGACGTGCTTTTCTGAGCAAACCTGAAGGGACTGAAAGATTCCTCTGCACTTTATGAGACATCAGCTGTGTTTTAGAGGAAAAGATAAATGCTTGTCGTCCCAAACCCAGAAAAATGGCTTAAAATAGAGTCCGAGGCAACATGCTTTAGTGGACCTTAAAATAGCACCGCCTCTTTACAATCCCTGAACTGGGCCTACAGCATGTGGATTTTTACGTTATCTTGGATGGAAAATGTTCATTTTTAATGTCATCTACTCCTGCTATATGCTGCACAAATGGTATGCAGCAGTAATAAAACGAGGGCTTTATGTAAATAAAAATCAAATAGTTGTCTGAAGTGTTGTTAAGCTGTAAATACAAGCCTTCCACATCAGAGAAATCTCACATTTGTTAAATCTGGGCCTAATGGTGCCATGAGTAAGGATATTTAGAGGACAAAGTCCAAAAGTAGCTTAAATACAATTACAAATATAAAGAAAACTACACATGTGAGATGAAACAAAATAAATTAAATATGTTAAATGTCAGCAGTGAGAAGAAAAGAAACAACTTCGAATGTGGTGCATAAAGTTGTGACAACTTCAACTTTAAACACAGTAAACCCAATTCTTAACTGTACGCAGCACTTGGAGCTTGCAGCCAAACTGCCTTAGTCAAAGAAAGAAGAAAAAAAAGCAATGATCATTGATGAGCATGACATTTTATCTCTGAGGTGGCATTGACTCAACATGCATGACAGTTAAAACAGCTTTACAACATGGTTGGTAAGGGAGCACGTCCCTCTGTGAAGACAAATTCATACAACAGTATGATTTAAATCAAAAATAAATCCCTACATGCATCTTAATCACCGTTCAAAATGTCAAGATGAGGAAAAACACGGAAGCCTAAAGCGATAGAAAAACTATGTATTTAACATTTTACTTTCACTCAACACCAACAGTAAAACAGAATAAGGCTCATTTATCTCCTGCTCCACCAAACAATATTAAATAGCTACAATTTTGACGTACAGGGAAGAAAAAGATTTTAAAAAGATTTCCACTTTTAAATTCCACTCATTTTCTTGACCACTTGTCAGAAAAGCATCTTGTCCCTTATTAAGAGCACAGTAAGAGCGCAGTAATTGTGTTTCATACTTGATCCATGAGAGGAAAACAGCTGCAGCTGGATCTTTGTGGAATGTCTGATTTGTACATACAAACAAAAATAATCAAGTTGTATCAGTAAATACAGGTTTGGATCAAATGAGCAACGGTAACCCACCGTTATCAAGATCTCATCATTTGGTAATGGTAAACTATAAACACCTCCTTCAACTTAAAGTGAAACTTACAGGCTAATAAGTCAAATGACTAGAGACTAGAGTAGAATTTCAAAACATCAAAAGAAAAACGTCTCAAAAGTCCCACCGCATGAGTGAGAATGCAAAGACAGGTAGATACGGTTCACTGAGGCCAAAGATGGAACAATATGGACCTGCATGGGAAAATGGACACTGAAGAGAAAATGTAGAAGCACATAGATGTGATGGACCACAGCTTGGAAATGATGAGGCTGACACATGTCAGAGAAACTGGAAATTGATAGATCAGAGAAGAAAATGGATAACAAATGCATAACAAAACATGCAAAAAATGTTAAAGCGGGGCAGAGAGGCTGGATTAAATACTGGCTCCCCCAATTGCAGAGAAGCAGATAGACATTGAGTATAGGCTGAAGCTTAACAGGGAGAAATCAAAGACGACTCTTAAATCAGAAAGGACTAGTTGCCGTGCACTGCTCTTGTCATTGACAATCCCCCAGCCTTGAGCATTTGTGTCCTGACCGTACAGACGTGTGTGCGTGGATTGAGCTGCTATCCTGTATCAATCTCACTATTCTGGCTTCTGCATCTCACCTGAAGATGCATCAAATCTGAGAATACATCATCATCCTGTCGCACAAAGAGCTAAAGCAGAGACACTCCCCCATGGCATGTACAATGTTGTGAGAAAAAAATAATTGATAGACGTTGATAGATGTTAATAACACTTCTACATGGTTGTGTCATTTAATAAGAAAATATAATGTATATCATTTGTAATTAACACATCAGAAGCTGCACTTAAAAGTATGGATGTAAAAACTGCTGGGATTTCTCACATCAGCGCACCGCGTTGATTCATTTTTATGACTGATGGCTGAGTCGGCTGGTCTCTAATCCTGTTTCAAGCGAGACAAGGAGCAAATACAGAAAATATGATTTCTGATTGGTCAGCTAGGCCACACGCTGAGGGACTCTGGGTTAAGTACTGCGGCTTCAAGTACACATTACAATACCCGGTTGAAAAACAAGAGCAGCTCGTGGTACACTGAATCCGTCCACAGATTTACACAGTACATGTTCTGAGACACATGTCAGAAGAAGTAGTAAGAAGAAGTTATTTGGTCCTAAAACAGTTATAATTTGACAATACATGAAGAAAATATGAATGTAAAAATATGATGAGGAAGAAGAATAAGACAGGTTGGGAGATTGGAAAAAATTAAAGAACAGAAAGGAAAAGTGTAGTGGATATTGACATCATAGTAAAACTCCCTTTAGTGGTCCCTTAAGGTTGATTTTACATTATTGCACAGCAACTGAACGATGGAGAAAGGACAGTAACAAACCAAACACACCAAAAATACCAAGCACACGATTCACATAACACTGGGAAGAACGGGAGCTTTGGGCCGTAAACCTTTCTTTGCCTTCGTGAATGATACAGGAGAGGGAAGAGGCAGGATAGCCTTTCATTGAATAGTTTAAATCTGACATGTTGCGGCCGAAGCTTGGCTTGGCTCGAAGGCAAATGAGGTCAAAAGGTTGTTCAACACCTGATAAAACATGCTGCTAAGAAACAGAAGAGTTAGCCATTTCTGAATCTTCTAGAAATGTTCGCTGCATAGCTGCTTCCCTGATTTAAAATAATACAAAGAGAATTTATCCTATAGTAGAAGTGCAAAATATTGGTATAAAACACCATAGCTACCCAGGGCGGTGCAATAAAAACAACCTAGATCCTGTGTATAACTTTATCCAAACCTCATCCCTCCTTATCTCATTCTGACTTGGAGTCAAGCTATGTAAGGCAACAGAGAAGAAGAGAAAGCCGAGCCAGTGAACTCACGAGTCAGATGATGGACTACAGTGAAGAGACACTGGCGGTGCTGGGTTTATATGGACAGTTTACTTCGGCTCTAAAAATCCATCTGGGGACAAATGGTGTGTGCACGTGGACAAAAACAGCTTACTATATGTACACTTGATGCAAGAGGGAGTGAATATGTGACCTCAAAGAATTTAATTATACTAAACACTAACTGAGTGAACTGCGGAAAGATTATAAGGAGAGAATTCAAAAAGCAAATCAGAAGTTTTTGTGTTTACTTGTTTTCCATGAGATCTTCTATAAAATCCAAACTGATTCGATGTGCATTATTTATTTAAATGTGGGCTGTTGTTCTCCATCATCTGACTTTTCTCAGTGATGAGCGAGTTTGTATCGCCGTCAACCTGGGCCACGAGCTGCAAAAGGGAAAGCATGAGCCTCATACCTGTGTCGATACGTGACGGCTAGAGTGCGGATACTACACGGGTTTGCCAACGTCTAGTTAACCCCACTTTCACAAAGATCATTTAGTGTCCCGGTTCAGATCTGCAACACCAGGCCAGCAGCTGAGATGTTGTCCCCACCCCCTGCAGTCTGGTAGACCTCAGTACACACCAGGACCGGTGCCACGCAGATCTCATAGTCCTCCTCGTCCCAGCAGTTGACGGGCCTGGTCTCCTGCAGAAGGATGCGCTGGCTTCCCTCTCGTCGGCTGACGGAGAACGAGTCGTCCATGATGAGCCTGGCCTTACTGGGGTCGATGTCGTTGGAGCCGCAGACGTGGCGGTTAGCCGTGAGCGAGGCCTTGGCGATAGCCGACATGGTGTTCTTCCACTGAGAGTCTCGGGTCACGATCATGGCCTGGAAGGCCAGCGTGTGGACGTGGAGGCGGGTCAGCGGCTTACTTGTTGACCGGGCACTGTTGCCGTCTGCCGCGGGATCTTTGGAGCGCTGGTTGAGAATGCGGTAAACTTCCCTCATCTGGTCGAGGACGGTAGCCACGCGAGGGTTTGGGTCCGACAGCACTGTGATGTTGGAGCCTTTGAGCAGGCTGAGAAGATTGGGAAGTTCCTGTTCATTCATCCCCAAAGAGTCCGCCTGGGAAAAAAGTTATGATAAATAAATAATTAAACTGGGTCGAACTAAACTTAGTCTTTCAATAAATAAACATTCCTGACCATTCTAGAACTTATTTTGTCTTTTAGATATCTGTTTGTGGTCCACACCGCACTAAATTATGCATATTTCTCCTAACAGACGATGTAGATCTGCTGACTGGGGGGAAAAATAAAATACAAGCCCTTTTGCAGTACATGCAACGCATAAATACAGCTTCTGTCTCATTGCTTTTATACTACAGGGCTTTATAAAGACAAAATAATTACTTCAACAGTTACAAATGATTTGCTTCAGTAGTTGATTAACTGCCATAAACATATTTCCACATACAGTGCTTCTGTTTCGGTTCTCAGCGAGCACAAAAAGGGAAGTGAAGAAAGGAGGATTCATTAGGATTTTTTTTCCACAAGAGCAAAAACACAAAATATGAATATCCGAATAAACAAAAGGCAAATTCAGCTCCATCAGTCTACTGAGTCACGCTTATTTGTTTACAAATGTATTCAGAATGCAAATCTAACTTCCCACTCCCTGGTTTTATCTGGACCTTTTCAAAAGCTCATCTTGTTCAGCTACAAACAGTTTGTATCAGAACAAACATAGTTAATTGTACTCTCTACTCCGTGTACTAAACATTCATTTGAAAATGATTATTAACTGAACTATTCAGTCATACATACGTGAGGGATGACGTAGTTGAGAAGGTCTTGCATGATACTCTCCTCTACAAAACTTGCCATCTCAAAATGTGTCCCGATGTGAGGAGATGAGGAGGACAGCAGGTCTGCCAGGTGAGAGAGGACGTCGTCTCGCTCACCTGGAATGAAGAGAGAAACAGGTTTGAGTTCAAGCTGGACGATGATGACTGAAGGAAACCAAGAAAAGAGTCAAGTGATGCGTCAGTGAGTGAAGTTTTTTTTTTTTTTTTTTTCGTTTATTTCGGCATGTTTATATAGACACATTTCATCTCCAGAACATTATACACTGCATACTCAGCACATGACGAAAAGGGTACGGGAGAAGCTGACGCTTATCAAAGTCCCGCCCCGTTCTATGTAAGATTCATGATCACATCAACAACAGAATTCAGTAAGATACATAGTTTACCACATAGCAATTTGTCTAATTTCATCCTTCACAGTCCAGATAGCATGTATGTTTGTACACGTGTCCAGTCCACTCATCCTGATCACCGTTCCTGTGATTTACTACTGTGTCCACTGTTCAGTTATTTTAATGTCCAAGCCTCTTTTTGCATGCAATCCACTTTGCAATGGAGGTGCGTGTGTCAATGCAGATTTTGATTAGTCGCCGTCCTCTGGCTCTCTAGCCGCCTTTGCCCCCTCCGCTCGTACTGACTTCATCTCCTCCCGAGCTTTGGACACCTCCGACCATACACTGGTCAGTCTCTCCTGGATGTCAGCGAGGCCAGAGAGCAGCTTTGCCTGATCAGCTCTCACTTTTCTCAACTTTTGTAGCATCCAGACCCCGCCAAGCCCTAGGATCACTAGGCCCACCGTCATGCCCGTGAATATATAGACGTCTCCACGTCTTCTATATCCAACACCCCAAGACACACTACTTTCCACTTATTCCAGCTGTCCATGGTGTATCCCGCCAAGAATGTCCCATCTGGACAGGCCGGTTCCCTTGTCCCAGCACGCCGTGTAGAAAAAATCTTGTCAATAGCATTTACTGACCAGTTCAGAATCTCCATTCTTGATTTTATGTTCTGCTTGGTCGTGATATCTGCTGTGCTGTGATAGAGCTCAATGTCACACACACACATTTTATAGTGACTTTGTTTAGTCTCCATGTTTTGTTTCCATGCTAGGTGCTCCCGTGCTGAATTTCCCACATTGCCATTGTTTTGTACACATAGCCAGACATTGCCTTCGTGTACCTAGGTTTGATAATCCTTCAATAGTTGTAGAGATAAACAGGCCAGAGAAGTAAATGTACCAGTGACTTAGAGAAAGGAAAAAAGGAAAGTAAGCAAAGGTAAAAAGTGAGAGAAAATAGAAATAAAATGAAGAACACAGACAGTCACATGATCTGCTGCACGACAGTTCTTTGTTTTTGAGCTTCTGATTTTAACAACTGTCATCAAGCCATATTAGCCATAATTTCTACAAGTCTTTGAGGTGGAATCATAATCACAGTTGTATATTGTACAAAGATAATCCCAAACTTTCGTGTTTTCCTGCAGACCTGACAATTTACAAATACAGTCTGAGGTACACCAAAGAAAAAAGGTAAATATCTCACATTTGTGTAGTAAAACCTTTATAAAAACCTACCATCTAATAGATATCCTCTATAAATGTTGGACACTATTCCAAAATATTGTTATCAAAAGGCCATAACCGTGAGTATTACAGAGTTTATACATGTACCATATACTATATAATCACAGAGGGATGTCATCATCCAGCTTCAAATATGAAGATGTGGAAATTCAGGTGGATGATAAACGGTAGTGGACACGGTGTTGAGTCTTCAACCAGGTGAGCTCTGTTCAGACTGCAGCCTGAATCTGATTTTGAGATCCGATCTGATCTGTGTCCTTGCTGGCGTTCCCTAATCCACTAATCCAATCTAAATTAACGTGCTCACATAGAACAGGGCGATGAACTGGTTTTGCTGCCGTTGCAAATTGCTACGTGAGTCTGCAACGCAAATTTTCTACAAGTTACAAAAAAGCCACAGAAACATCTACGTGCTACTTTGTTCTGGGCAGCTGGTTTGAATCGACATTTCATGTTTTTTCCCTTTTTTAGCTGTTAAGACTCTGAGAAAATTATCTAGATATAATCTGAACATACGTTGGAGTGAACGTAGCCTTAGAGTCGAGGTGTTTACAACATAAATTCATATCATGGTTAATTATAGAATAACTCTAAAAGACCAAGATCAAATCCTTTAACTGTATATTATTAATACCACATGCTATTATCCATAACAACTGCAGGCGTTTCCAATAAGTCAATGCACATATATTTCACATAAGTCAAGCTGCTGCATCACAGGTTGATTTACAAGAAACTTTAGTTATTTTTAGCTCAGTTAGCTTGACTGCAAAATCTTAGCAGATTCACACTTCACTTCTGCGTTTGGTTGTACCTGAACGATATGGGAAGTTGTCCATCATTTGTAGCCCACCCACTATCAGCAGATCTGGTTTGAAATCTTGGAGTTTCTCAGCGAACTCGTCCATGGAGGTCAGGTAGGGGTTGTGGTCGTCACTGTGGATGATGTATCTGTACGACACAAACAAGTAAACCTGATCACCCCCAAACACAGCTGGGCCTTAAATGAACGCACTCATACGTGTCCACACAGACTGAAACCTTCATGAACTTCAGCTTTAAAGGTGTCAGGGTTCTCAAACTAAATTAAAGAACATTTTATTCACGTGTACCTGTTAGCTCTGCGTGAGGTAAAGCGCCCCCAACTAGTTCCAGATGAATACTCCAAGATCAGGTGAATGTCTGGCTCTTCTATCACTTCTCCAGCAACTGGAGTGAAAGAGAAACGACACGGGGCTTGAATAATAGTGATGGAGTACAACCAAAACCCAGCAAAAAAAAATACAACAGGATTTTCTTTTTGTTTTAAAAAAAAAAAGAATTAAATGCTGAAACATTTGAGGTTCAAAGGTGTGTAGACTGTAGTTGTGTGTACCTGTAATGTGCTTGGACAGGACCTCGGTAAACTCAGGGCTGAAACTCCCCCCCAGCAACACGTCACATCCCTCGGTTGCCATGCGACCAGCCATGACAGGAGCATTGCCTCCAATGGCCCATCTGTTTCCAGGTGAATCACGGGCGCTCTCAACCAGCTCGCTAAAAAGGGTTTCATTTATCATGAAGCGCCTGGAGGGGGAAGAAAAGACCAATTATTCATGCTTCTGTGTCATCTTGTCTAGACTACTGCAACAGTTTGTTTTCTTGCTTAATCAAGAAAAAACTGGCTCGTCTTCAGCAAATCCAAAACTCTGCAGCAAAGCTGCTGACCTGCTCAAATAGAGTCAACCCAATTTTAAAAACTATTCACTGGCTCCCCGTCCCTTTTTGTTTTAACTTTTGTTTAGCCCCCTCCCACATCAAGGACCTACTTTGCCCCTACACTCCATCTCGGAGGCTGAGATCGTGTGACCAGAGCGTGCTCATGGTCCCTCGTACCTGCTTTAAGACGCAAGGAGATGCTCCTTCCAGGCCGTAGAGGCTCTGAACGATCTCCCGCTGTCTCAACGTTCTCTGGACTCCATCAGTGCTTTTAATTACAAACTTAAAACCTGCCTGTTTCTCCAAGCTTTTAAACATTAGTAGTGAGAGGGTTGTTTTATGACCACCATGTTGATTTTATGTACTTTTATTCTAGGAGCTTTTATCGGCATTATCTTGTTTTTAATCGTATTTGTACTTTTATTCTAGTGTTTATTTGTGTTATTATTGATGTTGTTTCATTTTTTGTGAAGCACCCTGTGACATTCCGTTGTCTGTGAAATGTTCTATAGAAATAAAATTGACTTACTCAATTACATGTTCAATAAATGTCACAAGACAAACTTATTTTATGTCACAAAGCTCCAGGGAAAGTAAAAACGTATGGATAACTTGATATTAAGTTAATTTATGGATATTGAGTTTGGGCTCTTAAACCGACTTAGTTTCCGCATGTAACTGAGAATTGTATTGTTCAGGCTGTCACACATTCCCTCGCTCTCTCTCTCCCTCTCTGAGGATTTTGTAGGTTTGTTGCTTTTTGGCGTTTGTTCCAGACAATGAACAAGACCCACAGCAGCCACGACGGCACCGCTCAGTGACTGACAGAGGAAAGAGGAGTTAATTCCTTTGTCTAAATACTGCATACCTACAAAAACAAGTTGATTGAGTCCTTTGTAAAATATCAGCAGCAAAAAGGTTGGAAAATTAATTTGTTTCCTATGCAGACTCTAATAGTGGGACACATGTCCTTTGTTAAGCAATAGTTAAACAAATATGAACTTCAAGATTTCAGAGTAATTTTTTTGTGTCCTCATTGTGGCATTAAGTTCAAAACGTTTGAAAATGAACACCCAAAATGCCGATGCATTTAGGAAACAAGTCTTGTGGATTGATAGAGTTAAAGCAGCATTTCTTGATGGCAAAGTGCAATATTTTCCTGCTTTGGAAAAAGGAAAAAAAAAAAAAAAAAAAAGGCCACTGGAATATCAAGACAAGAATCTCCTGAAAAGAGCACTGCTACTATTAGGTTTAGGGATGGATCTATTATCCCAAAACCAGTTACTAAGTTACCACATCAATGGTATAAGGAGAAATTGAGTCTAACAAATGACATCAGCAGTAAAAAAAAAAAAAAAAAAAAAAAAAAAAAAAAAAAAAAGGTTAAAAAGCAAACTAAATAATTTCAGGAGGACAGCTCAAATTCCACATTGGATTCTCAGAAGCTGCTGCACAAACAGAGATGAACCGCTGTGGACTCCTGAGCAAGGCCCTTAACCCCCAGACTGATCCCAGTGCACCAGAAAAGTAGCAGCCACTGCTCCTAAGAGTGTAACTCATACATTTATACTCTTCTCTGTCCTTCCTGATCTTCATTTAAAATCTGAACATGAGAGGTTGTAGATTATACAAAAGAGAGGAAGATCTCACCTAACTGGAAGTATTTTGAAGGAGGAATATGGGAAAACCACCAACGTACAGAGCAGGGAGACCATAAGCTGCTTGTAAAGAGCATTCACGTGCCGGGGAACTTGCCGGAGGGGATTTAACTAAGAACTGGCCATGCAGGTTTCCCTTTCCTTTGTATGTTCAATACTGGAAAAGGTGGTCATGGAAAAAAAAAACACTATATGCTAAAGAAATGTTAAAACAATGTGTCGTCATTAACTGAACATTTTTTGTGAACTTCAGCTCACTTAGCTATTCACACTAACAGACATTTGACCACACTGCAGCATGTAATTGTTGTATAAACAACTGGTAATGTATACGAGTAGACTTTGTGCTAAGAGAGAAAAGACAAGACTTCCACATCCCTGTGAGACCACTGATGGATGTGAATATTCATTCTCACATCATCCATGTGCGGTTAGGATGGATCTTCTGAATCAGACAGCAAAGTTCTGCTTTTTATTGAGGATCACTTACTCTGCAGCAGCTCCTGGTGCAAAGAAGTAGGCGAAGCTCTGGGCCAACTGTTCAGCATTTTCTAGGTAGTCGTGATGCACAGGTGTATCCGCCTGAGAGATGCCTATCTTATTTAGGTATGACACACCATCTACGATCAGGTCAACACACCCCCCAAAGCCTAAGGAGAAAGAAGAAAACAAAGTGAGAAACGCAACAAAACCACTATGGTAGTAGGTATGAAACAAGATATTTTGGCCAAGGTGAAAATGTCAGAGATAACATGAGAGAAAAGCAAGGCGGGGGGGGGAGTCTGCAGCTACTGCAGCCAGAACTGTGACATTGAAACGCCGCCACAGATGACCTGTCACAACCGCAACATCAAACTTGTGCCATACTGACACAAAAAAAGCCAGCGCAGAGGTCAACATGCTGGATAAGGCACCAGACGCCATGACTAGATTTGCATTTAATGAAAAAGGGAAACATTGGTGTAGAGTTTACTTTAAAATTACTTTTGAGTGTTTGACTTACTCAGACCTAAAGTCCCTCTCTTTGTCCGTGCTTTTCATTTCTTTTGGATAACTCTTTTTTCCTGACCATTTGGAGTACAGACAATTTACAGTGCAGGCCTCACTTATCTTTGTACTGCCACAATCAACTCCTTTATGAACACGTCAAAAAGAAATGAATGTTGTTATATCAAAGTCTAGATGATTACCAGCAATTACAACCTAGCAAAGTGTTTGTGTATATCTGAACTTTCTATTGAGCTGGATGGCGGTAGGACAGATATTGATTTCTTTATTGTGTGCTGGTATCACTGTCCAAAGGACAAGTTTTTTTTTTAGGATGTGATCATAAGTTACACCCAGTTGGACGTCCATGTGTGGTTACACCTCATCAGTTCAGAGACAGGTCTGATGACAGCCAGTGATCTTCTGGAGGATCACTGCTCAGAACAAACTGTTCAAGCTGCTGGTCTGGTAACTGTGCATTCATGGTACCTCTTTTAGCCCCCTCCTGTACTCCTAAATCTGACTTACACTCAAGCATATTGAATCTGGCCTCAGCGCCAAACAAGATCATCTCACCTTGCTGCCTCTTCCTCAGCTGACAGACAAATAAATCCTGGATTGCCTACGTATGCACTTACTTATAATAGTTAATGTACTGCTCTATGGAGGATTTTTTGTGCCAAAATTAAATAAATAAATAAATAAATACATCATTAATTAATTAAAATGGGAATTAAATATATCATTAATTAATTAAATGCTGAAATAATAAATATATATACTTTTACTTAAAATGAATTGTATTTTAATTAATTAATGACATATTTCATTCCCATTTTAATTAATGACACATTTAATTAATTCATGATACATTTCATTCCCATTTTAATTAATTCATGATGTATTTATTTATTTAATTTAGGCACAAAAAATCCTCCATACTGCTCTAAGGGATTATAAATCATTTAAAAACTCAATTAAATGTAAACTTTGGCAAAGTTACAATATTAAGGGTTATCATTTTTTTCTGATATCGAGGAATGAATTAAATCGACGCTTTTTTTTTTAGATTAGATTACATTAGATATATATATTATTCATCCCTCAATGGAGAATTTGCTTTGTGCAGCAGTAGAACACACAACACACACATGCAGCGAAAGAAGGATAAAAAAGTAAGAAATATATAATTACAAAATATAAACAGTATATACAGTGGAATAAAAATAAAAGTAGGGCAGTAGGAGAATAAAAAAAAATGCAAAAAAAAAAAAGCAGGTAGGATGTATATGAGGTAGGGAAAAGCAGCTGACGTCATTCATTTTGCAATTAAATCATTATTAACCTCCAAACTCCAGATTGAGCCTCTAATTCTGTTCTGATCCTATTTAACATGAGCTGGCTGGCTCTTCTCAAGCCTGAATTATGGTTCCGCGTTAAATCGACGGCGTAGCCTACGCGGTGACTCGCACCGTACGGTGCGAGTCGCCGCGTAGGCTACGCCGTCGATTTAACGCGGAACCATAAATCATCCTTCAGTCCTACCAATGGCCACTTTGGGTCTTGCGACGTCGTTGATGCCGACTTTGCTCTCAGCCCGCAGCAGCGACGACAGCACCAGGTCCAGCCGGTCGTCCAGCCCCGCGTCCTGCGGCGAGCGGGACCACAGGGCCAACACGAGGACCAGCAGGGACACGAGAGATCCGTATTTCATCCACAGAAAACCGCCTCCCCCCTCCATAGCTCCCTCCTCGCCGCGGATGCTCCCCAGCAATGAAGCCGCACGTTTCCGCCTTCTCTGTTGTGCTCTCAGAGGTGCGATTGTTTTCCTCTAGAGTGTGTCCCGGATGTACCTCAAGTGGGCGGGTACAGAAGGGTGTCCTGGATTTTAGTAGTTAGTTCGAAATATCAGAGATTAATTTATTTTCATATTTCTAATAAGAAAGATATATATTTTTTAAAGCAGACTTCTTTTAATATTGTGTTTTTATGTAGCTCTAGATACGGTGAATGGGGAGATGCCGGTGAGAAAAACGAGTAGGCCTCGCTCTAACGCTGGGGGAGGAGCGATGTTTGTTTTGACACTGATGTGGCAAAGGCGCATTTACCTGTGCATGGATGATAATATGTGCAAAACACATTGGAAAAACTTTAAACCCCCTAAGTTAAAGATTTATTTATTTTAACTTTCCGCCCCATAGTATGCCTTTCGTCAACGATACATGACTATACAGGTCCAGAGAGTAATTTATACCTCCCTGGTGGGCAAATTAGAGCATTCTGAGATCCTGGTCAGATAAAATCCGCTTTATACGTCAACATTTGGACACTTAGAAAAATAGAAAATTGGCTTCAGTTTAAGTAAACAAATTGCAAACAATTTTTACCAGTAGGTAGTTGTTTTACATATATACACACACACATATATATATATATATATATATATATACATACATACACACACACACACACACACACACACACACACACACACACACACACACACACACTTATGTACATATATAAACTTTGCAGGAAAAGTAAGGTCATTTGTGTTTGGTAGATTATTATACCAGCATGAGGAGGCGGTTCCCGGCTGTTGTGACTGTTTATGAGTCTTGTACAGGCTGCCCAGGCTCCTGTTTGTTAAACCTATACATTTTTAAATGGCCAATGTATGTTTCTTCAAACCTCAATCATCTAATCCACCAAACAAGAGTCAAAGTTGTTTGGCATTGGCAGAAGATTAGGAAAATGTTTCATGGTCACAGGTCAACATTTGAAACAGATCAAAATCTAGTGGTTCCACTGGATTAAAGTTGTCTTAAAACAATGGCTATTGTTGAAAATGATTGCATAACATGTTTGTAGAACTGCAAAAGGTTGAGTGTAGAGTTTACTTTAGAATTATGTCAAATATTGACTGTTATTTACACCTACGCACACCCACACAAATGTCTCCAGGTTTTGGTACTGCATATATAGAGGGTTGTGATCACTTTGGCTTCCAACCATTAATATGAAATTTTAGAAGAAATAAACATTTCAGGGAACATTTTCCCTGATTTTCTGATAATTCATCAGTATTGGAGCTATGAAGAGACATCCAACACCCAGC
This sequence comes from Cololabis saira, assembly GCF_033807715.1. Taxonomy (NCBI): domain Eukaryota; kingdom Metazoa; phylum Chordata; class Actinopteri; order Beloniformes; family Belonidae; genus Cololabis; species Cololabis saira. The sequence continues at coordinate 39,803,460 of NC_084588.1, read as the reverse complement.
TACCCAAAACCTTCAGGCTGCATTTACATTAAAAAACAAAAAAATGCTTTTAGATACCTTGCAACAATATTTAATTACAGATAGTTATGAAGAATATTGCATTTAAAGTAAGTAATTGTGAACCCGAAGCTAGTTACACACACAAACCATAGATCCAATGATTTATTTATGAAATTCAGAACATTACAATTTGTACAGGCAGTGCAAAAAAACCTCACTTGATCTGTCATACTAAAGTTTAAAACCAATAACAGATACCACTTACAGACAATACTTGAGTAAAACGCTGTAATCACTAAAAAACAGTACACATTTAGATACACCTCCGCTTATTTGGGTAGTTTTAAAATCAGTTGCAAGGTGCTAACGCAAAATGTCAATCTTATCGTGTTTAACTTCTAAAATGGCACAAAGTTTCATTGCTAAAAAAAAACAAAAACAAAAACACTGACATATCTACTTTAAAGCGACTGTCTTAAAATTAAATGCATGCGAGATTCAAACTCTTCCCATTCAAATTTTTACAAGGCGACAAAACCTGTTAACAGGTTGGTCTTGAAGACCCATCCGTCAATTGGTGATTTGTGCAAGCCTCATTGCATCTAGTTCCATCTTCAAATTAATGTAGGCAGCTCGAGTTTATAATGTCATGCTGTGTGCACTTTAAGGACAAAAAGCAGTGAATTGTTTTTTGGCAGGTGAATGCAGTCTGTTGCCCTCTAGTGATGAAGCAATGACACTTCAAGTGAAACCTGCAAGAAAAATTAGGCAGAATTACAAGACTTGCACTTCAAAACAGCTGCTCAGGTGGTATGTTAATCTATTTAAACCAGTCAGGCTTGTGTACAAATCTATACTCATCAATAATTGAAGTGAACCAAAAATACACATGTTGTGCAAGAGTTCTGAACAACATCTGTTCTTATCTTAGGACAACTTTGTTTAAATGTTTTGATCTACTTTAAATGCTGACTACTGTATTTAAGTTATTAGATGAGTTAACACATGGAACACTTTTGTCTGGTTACAGTAATCACAAGTGTACTGTGGTAAACAACTAAGATCATCTTACCTTGGGTTTTATTTGGGGATTCCGGCCACAATCTCAGATTCAATACCACAGTGATCAGATCCACGCAGGATTTTAAAGAAGCCTAAAGAGCAAGGAAATTAGCTCAATTTCACAGAATCAAGAAAAACATGTACACAAGCTCTAAATAGCCATCTGAAGGGTGAGGGTACACAGTATACTATATAGTGAGTAAAATCTGACCAAATTTAAGTTCAGGAATACTGTAATGCAGCATGAGTATATAAAGCCCCTCTTTAACTCTCTGCCTCACACACACACACACACACACACACACACCTTTATGATCAGTGTTTTTAAACTAATGTCTCTTGAGGCTGCAGGTGGTGTGTTGTGAAGGATTATACTGAGAAACCTCTGCACCATTTAAGTAGGAGTTCTGGATAATGGAGGAACAACTACTTTAGAGTAAACGTGAGCTCAGTGGTGCCATTTCTCGTCTCACCATTATCGCCCCAGTCAGTGTTCCAGGAGTTGGCGCAGAGCCAGTAAGGAACACTGCCCTCGACTCCCCAGCCCAAGATCTTGATAGCATGTCCACCAAGAAGAGAACCTGACACGTGCTGATACACTCCTGAAGAGGAAAAGGAGAAAACAAATGGAACCAAGTCAGGAGGTCAGAGACCGTTTATACTGCAAACGAGAAAAAAAAAAAAAAAAAAGTGGAAACATACACACTTGGTATTCACCCCCTGCATGACATCAAGAATCAGTCATTCAGTGTTGCGTATTAATCCTGTCAGATTGGTACATATATGCTTACCAGACTTGTACATAGGGAAGTCCTCATAGACTGTAAAGGCTCCCTCTACTGGCCCATTCTTGTATATCTCAGCCTGGATCTGCTTCTCATTGGGTGACACACTGTAAGATGTTTTACCTGCAAACAAACAGTCAGCCTTCAGCACAGCATGTTACTATTGTCTTCTACCACATCACTACAACTGGACCAATAAACAAGACAAATATGCTTCTTGTAGCATACACACACACACAGCTAGTGAGGCTAAGACAAATGATCATGTGTGTATGTATGCTCTATAGGCATAACACATCAAATAATAAAAACAAATATACTTGCAGAACATTTTACTTCAATAAAATTTTGGTCAATAATTAGGTGTTGTACAATAAAATGTAATTTCTCTTTCCATCAAGTAATCAGTTGCCAGGAATGGCATGCTAGTTTGTTGAAATTGCTGACTTACCATAGTATTTGTCCTCCTTGTAGCCTGGTGTGTATCCAGCATCACACACATTGACGCACTTTGGCGTCTCCCCTCCCTCTCCAGTGCAGGGAGGTCTGCTGCCTTTCACGTGGTGTTCACACGGAGGAATAGTATAGGGCCGGCAACCTGTAGATGTAATAAAGTTACCACAGTGCACTTTCTGCACCACCCGCAAACTCAGGAATGCTTAAGAGCAGGGAGTATGAGCTCTCTAAATTCATTTCCAACAGTGGGCACAAATGTAGTTCATGTGCTATGTGGAATATAATGCTTCTACAGGTTGACATGAATAAATCTTATTTGATATGAATCTCAAAATTTGCCCACGTGCAGGTTAATGGCAGTACAAATAAGAGGCTGGATGAAATTGGAAGTGAATGTATTTTAAAGTAAGTTAAAGTTCACTTTCTTTGTCCAGCATCATCTCCAGATCCTCATGCATTTTCATGAGCAAGAATCGACTTTCAGAAGCTATCAAAATCCTTGTCTTGACTGAACTGCGTTTTTATTTAAAACATACACACAAACTCACCAACATGGGAGTCATAAAGACCTCCAGTAACTAATCCTTCTTGTGTCCAGAATTGCCAAGCTGCTGCAGGGTAACCGCCATTGCATCTAGAGGAACAAAAAAAAAAGTTTTTTTTTTTTTTTTTTTTTTAAATAATATTTTTCCTCTATCCATACCTACACATTTGCCACGAATGCGCATTTCTATACAATACATTAACAGCATGTTAAACTGTTTCTTAGTGAACTTGTACAAATGATTTTCTCGACCACACAGTAATGAAAATCAAAATGAAGACATCTGAACAGCACAGAGCAGCCAAAGTGCTCACACATCAGCACCTCCTTACCCGTAGCCACACTCACTGCAGCAGGTCAGCAGATCCTGAGACGAGATCTCGACACTGACAAGTGCGTTGCTGTGGATGCAAACACGGTCAGAGATGGCCTCTGCAGCACCAAATGCCTGTAAGCAGAACCACCACTTGAAATGACAGTTGACAGAAGTGATAGGTTCATGCGCAGTATTAACCAAATCTTTCTAGTTTTAGCACTATACAGGACTGTCTCAGAAAATATTGTGATAAAGTTCTTTATTTTCTGTAATGCAATTAAAAAAACAAAAATGTCATACATTCTGGATTCATTACAAATCAACTGAAATATTGCAAGCCTTTTATTATTTTAATATTGCTGATTATGGTTTACAGTTTAAGATTAAGATTCCCAGAATATTCAAATTTTTTGAGATAGGATATTTGAGTTTTCTTAAGCTGTAAGCCATGATCAGCAATATTAAAATAATAAAAGGCTTGTAATATTTCAGTTGATTTGTAATGAATCCACAATGTATGACATTTTTGCATTACAGAAAATAAAAGGACTTTATTACAATATTCAAATTTTCTGAGACAGTCCTGTATATTGGAAACAGCACTTCAGTCTACCATTCATATTTTCATTCATGGCTTAAGAATAGATATTTTATGCAATCCAGATTGTAAGGCAAATATTTCGGCTTCTTTTCATAGCATCCTTTCAGCAATGATTTTGTTTCTGTGTGCGTCTCACCCAACAGGATCCACAGGAGCCCTGGTCTCTGATTTCCTTCAGAGTAGGACAGTTAGGCCACTGCTGTCTGGCATCAAACTCTTCAGGCAGCTTCATGTCTCCTGCATACTGAACCCTGCAGTGACAACATTTGTGTTAGTTCTTAAAACTTTTCTCTGAAGCTTCCCATATTTTTGTATCTTATAAGTGAGAAGGTGCTACAGTGTTTTGCATGGTGGCATTGAAACAACTGTTCCATAGCACATGTAAAACAAAGCAAAAACATGCACACATTCCTAATTCCAAGTTGATTTTGATCTCTGTTTTAGTGCAATGAGACACTGGAACCGTGAGACTCACATGGTGGGCAGTTTAGGTCCATTTAGCTTTGTACCACACAGTTTCTGGACATAACTGTAGTCAGCACTCTTGAAGTTATGAGCAGCCTGCAAGACAGAGGGGTAATTAAAAATTAAACAGAAATCACCTACAGATGTCTGAGGTAAACTTGATGGAAAAATTACAACTCACTTTCCAAGTGGTATTCATCTTATTGATGTAGTTGACCACATCGCTGGACAGTGGAGGGAGGCTGGGCCTCGCCACACTCACTGACAAGATGCCAGCCAGTAAAAGGATGGCTACATGCAACATTTTACCTGACAGGAGAGAAAAGTCAAGATATTATAATAATAGATATAGATAGATATATTTTTTTCTATTTTGCTTCATAAAAACCCTCTAAAGACTCCAGTGCCACTATAAAGAAAGATGCTCACAGTTGTGGCAAAAGCATTCCTGAGTAAATGCAATGCTGCACTTGAAAACATGATGTTCCTCCTTCAGTTCCACTTTTCAAGCTTTTAGACCAGCAAAAAAGAGTTCAAAGTCAGCAGGCTAAAATCATGTTGGCTGAAGTTACAAGTGGAACCTGCAAGGAACAGAAAACCCCTCACGTCCTCAGTCATGCTTGTATAAAAAAGGGCCCTACAGTGTTTAAGCATGCTGGACCAGTACACGCTACACGATAAGAATTTGTCATCTCGCGGTAAAAACGATAAATTCCCGTTGATGATGTTTTTGTGTAAAGCTGATTTTTGAAAGAAAGAAAGAAAGAAAGATTCCTGTTGATGACAAACATGGCGGATCTGAGAGCGAGATAGATTCATAGTTAAAAAGGTGGAGTTGAATTGGTATTTTTTTTTTTTTTTTTTTTAAATCGTCATTTTTATCGTTATCGGGATAAATGCCAGAAATAATCGTGATACATTTTTTAGTCCATACCGCCCATCCCTACTCCAGACACGGCTTTAGTGTGTGATAAAGTATAGACTGTGGGTGAAGTTAAAAGAAAATATCCTCCAAACCCAAACTGCATCTGTACGAGTGTGCTGGTGAACATCATCCACAGAATGACTTAGCAGCTAGGAAAACGTGTAAACAGTCTATGCTTCTTACAGCACACCGTCACAGACTTTCCTAGTGGGAAAAGGTTTTGCTGGGCACCTGTCCAATCTTTATGCCTGTTCAGGCAGGACTTCTTTGTGCCAGAAAGTCGTGTGTAAAAAAAAAAAAAAGAAGAAAGAAACTGAGGGGAAGTGATTTCATCTCACATGACTGAGACTGTCATCAGTAAAAATCAGTTAGCAGTGAAAACACAAATGTCCACTCCTCATCATCATACTTGAGCAGGTTTTGGGAAGTTTTTTTTTTTTCAAAGTACTGCGGATTATGTCGTACTGAAATAAAAATGACTCCTCCATCTCCACGAACGATTCCCTTGCTCAGTTTATCTCAGTTGTTGGAGGAAAAAACAATCACACCTGAACAATGAGCTCAACTCGATTTGAGGAATTGAAAGCAGAGTCTGCTGATCCATAGAGCTCTCAGTCTCTTCCCTACATGCATCAATAACTCAACAACTTCTCACCACAAATCCAAAGCAACTTTGAGCTGCTGAGTCATAAAGTTTAGTTCTGCAAATCTATGACAAAACATCCCACCCTTGTGTGCTCACACCAGTTTACATCCTGGTGTTAACTGTAAAGGTTAAGGGGCCATGTGTTGTTCTACAGGCGTGGGAGGTTTTCAGTTGCTTTGGTGAAAAGCAACTTTAAAAAAAGCATTCAAGTCCTCACCAGCTCAGTAAAACCAATTATCTTTCTATAAACCCTTCATTGTTTGGATTTACTTTAGTAGAAACGAGTAGACTGGACTGATACGTTTCTCCAGGTAATGCTTCACTTACATCTTATTGGTTTGCTGTGGGTGGGAAAAATAAGTTAGTGCAATCTGCTCATAAAAGCAACATTGATAATCAGCAAACACTGCAAGATAAATCTGGTTCTGGGTGATTTCCTCATTCCTTGCTTTAAGAGCTCACATAACTTGTAATTTGAAGCAAATCTGATAGTTCAAGCAAACCCTTGCTCGTTTTCTTTTACTCCTTCAGTGCCAAACCCTATACCACAGAAACAGGACAGAAACAGAAACATATTGTTGTAATTCAGTACAATAATTAGTATTCTCGTCAAGTGTCCCTCTATCTCTCTCACTCTTTGTTCTTGAATCACCTCGCCTGTAAAACACAGCTGGTTTCGCTTTCCATTTCCGTGACTGACTTCAGTATTGTGTTTCATAAACCAATTAAACCTCATATTTAAAAAACGTACTGAATGTAATAGTAGGACTCCAGAGGGGATTGGGCAATCAGAAAACACCAAAAACAGCATGGACGACGAAAACAAATATTCCCGTATCTTATAGGTCGACGTCAGTCAAATAATTAAAACCTGAATTGACTCTTACAGTGTTAAATGTACTTATTTGTGTTAAATTTAACAGATTGAGCTCGCCTTTCCCCCTGTAAAGCAGTGTGGCAGTGACGTCACTAGCGGCTCACAATGAACGGCTCAAGGCTGATTTATGGTTCCGCGTTACACCAACGCAGAGGGTACGCGTCGCCGTGTACCCTACGCCGTAACCTACGGCGTAGACTCTGCGTCGATTTAACGCGGAACCATAATTCAGGCTTCAGTGTAAATCTGTTACCTGTACTTGTTGCCCAGGTGTTGCCGTGAACTTGGTGTAACTCTGCAGCTCCAGACCCAGATCCTCTCCCTGCCGGTCCAGGTCCAGGTGTGTGCGGTAATTCTTCTTCTTCTTCTTTGGGGTTTAACGGCAGCTTGCATCCAGTTAGTTGCATTGCTGCCATCTTCTGGATCTTTCAGGAACTCATATTCTCCTCATCAGACCAGTATTATTTAAAAATTTAAACAAACTCCGCCTCCCTCTTCCACTTGATCCCCCTTCCAAAATACTTCTAACTGTAACTTCTTCCACACCCACTTCTTGCAGCTCTGCCACTAGCTCAGCTCTTTCCCTGTGGTATCTCCTGCAGCAAATAAGCACATGTTGTACTGTCTCAGGTGCTTGACACTCGGAGCATAGTCCATTTTGATGTTTTCCCATGACGTGCAGCGTGCTATTAAGAGCAGTATGCCCAATCCTTAACCTGGAGAAAATGACCTCTTCCTTTCTCCTCCCTCTTCCTCCGGTGTTCACTGAATCTGTCACTTTCCCCATTACTGAAAACAAATGCCTTCCTTTATTTCCTTCCTCCCACTCCTTCTGCCACTCCACGATGATTTGTTTCCACACTATGCTCTTCCCTTCACCCTTAGACAGGCTTAAGTTGGCATCCACCCTCTCCTTTTCCACTGCTCTCTTAGCCAACACGTCTGCTTCTTCATTGCCCCGAATGCCTGAGTGTGCTGGAACCCACATCAGCACCACTTCAACACCCCTCCTTCTCACCATCTGGTTTGCCATCAGTATTTCATATACCAGGTCGTTCCGCCCCTTGGACATCCCCATCCCAACACTCTTCACCGCAGACACGGAGTCACAACAAATCAGCACTCCACAGTTCATCAGCTGTTCTGCCCATCTCACTGCCATTAAAATTGCATACAACTCAACAGTATGTACATTTAAAAAATCAGAAGTTCTCACATAAGAGTCAACATTCTGCCTGAGCACGGTAAAGGCTGCACCCGTAGTACCTGTCTCTTGGTTTTTAGACCCATCTGTGAAAACCAATACATGACTATTGTACCTCTCGGCTACATGACAGTGAAACTCACTGACCAATTCTGCTCCCTTATTCTGTTCTCTCATTTCCAGTAGTCTCAGGTCAGTCATTGGGACCTGAAGCTCCCATACAGGTACCACAGGCCACAACACCACAGGACAGAACTCTTTATCATGAATTAAAACTTCCCGAGCCACCCTCTCCCCCGTCCATCCAAAACTAGACCCCCCCCTCATTCCTCTCTCCCATGTTGCCTGCATAGCCACTCTGACCGGATGATCTTCCCTTTGACCCATCAGGTTCACCCAGTAATTAGCCTGAAGTTTGTGTGCGGTAATAGTCGCCCCCCCGTGTTATGTAGCCCCGAGACCACGTGAAGCAGTCACATGAACGCAGCTCATGTGATCTACACAGTAAAAATGTGCTTCCTGTTTATTCATCAAACAACTATTCAACAAACACTGCGAATTATTATGCAAACCTGAGATCTTACAAACAAAAAAAACAACAACAAAGAAACAACAACCACAATAAAAAAAAAAAAAATCAGTGATCAGAACTTCTTTAATCTGACCACCAGGGTGAGAGATGACGCTGTTTATTTATTTATTTTTTTTGTATTTTTTATTGAGAAGAAGTTATATACAAAGAACATCAGAAAAGTGCTCCAATATACAGGACTGTCTCAGAAAATTAGAATATTGTGATAAAGTTCTTTATTTTCTGTAATGCAATTAAAAAAACAAAAATGTCATACATTCTGGATTCATTACAAATCAACTGAAATATTGCAAGCCTTTTATTATTTTAATATTGCTGATTATGGCTTACGTGTTAAGATTAAGATTCCCAGAATATTCACATTTTTTGAGATAGGATATTTGAGTTTTCTTAAGCTGTAAGCCATGATCAGCAATATTAAAATAATAAAAGGCTTGCAATATTTCAGTTGATTTGTAATGAATCCACAATGTATGACATTGTTGTTTTTGTAATTGCATTACAGAAAATCAGAAAATAAATATAAAATTCCAGTGAAATTAACAAAAATGGGGAGAATGACACATAAACGAGTGAATAAATAAAATATGAAAAAAAAGTAAATGAAAAAATAAATAAGTAAAATGTAAATACAGTCTTCATCTTTAACAAAACGTTCTCGTATATATCGGTGGATGTTATACTTTGTTTGGTGTCAATTAGTCAATTAGGGATTTAATGTACTCTTTAAACTCAAGTAAGAAACCTTTAAAGTGGGGTGGAGTTTTGGAGTATTTACATTTGTGTATGTGAAATTTGCCATACAGAATGAACAGGTTTATAATAAAAGTGATGTCAGGTTCCTGGGGTCCACCATCTCCAGGGACCTGAAGTGGACCACCCACATCAACTCCGTCAGAAAAAAGGCGCAGCAGAGGTTGTACTTTCTACGCCAGCTCAGGAAGTTTAACCTGCCACAGCAGCTGCTGATCACCTTCTACTCTGCCATCATTCAGTCTGTTCTCTGCTCTTCCATCACTGTCTGGTTTGGATCGGCCACCAAACTGGACAGGCACAGACTGCAATGGACAATTAGGTCTGCGGAGAGGATAATTGGGACTAACCTCCCATCTATCCAGGACCTGTACCGGTCCAGGACCAGGAAACGGGCAGGTCAAATCTCTGCTGACCCCTCACACCCAGGACACAGTCTGTTTGAACTCCTCCCCTCTGGACGGCGCTACAGAGCTCTGTGCGCCAGAACCTCCAGACACAGGAACAGTTTCTTCCCGCAAGCGGTTGCTCTGATGAACTCTCACAAATAACAGTCTCAGAGTAGCCAAACACGTGCAAAAAAAAAAAAAAATCATCTAGCACCCTCTTTAATAATCATGTCTGCCTCACCCTGCTGCACCTCTCACTTTGTATTCACTACCTCAAACTGCTGCACCTTTAAAATGTTTATACTGTACATAGAAATACCACATTTGTTTATTGTTTATTTGTTTATTGTTTATTTCTTAATACCAAAGAGCGAAATTACCGGAGTCAAATTCCTTGTTGGACAATGTTCGAACCTGGCCAATAAAGCTGATTCTGATTCTGATTCTGATGTCATTTTCTTCATGGGCAAAATAAATATTGCACTCTTACAGTCAATTTAGATGTTTATCTTCATTTTAGATACTATATATTGTTCAAATTAAGACCAGAAATTGAGAGATCGAGCACAGTGGTAGAATAAATGAGTTATGGTTTCTGGTTCCACGTTGCAAAAAGTGCAGTTATTTTCAATCTCTAAGAATTTAGAAAAATATACATTTGTTGCATATATAGTTTGCAGAATTTTAATGTAAACCTCTTTTATTTTATTGGAGATACAATACTTATAAAGCAATGTCCAGGCCTTCTTCCACTCAGTGTCCGTAAACATGTTATCCCAAAATGCCAAAGCTATTTATTTAACAATTTAGTTCATGGTTCCCGATGACCACTGCCCTGCGTGTTATAAATGTTTCCCTGCTCCAACATACCTGATTCAAATGAATAGTTCACAAAGTCTGTCAGTGATTGATTGACTTGAATAGCAGGGACACATCACCAACAGGTCTGCAAGACAGTGGTCCTCTGGGACCTGATTGGAAACCCGTCAATCTAAAACGACATTTCTAAAACTATGTGTTCTTTTTATGTTGTACCAGTTTTTTTTATGTGCTTTTTCTAGTATTTGAACTTGCTTAGGAGAACAAATGAAAGTAATCCTAATGTTAAAAACCATCAGGACCAAGACAATGGTATATAGCCTAAAAAAATAGATAAAAACAAATATATTACTCCTTTTCAACCTTTACAATCACCATGATTATTCATGAACATGATCATTCTTTCAAACAGTAGATTTGATTTAGTGTCACATCTTCCGCCCACGTCATTCCTCAAAATATAAGAGATATGCTTAAACAAATGTCCAACCCATGTCTTAGCACAATTAGTCATTGTTTGCTTAATGTGCAAGGGATTAACACTATGATTTGACACTGTGACAATGACGTTTTTCCTCTTTACTTTCAATTGCTATTGTCTTACCTCTCCAGTTGTACCCCCACTTTTCACCTAAAGACTACTGAGAAATGTTCCAGCAGGTCTCTGTTCCCCTGAACAAGAAGTAGCAGGCATAAATGATGGATGGGTAGAAAATTGTTTTATGCCAACTTGAAAAATGTTTAAAGGACAAAATAAGGTTTAAAGTATCATTTGTGTTATAGTGGAATTGTCTGTTGTAAATGCAATATATAGTATATACAGTAACACTACGGTCTGACACCGTGATAAAGTGACTGCCACTTGATTGTCTTGTGATTCTTATGTCACTCTTTTTATTTCTGTCAGTTTCAGGTTATTTGTATTTTTTTTTTTCATTTTCTTTCGCATTGTTTTACTGTGGATTCCCAACCACAGAGAACATGCTGACTGTCTCGCTGCTTTCTCTTCCTTTTAACCAATCTGTCATCTGACTTTCAGACTGATGAGACTGTGAAAAAAAACCTCAAAAATCAAAGGAAACCAACTTAATCGGAAAAAAGCATAAGACCTGGCACTCACTGAAAGTTAAAAAAGGTTGTTACTCAAGCTGACAAAACCACAAAAATCACATGTTTCCTTCATCACTTACTGAATAAATAACCTTACTGAACTATTATGGAGAAACACATGGGTAGCATAGAGTTGCGCTATTTCATGCTGAATTTTTGACAATCTACCTTTAATATGTTTTTATTTTTTATTTGTGATAATTAGACACTATATTACAACTGTGAAAAAAAAGAAAATCTTACCTAGTGTTTCCCAAAAAGTTATAGACATGTACTGTCAGAGCCGGATTAAATAAATGGACTACACTAGGCAGACTGTGATTTTTGGGCCCCCCTCCATCGATGTTATTTATGAAATCTTAAACTTACCAAAGTTACTAATAAAACTTAATTCACATTTTACATAGCAAAGTCATAGTCAAGTTGGTTCTTTGTATTCCAAAATAAGTCATGTGTTGTATAAACAGTCAGACTATTTTTAGATTTTTATTATTTATACGTTTTTACAATGCTCTATTAAATGCTATTAAATTATCCTTATCTTATCGATTGTGAGCATTTTGCAGAAAATCTTAATTAAATGTGTTGATTAAATTGAATAGTTAAATAAGAAGTCAAATCTACAAAGACCAATACAATTTGCAGTAAGACAAAGTGTGCTGTAGTATGTATGTCTGTATGTGTATATGTATGTATGTGTATGCGTATGCAGAGCCGTTTGAGAGATTTGCGAGGCCCTGTGTGAAATAGCCAGGGGGGCCCTCGCGCGTGAGCGTAGCGAGCGCGCGCGAAATTTTTGGGTTTTTCGGGTCGGATCGGGTGTCTATATGCGCAATTTTAACTCTCCAATTAGCAAAATACTGGATACCTTCCCCTGCCTCATCATCATCTGGGCTTGCCTCGACGCGGGGCCCCATGGCTGCTTGAGACCCGGGCGGATCGGTGATTTTTGTAACAAATTTATCAAACGTGCCTTTCAGAGAGGCATTAAACTCCATTTTCTTTTGTTTTTTTCTTTTTTCATCCCCTGATGGAAATTTCCTGAATCTGTCTCGTTCTCTCGACATTGTGTGACAGTTTGTTCCAACTCCACCCGTCTGGATCAGAGCAGCTTGTGTCCGCGCTTGGTCTGATCAGTTGTATTGAACAACAGACACGCGTCATCATTGCACATATATTTATTGATATGCACAGACTAGTACACATTTAGGTCTGTAATGGAACGTGACTGTTGATATTTATAAGGAAAAAAAAATAAAAAATTGGGGGAAAAAAAAAACGGCCCATAGCGCCAGGCCCCTTGGGGCGCCAGGCCCCGTGCGGTCGCACGGTTCGCACATCCCTTGCGGCGGCCCTGTGCGTATGTATGCGTATATATATATATGTATGTATACTAAATATAGTAATAATGCACATATATATATGCCTTAGGTTTTTACCGGCATGTTATCAACCATTAATATGTGTGCAGACAAAAAAAAAAAAAAAAAAAAAAAACATTTTTTTTTTTTTTTTTTTTTTTTGTTTGTCCCTCTGTCTGGGCCCCCCCCCTGTCGGGCCCTAGGCACGTGCCTAGTCTGCCTTTGCGTTAATCCGGCTCTGTGTACTGTAAGTGACATAAGACATTTTGGGTTGCGGGCTTCTGTGTGCAGAAAACAACAGAATTTCTTTTATTCAGGAAGACATAAAAAAAATGATTGAACTGGATGAATTTAAGGGCAGAACAGTCAACATACATGATCATCTTGCATTAGCACAATTGTTACTTCATCATCTTATACTGATGTTTTGTTTTGTTTATTTATTTTCATGGAACCCAATCTGTTGTTTGTTCATTGACAACCTAATTGATCAGAAAACAGTCAGTTATAGGAATACAGTACTGTGTGCAGAGCTGTGACAGGTAACATAATCAGTCTCTTTGATTATTTGAAGTAAGGCTTTGCTCAAATTATCAATGTACACATTTCCCATTTATTAAGATACACTGAACACACAAAGAGTATTTTCTTTGTTAAAAAATTCCCTTTTTTTAAAAACTATAATAATAAATAAAACAGAGCATGCTGTGCTTCAATTATGATAAATGGCTTTATTTTGTTTGACACATCAATAGCACACTTTTTGAGTCAGTCCTACCAACCACGGTGGCTTTGTGGAAAGCTTTGCAGAGATGAGATGATACTTGATGAACAAAGAACGTCTAGTGACCACAGTGACTCAACCTGCAAATCTGCAGGTCTGTCAAAAAGTTGACCTGCTCTCTACACTTCAGCTTCAACACAAACCTTGAACATACATTTCCTAACAATAAGTGGAATCAAATATAAAAGCAAACATACAAAAAAACCCTAAATGAATTAAATGATAAACAAGAAAAAAATCAGGATATAGCGCAAATACACAAAGCTAAATAGGCAAATGTGCAGCTGAAGCAGTTTCTCTGGAAGGCAAAGTGCTGACTCATAATGACCAAGCAGGTTTTGCTGAGAACTAAATCATGTGCATGTATTTTTCTTTTTTCTCATTAGTGCATTAAGACACATTCAGTAAGCTGGATTATTGCTGCTGCATACACATACATTCTAGGCTGTGTGCTAACTACAATAATGTGAATGTGCAGTTCAGTGCTATTTTTCTCTGCAGGAGCAAGTACAAATCTTTGGCGGACTCCGTGAATGAGCAACATGCGGCGAAGCTACAGCAAATGAATCATATTGACATGGTTCAATAAAGCAGTTCTGCCAAAAGAGTTATATTCTCAGTACTTTGTTCCATAATGCTCAATTCATTTCCTCCTAAAGTGCTGCTAAGGCTTTCAAACCTTCAAACATGAGCAACACAGCCATCAACCAGCTCATTACACAGACGATACAGTTACCATTTACAGTTATTATTTGGTTTAGAAATAAACAACTAATGTTAGTAAGAAATAGAGAAATTAAAATGGAAGACTGTCATAATATATCACATTCTATGATTACACTTGCAAAACTATCTATATAGTGTGACTGTATCAAGACTGATGTCTGATTTACATATTTTTATCATCAGTTAATAGAGTCTTGAATCGTTTTTGTCCCGGTGACTACATTTTTAAAGCCACTATATGGAGCAACACAACTTCTGGTCACATGGGGGTATATATGTCTGCAGTGATGACAAAAAAAGCTACTGACAACACTGTAAATGAGTGGGGATGGGCCAACACATCTTGCTATACCACGTTTCCCCACTAGAGTTACATTTCACGGTGTTTGGAATTACAGTATGTACTTGGTTATTCATACTTGCCAAGTACAACTCAGGGGAACATACTTCAGAGGACTGGAGGACGCAGTTTTTTGTTTCTGAAACTGGAACTGCAGCTCGGCAAGTGGGCTAACTCATAAATAAAAGTGTAGTTTAATTGATCATAAAATAAACACTCTGAACATCAATATTGTTAATAGGTTTTATAATTTTGTATTTCAGCCAATGTATAAATAAAGTAAGCTGGAGGCAAAAAGGAAAAACATTGAACAGTACTTTGGCTGCAATTGATGATACAAAAACATGAGTGCAGACGGAGCTCCAACAATTTAACTTCTGGGTTGAAGCTCATGTGGAACTAAGATTCGTTGCAGTTTCTGAACTGACCGTTAGAGGCTGGCTGCCAAAATCAGTCTCCACTGACTCCTATGCTATAATGTCCAACTTTAGAGGAGAAATAAACATATTTCAAGCCTGTTTTGGTCTCAATTGTTTGATTTCACATCCATGACAACTCTGTTTTTTTGTATCACACCGGGAGACTGTATATAAAACATTACATTTATATCTAATATGACTGATTGACAGTCGGCTCAGCCAATATCCGTCGTTATCACATCCTCTTCCATATTCACCATGCTACCGTGCTTAGTGAAGCAACCAACCGCCTGTACGAACCCAGCCTCAGCCAAACGCAACAGGAGTTTTGGATTTTTCTGTCAAGTCAACATGTTAAACGGTATATCCCGCTGTAAACGTCTGCCGGTGAATCTGGAGATATTTTGGTGGGGATCCACTGAAGGAGCTGGTGGCCAAAGCTAACTGTGATTGACATAAAGTGGGTGTGTTCCCTCAGTTGTTTTTTATAGTCTGTGGTACAGACTAGCAGCATACTGGGAAACAGAGTTTCCTTGTGATATGCTGCTCCCATGTGGTCAGAAGTGGTTTCAAATACTGTAGGTTTCGATATGTTTTAAGACATTAAACAAAGGTTCAGTGTTTTTCTGAAGTTCAGACAGGTACATGTAGCACATGTTCCCTAAAAACAATCGGATCCGTTTCATCTCTTGAAAAAAATGCTTGACTGAGGTAGGACAGTTGACAGATATTTGTATGTAAATATAAGTTGAAGGAAGAGAATTGGAGAAGAAAATTAGCTTTTATAGTTTTACAGTTGAACATTAGGTCTGTGGGCCACTATTTAGTAAAAGGTGCAATGCAACTTTATTGATGTGCCACATGCCTCTGTGGGGTGTGTTGCTGAAATCTTTTTTTAGATATAGTTTGTTAAGGAACTATTAATGCAATAAACTACTTTAATTCCTATCCCAAAATATACATTTGTATTGCCACATTGAGTCACATTAATTATGCACAAGCCTTAAACAGTGTCACTGCCCTTATTATCCTGTTTCATATGTTATGTTTGACCAGTAATCCTACTCTTTCCTTCCTTTATCGTAAAAAATAATTTTTAAAAATGCGCCTGACTCAAAGTATACCTTTGTACATGTATGTATATACAGTATGTATGTAATATATATATATATATATATATATATATATATATATATATATATATATATATATATATATATATATATATATATATATATATAAAATCAATATCCTCAATACATTTTTAATGAATGATTTGTTTGCCTGAGAGTGTCAATAACAATAGAACAAGGACGGATACATCATGCTACTGTATTGTACTATTTCACAGATGTTACATTACGACTGTTATGAGTGTAAGCAGCAATGTGGTACTCTCCTACTGACATATTCGCTAAAGTGACTGTTCGTACGAATGAGTGGGTTCCTCTGCAGGATTTAGACGTACTGCTTAAAAAAGGTACAACAAGAAGAATTATTTCCAAACCTAATCAGTAACTTTGAACGCTTGCTTGGATTTAGGATACATTATTGTGGAGCTCCACTATGTACCGTATTCATTCACAAGTTTTCTCTTAGATGGACAACCCCCAACATAAAAAAGGCTGATATGGTAAATATTACAAGAACTTTACAAGAATCGCCACAGCAGACTGAAAAACAGTATGCTTGGTTTTTGTAAACCGATTCTTTTGTAATCTTGGGGCTATGGGATCCAATTAGCAGTTTAATATTTTACGTGAATTGACATGCTTGCTTATGCTTTGTTTTTAAGCCACAATTACAATGTTGTGCAATTAATATCTTTTCTTAATAATTCTCCCCTAAACTTTTATGGCAAGTAAATTCAAGCCAAAGGTTAACTACCTTTGGTTTACTATTACAGCCAAATGTACAGTACAGACCAAAAGTTTGGACACACTTCCCCATTTGTTTGAGAAGGTGGGTCCAAACCTTTGGTCTGTACTGTATTAATTGCTGGAATTGGCAACGTCATTGGTCCCTATAGATGATTCAATTGCCCCCTATTTACATTTCCTTTTTATTTATGTGATTTTGTCAACATTTTCTTCATATAATATAAAAAAGTAAGCATAAATCATACGATTAATATCCTTTTGCGATTCGGTTAAATGGCCTGCAAACCCCTGACCAAGTCTTCCCCAAGTGTGTTAATGCATGAATTATGTGTATCCTGAACGGCTATACAGGCAACGACATCTTCTTCATCCCCATCTTCTTCATCCTCACCTTACACCATCCTCTCTTTACTGTCCACGAACTGAACCATCTGTTTGCGAGCATGGGCGATGACTGGAGTGAGCGGGACGATTGGGGTGCCCGGTGTAGACGCACCTGGGGTCGGGGTACCTGGAGTTGACGCAGCGGGAGTTGAATCGTCGGGAGTGGAAATGGCAGATAATGAAGCAGCAGATAATGAAGCGGCAGGAGTTGAGGCTGCAGGAGTCGAGGCTGCAGGAGTGCTGGCTCCAGGGGTCCCACCTGGAGTGGTGCCTGGCGTCGTCCCAGGAGTTGTGCCAGGAGTTGCTGGGATGACCACAACAGGGGCCGGACCGGGACTTTCAGCTCCAGCTCGAGGCTCCAGTCGTGGTGTAGATGTGATAAAACGCGCTTCTCTGATCCGGTAGGGGCTTCGGTAGATGGAGATGGGTGACAACTCTGAGCCCCAGCCGAGATAGCTCCCGCTGGAAGGCGAGTGCGCATCTGCACTGAAGTAGAGAGTAGCGCTGGATTCTCCAGCAGTGGCTGACTTTTTATCCGGGGATCCAATCAGGAGTGGGGAGCGTCGCTCGGGTGACCAGGCAGGAGTTTTGATGTCCAGGGAACCCACAGAGGACGACGCCTCTGACAGGGAGGCAACGTTGCTGTCGATGTGACGGAGGCTTCCAGCTCGTTGAGGAGATGAGAGTGATGGTGAGCCGTAAACAGCACTCTGAAACTCGTCATCACCTTCAAATTGAAAGTATATTGAAAGGATGTGAATTCTGATAACAGTCAAAAAACTATATTACAGTATTGTATTTTAAATGCAGCAAAATGCATCAAAGTGTCAGAGAATAACATCACTAAATGCTGGCAGACTTTTTTTAAAATATAAATATCTGCAGCTATTATCTAAGGAAATAAAGTAATTTTTCAATGATAGTTTAAAAAGCATAAAATAATGAATCGAAGAGGATCTTTTAGTAGACAATGTTTTACATTTCTGTGTTCATTTTGTGTAACTATGTTAGAGTGCTCAAGGTCAGCATGGTTTGGTTTTAGAGAGGCATTTAACCTTTTTCATCTGACAGCGGTGCGCTTGATTCGTCTTCTCCAGTCTCCTCGAGAATAACCTCCTGGACTGGGATGATCTCCGGGAATCTTCTCATTTCCTGGAGGGCTGTGGGTGGAGCTTTCCTGACCGGTCGGGCTATAGCCGTGCTGGGAGTTGGCTTTTTTGGCTGCACAACTTCCCTGACCTGGGCACAGGACAGGAAACGAAGTATTGGACTTGATCTTCCTAACCGCTCTTAAAAGATACAACTTTGCAGTGGCAAACTTTATATAAGAAAAAGAAGGTTTTAAATGGACAATTATCTTACACCATTCGTAAATATATTTACAATAAAAATGTGTAATAAATTTAATCTCATTTAAGTTTTTTGTAAAAAAAAAAAAGTCTGAGGAAATTAGTATTGTCTATTATCATGATGCTTATGTCTTGTTTTTCATACCTTTCATACCCTGAAACACACTAATGTTGCTTTAACAATTAATTTATATTGTTATTGTAAAGATATAATTAGATAAATGAATCATGATTTGCCTGTGGGGCTTGGGTCTCCTGTGGTGGAGCTGGGGCAGGAGGAGGTGGAAGAACTGGCTGTGAGATTTGAGGAACCTGTGGCTGAGCAGGTGGATACTGTCAAATCACAAAAAATGATAACATCCCATTACAAATCCATTCCAACTCCTTAGAATTATAGATGTTTTGCTTCTCAGTCAACAGGAGTGACAACATTCACACCATTTAAGGAAACCATATCAAGGAGAGTAAAAGCTGAGATGAGCAACAAACCAGAGGAACACGTGGCAGACCAGGGGAGTGAAATTCTTCAGACAGACCCATCAGTCCGGCCAGCCCTCCTTCCCCATACGCAGACCAGATCATTGGAATATTCCCCGTCTTAAGAGCTAAGCGAATCAGCAGCCAGTGGTGATGCTTCCAGCCTTCCCACTGCAGTGGAAGGTCCATGAGTGTCCCACCTCCTGATCAGAACAGTCACAGTCATCTAATAATATCAAGTTATTAGACATAGATTGGCAGGCATATCGATACAACATTGATTCATAAAACGGACCAGGCAGCGTGGCATGTTGAAAGGTTGGCGAGCATTTCTCCTCCAAGGACAGTGATGATCCACGGTCCATGCAGGCTCCGCTTATACCCCTGTGACGAATGCTTTGGAAGATCTCAAAAGATTTAGAATGGAGGAAGCGATAATAAAGCACCAACGCTATCACCCCTACGAACAGAAAGACAGATGACAGGAGGAGAAACATCACGAGGAGATTTGGAGAAAGTAAAATTTAATAAAGGAAAATAAGTCTAGGGGCAAACACTTTTTTTTTTAATTCCCTTTTTGGAAGAAGAGACATGACCATTTACAGAGTTTTCATATTTTTATGCAAAAAGTCTCACCAATGAGGAAGCTGCAGAACACGGCTGCTGGGATCCCCACGGTGTCCCAGGACACCATCGTAAACATCCAGGAGGAGGCCAAAAGCAGGAAAGCATTCTCTAAAAACATGGCCTATGGAGGAATGAGCAGACTTACTTACACACATTTAGAAGTTAAAATAGCTGAATTTTTCTTTCGCATACAGAATAATTCACCCATCTTTTTGGAAATCTTCTATGAGATTGTTCCACCTTTAGTGTGTTATGTGACATTTTGTCTGTGTTAAGTCTGAAGAGTAACAAACCCAAACGTCTACATTGAGTGTTTCAGATAGAGGGTGTCAGTGGATGTTGCCGCAATGTAGAGTGAAAAAATATTGAGCTCTTTTTACACTAAATTATAGATTTTAAAGTAATAATATTCCATCCCCAAATAAACACAGTCATGCCTCTATATGACCTTGAGTGTAATGCAACCCTCTATTTAGAGAGCAAGACAAATTTAAAAAGGGCGATTTGTACTTATTGTTGTGTCTTTATATTACTCTTCAGAAATAACCTCCCAAACACAAGCCCATCCATGGCCAAAGAAAGGAAGGAACAAGGTGAATTAAAACAGGAAACGAGATCTCCCCGGAGAAATACTCCTCACACACCTCTATTGGGTCATAAGACACGAGGATTTGCTTTAAAGGAAGTCTGTATTTTTCAAGAAGTTCACAGGACTACAATAGTTCATCAAGTCCTTTTAAAAATCATGTATGTTTCTTCTGTTTCTAATGATTTAAAAATAGGTGACACCTTTTATGTTTTGAAACGCTGTATCGTTGATTTTCTGTTTTTTTTTTCAGAGCCCCCCTGCATCTAACATCCCTATGTACTGGTATATGGGATGTGATCGCAGACGCACACGTACCAGGTAGAACCCAGCCATGCGGTATCTGGATTGACCGTACTTGACATTCAGGAAGAGAAAGATGTGAATGGCCCCCAGAACCAGGTTGAAGATTCTCCAGCGACTAGTTGAGCGTATGATGTCAGTCTGCTGGGAAACCATCCAGAACGTTGCACCCAGCCAGTGCACACCTGACACACAAAACACACAAGACACATCCAAAAGGATTTTTAACTTCAAATACCTACAGAAAAATGCACAAAATTTCAAAGGATATCTCTTCAAAATGTCCAAGATGTAAAAGAATCGATGGAACATTTGTTTATGGAAATCAATTCATTCCTTCACACAATCAGTATTAGAAATTCATTTTGAGTTAAGCTCCAATTTGTATTTATTAAATGACACACTGGATCTTCAGTTAGACCGGAAAAAAAGCAGGATATTAATTATGATCACATACTTCGCTAAGAAATGCATACTTTTACTTTGGAAAGATGATTCCCCTCCAACTTTCAAGTTTTTTTTTTATCACATTTTTTTACCATTGGAAAAATTAACTTTGGAAAAATACAACCGTGGTCATATTTTTCAAGAATTTTGGTTTCCATTATTTTCAAAACTGGAGAATTTTTCCAAAGGGGACCAATGAGTATCTCTATTTTCGAACTTGTGCCGAACTTGTGCCTTTTTGTTTTTGTTCTTTTCCCTAGGGTAATTATGGAGAGGGTAGGAATTTGGGTAGAATAGAAATCGTGAATGTGAAAATGTGAATTGTGAAAATTATTGTGAAATAAAAAAATCAATATTACCTTCTGAAAAAAAAAAAAAAAAAAATACCTACAGAACATCAAGAAACTAATTCAGAATTATGAATAAATATGGTCGACAAGTTGGACCATTGATGTTTGTCACTCGGGGTGGGGGGGGGCATGTCACAAATAGGGCCATGGCATCAAGACTTACCGATAACTCCCAGCACCCACTGCTTGAAAATACGTGTGAAGAGCATTAGGACAGCAAACCTAGATCCCAGCATCCCGACCTGCAGACAGAAAACAGAGACCTACTTTACAAACAAATAAGAAAGCTCACACATGAGATCAAACACAGAATAAGTAATAAGCTACTAATCACACGGATACTGTTACAGGTGCTTGTATGTCGTGCGTATCGGTTGATAGAAGGTATTAAATTTGACCCACCCTCCAGAGCAGTCGGCAGAGAATTGCAGCGGGGGTCATATGCAGGTGTCCTGGCCTGATGAGTGAACAGGCTCTGGCATAGAGGACCAAGGCCCAGGCCAGTGATAACAAACACACCACAAAACACACCGAGGCTGGAGAGAGGAAACAGAAGAAAGATGCAGAGATGAGAAGAAATCTGAGTGTTCAAATACACTGAACAGGTTACTAGTGATACATATCATAGAGCAGATAAAAGGCTGCTACTGCTGGTGATTAAAGGTAGTAATTTCACTGATGTCAAACTCATTACCGGGACATATACAGGGGATATTGTTTGAAAGAGAGGGAGGCTACAACCTCAAGGGTCAGTTTAATTTTAAAGTTCTCAACAGATGCACAACACTGAAGAGCTTCTGTATGTCGACCGATGGAGTGAAACTGTGGAACAGCCTGAGCAAGGAGTTAAAACAAAGTCAAAACATATCACAATTTAAAAAAAAATACAAAGAAACATTTTTTCAAAATACGATGCGAATAAACATGTAGATATGTACATTTATTAATATATGTAGATATATAGACTTATTATGGATATAGATATGTTATAGTACAGTATTTGTGTATCTATATCTCTATTAATATATATTGATTTATAGTTATATATAGATATGTCGATATATAGATTAATAGTAATTTTTATGTATATAATTAGAAGTAAACATATGAACCAGTGTATATATAGCATATCTAGTCTTATATAGTTATTCAAGTATATTGTTATACCATTGCTGTCTATTGTTCTCTTTTATATTGTAGTATAATAGTAAAGTAATGATAATGTAATACTATGCATTATAATTACTTCTATTATTACATACATACATAGTAGACCAACTAAATGCTGGGCTTTTCTTTTCTTTTCTTTTGTTTGTTTTGATTTTGACTATATTTATATATACATACAGAGGTGGACAGAGTACTCGACCCCAGTACTTGAGTAAGAGTACAAATACTACTGGTCAAAATTTACTCCGTTACAAGTAAAAGTAGCTCAGTCAAAATATTACTCGAGTAAGAGTAGAAAAGTACTTGCTTTTAAAGGTACTTAAGTATCCAAAAGTAAATGCTTTTAAATTTACTTTAAGAAAAAGTAAGAGTAAGAGTAAGAGTAAATTTCTTATTTGCGACTATGTCTTGACTTGTTGCGGCTCTGTCTTGACAAACGTAAGCTACTTTGGCGGTATCGTTTTGAGGAGGCTTGACGTATTTCCGCTTTACGTACATCCCAGTGGAGCGTGCACTGTGATAGGTCTCCTCCTTTGACAAAAACAGCTTGTGTCCAATAGGATTTTAGGGAAGAAGAAAAAAGAGCAGACCTGAAAGTAACGAGTTCTTTTCAGCCTTCCTAGAAATTTACTCGAGTAAAAGTACAAATATTTGTCTTGGAAATGTATTCAAGTAAGAGTAATAAGTACCAAAGAAATCTCATACTCAAGTAAAGTACAAATCCTCTGGATATGTACTTAAGTAAAGTACTCAAGTAAATTTACTCTGTTACTGTCCACCACTGTATACATATAATTGAGTATTATATCTCTCAGGGTTTGACACTTCCCCCCCAGTCTTTGAGTTTCTGTTTTGCCCCGCCTGTGTCCCATCGGCCGTATTGTCTGCACCTGTGTCTCGTCGTGTCTCGTTATCCCCTGTGTATATCTGGTCTTGTCATTCCCTTGTTCCCTGTCGGTCCGTACTGTGCTTCCCTCCATGTGCTCCAGTTTTTTGATCCCTGTTCCTGTTAGTTTTTATCCTGCCAAGCAGCGCTTTTGGTTTTTGCCTCCTTTTGTGGAATGAATCCTTGTTTTTGAGAACTCCTGCCTCCGGCCTCCCTCTCTCTCCTGCATCTGGGTCCTCACCACACCAGCCTGACAAAGGCTTGACAATATCACTGTATTGAAGAGTTATTCAATTAGGGGTGTTTTATAGGTAAGCTTATTGAAACTCGTCTTGTTATATGTAAGAATGTATGTAAGATTCAGAGGTAGGACTCGATAAGTGCTTACTTCAATCCTACTCCGTTTCGAGCATGTTGGTGGATCCGTGAGGTCTGCCCAAGTGCTGTGTGTGTGTGTGTATATATATGTGTGTATTTGTATTCTGTTTTTTTTTTTTTTACTTTTTTGTATTTTTTAAACATGCATGTTTGAAATAAAATTTGAACTTTGAACATTTATATGGCAACTGCCTACTAAAGTGTCAGGATCATAACAGACCAACACAAGACCAACTGGTGGCCACCTGAATCACAGCATCAATGACAAACAGAAACTCATCATTCACTGGCTATCATTTCAGAGCCAGCCTCTCTACTTACCGGGAGACTTGAGTCCGATATCAGTACAGATGAGCACATAGGTATGGAGCAGGGTTTCTGGGAGAGTGACCACTAAGGCCTCGAACAGCCGCAAGGCAGAAACATCAGCCTGCTGCATGATCTCCCCGTACACGTCCTCGTCAGGCAGGTGCATACACTCCAACAATCTGTGAGGGCATGAAGACAGACATTAAAGGATACGCACCCCCAACCTAACCCTCCACCCCAGCCAGAGCCACATACATGAACAGGGGGAGCTCACCTTTTGAAGATACCCAGGTGCAGGATGTGTGTCCACCTGAGAGACTTCCTGCGAATCCGTCCATCTGACAGGTACCACAGGTAACTGAGCCACTGAGGAGCCCAACCTGAGACACAGTAAAACAATGTAATCAGTCACTTAACCCATCTATCACGCTATCTGGCTGTTGCTATGAGCGTTACCTGGTAGCAGGAACAGCGCCGTGAAGCCAGCAAGGTAGGCATAGCAGTAGTTGTGGCCTATCCAGAGATAGTACACAAAGCAGTAGATGACTGTGGAAAGACAGAAAAACACACAAATGTGATCATTTATAGGCAACACGCACATAGAAATAAATGATCAGACGTTCACACTGGCTGACTGCAAATATAAAACCTGTATTATCAAAACATGTAGATATTTAGTTTCTAGTTACGTGTCAGACTAGATGAAGTACTAAAGTGGTTTTTCAAATTTCTATGTAGGGCATTCTCCACAGTACATAACTCAACATCATCTCCAGAGTAAATAATTCAAGACAGTACAGTTTTAGATCTTTATTTTATTTCCCACTGTTGTAGTTACTTAGTGGGCAACGATTTTGCACACGTTACCTCATTCATTGACCCAAGAAATGGCCTTTCACTTGTTAGTGTGTCATAATCAAACAGTGTGAGTAACAGTATAATGACGACATTATATGTATAGTATAGTGAGTAACAGCATTATGACATTGTATTAAGTATTTGCAAATTCAAGTGTCGATACTTTTATTCAGCAAAACCTCACCAGCTCACACAGTTACATCCTTATTGATTTATTCATTCAATCCCCCAGCAGGGGCCCTCTGGCTTCAGAGGGGTGTTGATATATCTGCAGTGTTTACAATGTTATGACAGAGGCAGGGGACGTTGGATTTTACTGTTAGTGTGTCCACACTGTTTTAAATGACCTCTGTTCTGCATCTCATGGCTGCACCTCCTGTGCACCCTCCATCCCTCCCTCTGCATCTCCGCCTCCCTGCCTCCCTCCATCCCTCCATCCCTCCATCCCTCCATCCCTCCAGCCATGAAACCTGAACCTCTGTAGCTGCTAAACGGGCGGGCAGACTAGGCCCCAGTTTTGGGGGGGTATACGCCCATCCCATCGACCATCCCTCCACTTCAAAAGAGAAAAGAAAAAGGCGCTAAAATATAACATGGCATGGCTTGGTTTTATTAAAGAAAAATCTCCCAGATCCTGCAATGATCAAGTTTAAAACAGGAATACAGGTCTAGTGAGTCAGCAGTATTTTCTCGGTGCAGGATTTCATAACACCGATGGCTTCAAAATAGGAAAGAGATGCAGACACACCGCGGACTGACTGTTATCCATCACAACACCTGAAATCAGTCTTTCAGTACACTAGACAACAAATGTACGATTAGGGAATGTAGATCTTGCAGCATTTACATCTGCCTCCCCTCTCCTCCGGACACAGCCTCTATAGACGCAAATAACTTCACTGGAATAAAAACAAGGATTGGACTCAAGTGTATCTTCAACCAACACAAACTAATGTCGCATCCAGTCGCATCAGTGTGTGTGTGTGTGTGTGTGTGTGTGTGTGTGTGTGTGTGTGTGTGTGTGTGTGTGTGTGTGTGTGTGTGTGTCCCAGGTAGGCAGGACTCACGCGCCGTCCTCTCTGCAACGATGAGAAATGCGGTAAAGGCGAAGACGCAGACTTGGCAGCAGGGCATGCAGGCGCCCCCGCTGCTCGGCGTGGGCGAGTAGTCCCTCATGCTGGCCCTCGGACCAGACCAGCACCGTGGATCCGCTCACAGCTCAGTCTGCAGGCCCGGTGGCTCCAGCTCCAGCTCCAGCTCCAGCTGCGGCAGCAGCAGCCCCGCTCTCAGCTCCGCGTCCCGGCCAAACCTCGCCGAGCCCCGCCCGTCCCGTTAAAGCCGCACTGCACTGTGTGCGCGCACAGCGCAGCTTCCACTACACGAGCACCCAGCCCGGACTGCTCTGCAAGGAAACTGGACCACATTACACCGGTCATGAAATCGCTACACTGGCTTCCATATGGAGGTAGATTTGTGTCTTAATTATTCAATTAAAAAAAAAGATTGCTTCAATCAAAAAATATATTTTCAATTTAAAAAAAATTCACTTAAAAAAAAAAAAAAAGATTTCAATCAAAGAAAAAAAAGTGTTTGAATGCAAAATAATATTTGAGACTCAAAAAAATGCATTTGAACACTGTTTTTCTTGGATTGGAAATGTTTTCGTTGATAGAAGTGAAGTTTTTTTTGTTTGAAGCAACTTTTTTGATTGAAGTAGTGTTTTTTTGTGTTTGGGCCATATTATGGGTAGGACATTTGTGTCTCAACAGTGTTCAAATGCATTTTTTTGAGTCTCAAATATTTTTTTGCAATCAAACACTTTTTTTCTTTGATTGAAATCATTTTTTTTATTGAAATTATGTTTTATTAATTGAAAATATATTTTTTGATTGAAGCAATCTTTTTTTTGATTGAATAATTAAGACACAAATCTACCTCCATACTTCCAGTGAGTCAAAGGATAGAGTTTAAAATCTTACTGCTGGTCTACAAAGCACTGAATGGTCTTAATTTAAGAGTATGCTTCAGTAAACAGTAATGTTTTTAGCCCTGATTTGAAGGAGCTGACAGTTGGAGCAGACCTCAGGTCTACAGGAAGTTTGTTCCACCGGTGAGGAGCAGAATAACTGAACGCTGCCTCACCTTGCTTGGTTCTGGTTCTGGAACCACAACAAACCAGATCCAGATGAACCTCAGGGGTCTGGGAGCTTCATAGGGAACTAACAGATCAAGCATGTAATTCTGTCCAAGACCATTCAGTGCTTTGTAGACCAGCAGTAAGATTTTAAACTCTATCCTTTGACTCACTGGAAGCCAGTGTAGTGATTTCATGCCCGGTGTAATGTGGTCCAGTTTCCTGGTGTTTATAAGGACTCTGGCGGCAGCGTTCTGGATCAGCTGCAGCTGCCTGATAGATTCTTGTTAAGGCCTGTAAAGATGCCATTGCAATAATCCAACCTACTGAAAATGAATGAATGCATAAATGAGTTTTCCATGTCATGTTTAGACAGCATCCACAAGCACCCAGTCTGGACTGTTGTGGCCTTTTCTTTGGCTTGCTTTCTAAAACAATCTAAACAGGCCTTAAAACCTTTATTGAAACTGCTTCAAGAGATAAATAAACTGCAAGTTAATTTCTAAGTTCAATGTTTATTTTCTGTAAATGTCGGCAACTGAAATGAAACTTGTTTTGTGATACTGCGAAGTGTGTTCATAATATTTACAAGTCAACTGAAATGTTTCTGTATTTTTTTTAATTGTCATTGCTACAAGTTTGTTGTTTGTTTGTTTTTCTTACTGCAAGTCTGCAAAGTCACATAATAATGAATAGCCTATGATGTATGTTTATTAGAGAAAAAAAGCAAGATGACCTTTACATTTATTTGTTTTATCTTATTTTAACAATTGGTAGAGCCCTGGTGCAAAAATACACTTGTAAAACCACAAAAACAGGTGTTTCATAACATGTAACAAGTAGTGCCTTCATCCACCAACCTGAAAGTTGCTGGTTTATTCTTGGTCTTAGGCAGTAGATATGATTAAATGTCCCTCAAGAAATTCCCCTACACATGGCTTCATGTGTGAAGCCATGTGTGACAGCCAATACGGGTTCAGAAAGCAACATTCGACAGCACTTGCCCTCACAGAGTCCATAGAACTGATTAAAGATGCGCTTGACCACAAATTATATATAGTAGGCATCTTTATTGACCTCAAAAAAGCTTTTGACACTATAAATCACGATATTTTGATTGAAAAATTATATGATTACGGTATCAGAGATACAGCTTTAAGATGGATCAAAAGCTATCTATCTGGTAGAGTCCAATATGTCCAGATGGGAACAAATAGGTCTACATGCCTGGACGTCGTCTGTGGGGTCCCACAGGGGTCAGTCTTAGGCCCTAAGCTATTTACTCTATATATCTATGACATAATCAAAACATCTGATGTATTAAAACTTATTTTATTTGCTGATGATACAAATATTTTCTGCTCAGGAAACGACTTGAATATACTGGAAAAAGTGATCAACAGAGAAATGACAAAACTAAATACATGGTTTAATATAAACAAATTATCACTAAATCTGGCAAAGACCAAATTCATGTTATTTGGGAGAAATAATGTAAAGAAAAGCATAAACTTGCAAGTAAATGGAAACAATATAGAAAGAGTGAGGGAACATAAGGTTCTGGGTATATTAGTGGATGACCTCTTGACATGGCGACCACATGTAAAAATAATTCAAAATAAGATGGCAAGGAGTGTGTCCATTCTGTGGAAATTGCAGAAATCTCTCAATTTAAACTCGCTTAAGACCATATATTCGGCACTAATAGTCCCACATATGAGGTACTGTGTAGAAAATTGGGGTTTCACTTACAAGGCCATTACAGAACCAATATTTAAATTGCAAAAAAAAGCGCTTCGCATCATACATTCTGTCCCAGCCAGGGCACATACGAACGAACTGTTCATAAAGACGAAATATCTAAAACTGAGAGAGATACTTCATTTTCAGATGCTACAAACAATTTACAAAGCAACACAGGCGGCATTACCAGTAAATGTTCAGAAATTGTTCACTCTTAGTCAAAGTCCTCACAGCATGCGCAGCTCGCTGCAGTTTAAACAGAAAAAGATAAGGACAATGATGAGAAGCCATAGTTTGTCAGTAGCTGGTGTGAAAATGTGGAATAGCCTAAACAATGAATTAAAGTTAGCAAGAAATTTAACAGTTTTCAAACATGAGTTAAAGAAGCTGTTATTGAAGGAATATCAAACCTAGGTACAGGAAGGCAATGTCTGGCTATGTGTACGAAACAAGGCAATGTGGGAAAATCAGCACTGGAGCACCTGGCATGGAAACAAAACATGGAAACAAAACAAAGTGACTATAAAATGTGTGTGTGTGAAATTGAGCTCTATCACAGCACAGCAGATATCACGACCAAGCAGAACATAAAATCAAGAATGGAGATTCTGAACTGGTCAGTAAATGCTATTGACAAGATTTTTTCTACACGGCGTGCTGGGACAGGGGAACCGGCCTGTCCAGATGGGACATTCTTGGCGGGGTACACTATGGACAGTTGGAACAAATGGAGAGTGGTGTGTCTTGGGGTGCTGGATATGGAAGACGTGGAGGACGTCTATATCTTCACGGGCATGACGGTGGGCCTGGTGATCCTAGTGCTTGGCGGTGTCTGGATGCTACAAAAGCTGAGAAAAGTGAGAGCTGATCAGGCAAAGCTGCTCTCTGGCCTCTCTGACATCCAGGGGAGACTGACCAGTGTATGGTCGGATGTGTCCAAAGCTCGTGAGGAGATGAAGTCAGTACGAGCGGAGGGGGCAAAGGCTGTGGCGGCTAGAGAGCCAGAGGACAGCGACTAATCAAAATCTGCATTGACACACGCACCTCCATTGCAAATTGGATTGCATGCAAAAAGAGACTTGGACATAAAAATAACTTAACAGTGGACACAGTAGTAAATCACAGGAACGGTGATCAGGATGAGTGGACTGGACACGTGTACAAACATACATGCTATCTGGACTGTGAAGGATGAAATTAGACAAATTGCTATGTGGTAAACTATGTATCTTACTGAATTCTGTTGTTGATGTGATCATGAATCTTACATAGAACGGGGCGGGACTTTGATAAGCGTCAGCTTCTCCCGTACCCTTTTCGTCATGTGTTGAGTATGCAATGTATAATGTTCTGGAGATGAAATGTGTCTATATAAACATGCCGAAATAAACGAAATAATAATGTGCTCAGCGGTGTGTGAATGATACCTAACCCTAACTTGTATAGACCCATTAACTCATTAAGACACTTGTGTGTGGGCTAATGTTCATTTACCTGTTAGGATTTCATGAAATTATTGAAGCTCAAAACTGTCTGGGCTCTCTCTTCAAAGTAATCTCATTCTGATTAAGAGCAAAGGGTAGACAGAGATTAGATTAGAAGTTAAATACAATACACATATTGTTGGAGAAAAGACTGGGGAAAGGCGACACCTTAAGGTGACTTTCCCTTGAAGCTGGCTCTTCCAATTAAATTAATTAGCAATACACATACAATTTGTTGAGATAAGACAATGGAGAGAAACAGATGTTTAGCATTGGGGGGTCTGGTCTGCGGTCTGGTTTGACACCTCAGATGGGAGACAGTTAAAGGAAATGTAGAGCTGGAAGTGACAAAGTTCGGGGGTCTTTTCCCGTTCCCTCCACCAATGAAATTCACTTGCAAAGAACACCCCCCTTTAGAGTATAAAATCAACTGGACTCATGAAAACGTTGTGCATTTCTCTCCGACCCACTTTCCTACCCATGAGAGAAGTGTACCTCCAGCCGGAGACAAATGTACTTCCGGCCGGAAAAACCTTGTGCTTGACATGATTAAAAGTTGTATTAACCTGTGATTCCATTCCACTAGTCTTTCTTGGTTCACCAGACAAAAGAACACATATCTTTCATACCAAATGTATATACATCCCAAAACATCATTGATCATCATTCATTTTTTCTTGTTATCTTTTTCTTTTTAACCTGTCCCCGATTTAAGATCAGGAATTTGTGTGCCACTACAAATGTGGCTCTCATTTGATGAGGGGTTCCTCCTCTTTGACGTCGACCTCTTCACACATTATCCATCACTCATTCTAACATCTCTGCCTCCTCATCCATGATGATGCCACTGCTGTCCAGGCTGTTCATTCATCTACTGTCTTTCATCTTCTGAAAAGACAGGAAAGTAATAATACCGAGTGTGCTGTAGTGTACAACATAGGTGAATACATCCTGCCCAACACCATGTAAAGTGATTTAAAATGTCATCAACTCACCGTAATTGTCATTAACAAATTGGACAGCACAGAAAGGCAGCTGCTTTTATGTCAGATCCAAAACCGATCTCTTAGACTTACCATGTAGTAATGTGATCCAAAATAAAAACTCAGAAAACTGTCAGGGTTTGACATTTCCCCCAGTTTGTGTTTTCAGTTCTGCTCCTCCTGTGTTCCATCTGCCCTGATTGTCCGCACCTGTGTCTCGTTATCCCCTGTGTATATCTGGTCTTGTCTTTCCCTGCTCCATGTCGGTCCGTACTGTTTCCTTCCTCCATGTGTCCTGTCAGGTTTTTGCTCTAGTGTTTTTGTAAATCCTGCTCTGCAGTGTTTTTGTTTCTTGTTTTTGTTAAATAAATCCTGCTTTTTTCCAACTCCTGCCCCCTGCTCTCCTGCGTTTGGGTCCTCAACAAAACCCCACCCGTGACAGAAAACACTTCAGCACTGTATAAAAAGTTTTCTTTCATGTTTTGATAGATTCAAAGAATATAGTGTTGCTCACATTTATTGTGAGGCGCTCTATCACACATTATATACATTTTGTTTTTAGATGCTCATAGTCTAAAGCAGGGGTCACCAACCCTGGTCCTCGAGGGCCGGTGTCCCTGCAGGTTTTAGATGTTACCCTGCTTCAGCACACCGTGATAAAAGGAGCTGTGTCATCAACAGAACTATCCAGACCTTGATGACAAGCTAATGAGCACCGTTAATTAAAATCAGGTGTGTTAAAGCAGGGAAACATATAAAACCTGCAGGACCCCGGCCCTCGAGGACCAGGGTTGGTGACCCCTGGTCTAAAGGGAAAAAAGCAGGGATGCAATGAAGCATGTGTGAGTGCGGTGATTCCTGTTTGACTTTTATTTCATTAGCAACTGTACAGACCCAACATATTTCATCCAACTTCCATTAATTCCATCAGCCTGCAACATTTTACCTAATTTAAGACGGGAAATGATTTTTTTTTTTTACTTTTTGATATATACCTGATATGTGTAACTTATGATGACATCACATTTGCATTTTTTTAGAGTTAAAATAGGGTGTATTTTGTTTTTCACATCATTGCATTTGTGATATTTTTGAATATCCATTCGGAGTTCCTATTTTGTTGTCTCCTTCCTGAGTCTAATAGAATAAAAAGTTTTTCTGTGATGAGCCATTAATATAATGGTTAACATCATAGGTGGTTTTTGCAGGGGGATATTTCTGCCTCCACAAGAGGGTTTTTCCAACAAAACAAAAATATCTGGTCATTCAAACATGGGTATCTGTTTCTGGTAATTACGTCTTCGTTTTTTTTTTCTTTGTGCACTGCATTTAACAATGTAATGTACTTAATGTTTACTAAACATGAGCTCACATTGAAGCTTAAAGGAGAGTTCTGTTCACAGTTTTGGTATCTTTACAAACCTAAGCACATACCCAGGTGTATATTTCTGTTTATGAGCAACGATAGTGCTGTAGAGAGATTCTTTCTTTCACTTAATGTTTGCCGGGTAGCTGCTGGAGCTAGAGAGTTCATTGTGATAAAGTAGCATCCAGATTCACATTTGACTACAAAACAGAAGGAAAATGGTTAGATATTACAGGAATATATCACATAGAGAAAAAATTAAACAACAAAGACAAAGAACAAGATCTAAACAAAATGTGATCTAAGCCAGGGGTTCTTAACCTTTCTGACCTTGGGGCCCAATTTTTTCAGTACAGAGCGGCCCGGGGCCCATTAAATATTAACACTGTATAGCAGGGGTATTCAACTTTAAGAGATCCATTTAGAGAAAATGTACTCAAGCGAAGGTCCAGAACATCATAATATATATATATATATATATATATATATATATATATATATATATATATATATATATATATTCAAGTAGCCTCATAGTTGTATCAACATCTGCATCTGACTGTTATATTAAAAAAGTACATATTTGCCCATTAACATGTGTAACTTCAATTACACATATTTTTTTCTCTTAAAAATAAAATAGATTTTATTTTATTTTTCAAATGCTATCTTATTTTATTTCTCTACCAGCAGTTTGAATTTCCCCTTTTCTTTGTTAATTGTCTCAACACATTTTTATAATAAATGAATATAAACACATCTTAACAATTTAACAGTTTTGCAGTTTTTTTTTCTTCCCCTTAATCTTATGCCCCCACTTTCTGTCGTTCAGTGAGAGAACTGAGCTCTAATTTCTCCTGCCAGGACTTTAAATCTGGGCTGGATGGTGTCAGGTTCTCATATGCATGAGAAGGTGCTCATTGATGAACCTGGAACGATATTTAGTTTTAATTATGTTCATTGTGGAGAAATCTGCTTCACAGCTGTATGTGGAGCCAAACATGTTTAAGATGGTCAGCTTATTTTCTGTGACTTCAGTTCAGACTTGAGTGGATATGTTTGATGAAAAACTTTGTGTTTTGTTTCAGTGGCGTTTCACTTTCGCACTTTGAACGCCACGGTCTCTGAACGTATGAAACACTGGTTTTGTCCCAGTGGGAAGACTGAACAGGACGAATTTGTCCATTCCGGGTTGAACTTTCCTTTCCACCTGTTACGCTTCTCATCTCTGTATATAGTCAAGCTAATTACTTACTAAGTAACTTACTAAGTTTTATTTACATTAATAAGTTGTCAGGACTGCGTGTGTCGGATTTCATCCGAGCCTGATCAGCTGTGACGGGCACAGCCCGCACCGCAGCTCTCTGGTCGCGCTGCAGCAGTTACTTTCCGATGCTTTTGCGAGCCCGAACAACAGTCCAGTCCAGCAGACACGTCAGCCCACGCATCTACATGTACAACCCTTCAGCAGTAACGACGGAGCCCGCAAGCCCGAGTGGCACCGACCTCCCCGGCCGCGGGGACGCGTCAGGATAAATGAACACGCCGCGCTTGCTCGCTCTGGGCGCAGACCCAAGTAATCGATCCCTGATCCTGGCGGATCTAAACCTACTCTGTGCAAAATGAATGATTTTCTCTATAAATACACACCATTTCTCTTACTATTACACGTACAGCTAGCTGAGGGTCTTCTTCTCCTCATTTGGTCGGGAGTTGTTATGCAGTCCCGCGGCCCTCGCGGCCCACATGTACAAAACAGATTTTTTTCCGCGGCCCACTAGATGGCGCTCGCGGCCCAAGTGTGGGCCGCGGCCCTATGGTTAAGAATCACTGATCTAAGCCAAACATAAAAACTCCAAGGGCAAATTTCATTAAACTTGGAGTTAAAACCATTCAAATGTTTGTGTAACCTTTGGAGCACAACATAGAACTCCTGAAACTGCGCTTGTTTTACATCAAATGAACATAGAAAGATTTTTTTTAAACTTATATATTTAGGAGTTTGCATGTTCTCCCCGTGCTTGCGTGGGTTTTCTCCGGGGATCCGGCTTCCTTCCACAGTCCAAAAACATGCATATTAGGTTAATTGGTGATTCTAAATTGCCCATAAGTGTGAGCATGAGTGTGAGTGTGCATGGTTTGTGTGTTTATATGTTGCCCTGTGATGGACTGGTGACCTGTCCAGGGTGTAACCCCTGCCTCTCACCTGAAATGAGCTGGGATAGGCTCCAGCAGACCCCCGTGACCCTGAAAAGGATAAAGCGGGTATAGATAATGGATGGATGGATATTTAGGAGCATAAACTAGGTTTGCTTAAAATTAGCCCAGTTTTACGCAGAAACCTATTTGCAAGTGGTTATTATAAAAAGTAAGGACATTTTATTTTTCTTCTTTATTGATAAAGAAACAATAAGTTAAAAGAAGAATGTGTGCATAAGTTAAATCAAAAGAAAAAATAATATTAACCTGTGGTCTAAGTCATCACAAATGATGCTCACTGATAAGGTTTGTTGACTTGTGTTTATGTTTTTCCGTTCAAACACATTTTTCGGTTCATCATTTTCATGACTTTTGTTGCACTATACTTTACAACTTTGCACTGATTCTGTGACCACACGTAATCCCCATTCTCACCGTTCTTTTTTTGTGTCTTTAAGGATGATCATGTGATGGTGTAGGGATTGTTTTCACCAATAAAAGAGATGTTGTTTTAAATAAATAATTGTCTATTTGAAAAAAAAATAATTATCAAAACATATATATCAGGTTAATTAGGGGTTTTAAATCGCCCATAGGAGTGAGAATGTGTGTAGGTGGTTGCTTCTCTCTGTGTTGCCCTGTCATGACCCGTTCAGGGTTTACCCCGGCCTTTTGCCCGAACAGAGCTGGAATACGCTCCTGCAGATCCAGAGCCTTGACCTAAAAAAGGAATAAGCAAGTATAGATAATGGATTGATGGAATAATGAGTGAAGGATGTGCCGGAGGATGCTGGAAAGCAGGCAGTAATACTTTATGGACACTAGATGGAGTAACTAGCACTCTGGCAGAATATGGGTACTCAATGTTGTTAGAAAAAAATGTTGTTCAAATAGTAGTATTAATTTGTGTAAAAGTCTATGCAAATTGTAAAATGCGAGTTCCTCAGTCATGATGCGTATGTGTCACCGCCTCCTTGTTCACCCTCATTTTACTTGAGTTTAAGGCTCAGATGGAAGTTGCGTGAACTCCAATGCTGTGGACAATTTGACCATCTTTGTGTTATTGGATTCAGTAAAAATGTCGGATATAGCAGGTGACTTTGTGGGAAACTGATCGTGTCCTTGCTTCCTGCTGACAATAATCACTTACCTCATTTCTATAGAGGTGCAACATAACCTGAGATGCGTATATGAGCTGAAAGAAATGTGAACTTTGATTTAAGTTCAGGTTTATTAAGTTAATCAATTCATGAGCAAAGACTGAACCAGAGCTCCTTCAGAGCTGATAGGCTATCCATGGTGCTTTGTTGCTTGTTTACATCAGAGTGCAGTCATAGCAGATTCAGAAATGCAGCAGTAAAAGCACCAGTACGCATTCCTTCATCTTTGTTTGTATTATTGTCTTCAGAGATGACGTTTTAGATCCAACCC
Organism: Cololabis saira; assembly: GCF_033807715.1. Lineage (NCBI taxonomy): Eukaryota > Metazoa > Chordata > Actinopteri > Beloniformes > Belonidae > Cololabis > Cololabis saira. The sequence continues at coordinate 39,766,942 of NC_084588.1, read as the reverse complement.
TCTCCAGCTTAGTCTTCTGTCCCCCATCTGTAACATTTAATTTAACAGTCTCCAGTATTCACACTGTAATTATAGCAAGTTTACGCACAATATGGTGCACGGAGAACAGGGCAACAACACGGTATATCCTTTACATTTGAACTTTACTGTACACTCAAGAACTGCAATTCTTGTTCTACCCAAAAGTACTTGTTAAAGGGGAAATGTCACATTGTCCTTGTAACTTCATGAAAGCCGTTACGGGACATATGGCAGAGTCAGTAAAACATCTGTCACAGAGGACAGCAGTGTTGATGGCTCCCTTTGTGCCACCTTCCTGTTCATGAGGATGTTCTTGCTCCAACCTGAAAACTTTATCCTTTATGTGAGGACGGAGACATCCCAGTGTCCATGTCCCTGTAATTCACATGGTGGAGAGGAGGTTTCAGGCAGAACTTTCAATAAAAGTTTGATTGGGGTTCCTCTGGCACAGCGCTGACTTAGTGAAGGGATGGTTTCACCTGCCATCCACCTGTCTGCCCGTGTGTCTCAGTCTGTCTCTGTGTCAGTCTTCTCCAGTTCACTTCAGTAATATCTGTTCAGGCTTTGAGTGACTGTACTGATGTCTGGCTGTCCATTCATCCAGATTTCTCGGAGGATCCTCTCACGTTCTTCTAGCCGCTGAGCCCGGTCCAGCTCTGAAGGCACAAACACACACAGACATATAGCTGGAACACCTTCACACTCTTGTCTAGTCACACAAAGTCCAAGGCTTTCCTTTGAAATGAAACGTTGTCCAACTAGGACTACCGGTATTTGTGTGTCTCTATATGACTGTGACTGAGAGTTGAGCATCTTCAGTGTATGAAACTTCATCTTGTTCCCTCGTTAGGATAAACACTAAAAGAAAACCCCTTTAAAAGAAACTTTAGACCTCAAGTATCCTCCTTTGAAGATATCTTCCATTGATTTCTTTTGACTTTCATGTGTCTTTATTCTGTTAGTGGGTGTGAACATTCATGTGTTTCTGTTCAGAGGTATCCTTTGGACAAAAGCGGTAGTGCTTTACCAGTAGTGTGGAAGGGTTCCTAGCATGCACCTCGAAGTTACATAGTGCCAGTGAAGGTGATACAGACCCCTCAGACCATGACAGAGGTTCATTAAACCTGTTGGAAGTTGATGTACCATCACAATGACTCTGGAAATATTATATTAAGGTGGAAAAGTTACATTGTGCTGCTTTAAGTAGAAATTTTGGTTATCTGTACTTCACTGGAGTAATTATTTTTCAGACGACTTTTTACTTTTACTCCTTACATTTTCACGCAATTATCTGTACTTTTTACTCCATTTTAAAAACAGCCTCGTTACTCTATTTCATTTCGGCCTTTAGAAAAAAACTATCCAGTTAAATTGCTCCATCCGGATAGAGTGAATTTGGTTGTGGTTGTTTCAGATGTTCTTGTCCAGTTTTGTTCTTACATCCGTTCCCTCAGATTCCTGCAACTAAACTTGGATGTACATTCCAATAAAGGTTAGGATAAATGATAACATGCCTCTGAAGTTTGACTTTTTGCACCATTACAATACTTATAGGCAACTAGTCATCATATCTTCTGCTCTCTGAAACACATGTTAATGCTCAATAGTACACATATACGGTTCTTTAATATATTTGCATTATACTAAGATGCATTCATTTTCAATGGCTTTTGTCCTTAATGGCTTTTTCCCCCATTACATTACTTTTACTTTTATACTTTAAGGGGCCTGATTTACTAAAGGTTTGCGTGCGTAAAAACCTGTGCAAACTTGACAGCACCCGCAAACCAAAGTGCCAGCTGATCTACTAACAGCGTGCAAAGAGGATTGCGTCTCTGAAATGCGCAAAATTGCACACGCAATTCAGTTAGTACTTTTGCCCCAATGAATAATCAATATGGGGCGTACCCGGCAGAAATCCTAAATACTGGGAGGGGAAGATGCAAATTGCTCCATTTACCACGCGCAATGAGATTTACCAAGCCTGAAAGTAATTGCGCGTATTGTGATTGCGTCTGTATTTAATACGTTCGAAAGGAAGGTGCTAATCTGCTGCTGCCGTTATTGTGGCAAGGAGGCGACATCCAAAATCAAAGAATACGCAGAGAGAGAGAGTCTTTATTCTGCTGCATGCTATTTTAAAAATGGTTGCACAAGTTTTATTAAAGGCCACTTTTTATTTAGTTCTTTGCGTTATATCTTGCCACCTTCTTTTAATGTGCCCCCCTCCACTCGCCCACAAGCAGACCAAGCCTTTGTGCCAAAACTTTGTATTTTATTGATTACTTATCTTATTGAACGTGAAATCATCCTTCGTAAATTACATTTAATTAAAACCCGTGCTTATTAATCACAAAACACAGGTTAAACATCATGACCAAATCCGCTCCGACCCGCTGTGTCAGGATCAGCGCAGAGACTGCAGCTTCGCCTGAATTATGCTTCTGCGTTAAATCGACGGCGTAGCCGACGGCGTAGGGTCGCGGTGCGGTGTGCGTCGCCGCGTACCCTACGCCGTCGGTTCTGCGTTGGTGTGACGCGGAACCATAAATCAGCCTTTAGTGTGCGCTCTGTCTTGTTCTGAACACTTCTCTTCTTTTGGTCATATGCTGGTCCCGTCTGTCACACATTTACTGTCAGTGTTTGCTATATAATATATAATATTTGCAATATACTGTGGACATCTGAATAAAAACTTAACTCATAAATAGATGAATCAAAGCGCTCTCCAGCTCTGTGTCTGATTGTCTTTTTCTCCTCAGATCATGCCGAGCACCGCCGGGTCACGCAAACCCGACCAATTCAATATTAAAATCAAATTCAGTCCTGTGGCCCGTTTTTCTATTTCGTATTTTTGATCTGTGCCTAAAATTGAAATATGAAAAACCAGACGTTTTTCAGTTTTTTGTGTTACCAACTGCATTTATTCTATCGCAGGTTTTCTCCGATATTGCGTTTCTTTTGGTAATGTTTAAATTTCTTTGCTGTAGTTCATTAATGTGTTTATTTGCCTCTTCCACTAATATCTCTAACTCCAACTCGTCAAATTTCATTTTGCGCTTGTGACTTGTGACTGTGCTTTCCATCCAGACTCTCCATGGCGCAGAGTTTGCGCTCGCAAACCTTAAGACGCGCAACACCTCATTTAAATACTGCTGTTTGCACCTGTTATCAATTGCGCACGCAATCTTAGTTGATCACCCGCAAACCATGCAACAACAGCACGCGCAAACTTTTTCAGTGCACACGCAATTTAGTACTCTTTATTTAGGATCTTAGTAAATCGGGCCCTAAGTAGTTTTGAAACCAGTACTTTTATACTTTCACTTAAGTAAAATACTTGAGTTGATACTTCAACTTCTACAGGAGTATTTTTAAACTCTAGTATCTATACTTCTACCTGAGTAATGAATGTGAATACTTTTGACACCTCTGTTTCTGTTCAACGTACCCTCAGATGACGTGAACATGGTGGCGTTCAGCAGAGCTCTCTCGAACCGTCTGCGTCTCCGTGCTGACCGGTCCGTGGAGTCGTCCCAGTCCTCTGGCTCGCTGTCTCCAGTGGGCCCCGTCCCTCCCGGGACCAAGACAAGAGCAGCAGCGTCAGCCGGGTTACCGTCTCCAGGCTCATGGTGGGGACAGCTATGCCGGTGACGGGGATGATGTCTGCTCCTGTGGCGGTGGTCTTTACTGTTGCCATAGTGGCAGTCTGCTCGACAGTGTATCTGGAAGACGATGGCGCACAGCGTGACAAGAAGACCGGCACACACACCGCCCAGAAACACCAGCGCTGTCCTCTCAGGTTGGTCTGTGACAGAGGGAATTGACACACTTTGCATGTCAGATTTGACCTATGAACAATAACCCAACCACCCGCCTGGAACCTGTTCAGCTCTTGCTGCCAGAAGCATGTTGGCTTGTTGCTACGGTGATATTCTTCTTAGTAAGGCCCAATCCCAATACACCCCCTACTTTCTTCCACTAGCCCTCCCTCACTACCACTACCCCTAAAAAAGAAGCCACAGATTTTAGGGCACTTGAAATCTTCCCAGGGCTCTGTCCCAATACTCCCACTACTCCTACTTTCAGCACCGCCCCTAAAATCAGGAAGCTGAGAGCCAAAAGCTGTTTTAATTTCAGCTGTAGCGCTGTTAATATGCCACTTTATTAAGTTTTAATATTTTTTCAGGAGTAAAAGTAACCATTAAGATCCCCAACCTGGGCTCAGTTTATCCAAATAACGCCTGTTAAGAAATTTGACCCGATGTTTTCTGAGAAGATAAGAGCCGCCGGCTCGGAGCAGCAGCAGCCGGAGTACAGACGTGATCGCCCTGCGCCGTCGTCCCGGGGGAGAAACCTGCAGCTCTGTTGAGAATTACCGCTGGCTGAAATAAATCATTTAGGAAGATAAATGTTGGTTTAATAGATGAAATCTAACAGTTGTAGCTACGTCTGTTAAGAAATTTGCTCCGAAAATTTCGAGATTTCTGCCTGCCTGCCTGCCGGCTCCGGAGCTGATTTATGGTTCTGCGTTAAATCGATGCAGAGCCTACGGCGTAGTAGGGTACGGCGTATGGCGCACATCGCCGCGTAACATCGACGCAGAGCCTACGGCGTAGGTTACGTAACCTACGCCGTAGGCTCTGCGTTGGTGTAACGCAGAACCATAAATCAGCCTTTATTCTGGTGTGATCTTCGCAACAACGGGCAAACGAGTGATTATGTACATTCACTGAGTGAATATTATGAAAGTAAAATATATATTTCTCGCTAGAAATGTAATCAAAACGCATTTTTATGCAGAAACTAACTCAAAATATTGATTTTATTCACTAAAAAATAAGAAATGTCCGCCATGTTTTTTTTTTTTTGATTCAGTCCGCAAATGACGACGAAAAGCATTCTGGGAAATTTTCCTGGCACTAGATCAACTAATGAGCATCCGAAAACCCTTGATCCGTAGGGACAGATTCATAGCCACTACACTAGTTTTCTTCACTCCCCCTAGGTGGAAAGATGAATTGGGACACCATTACCATCACGGGAACGCGCAAAATTTAGGGGTAGGGCTGAAAACTAGGGGTAGTGGTAGTATTGGGACAGGGCCTAAGTTACAAGCTTTTTGGTCCAAATCATGATTTTTCAAGAAATTTAAGACAACATGCTAACATTTTGAGGAAAATTCAGAAATAAAACTGGGACCAGATAATAGCTTCACGTTCAAACAGACTAGTTTTCTTTCGTGTTTTGCTTTACCTGCGATGAAGGTATAAGCTGCCAGCAAGTTGCTGAGCATGGCCATTTCCTGGGAGACCACCTTCACCTCTGCGGTTGGGCCTTCGGTCGTCGGGGTACTCATGATTTTGAATAAAAGTTCAGAGTTCAGATCAATTCCTCATCACTTGCAGGGTTGTTGAGTGGAGGTGCCAGAGAGAAGGATTCTGTGAGGACAACTGCAGGAAAGAGGCACAGAAAAGGAGAACTGTGAGGTAAATTCACAAGATATGAAATGTGTTGAGATTTATTACCTTCATCAGACAATGAGTGCTTACACAGAAAGAATTGAAGTCATCCCAGACTGGAACACATTCTTCTTCTGTCTGAGGAGTTTCATCCAGCACATAAAAGCAGCACCATAATAGACACGTAGAAACCCTTTACGATTCAGTTGTGTTTACTCAGTTGATCGTGTTAATAAGCATGTTTGTGAAGATTCAGGTGGGCGCCTGTGGTCACGTCTGTCATTTTTTTACTCGTAAAATCTTATCCACGTGGTATTTTCTAAGCTCTTAAAATCTGCTTTAATCATGTGAACCGATTGTTCTTTAGGAAAGATGTTTAACAAATCACAGGTTTTTCCATTCAGACACAACTGGGATGTGTCTTCTATTCAGGTTCAGTTATATTTAACAAATTAGGAATTACTCTGAGAGCACTTTGGAAAGTATGACACCTTAACCATCCGTCTGTTGCACTCAACCTAATTTTCACATTATAGTAATCGTCAGCGTTGTTATTAGCATGTCTGAGCTGGTTCCCTTCAGGGAAGAGAGGCATTCTTGATAAGACCTCATAAAAACGGGGGGGGCTGAATCTTTCTACACATAAATCATAAGTGATGTATTCATACATCTAAATAAGTTCTGCCATATCAGTGAAGCGCACATGAAAAGGAGCACAGACGCACACATTATTACACATCACGTAGTAGCCTGCAGGTAGTTGAGTGTTCACGTGTGTGCAGTCATATGAGTGCTTAACAACATTGAAAAAAAATTTATTTTTACATTTATGATGCAGTTGAAAATGAAAATACTGTCCACCCAGGCACTACCAGAGGAAAGCAGCATCTTTTTAATTGTACAGTTGTATCTTTATTGAAGATAACCAAGTCTGAACTGCCCACTTGATCACTGTGGAGTCATTTCTAGGCGACACATGACCTTTGTGTGTTCACACAGTGACAATGTCATCATGGAGGAACCGCTCTGGTATGATGAGAAGGAACCCATGACACTGCTGGGCTCCACTGCTTTGTGAACTATCATCTACACCAGACAGCCATTTACAAAACTGATACTGACTTTTCTTGCACTTTCCCATAAACAATGACGTAGTTAATTATTTTTGTGTGTGCAGACTTTTCTCAATAAAGTCAAATAAGTGGACATATTTGACCTTTTTATATTTTAGCCCGTTACAATGTTGCACTTTGCTTACATCTTGACTATTTTTAACAAAGTGACAAACTTATTTTTCTCAGTTGCGTGAAAGAGCACATGAAAACTATGAAAAAGGAATACAAAAATGGGTTTCAAAACCATTCAAATGTTTGTGTAACCTTTGGAGCACAAAATAAAACTCCTGAAACTGCGCTTGTTTTACATCAAATGAGCAAAGAAAGATTTTTTTTAAACTTATATATTTAGGAGCATAAAACAGGTTTGCTTAAAATTAGCTCAGTTTTACGCAGAAACCTATTTGCAAGTGGTTATTATAAAAAGTAAGGACATTTTATTTTCCTTCTTTATTGATAAAGAAACAATAAGTTAAAAGAAGAATGTGTGCATAATTTAAATCAAAAGAAAAAATAATATTAACCTCTTGACTACATCTTGACTATTTTTAACAAAGTGACAAACTTATTCTTCTCAGTTGCGTGAAAGAGCACATGAAAACTATGAAAAAGCAATAAAAAAATGGGTTTCATTATTCTACCACTACGTAGCAACAGATTGCCAGCAGCTGCTTGTTAGTGAACACACAAGCTTTATTGTCTCAAATGACCTGTTTGCAGCTCCACAGACAGATCAGACTATAAAATGTTATATCTAGATTTATCTAACTATCTAACCAGAGTAGGAGGATGAGTTTGGTGACGGTCAGCTGTTATACCTGTAAGTTGTGATGATTACAAATCAGTCACTGGATGTTAACCAAGTATAGTTACTCACATCCTTCTGTCCTCTGCAGACATGAACGAATATAAGTGAGAATGTGCCCACTAAGTAGCTTTACTCTCCTCATTTACATAATGGTGAAGCCTGAATGACACATTCTCTTCATGAGTAACACGTTTAACGTGACTGACGCCTTCATCTCAACTTTCTAATTACACTTCAAGTTTGCAAAGCTCCTCAATAAACAGACTTCATAACGCTGCATCTTTTGATCAAAACAATCACAATAATCAAGTTCAGTAGATGTGGAACGCTTTCATTTCATAAACATGTTGATTTCCCCTGCTGACATTTTTAAACGCTCCTCATTATTTGCTAATATCGTCTCGCTCCAGCCTCCCACCCCATTAAGACCCTTTCATTATTGCAAACTAGCTGAATCACTGTTTGAAATCTTCATGACAAACAAATGAGAACGTATCACAATAGTCTTAAAAAAAAAAAGAACGATTATGTATTTGAAAACTAAAACCTGAAACTGTGTCACAGTAAAGATGATAAAAACCTAAATGCTGTATTTTTGTGATATGAAGCTGTAAAGCCAGGATGGAAGTTATAACCCTGGCACATAAAAAATGAATGACGCTCTCAGAGAAAATCAGACTGGCCTAATTTCCGAGGGTTTTTTCAACTGTAAAAATGCACAAGTGCAGCACTGTTCACCTGACAGTCAGACGTAGGAGCGCGCTGGAGAATAAAATGCACATTTTGTTTGGTACAAGATGGGTTTTTGTCCCACCCTCACCCACTTATTTGCAACCCCGCCCCTTCTCCCAGACCCAGATAGATGTGGCAAAACCAACTTAGCAGTCGGAAAGAAATGCCCTGTCGTCACTTGTGCACCAGGAAAGCAGATCATATAACATGGCAGTGCACTGAAACAAATAAACACAAAGCAACCTTCTAGCACTTCTAAACTCACTGACTGTCAGGGTCACTTTGTGATGTTGTGTGGAAATGCTGCAGGACACAAATTCCCTTTTCTGTCCCACTCTGCCGGTCTCTCACCTCTGCTATCAGACCTGACAGTTTAGATTGCTGCATGTTAACTCCGAGGGGCATGTCATTGTCCCATCACACAAGATTTAGATATACTATAGGTGTTGTATGTGTTTGTTCTTTAATTTAGCATTTCACGGATCAGCAGCCGCAGCTACAATGATGTGACTTGATGTTTTTGCTTCAGATAGCTATTGCACAAGCTTTATGAATTAGCAGAGAACAGATGGTTCTCGTTGTCAGAGCAGGTAAGGGTAGTGAAAAATCACGCCATCATTTTCTCTCAGGCAGATTAACATCACAGTTACGTAATGGCATTAGTATGAAACGCTTGGCCCGCAGCCTGCTCATTAGGGCTGCTGTGACTCAACTGTTTTGACAAAAGAAGCTGTTTACACTGATGTACGATGTCTGTGTGTCTGTCAGAGGATTTATGTCGTTCTCAGGTTTGTCCACTTCCATCTGTTTCGGAACAAAATGCCCCAAATTGCCACTTTCTCCAACCACAGGTATAACCCCAGACGGGTGAGAGGATCGTAAGAAGATGTCCACTGAATGGAATAAAAAAGGAAAGTATTTTGGATTGGAAATCACACAGCCCTACCTTTCAGTGATACATTAACATTTGCTGCTGATATTCTGCCTCAGGTGTGTCTCAGGTGTGTTTGTGGAGAATGCAGGGATGAAGTGTGCACGGCCTCGCTCCCGGCACCTTAGATTCAGCACATCAGCCGTGGCACAGGAACAGCATACGGTAAATATTTCAGAGCAAAAGAGAAAATGGGAAGCAGAAGGAACTAAAGTAAGCGAGTCTGTGTTTCTGAACAACATATAAAGAGTCAGGTGGTGTTTTTTAAACAAAGATTAATAACATTTTCTCCATGGCTGCAGTTCACACCCTGAGTGTGAGAGTCAAGTGACTGACACTTTTTAATCTCATCTCATCTCATCTCATGATGCTGCTACAAAAAAAAAAAACACACACACAGCGGACGTGCTCATATATGAGGACAGGGAGCTAGTAAATCCCCCATAGTGCACGTGTTGAATTAAATATTACAGATGAATTCTGTTGTGGTGATTGAAAACAAGAAAGACAATATCATATTTCTCCTCTTCGACCTTCGTGTAACAGTCTATCTCTACTCTTTTAAACTCAAATCTATGACATTTATCAGATGCTTGGTTGGTAGATTTTATTACTTGGACAGAAGAGGCTTATTATCCAGTTTATGCAACTCTGAGTCAACCTGCAGGCTCTGGGCTGGCGTCCAAAAGAATGATGTCCTCCTAACCTTTAGTAAGAAAACACTAATACTTTCAATGTAGTTCAATTTATCTTTCCACATGTCTTACAGCACATATGTCGTGCTAAATCCTCAACTTTTATTACTAGGGTAATTCATACAAAGCTAAAAAATTCCCATAAAGCAGCTCTCGTGTGCACAGCAGAGTTTGGTCCTCCATGGAAGAATCCCGTCAACAGTGGATCGCTCGTGCCAACAAAGTGCAAAATACTTTTCCATCCTTGTCTATTTTACATTGACGCTCATCTTTCTGTCTTTTGTTCTGAGTTTGTGCCGTGTGACCAAACTCTTGTGGATGACAATGGCTCTTTGTTTCTCTCCGTGTGATTATTAAAAGCTATATAGCTCCTCTGACCGTGTATTTGCTCGGCTCAAACAGTGCTCTGACACACAGCAACACACAGCAACACACTCACGCACACAGATCCCCTCACACATATCCTCCACATCACGCTCATCATGCTCATACCCCATTTCTCTCTGTAAGAGTGTGTGTTCTTACACTAATCTAATGTGACAGTGGCCTTTCCCTATCCTGCTGCTCCGTTACTAACATGACCTGCAGTGAGAGAGTAGTTTGTGCACAAAGAATAAAAAAAAACCCAACAACAATTAAGTAGGGTGAACAGAATTAAAGCAAGAGAAAGGAAGGATAGTTGAGAGGAAGAACGATGAAGGTAGAACACAGTGAACACATTATTAACATAAACATAGTTGTCAGAAGAGGCATCAGCATAATGTACAGTTACTACCACAAACAAATTAAAATGTTTATTACTCACAATTCACTCCTGCCAACATCCCATCTGGAGTGTGGTTACTCCTCTCTCCTCCTTCTCTGCTTATTCCTCCTCTCTTCACCCCTCTGCTCCACACTCGTCTAATCTCTACACTCTATACTCTCCTCCCCTCCTCTCTCCTCTGCGCTCTTCGCTTTCCCTTTAACAAAAGCCAAAAGAGCACTAAGTGTACAATTAAATTTGTAAATCTTGTCCTTCCCCCCCACAGTTGTCACAGTGGCACACAAGCCTCCTCTTCCTCTTCACTACTTTATGCAGATTCAAATTAAAAACGTCTGTCATTCTCTCCTTCTCCACCTCAGCTCCTCTGTCTGGGATGCAGAAGCAGCGGCTGAGGGAGGAGGTGGAGGAGGAAGAGCTCTGCTTCTCCAGCTGCTTTCCAGAGGGCAGTTTTCCGATATTCCATTCCAGTTTTTTTCCCAGGTTATTTTTCCAAACAGAAACTGAAAGAGGTCAGCTCCTTGGGGTGCGAGTGTGACATGAGAGACCCGGACTGGTTGACTGAATCTCCCTCCTCTCTCTCTCTGCCAAGCATCGCCTCCCTTCTCTCGCTGCCTCTAACCAACACAGACACATGTGCAGTTGTAAAGGCAGACTCGCTGTCGCTCCGTTCTTGCTTTTTTCGCTGTCTTTTTGTGGAGAGGGAGGACAGAGACAAACGGAGGGAGAGAAAACAGGGGAGGGAAATGTGAAGAGCAAATTTCTCAAATAAATACAGTAATATTTCATGTGTTCATGAGTAGAAAGAGCAACACGAGCCACATCAACTTTAATATCAGAGTATGTGCTATGTAAAATGATAATAAAAATGACTTTCCTATACAGACAGAAAGTAAAAAACAGGAAGAAACCAGCACAAGAGGGAGTTTTTATTCAGCAGTGTTGAGATCCACCTTGTCTCCACATGCTCACCAAAACACTGTACATCCCACTGCTGCTGCAGTTGTTTACTGGACAACAGCTTTACCTGCGTGCGTGTGCGTGTGTGCTTGTGCGTGCGTGTGGACACTTGACTGAATTTTATTGCAGAATGAGACCGATGTTGAGTGCATAGTCAGGAGTTTTGTAAGAACAACTTTATATCAGGTGACGTTTATAAAAATTTGATCAGTCAACCTGTCGATCTGGCAGGTTATTTTGGTGCTGATGTTACGCAAGAGGAAAAGCTAGAGAAACCCTCCTGCTGAGGGCCTTTATCCAGGCAACAGCTCTCAACAGGTGTGCGTAATACCTGAAATGGCAAAACTTTGCTTTTAGGCTGAATTCGTAACAACTTGGGGAACTAAACGCCTTTTTTCCAGCAGCACCGGCTCACGCAGGAGGTTTTTAAACCTAGCTCTGAGCAAAAGTCCTAAGAAAGGAAAATCAGATGATTGAAACAATGACCTGCGCTCTGTAAAAGTTTACCCCCCCTTTGCTTTTTTCCTATTTTGCTCTATTACAACCTGAAATTTAAAGGGGTTATTTATAGTTTTGAAGATAATAATAATACATTTTATTAATTTAAGGTGCCTTTCAGGGCAGTCAAGGTCACCTTTACAGCGCACACAAACAACGATTAAAAGGACAACAAAATAAATGTAATAAATGAATCACAACGAGCTGTCAAGGACGACACCAAGATGGGAAATATTTTGAGGTACACAAAAACAAGAGAAATGAACTGGAGTGTGTAACAATTCAGCCCCCACTCATGACTGAAAGTCTTTGTAGAGACACTTTTTACAACAATTACAGCTGTAAAGCCACATTAGGTACATTTTGCCACATGTGAGCCCTGAGCTGGCTTGTGTTTGCGCTGTCAGGTGTGTGGGCATGATGGCCGTAGTTACCTCTGCTACATAGCAACGCAACATCATTTTGATGGGACAACAAAGTAAAAAAAACCCCAGCCCAAACAAACATAAAAAAAACAACAAAGAACTCAGGAAGGGCAGCAGTGGAGGACATCTAGCACATCATATTCTTTCTTCTTGGTGAGAAAAATCTGAACTTTGTTTAAAGGAGCATGAGGCAGGATTTATGAAAAAAATGAGTATACGTTTTAAGTTTTCTAGTAATAATGTCAGATGAAGCGTTCCAAACCAAAAAGAATGAGCCCTCTAGTGTATCTCTCCGTTGCCTTGAACAGGCTGTGTGCTGCAAAATGTGCTGCAATTCTGGGAATTTCCCGCACTGTCCTGAGGATGTGACGTCAAATGGCGCTGCATGAGCGTTCTCGACGGCGCTCGGCTTGGATACAGGAAGAAGACGAGCGCGGTGGATCCAAACTTCTGTTTGGGTAGACATGGATTCTTCCACAGCCGGCAAACGACCCAGCGCCACTCAAAGCCCACTAAAAAGTGCTACCAAGAAGAAAACGAAGCCTTTATCAGAGACAAGTCGCGAGTCAAAAAGAAATTACGAGCAAAAACGGGCAGGCACACGAGTAAACATTGGATACACGTTTGAGTCCTGGAGGCAGCTTCAACTTGAATTGGGACTGAAAACAGTTGCTGACATGGCTCATTTCCTACTGACCAGGTAAGATAACATTGTAAGTCATATTTAGAGCTTGGTTTGAAAATCACATGAGATTACCAAGGAGTCGGAGTGGCCTAACGTGCTAAGTAGCGTTAGCCGCAAAGAAGTAAGGAGTCCGTGCGCGCTCCTATGCCGGCTTCGCTGTTGGCTGCAGTAACCCCGATGGTCGTCGTGGCGCTAATGAGTCTCATTTCTTATTCCTGCCTCATGCTCCTTTAAGAAAAAAAAGATTTCAAAATGTTGCAACTTGTGTTTACAGTACGTCCATGTCTGAGAGGGACATCACCATTGATAAGAGCAAAGTGGTAAAAAGGTTTGTGGCGATGAAGAACCGGCTGATGGTTCGGAAATAGTTCGGATTTGAAAAAGTTTTAAAATTAAAAACCCGCCAAAATACAGCAGATGAAAGAAGACAGCTACATGTTAGTCTTCCAATTTTGATGCCACAGCGTGTAGAATGTTTGTCCCATTTGGGGTTTTATACAAGTCACTGAGCATGTTTCTTTATTGCATATTGATGTTATATGTCAGGAATTATTTATAGTTTTCAAAAGATTTTTAATTTTTTTTTAGCTTTATTGTTGTTTTTCTCTCTCTGACGTCTTAACACCCTTTGGTTACTCTCCATCAATAGACTGTACAATAAGAGAGACATCATTACAGTTACACCTGGTCTGAGCAGGTTTGCACACAACAAAAGAAACTGACACTACTCAAGCCTCCACCATGTTCGATTGCAGCCACAGTGTCAATAAAGTAATATCAGAATCAGAATCAGGTTTATTGGCCAAGTCAGGTCAAACACATATGTTAACAAGAAGCAATCCTATAGATCTAGGCTGCTCCAATATGTCTGAGACGGTTATAAAATAGAGTCGCTGTTATTGGTCATCAGCATCATTAATACTGACAAAATGAAAAAAACATGACTAAATGTTCTACATGTAGAGCACTCGTATCAGGCATCACTTTGTATCTGGCTTCTACTTGTCCTGCTCAGGCTGGTGAAATATTAACCATCTTTACTCTGCACAGCATGTCCTGGGAGAAATAGTTGTCAGTTATTTCTGAAACAACAAACTCAGAAGAGGACAGGTCAGCCTTAGTGTGGGAACACGGGGTCTGCACAGCAGCAGTCTTTGGGCTTCTGGCACTTTTACTCCATAATTCATGAGGTGAGGCTTCAGGTCAGGGTGGATGGACTCCTCTCAGTTCATTACCAAAAATACAAACTTCATTATGAATGGAAAGTAACTAATATCTATTACGTAAAAAATAGAGAGTTACTAATGCACAAGGCTTTCCCCCTTCATGTGTTTTAAACCCGACTTTTTCAGTCTTGTGTGGCGCTTCCTTTTAAGAGCGCACTTCTCCAAAATTGGACCACAAATCTACAGTATATCTTAACTTTTACAAAAAGCTGAATAGCTTCATAAAAGAGTTGTGCACCATTTTTTCTAGCAAACCTTTCTGAAACAGACTGTATTTTTGAGGACTATATTTGGCTGTACAATAACAGAAATTTGACTCTTTCAGTAGTCTTTTCTGGTTCATGATAATACCTGCAAACAATGTCCGTATAGATTTTGTCTTCTTGATTCCTTTGACGTGGATTTCCTCTCTTATTGTCTTGTTTTCTGTTGCCGTGGGGCATTTTTGCCCAGTGAGGTCATTTGGCCAGAACACAAGCCTCATCATTTTCTTGTTATCTTTCTGTATGTTTTTTTTGCTTTGTCTTCATATCTCTGTATGGACTTTAAACTGCTAACACACCAACCCCAAGGGGACTCTTATCTGGTCCAGACGGCTCTTTCAGGGTGAAAGGTGTTAGGTGGTGTTAGGGTACGACTTCTGTTGTTGTGGTGAAGGGTTAGGGGTGAAGAGCTTTAGACAACATTATGGTAGTAAGTGTCCCCATGAGGGCAGTGGAACAAACAAATGTGTGTGCGTTATATAAGACAGCTGCTCATGTGGTGATAATCAAATCATTCCCATGACTGAGTCAAGTGGAACTGGGGGCCTCTCAGACTCATCCTCTATGCACATCTCTCTTTCTCTCCATACTTTCTTTTAGTGAGCCTTCATATGTGTTCATTTCCCAATGCTACTTGTTTTTCCTGCTGTCTTAAAACTGCACACTCCTTTCATACTTTACTTCATGTAAAAGCTCACTCTACCTGCTCATCTGCCTCTCCGCTAATTGTAGTTTATTCATCCTGTTGGATGGTCTTGGAGAGAAAAGGAATATTTTACCTCTTCACCTCGGTGTCCACATGTCATGACACCTTTAGAAAATAAACTCTTGGGTGGACAAGGGTAAAGACCAACATTACAACCTTTAAAGCTGATGATTTAAGAGGAAATACAATAACGAATCATGGACTTTATAAAGTGGTACGCTGTTGGGGTTTATAAGACGGTGTCGTAAGGGTAAATTGCATAATAATGATAAAGTATTTCTGGATAAAAAAGGTCAAATATTTTAATAGATTACTTTGCTTGATAAATAAACTCATCTTTACATGTTTCACAGAAGTGTTGAGGTGATTTTATTCTGAAATGAATTTTGGCAAAAGGTTGTATTTAGTTCATATATCGTGGCCTTTTTTTGTTTCCTTATCAAG
This sequence comes from Cololabis saira, assembly GCF_033807715.1. Classification (NCBI taxonomy): domain Eukaryota; kingdom Metazoa; phylum Chordata; class Actinopteri; order Beloniformes; family Belonidae; genus Cololabis; species Cololabis saira. Next base: position 39,751,208 of record NC_084588.1, on the reverse strand, counting down.
GTAAAAGGACTTTAGTAGCTTATGGGTTAATGGGTTAAATTAGAGCGTGGCTGATTTCCTTATTTGCCAGCTATAGGTTGAATAGTTTAAAATAATCTGGTGTGTTTTTTCCAGTTTGGTTTAAAGAATAAATGGTCGCGTGTCTGAACACACTTGAGAGGAATCTGTTACGGATAAACTCCAAAAATAGCAGGATGTGATGTCCCCCATATCTCACCAACAGCTCCAACTCCACAAGTTCAAAGGTCGAGAGAAAGGAAAAGCATTTTCAGCATTTTAAGTGCATGATTGTGACAACCTCGTTTCACACACATTTTGGCTCCATTTCAGTGTATAATTTAATCATGCAATATTTCCTCGCAGTTTCAAAAGCCAAACCCGCGATCTGCAGTGAGTCATTGAAGTTATCAGACAAAAGTAATGATATAACTTGACATTTTCCACTGGAATAGAACAGAATATGAACAAATTGGATATTTTCTTGAGGCTGTTCAACTTGTCTGCTTTTGAGGAGTCAATTAAGTAAACAAACTAACAAATACAGCGCATAGAGCATCCATCCACATGATGCCGTCGGGCAGCATCCATTCCCGCACTCGGGTATCTATTTTATATCCAAAAACTCAGCTTCACTCTGATATTCTGTATCCTCATTTTGCTCCATCAAGACAAAAGGATCATACAGATACGTTTATACTTCAACTTGACTGGTTTTTGAGGGCATACAATCATTAGGAAAATGTTGGTATTCGTACCTTTAATTGAAATGTGTTGACACTTTCTAACAAAGGGTAAACAAACTTTTTGGTTCTGTACAGTTGACGCAGTATTATAATCAAGTAAGACCAAAAATAGGAAATAGTGTACAATGAGAATGTTTTCTTTTACCAAGATGCCTTATAAATGTATGCAAATTCCCTCTTCTCTACCGAGAGAAATGGCCCCCAGTGGGGCAGCTACATCTGTAACACATTTGTTTTCAGTCAAGTGTAAAAATTAATCTCCACATTGCTACTGCATAAAATGCATTAGTACCACTTGAGAAGCTTGGGTTGGGCTGATGTAGTCGACTCAGAAGACACAGCTGTGTGTCAGCTCGTTGCAGATCCACTCAGCGTGGTTATGTAATGACTGTTGCTCTGTGGCCTCGGAGGACGACTAATGAGGTTTCTTGGTGTACGATGACAACCCGCCCCGAGCTCCACTGACTGAAGTCTGGACACCAACAGAAACCAGGGAAATCTTATATGTAAGCCTCAAAATTAAACATATTAAAATATTTGTTATGTGTTTCATTAGGTTGAGTATTTTTTTTTTTTTTTTTTAATAACTGCATCATGGTAAGATGTTGAAATTATGCACAAACACAGGAGCAAAGCATGTCACAACAGGTACATTCACTGTACTTGCATGCCATATTAAACATCCCCTTTTCTGCAACCAGACAATAATTTGACAGTTTATAAAATTTTAATGTCTTTATTTTGGCTTCAAAAACCCTGGTGTCATGTAGAGGTCAAAGTAAGTACAAACAGCAGGTTAGAGACCGACAGTTTAGATTAAAGAGGCAAAAGAGAACTAAAAAGTTAAACTAAAAGATTTTGACCCAACCAGGCAGACCAGAGAGGCCGTCCAGGCGTTGCATATGTTTCTACAAGTTCAAAAAAACAAACTGATTGAGCAAGACAAAGTGGATAAAGGAACAGAAGAAAAGTTTGTGGCCTCAAAAATAAGACTGCTGACCCAGTCTTCTACCAAAAGAAGTCAAAACATTAACAAAAACCGTAAAGTCCACGTTTTATTAAGTGACATCACATGTGTAAAAACAAAGAAAAGAAAGAAAAACCCCAATGAGACCCAACTGATTATCCGAGACGACACAGCAGAAGCGATCCAAGCTTTCGGATGGTCACACGCATAAATTAAGAAATAAATACAACACTATTCTGGTTCTGTCCAGAGGAAAGGTAGTTGAAAAAGAAACCGAGCCCGGGACAACAGAGTAAAAACAAGGCTGAAAATAGAATAAAATTCAACCAATACAACACAAATGTACGATTTACGCCCAAAAGAAAAACTTTTATTCTTTAAATCTTTCATCCCATGTATTTATAAAGAAAAACTTTGAGGAAACATAAATCAACTGTATTGCTGTATATGAGGAAGAATCTAGAGAAAGACACTTAAATATGTCCAGTAGTTTAAAGAGTAAAAAGCAAAACACAATCTAAGAAAATGCTCTTTAATATTGCGGACGTCCTTTTTTTAAATCATATTACCCTGTCATTCAAAATCACTTGGCTTTGACTGAAAAGCAAACTAGACGACCATTATTACACCCAACGTCATCCCAATGAAACCGATGATCTTAAAAACCGAAAAGACTTTAAAAGATGACTTGCATTGAAGCCAGGAGTTGCAGCTAACTTCAAAAGCTGCAGCATCAAATGTAGGATAGTATGTTTCTCTTTCATTATGTCTACATTTCAAAAATCCTCACACACGCACACCGTATAAGAAAAGAAAGTTAAGTATTGTTGCAGTGACGCAGACTGGACCCAGAACAACACATCCTGAGATCTTTGTGTACAGTAGTAAACCGACTCCAGACCAGAGCTACAAACTAAAACTTCCTCTTCAAGTTGTCTGATGCATTTCATGTTGCTGTCCATCATCTGTCATCTTCTGCTGGACACCTTTAATGTCTCTCTGTGAGGACGACACTGAGCCAGACAGTGATGATCATCAGTGACAGCTCAGAAATCAGGCCAGCGCAGCTTCTCAAAAGCCATCAGTAACCATCACCTCAGGCCAAAAAGGAAGAAAGAAAAAATGTATTTTAAATTTAAAAAAATCTCAACTTTTACATGTCTTGATAATTAGGATAAAACACTCGTTACTTGGATGGCCTTGGTTGAGAAGACTTGGCAAGGTATTAATACTACAGAGGAGCGGGCATGGTTTTATTGTAGTTTGAAAATAATTTACTTCCAAGTGGCCACTGTCCATTTGACCCACATTCAGCTTTGTAACAGTGTCTCCGTTGCTTAAGAGGGTCGTGGTCGTGTGGCTAGGTTCTCTCTCTTAAGCACTCAAGAGTGTAAATATAGCTTAGATACAAACCGCTGAACGGGTCATGCTGCTCTTCCCGCCTGATGTCTTCTAGATGGCAAAAAGACAAGACTTTGACTGTTGTCTGATGTCTAACAAGCCCTAATGCCTGCAGGGGGGTCTGTATGACAGAGGAGGTAATTTTAGTGCTGGTTATTGTTACTTTTAAGGCATCATTTGTGAAACAGTTCAGAAATTACTAGTATTTTTCTTTTGAGGCATCTCCTTGGAGTCCAGATTATGCATGTGAGAGAAACCATGCAAGTCTGTACATGTGAAAAAAGCAGCCCGTCTTATTTGGTTAACAGCTCATATTTTGGTGCCTGTGAAGTGGACACAACGCATGACTTCAGCTCCTCCAGCATGGTTACTTGCTGCCGTACAGCTGCAGGTCAAGGCGAACCCACACTTCCCCCGTTGGAACCTCGTGCAGTAGAAGACGTCGAGTCACGGGTCCTTTGTTCTCCAGCTCCTTCTTTATGGTTGCCACGGGAACCTCCGTCCGGCCCAGAAAATCTGAGTAAAGAAATAGACGAGAATAAACGGGCTGAGTGGATGGATGGATAGATAGACGAGAAAAATACAAGCCAATGCAACAAAAGAAAAATAGAAAAAAAAAAGTACAAATAAAAATGACAAAAAAGAAAAAACAAAAACAAAGCAAGATTTTTTTTTAAAAGAAAAAAGAAAACAAACAAAAAAAGAATTCCATGGAGGGTCTGATTGATTAGAAGGTGTTGAAGAGTTAATTATTATTATTTTATTTTTTAAATCAAAGCATACATGAATTAGATACATAGATTTTTCCTGAGCAGTATGAAATAAGCTGTGAAAATTCAACCACTTCATTTTTCCCCCTTCTTCCTTTTAGGCTTAAGCATATGAAGAGAGGAGAAAATAACTTCTTGTTGCTGACCGTCAGGTGAAAACTGGTCTCTTTCAAAGATGGTGATGCAGAGGACGTCCTGGTACAGGTCTTTGATGTGAAACTGACAGGTGAAGCTCCACTTGGGATTCACGGTGTCGTTGAGTGTCCTGGATGTGAATGTCTGAGCTCCCATGGCCACTTCGCAGTAAGGATTACTTTTACCTAAAGGAAGAGAGGTGCAGGAAAGAGCAATTAGGATTATTAAAAATGGTAGCCAGAATAAAACAAGGCACATGAACATGCATGTTCTGAGAAGAAGAGGTTCACGTAGCAAAGATTAAAAACAGGAAGTAAAGATCACGATGCAACCTCAAACCAGGAAAAGTTGCGACACAATGAAAAATGCTTAAAAACAAACATGGTGATTAACATTCAACAATAACAATATTTCAACAATATTTATTTTTCCTCATGATCTTGTTTTATTTGTGAATCTATTTTTATTTGAAAAAGTTTCCACAAAAAGTTCACACAGCATTTTAGAGCAAGTAATGAGGTGAAAGAAGGAAATAATGATGGTAGTTAATGTCAATGTGTTACAGTAAAAATGATTTGGTGCAAGTACAGCAGCAGGTTGAGTTTTTGAGGAGCAACGTTTGGCAAAGGACGTCCAACTTGTCAATAAAAGCATTGAAATTTCTTTTTGAAATATTTATGTTCCTCAAAAAAAAGATGTGGATTTGCTCATTTTTCCTCCTGCAGTGTAAAATAATCCATGAAGAAGTCAAGAAAACTAGAGGAATTTGAGTTCATTAAGGAAGCTCATGATGCCCAGAGGACCCGTTTTTTCAGGGATGCCTGCATTTTTCAAAAAGACCATATTCTGCAAACATAACAAAGGCATGTCTGATAAAGAAGAGGGTATGAGTACTAGATGGGTCTGCTTGCAGTCCTGACCTGAATTTTGATGAAAAATGGAGGAGAACGAAGGAAAACTGTTGCACTGATTTTCTTTTGTCCGATTTTATCCTCCAAACTTTCTTCTGATTTGAGTTTGTACATGTTAATACACTAAGCTCCAAGTACATCCAGTAACATGTACTAATACTCACCGTTGGGTTTTGCTGCCTTGAGTTCAATGGCTTCCAAGATGGTGACAAGAAGTCTGCCGATTCCACTGGCCTTCACAGATCGGGCTGCAAACCCATGTACAGACTGTGTTAACGATCAAAATCACGCTTCATTGCAAAATTAAATATGGATGTCAGAGCATAAGAGACAAACCCTGATAAGCTTTTTCCCTTTTTTTCTTTTCCGTGTCAATAAACTCCTCAGACGCCGTCTTTATCTTCTGGACCCACGCTGTCCTGCCAACACAAACACACAGCGTCGGTAACGGCTTCCCAGTGTCCCCGTTTCTCCCTGCATATGCATGCGTGTGCAGCTACCGTTCGTTAATGTTGTCGGTCCGGAGGATGTACACCCTGTCGATGTGCGAGATGTGGAAGATGGGCTCGTCGCTGGAGGGATCTGGAAGCTTCACCAGGACTTCGTTTAGAAGAACAGGCTGCGGGAAAAAAACGAAGGATGAGACACCGTCACGCATGAAGAAACAAAAAGAGATCATAACAAAGCTGCCGTCTTGGTTGAGTCTCTTACCGGTTTATACATCTTTAGCTGTACATTGTTCTTGTTGCTGAACAGTTTATCAGGCCCAGATGAAGTGAACTGCTTTGTCGCGTGAGTTAAAAGCAGGAAGTCGTTAAAGAGGAAAGCCCAAAGCTCCTTGTTGCTCTTCACTTTGTGCATCTGGAGATGAGAGCGTGTTATTATCACACACATTTTGTTCAACAAGAAATTATTAATAGTTTATTGAAAAATAGTGTCATGACTATGAAGGCCTAAGAAAAGTTAAATGATTTACTTTTACAAGTCCTCTGGGAAAGTAAAGCCCATTTTCAAACATCAAAAGACCTTTAAGATGCAAATATTAAGACTTGCCTCACTACTCCGAAGTAGTAAAGTAGTTATAACATTGTGAATCTGTTCACGTTTAGAATTTCCCTTCCTTCTGTGCCACATTCTCCTGCTTTGTCTATTTAACTTTTAGAATACGAGGTCTCACCAGAGTCGTACCGTGTCCTGGCGTTACCCACCTTGCCACTGTGCAGCAGTTTTCTGGGGCCCAAACAGTTGGTGAGAGAGTTAAAAACCAAACACTGCAAGAAGTATGACCATTTATAATTATTTTTTGGAATTAGAAAATGTAAAAAAGCTTGTTAATAGAAGCCATTAATAAGAATGGGTTGAGGATGGATGCAATACCTCTGCAGCGCCATCACACTGCACGTGATTCTGAATCCACTCCAGTCTTTCAGAATTCTCCTTCTCCCTCACACCCTCGTTCACCTGGAAAACACCGAAAACTGTATATCAGATAAATCAAAAGATCTCATTTATCGATTGACACAGATGGATGATAAACAAGAGAATGATATATGTGTAAAGAAAAGCCAACCTGTTGACAGAGTTCCTCAGCCCTCTCCAGAGCCTCTTTCAGGGGGCCTCTGTCAGCATGGCCCTCTGCAGTGCAATCCAGGATCTACACACAGTCACAAGAACACACCAACTAGTTCATTACATCTGTAAATGAGGGCATAACATGTATATTTGAACAAGCAAAGAAATATTCTCGGACAAGGTGCCGTACGTTTCTGATGTGCAGTGGGTAGCGTGTGATCCTCTGCATGGGTTTCAGCAGGAAGCTGGACAGTGGCATGCCCTTGCACCGGTAGTCTGTGGCGATTTTCTGGTGGAAATAAGAGACAACACTGTGTTTACTCATTTTATAACGAATCAAGTCTCAGAGGCCAGTTTAAATCCATTACAAAGGCTGCAAAATACCTGATATTATTAGGCCTGTGTTGAAAAAATCGATTTCCCAAATTCTAAATCGATTCTCATATTAATTCCTAAAAATCGATTCATATGTCTAAAGATAGATTTTTTTTGTATTTTCTTTTCTTTATTTATGTTTTTTTTTCATCATTAAATTACAACTTTTGGTTATTTTTTTGTTTATCCCCAAAAAAGGAATGTTTTGTTGGACACGAGAATAACTGGCATTTTTGCCTTTAAATATGTTTAAAAGGTATGAAAACATTAAAGTGTTAGGTTTTAATTGCATAAATTGTCTATATTTCATTACTTTATATACTGTCTTTGGGTTACATTTGCAAAAAATGCTAAAAACCAAATGCTCAAAAATTAAAAACCAAAATAGACCGAAAATGGAACAAATAAAAACGGAATGTGGGAAAAAAATAAAACAGATTTCATACGTCTCTGTTTCCTCCCTGGATCTGTTTGGTAATTCTGACCCACATGATGTTTCTGAAAGCAGTTATTTCAGCATTCTGGGAGCTGATTGGTCCTTACAGCATCATTAGCTGCCAATACTTGCTGTTTAATCTCAATATAATACTAGTATTACTATTTTGCATAACTACAGTCATATAATTCATGCAACAGCTCAAAAAACAGTTTTAATAACACTAACCCAAATCAATATCGGAATCGAATCGGATTGAATCAAATCTTGATAATCGATTCTGAATCTTAAGAATCGAATCGGAATTTGAATCGATCCCCAGCCCTAGATATTATCGATTTAAAATATCCATCTTTCAGTGCAAATTAAATTAATGTATTCAAACACTTTCCTCACTCTTCCTCCTACCTTGAGGAATTCCTTGAAATCCGGCTCGTTGTCGGTGCGAGTCTGAAGCAGCGCCGCGCCGTTGATCTGGCATGAGCAGAAGCGGATGTAGGGCTGCATGTGGGACAGCTCGGCTGCCAGGATATCTCCAATCATCTGCACCGGCATGTTGTCCCCGCTTGTCTTCTTACGAACCCGGAGAGCCCTGTAAATATCAATATACGTGTAAATAAAAAAACTTTCATCACCGCTCCTTCTGTATCTTCACCATCGATCCATGTGATATTTACTTGACAAATTTCGTGTTGCAGGCCAGAAGCTCTCTCCAGTTGACAAAGATCATCGTCATCTCTGAATCATTCAGCCTTCCAGACTCGGACATGGGCTTGTAGAAAACCTAAAGGCAAGCACACACCGGAACGGAGGAAAATGGTTAGTTGGGAACAAAATAAGATATTTAGACTTACAGGACTGTCTCAGAAAATTAGAATATTGTGATAAAGTTCTTTATTTTCTGTAATGCAATTAAAAAAACAAAAATGTCAAACATTCTGGATTCATTACAAATCAACTGAAATATTGCAAGCCTTTTATTATTTTAATATTGCTGATTATGGCTTACAGTTTAAGATTCACAGAATATTCAAATTTTTTGAGATAGGATATTTTAGTATTCTTAAACTGTAAGCCATGATCAGCAATATTAAAATAATAAAAGCCTTGCAATATTTCAGTTGATTTGTAATGAATCCAGAATGTATGACATTTTTGCATTACAGAAAATAAAGGACTTTATCACAATATTCTAATTTTCTGAGACAGTCCTGTACACAAGTATGTGATCAGACTGTAATGCGTCTTACTCTCATAATCATATTCATCAGTATTTGTGTGCATTACCTCCAGCACAATCTGCAAGTCTTCCACATATTTCTCCTCGGTTAGTATCAGCTCATGGATGTAACCCTGTCTTTTCCTCTCCTGAGGACTCAGAGAGTCCAGACTGTTCAGGTTTGCACACCCTACAGGAGGTGAGAAAAGGGAGAAAAAAAAAACAAGCATGGAAACACTTCACAGAAGCACAAGGGACTGCTTAAACCACTGCCACACTTCTACACTGCCTCTTTCTCTCAGTTCTGCCATGGAGGAAAATACAAACAATCATTTATGAAGCTTTCTCCAAGGAAACAGAAAACAACAGAATAATAGAGGAAAAATGAAAAAGAATGAAACCCAATCCACAAAGTCACACTCACCTGGTACAGCGTGCCCATTCGGCCGGTCTGACATCCCCATACAAACGGCCTGCTGCTCACTAACCGAGCCTTTTCGTCCCTCTCCTCCTCGTTCCCTAACCTCACTGTCCGTCTCATCCCAGAGATTTAAAAAGTTAAACCTGCATTGTGAAGCCATTTTTTAATACTGATTCTGTTTTTCCAGGTATGTCAGTCTCTCAGAGTCCGTCTCCCATCTGGTTTGTCTCTTCCGTGCCGTTATCTCTCCGAGCCGGTAAATCTGTTTGTGCCAAAGCAGGAAGCGAGATCCGATCTCACATTTCACCCCCAGGGGCCCGATCAGAGTGAATCCAGCTAATATTTTTACGCTACTCTGTGACTACCTCTGGCAATAAACAGAGCTATGGATGTACGAGTATGTGAACTCAAAAAAGTTTTGTTTTCAAAAAGTTTTTTCCATTTTTCCATTCAACTTAATGGCATTTATTATGTTGACAATATAAACACTAGACGCCATAAGCCTACCTTGCACACAAGTTCTAGGGCTAAGTATATAAACAATAATTCACTGAATTCTCATTTCAAACCAACTTTATTTTCATTTCAGAACCAGAAAATATACTCCATTAATACATCTTCATCAAAAAATTACACCATCTTTTAACACACGTACTCCATGTATTTGTTAAGTCACTTGTGCTCGCAGCTCCTGCTGTTGCGTTAACGTAAGCAGCTTTGTGTCGGGGAGTTTCCTCCAGTTTATCCTGAAAGATTCCCCTGAAACCTATGACAAACCGAGTCTGGCATTATCTGTATTACACTGGGAGAAAAATGGATCGATTCTGAGAATTTGGAGCGCAACAGGTTTCGTGTATTGTACTTTTCACTTGCTGATCTGAGGAAAATGTGTCTTTACAATGACACTTACTTTTTTTTGTTTTGTTTTGTTTGCAATGAGGAGTCACACCATGAGCAGAAATACTCATCTATCTTCCCATTGAACGAAATCCTAACAGCAGCAAGAAAAACAAAAAACGACGAAAAACATTTGCTTATTATAAAGTGCAGCAACCATTTATTTATTTAAATTAAAACCCCTGGAAAGAAGGCTTAATCCCTGCATGGCGAGGAGCCGTTCACGTCAACACACACTCATACTGGGTTCATTAGTAGTAACAGCAGATCCACTTATGGCTTTTAAATGTACGAGGCCAACTGTGCACTTTCGCTGTGCTGTCTGCAACCAAAGTAAGTTTAAATTAAAGTTTCCATAAAGGGAAACGGACATCCCCAACCTTTAAATTGGACTAGTTTTTCAGAGTCTGGAGCTTTGCATATAAGGCACTCATCACTGTTATGACCCCCCCCCCCCCACACACACACACTTCCTAATTTTGCCAGGACTGTACTTTTTGATACAGTATTTGTTTGCTGAGTGAAAAGGGCTATAGACTTCATTATCAACTTGCCTCCCTTCACTGATCTCAAGAGGCTCCCCCTACTGGCCTTTAGACACAATACAAGCTCAAACTTCAGAATTGGCTTAATTTCTCAGACCAGGATTATCTATTTTTTGGTTGTTTTTTTTTATACATTAAAAAATGTGATTACCTGAAACAATCGTTCTCTAACTTCAAATTACTTAGGGCAAACGAGTTTTTTGATATTTATCAAATATAATGGCTTTTCAAAATATATTAACAAATTCGTAAATTGACATTCAATGACAACGTTCTAGTAATTGCGTGGTTCTGGAATCTGGAGAGACAATTCTTCCTGAAAATACCCCCAGGCTTACGGGTTAGCATGCTCCTCATCTTTATTTTAAAAGGCCAAAGGTTGTGCAAGTAAAATCTAAACATCATGTCTGAAAACATACTCATTTTTGGGGGAGAGACAAAAAGTAGCCTTTGTGTTAGCTGACTTCCCGAAAAAGAACAAAGAAAAACCCGTGATTCAAAAAGGAAAAGAAAAGAACGTGCCACAGAGTAACCCACTATCGCTCTGCTTCACACACTTTTGGTAGGATTCAGCATCATCAGTTCGAGATCTAAACAGGAACCAAATAAACCAACGAGGCAAGGAGGCTTTAACAGTTAACAGAATCAACACAGAGCAATAACGTTGTTTCATGGGGCCAATTCCTTGGATAAAGAAACTTTTTCTTTTTTATTTTCTGCTAACATCTGTTTGCGGTCCATTTCCCTCACAATGTAACAGTTTCTTAGTGGAAGAAATTAGAAGGCAGAGTCCAGGCACCCCACCCCTTCAGAGCAGAGTGTGATAGTGGGTCTCTGAGGCCAGGAGGAGGAAGAGAAGAGGAGGAGGAGGAGGAGGAGGAAGAAGAAGAGTCTTTCTACCGCCCTGGAAGGACACAGACAGAAGGAGAGGAATGAGAGAAAGGGAAGGTGAAGTACTGGTTTTAGGAAGGAGTGGCAAGGGCAAAAACACACGAAATGTAAATAAATGGAGAGAAGTGCTGAGGATAAACTATCAGAGATGGCCTGTCTGGTTAGATCAGTTGGAAAAGGGCAAGGATTAGTTAGTCACATATATTTGTAACACAGACTTCGTTGTTGCTTCAAAAAAAACACATTTCCTTTTACAATATTAGATATTTACTTACACTGCTGGCTGGGGTCACACTCCGCCGTTGTCATCTGAACGTAATTGGTGGGGAACAGTCCTGTGACCCCACTGATTTCTCCTTTCCACCAGTCTGGATTACTCTTGTCTAAAACGTTGATCAGCTGCCCTTTAGAGAAACTCATCTCGTCCTGGTTGGCCGCTGAGTAATCGTATACGGCGATCACCTGACAGACTGAATCAGAACAGCATGTGTTGTTATCATTTATCCACTCTGCACTCTATCTGAGAAGTAAATTTTGCCTCACTTCACCTCATCTTTTACATCATTTCCCATCGTTACCTGCTTGGGGTGCTGGTGTGGATTTGCCGCTGTTGGATCCCAATATTTTAACGTGACTGGCAGGGAACCAGCCCTTCTGACGTTTCTTACCACGTGCCTTTGAGTAAGAAAACATGAGGATTTCATCAGACAGCGGCGATGCTGAGAGATAATTTATCCTAATCAATGAACACACAATTCTCCACCACAAACCTTCAGTGCAAATGATGGTCATGAGCTCATGAGGGATTGTTTATTCCTCAGACATGACACTAATTTATTTTTTAACAAGACTGTTGCCAGGTAATAAAAGTAATCAAAAAGTCACATAGAACCCAAAACTGAAAAAAAGTCCAGATTTTGGCATCCTTGACACCACGTCTTTTAAATATTGTGACGTAATGGAAACATTATTAGATGGTAAAATAGTGGCACACAGTCACCTTTTATCTGTTTGTTGCCTCAAATACAGCAAAACATGTACCGTATGTTTAGAAATAAAATAACGCCGATGAGAATAAAACATGAAATTGCTTGTGTTCATACTGCAAAAGCCAAAGAAAATGAAAGAGTAACTGCCTTTACATTTCTCTATTTACTTTTTCTATTTTTTTTCTATTTGGGGGGGGTTCTATCATAATTAAATAATTTTGTTGTTTTTGAACTGCTTGAATCCAAAACAATCTCCAACTAAGCATTGTTTTTGTCACACAAAGGTTAGAAACAGTTGTGTTACATAGCTGCTCTGTAAAGTATCAATGTTTCTAAGCTTGTAAAAGCACAATAAAAGAGACCTGAAGTTCTCCGAGCCACCAGCCAGAGGCGCTCTTCCCAAGGACGAGGATGAGCTGGCCGTTTTCCAGATTCAGCTGCTCGGGTCCAGCAGAGGAGTGGGCTCTAATGACCTGAGCGATTTCTGTGAAAACACAATAGTAAAGTACAATAAACTGAAACTCCAGCAAGAAATGTGTTTTGTACAGTAACAAAGTATATTCAGTGGAAACCGCTGACATATCCAAACAATGAAACACTTGATACTTTTCAAAACAGTGCCTATTAATAAAGATGATTTGCGGAAATAATGATGCATAAAACAGACATTTTGTTTTTTTGCATGATTTAATTTCATAAAATAAAACATTTTAGGGGGAAGAATAGCTAATTTATCATTCTTTTATCACACACACACACGCACACACACACACGCACACGCACACGCACACGCACACGCACACGCACACACACACGTAAGTAATCAAGTAAGTAATCAAGAAATAAAGGGTTAAAAGAATGACCAATTAATGTGTATTTTGTTCCTTGGAAATATTGCGGGGTGGTTTGAAATCAACTAAACTTGTAGCTAATGTCAAAACCACATTTACTTTTAATGTAATGTCATTTTTGTTTAATCAATTATTAAAAATGTTACATTTTCTATGGGTAATAAGTCAAAGATGCAGCATTTATCAGTATGGTACGTTTTTTGTAACGAAGATAAAAAATATTTTTTACTTCAGGAATACATCAATCAATCAATCAATCAACCAATCAATCAATCAATCAATTAATTTTAAAGGTTTGAATGCAGTGTTATTCTGCATGATGCATGGAAATGTCAGAAAACACCTCACCTGGCTTTTTCTTTCCAGATGCACTTGATGTCTAGGGAAGAATATTTAAAAAAAAAAAACTGGTTAACAAATTCAGTATCATTTTCAGTATATTTTAATTGACACACAAATGAATGCACAAACTAAATTGTACATGACAACATGGCTTATTGACGACTTATTTGGAAAACTGTATTATATTAGGAAAGTGTCTTCCATTTGTTCGCGTATGCTGAGCATCCTTACATCTGTCTCTTTAGGTTTGACATAGTTGCTGGGGAAGAGGCCCTTGCGGTCTCCTATAGAGCCGTTCCACCACTCTCCTTCTTTCTTGCCCACCAGGATCACGTCCCCTTCTCTAAACGTCAGATCACCAAGCTCTGGAGACTCATACGTGTACAATGCCACATACTCTGGAAAGGAAAACGGGAGACAATCGATAAGTTAAACTCCTTAAACGGACTGGCTGTGGAATAAAGGTTTGGACCCCTAGAAGATTTGTCCACTCCAAGTTACAAAGCCTATATGAGAATTTTCAACACATAGGAATGCATGCTTTTGCTGATGGTTTAGATAGTTTGCTTGAGTTGATGTTGCTTAAGTTTTACTGCACCTTCAAACTGAAGGCTGTCACCAGAGTCTTGGGCATCAACTGATGAGCTCTTCATGCTGTGAACACAGACGAATGATATTACTGCACTGATTACATTCCACACTCAGACAAGTCCTTCAGCTCCTGCTGAGAAATGCTGATTATCTTAATTATCAGGAGATGGGGATTCTGATCAGGGCTTTTCAAACCTTCAGTCTCTTTTTGTCGGTTGTTTACCCGACTTACGAATGCAGGTGAACGCTGAAACTTGCACTGGATTGACTGGTAAAACAGGAGCTTCACCCTCAGGGTCACTTTTGTTACAGCTGCGTTGCAGCACTGGTTGGAACTACACTGTAGCACTGCACGTACTCATGTATTTCAAAAATATGCACAACACAAGATGTGCACTGCTCCTTCCTCAAATGACTTGAAAACCCCTTTAAAAAAAAGTGTGGTTAAGGGTTAAGGGTTCTAAAAGCATTACAAAAAAGGCATTTCACATGAACAAGAATGTTTCAACTAGGAACTAGACTAACTCAGGTAAAGGTTTTGGCTGAAGTGAGAAATCTTTTGTACTTTTTTTTTTTTTTTTAACGAAGGGGGAAGGGGGAAATCAACTTTCCTTTAAATAATACCTACATACAGGACTGTCTCAGAAAATTAGAATATTGTGATAAAGTTCTTTATTTTCTGTAATGCAATTAAAAAAACAAAAATGTCATACATTCTGGATTCATTACAAATCAACTGAAATATTGCAAGCCTTTTATTATTTTAATATTGCTGATTATGGCTTACAGTTTAAGATTAAGATTCCCAGAATATTCTAATTTTTTGAGAAAGGATATTTGAGTTTTCTTAAGCTGTAAACCATGATCAGCAATATTAAAATAATAAAAGGCTTGCAATATTTCAGTTGATTTGTAATGAATCCAGAATGTATGACATTTTTGTTTTTGTAATTGCATTACAGAAAATCACAATATTCAAATTTTCTGAGACAGTCCGTGATATGTGCTCTCAGCCTAAGACTTGCTGATTGGCCTCAGCTAGGTCAATCATATGATAAGTCAATATGATCAACACGCTGACATGGCCCACCAAACAGATTTGAACTATTTCACAGCGTCAGCTGCAGCTCCCATTTCTGGAAGACACAACAGAAGGTGAGATACATCACAGCTCTGGGTCTTGGGAGCCAGAGGGGCAAATGTATACAGCCAACCGGTCACCTGCACTAGACGCAAAGTGGATGTGACCGCTTACCCTTTTTACACAGAGCTTGTCTCCTCTTTGTTTCACCTTTGCTACAACTTACCAAACATTTAAACTGGAACAGAGGCACAACAAAAATGCACTGTGTATCGGTCCATCAGTTCTACCTTGAAATTGTTGTATGCAAGGGACTTTGTTTTGTTGAGTGATACCTTTCTATGTTCAAGAGGGACTGTGGGACTGATGTAGCTCCATTGTGTCATATGTACAAGTACAGAGATAGAAACAGAACGTTTAAAGTTGACGGGCCACAGTTACACCTCTGAGTCGGATAGGAGGGAGTCAATGAGCCAAATTAATGGCCATGTCTAAGAGCGAGTCAGCATGGTGGGAATGTCACTCAAATGATTATTCAAATCTAGCATGAAGTGTTTAAACTCGCATTGATGCAACCCTGGCTTGCCTTGTTTGATCCACCTGTATGTGACTTAACAACAGTGGCAGCTTAATGAGGACTTCTTTTTTTGCCACACTCTGATGCAACTCCTGTGTGAAAAGGGGCTACAGTCGTATCCATGTGAAAGCCAGGATGCAGGTTTTCCCAGCAGGACAAGATGAGTAACAAGATGAGCGGTGTTGCCCTCTGAAGCTGTCACTGGGTTCAACGTTACGCCCGATCGGGTGTATACTGTTACAGAAGCTTGACAGGTATGTGCTCTAGGCTATTGAGTAGGAATGGGCGATATTTTACCGTTCACGATATACCGTCAAACAAATTCCCCACGGTAAGAATTTGTCATCTTGCGATAAAAATGATAAATTCCCATTGACGAGGTTTTTGTGTAACAAACATGGCGGAAGGCTGATCTGAGAGCGAGGAGCTCGTTGTTAAACGAGGCTCCAGCTCCAGCTCTGGAACTGGTTTGGATTTATAAAGAGAGACGAGGAGCAAACATCATCTATTATATGCAGAGTCTGCAAAAACAGAAGGAAATGGTTGTTACATTTTGATATAACGTTTGACTATTACGAAAAAAAATTGCAATAGTATCTAATTTGTGGCATGTTCCAACCAAAGGTTAATTTGCACATTTTATTTATATTAGAAGGATATTAGGTCATCACTGATTGGATTTTATTTTCAGTGAACTTTTATTCATTTGTCCTGTTTCTTTATTTATCAGGTTGTATTTTTTTCTACTTTGTGATTTTATAAGCTAAGAAAACTTGAAGGACAATGGTACTTTTGTTATCCCACTGTTTAAGCCATACAGTTTGAATAAATGTTGAATCTGTTCTTACATTTCAAATTTGTTTCATTTGAGTCATTACAGTTTTGCAGTACAGGTGTACTAATTTAATTGGTTTTCATTAATTCAATTTAATTGGTGTAGTTTAGTAGCATTTAGTATTCTTTTAGAGCAGTGTTTTAGGGGCTCCAAAGACTGAATGTGGTGATAGATTTATAGTTAAAAAAGTGGAGTTGAATTGGTATTTTTTTAATCGTCATTTTTATCGTTATCGGGATAAATGCCAGAAATTATCGTGATAAATTTTTTAGTCCATACCGCCCATCCCTACTATTGAGTTGATATATAGCAAATTATTTTCTTAAAAGGAGATTAATGACTTTGAAAGAGTTATTATAAAAAGTAAATGTAAAATTTCAATTTTGACCAAGCTGGCAAAGTTCGTAGAAGGAACTCGAAAGAGAAAACATCTAACAACGATACAAAAAATACATAAAACCCCGCTCTTTCTTTTAGTTTCATTCGGGGGAACATGATTACTTACTCCGCACTCTCCTCTTCTCCCAGCAGGGTCACATATGTCTTGGGGAACCAGCCTCGTTCCCCATTGAGCTCTCCCAGCCACCAGTTCTCCTGCTGCTCCAGCACTTGAATAACATCGTCCTTATTGAAGTTCAGATGGTTGTCTGTCTTTGCCGTCCAGGAGCAAAGAGCCTGAGCCACCAGGTTACCCACCAAATGCTGAGACAAGGAGGACAGTGGGCTGAAAATGTCAGCGCTGGTATTCTGTATGTTTGGACAACTATCAGGTTGAGTAAGTAGGAAGCAGCAGCCCCTCGGTAAAGGCTCACCTGTCCATGCGTCTCAGAGGGTGCAGGGTTCGGGGAGTGTGTGGGTGTGAAGGCTGACTTTGTCCCTGCCGCCTTGGCAGCTTCCAGAGCGTTAGACAGCTGTGACTGGAGTGGTATTTTAGAAGGAACTGCAGGCGTATTATTAGTCGTGTCTGATGGCGCTGCTCTCTCGACGTAGCTCTCTGGGAACCAGCCCATCTTCCCCTGCTTGCTGCCGTACAGCCAGCCTTGCTCCCGCTCTGCAGTCTCATCAACCTGACAAGGATTTGCGAAGATTTGAGTAAGAAGACAAGTAAGAAGAGAAACGAAACTGGAAGACATGACAGAGGACGTGACGTAATTCTTACCTCAATGATGTCGTCTGCATTGAAGCTGAGTTCTTCGTTGTTTCGAGCGTTGAATGGATAAAGCGCCTTGAAGGCTGTAAGAGAAGCCGACTTCCTGTGCTGCGTGGCCTTTGGCTGTCCACCTGAAGCAGCACATGAGGTTTCATAAAGTGAATTAATCGAGAATTTTAATAACACTGATTAAATTGCAAAAGAAAGGAAAAAAACGCTTTAATTAACCTTATTTTTCGAGGCCAAGTACTTGACTGTTTACCATCTACCTTTTCTTACGTCTCGTTCTGTGGTTACCCCCTTTATTCTAAACACTTCAAGTAAACAACGGTTCTCATATAAATAAATAAATAAATAAATAAATAAATAAATAATTGTATTTTTTTTATTGCCGTTGTTCTGCCATTCCATGCTCCCTGCCAGAAAATGCTACTTTGTGGTTCTGCGCATGCGCACAGTCGATTTTCAAAGTTTGATTGCGACGCCAATCATTTCATGCACGATGTAAAAAGGATAATATGGGATTTTATACGATAAAGAGAGAAAAAAAAACAATTCTATCGCTTTATTTGATATTCATTCGGCTATTTACCGGCAGGTCATTAAGAACATTTTTATTTACAATGACGGCCTGGCAAGAGACAAGGACAACTTGGGGGAAAAGGACATCGTTTAGGGAGTAAAACACAATCAAATTTTAGCTCTACAAAAGGTAGAAAACCATTAGGTAGCATTTTTTGGCAAAGCAGCAAAAAATGGCAGAACACTGTTACATAATTCAGTGCAAATGTATATAAAATACATTTAAACAAATACTTTTGTACTTTTTTCAGATGCTATAAATTAATATTAATAATAAAAAAAACAAGTATTCATTGCTGAGCTCAGTTTATCTTTGGCTAAACAGAAACCCCCCAATGGCAGCTGGACAAAAGTGCTGCATGCCATTTCACGGGAAATGGCTCCAGGTTTTGTGCTCATTCAGTCATAGCTGCTAATAGTGAAAAATCTGTGGACATGTCCTTACAGACTTAATTTGCCTTCTGCTCAGTTAATTATCCATCTGCTTACACACAACCTTAGTTGTGATGGTTAAACGGTGACCGAGTACATCCCCTGGCCTTTCTAGGCTATTAGCGCCAGCCACATTAATGAGCCTGTGATGTTCGTTAAAGGGTTGATGATAATGAAAACATCATGTACAGTAGCCTAACTCTGTTATCCCCCCAGCAATATGACCTGCTAGTGAAACAGAGTTCACCAGATGCCCATTGTTTTAATTTCTCACTGGATGAGCATTGAATGTGACCTCCCTGGAGACTAACAGACTGAAATCCATTGTAGCGACACAGAACTTTGATCCCTGTAATCAACACTGAACTCCTGCAGACAGCAGATGTATATGGGTCAATGACGAATAAGGATTTTCAACAGGTCAATTTTAAAATAATTTAAAAAAAAGAATATCTATTGCAGTAGTTCAAACATTAAGAATGTTGTGTACACAAATTCATATAAAACTTTTAAATTAAGTGATTTTTGTCAAGTTGAATTGGCACCAGCCTTAAAAAAAAGTCATGTGGTGCAACCATGATTCATATTAAAATAAATTAATTTCCTTAACATCTTGACATCTTTTTTATTTTTATTTTTTTTAAGTTTTCAGTATTATACAAAAATGGTTATTTTAATGGTCGCGTCACATGATATTTCATAAAATGGACAACAGTCAAACTTTGTTTGTATATTATGATGGAAATATAAATATAAATCTGTATAAATCTTATACACTACAAGACATTTTGGAAATCATGCCAGATAGGGCAGAAGATTGATTTAAATACATTTAGAGTGATTTCAAATAAGTTTTCAAAACAAGAGTCCTGGTCGGACGGTCGCACCACATGACATTTTGACGAGTAAAACAACAACAAAATCCCAAATAACTAGTATTTTTTGTAAAATTCAAGTGTGTCCATATGTGGGACAGGTAGGTCATATATATGGTATTTATTTATCCATTTAAACCTTTTTTGAATTGAAAAAAACTCTGTTCTTCGGAAAATATAGGCGTCACGTCATTGACCCATATAGAAGTTGGAGTGATGAGCAGGCGCATCATATACAGAGTCTAGCGTCCTCGTGTAGCCGGCCCGGTTTGACTTCTGCCCCGTGACTCTTCTCTACACGTCTTTGCCCCAATGATCCTGTCAAGCTACTTTCAATAAAAGGCCACGAGAGAGAAAACTTTTAAGGTGTGTGCATCTTACCCTTTCTCTCCTCCAGCCCTCTCAGCAGCGATGTCAGCTTCTCCTGAATATCCAGCTTCCCTCCGTTTGGTTGCTTTTGTTGAGAAGTTTCTTCCTTCCTCTTTCTCTCCTCTTCAGCTTTTCTCTTCTCCTCTTCCTCCGCCTTTCTTTTCCTTTCCTCATCTGCCCTTTTCTTCTCCTCCTGCTGCTGCTGAAGCCTTTTCCTCTCTTCTTCCCGCTTCCTCCTGTCATCCTCCTCTTTCTTTTTTCTTTCTTCCTCCTGTCTCCTCTTTCTCTCCTCCTCCTCTCGCTTTCTTCTCTCCTCCGCATCTCGGAGAGCTGCGTCGGCTGCCCTCTGTCTCCTCTTCCCTTCCTCCTCCTTTTCCCTTCTGTGCTCCTCCTCTCGCCTCTCTTCTTCTAACCTCTTCCGTTCCTCATTTTCCCTTCTTCTCCTCTCCTCTAGCTTCCTCTCTTCCTCCAGTTTCCTCCTCTCTTCCTCTAGTTTCCTCCTCTCTTCCTCCAGTTTTCTCCTCTCCTCCTCCTGCCTCCGTCTCTCTGCTTGCCTCTGGCGCTCCTCCTCTTCTCTTTTCCTCTCATCTTCCTCCCTTCTCTTCTGCTCGGCCGTCTCCCTTGCTCTGAGCTCTCGTTCTGCCTGCTCCTTGGCGGCTTGGATGATAGCCTGTCTTTCTCTCTCTTCTTCCTCCCTCTGTTTGGCCTCTCTTTCCTCCTGGAGCCTCTTCTGTCGCTCTTCTTCATCTCTCCTCACCTTCTCCTGCCACTGACGCTCTTTTTCCATCTTAATACGCCTGTGAGTGCACAAAGATTACTGACATTACTTTTAAAAAAAGTTTTAGGTTTGTTTAAGGAATTGATTTCTACATTTTTATTGCTAAAGGAACACAAAAAACATGTAATGAAAAAACAAAGATGTGGTTCTCAGTACCGTTGATTTTCTTCTTCATCTTTTCGCTTCCTTTCCTCCTCCTGTCGTTTCCTCTCCTCTTCCCTCCTCCTTTTCTCCTCTTCCTGCTCCTTCCGTCGGATCAGCTCACGCTGCTTCTCCTCTTTGATGCTCCTGAGTTTTTCAAGCGCTGCCTGCTGATTTCTCTGGCTTTCTCTTAGTTCCTGATTGTACAGAAGATGAACATACATTTACTGGGAAGGCTAAAGAACAGCATGTGACTTAAAGAAAGGCTGATCACATAGCTGTAAGGGTCACAATTACATCATTAAAAAACTAAACAAAGCTTCATGCAAACAATTATCAGCCAATGTTATGCAGTTTGAAGTTAGTGCAGGCAAAACAGAAAAAAAAGAAAAAGAAATGCAAATATATCAAGTTACAAAAATGTATAACATTTCAAAAAAGACCTCAGGAAAATAAAAAGAAAGAAAGAAAAGAACAAAAGAGAGAGCTAAAGCAAAAACCTTTAGCAGGTAGAAGAGGTTACGGAGGCAGGCCAGCAGACAGAAGACAGCCTGAAGCATTGAGTCCTCAGCACCCACATACTGTAAAGTAGGGGACAGGGAATATAGGATGGAGGGGGTTGAGGGATCCGGTGTTCAACGGATGAGAGAGTTTTAAAAAGGAAGTCAAGTGCAGTGGAGGTTAAAATAACAAAGGAGTGAAATTGGTATTGAGGTAGAATCATGGGAAGGAAGGAGAGGGAAAGAAAAAACGGCCTCAAGGGCCAAGAAGCTGCCGTAAGTAGGAAATACTCGTGTTTGAGTACAAGGACTTTGCAGAAAGCTCACTGATTTAATATCAGGAAAGCAATAAGTTTAGAAGCGTCACGTTTAGTTTGCGAGGAAGAAAGAATTCAGTCGACCACCAACTGCTTGTCAAAGCTTCAGTCAGTAACACATTATGTAACTTAACACACTTCACATAACTGATAAGGAAACCATCAAAATGCATTCTTAGGTAGAAACCCAGTTTACAAGCTTGGTTTCTAATGTTAGTGTGTGTGAGCGGGAAACACCAGGCCTACTGCTGATATCAGCTGCGAGCAGAAACATGTAGAAAAAGCAAAACAGGACGATCAATACACATCTCTAGATGTGATCTTGGTTGGTATTCTGTAAGCCTGCCGATATAGATGGAGGATTAATTAAATAAACAGAATATCTGAACAGTTCAAAGCATTTCTGAAAACCATGAAGTTGAAATGAGGAGTCGTCAGATTTTTAAAAGACATGCTGATCCATCTATGCAATTCCTGGATAAATTCCTGTGTCTGCTATTATAACACCTGGTGCCGTGTTAAACATCTCCAAAAAAGCAGTATGTGCATTTAATTCCTACCTGCATGTCTTTATTATATTGGCCCATCTCTGCTAGTTTGGCAGCAGTCTCTTTCTCCAGAGCTTCCATGTGCTCTCGCAGTTTTCTACAGGTCCCTTTCTTCTCTGCAACACTTCCCTTCATGGTGGACATGGATGACACTACACACACATGAAATACAAATAACTTCATTGTCAATGCTTACTTTATATTATAGGATTCCTTTTTTTTAAATTCTGTGAATTCAACATCAGTTTAACTATCAAAACTTTATTTGTTGATTTGATTGTTGATTTGTTGATTGAACTGTTGATTTGCTTTTATCCAGGAATGCTGATGGGAGGCACAGCACTCATCAACATCCCTCAGCACTAACCCGCCATGTTATTCACAGCCATGTTTCTGAGTTTCTCTGTCAGTCTCTTCTGCTCAGGGGTCAGTTGGGACAGCTTCCTCTGGAAATCCTGACCAACAGGAAATGCAAACAAGAAATGCATCATTAAGGGGGAAAAAACATTTAGAAAATACAACGTCTCAATAAATGATTGATCAAACACATACATGCATTAGAAATAATAACTACAGCATGTCGTGAGTACTTTTCCACAATAAAGTAGTCCAAACAAGCGTACAGACCTCTATCTGTTTTTGCAGACTGCTAATGTCCTGTTGTCGTGTTTCTTTCCTTTGATTGTTCAGATCCAGCTCAGTCTTCTGAAGCTTTTTCTTGTTGTGAATATCGCGCAGTCGATCTGATATCTGACGATGTTTGTTTCCCTGAAGCAGACAGACAGAAGAGCAGAGAAAGGAGAAGTTATCGTTATGTTTGCATAATTCTGATCAAACAAAATGTGTCTTCTGTATAGGACTGTCTCAGAAAATTAGAATATTGTGATAAAGTTCTTTATTTTCTGTAATGCAATTAAAAAAAAACGAAAATGTCATACATTCTGGATTCATTACAAATCAACTGAAATATTGCAAGCCTTTTATTATTTTAATATTGCTGATTATGGCTTACAGCTTAAGATTAAGATTCCCAGAATATTCTAATTTTTTGAGATAGGATATTTGAGTTTTCTTAAGCTGTAACCATGATCAGCAATATTAAAATAATAAAAGGCTTGCAATATTTCAGTTGATTTGTAATGAATCCAGAATGTATGACATTTTTGCATTACAGAAAATAAAAGGACTTTATCACAATATTCAAATTTTCTGAGACAGTCCTGTATAAGCCGGACTGGATGGAAAATTGTTACTTCAACACTCACCACAGCCTCCAACTCCATTTCCAGACTCCTCTTCTTAGCCTTGAGTTTGATAATGTCATCCTGCTCCTGCTCCTTCTTAATTTGCAGCTCTCCACGCTTCCTCCTCTCAAATTCCTCCTTCCTCTGACGTTCGAGCTCCCGCTGTGCAGCCTGGAACGAATACGGACACGACAGAGGTACAAGCTGAATTAAATGTACATGCACGAGTGTAAAACGCCTCTCAGCAGCAGCAACACATTTATAAGCAGTGAACCTGCAGATTATTCACATAGCTGGAACACTCACTCACCTCCTTTCTCTCTATTTCCCTCTGTCTCTCCTCCTCTTTCTGTCTCTCCAGCTCCCTCTGCCGCTCCAGCCTCCTCTCTTCTTCTTTCCTCAGCCTCTCCTCAGCCTCCCTGGCCTCCCTCTCCCTCCTCTCACGTGCGTCCCTCTCCTTCTGAGCACGCCGCTCCCTCTCCCTCCTCTCTGCCTCCAGCAGCGCCTGTCGTCGTTTCTCCAGCTCAGCATTCCCTCGCTCCAGGTTGGCTTTGTATTTATCCTCAAATGACACTAATTATAGAAAAAGTAAACGTTTCAGTTGATGTTATCTCCAAATTTACTGTTAAATATCAGATGTTAAAATACTGAATACTTTTTTTTTTTAGTTTTTAAAAAGTGATTAAAAAGTAAATGATAAATCGATAAAACAGGCTGCTTATGACATTACTCTGCCGATAGCTGTGGTGTCTCATGACCGTTAAAGCTGCAGTTGAACATGTTGTGCACAGTTGACGATGACAGTACTCACAGTTGCTTTTAACTTTCTGTGGAGGTTCTATCTCCAGATCCTCAGCGAAAGCTGCGTAGACAGAAGAGCTGGAGCCGTTCACTGAACTCCTGCAATACAGTTTTAAAAAACTTCACTGAATATCAAAAGCAAAGCAATGACAAAATATCAACTAAATACTGTACGTGAATAAATATAGTAATTGTTTAAAGGAGCTTGAGGCTCCTTTTAAGAAATGAGACTCTCTAGCGCCACCCTTCACCACGACGGCCGTTGGGAGTACTGCAGCCAACAGTGAAGCCGGCACGGGAGAACGGGGAGAACGCACATGCAGCGTCATGTGACGTCACATCCACAGCCCAGCGCGGGAAATTCGGGACCGAATTGCAGCACATTTTGCAGCACACAGCCTGTTCAAGGCAAAGGAGAGATACACTAGAGGGCTCATTCTTTTTGGTTTGGAACGCTTCATCTGACATTATTACTAGAAAACTTAAAAAGTATACGGATTTTTTTCATAAATCTTGCCACAATCCGGCCTCAAGCTCCTTTAAGGCAGGTAGCAGATTAACTGCATATATATATATCCCAGGCGTGGTTAAAACTGTTTTTACTGTCCACATACCTCTGTGAGGGTGGCACCAACTCAGCTGGCAGCGTCAGAGGCAACGGTTGTCCACACTTTGCCATGTCCACAAGATGCATCGCCAGAATAAACTCGTCTGCTCTCAGCTTGCCATCCTTATCAACATCAGCTAAATTCCTGTCCGGGAGAGTGAAAGTACCTTCATTTAGTTCAGTGGAAACTAACATTAGCAGCAATGTCCAGTTACAATATGTAGTGTTTAGGTTACACTATAGGAAACATTGTGCAGCAGCACACATTTATTGCCCGGTGGTTGAGGTCACAAAATGAGTTGATTATATACTGTAACATTTTTTAAATAAAATTGAACAGGTCAGCAACAACTACCCTATAAACATTCTGCTCTGTGATTGTTGTGTCTATTACATACAAGTTCAAACAAACACAAAAATGACAGATTTAGGTTTCTTTGCATTTTGGAAAACTTCCAAACTTTCCTGGAAATTGGTTTCTATAACAACAGTGCTGTTTTTAATGGTGATGGATATTAAGAATAGCACTGACTTCTTAACAAATATTTCCTTGATAAAGGATTTCGGTCATACCAAATCTAACAGCACAAAGTTTCTTACTCATAGATCATGAAGCTGACTTCTCATTTTGTAAAATCATATGACATGTACGGACAGACACTGATTCTCACCAAATTGAGGCCAGCTGTGTCTGTGTCAGCATCGTGGTTGCCATGGCACCTCTCACTTGCAGACCTACAAAAGAAATATAAGTGACAAATGACAAAGCAGCTCTATGACAGATGTGTGAGGGAGCTGACTGAAAAAAGACGTGACGGGTGGGTGTGTAGGAGGCTGGGTACAGCAAATGCTGATTTTAAGTTAAATGTTCCAGTTGATCACCACAGCGTATTTAAAGGAACATTACGGATTTAAAACAACTCTAGGTCTAATGTTGGATGATAAGGAGTGTAAACCTTCAATAGGAACCAACACAATTTCAATCAAAGCAGGTTTGGGGGACAACAGACAGTTCATTTAAAGCTAGATGGACAAAAATGTTTGAATAGGAATCTTCTTCCAGTGGCCGACACCTTCCTATTTTGTCATAAATATCTAAGTACTGACTATTACTTACGTGGAATTATGTTTTTAAGTCTTATTAAAAGGTTAAAATATCAATGTACAGTATTTTTGACATTGCTTAACTGCCCCAAGTGCTAATTTTTGCTATTACACTGTAAAAGCATGCTCTGTTCTCACTCAAGACTGTTACAATTTATGTCATTTGAACCGCTTACAAAGGTTGACACTCCTTACCATCTAATAATAGACCTAATAATAATCATAATAGCTGACTATTAGTCAGTAAATCATCTGCAAGTCTGGTGGGAGTGAATGAGTGACAGAGCTTTTGTACATATACGTTTCGCTAAATCGTGACTCATTCAAGAGAACTAGCATGACAGGGCCTGGAGATCAAGAGTCAAAAGCATGCGCGACTGTGTGTGCATTGTGAAACCACCATGTGTCTAAACACACCCACAAGTAAAACCACGCATCCCTTGAGTTGCATAATTCTTCGCTCACAAGCCACAGTTGGCTCAAATGCACAAAAGAGCACGGTAACGGTTATGAAACCACCGGGGACTGTCGAGTCCCACACCTGCATTCCACACATTGCTCGTTTTGTACGACACAGATGCAAACACATCATACCAGTCAGGTGGCCGGTCATTTGTTTATCCAAGCTGTTGAACAGCTGTCTGTATTTCAGTCGAGAGGCGTGAGGCACGGCCCAGTCACTGGGAACAGCAGCCGTGGAGGACATCATTGACGGAGATAATGACGCCGGGCTGGAAGAAGGAAAACACCAAACATCACACCAAATTGTGTAGGGTTTTTGCACACTTTTAAATTAACAGCGCAAATGAGGCAGTCAATATACAAAACCTGTAACCGCTTCCCTACAGAGTTCTGTGTGTGTCTTACCTGCCAGATGCCATGCCCAGCAGTGAAGAGGTCATATTTGTACCAGGAGATGAGGAGAGTCCAAGCGGAGAGGAGTAAGAAGATGCAGAAAGAGGTAGGCCTGAAGTGAACATACACATTCATTTGCAACATTTTAGTCAAACACCTGACAACATATTCAAAATGCGACAACTTCCTTTCCTTTAATGTTTCAACCGTCTTTAGAAAAAATAAAAAAAAGGGCCATAGAGGATCATTATTGCACTACGATCCAATCACTACTATATCCTCCAAGAACAGGGTAGCAGTCTGTATGAAGATGAGACAGGGACAACAGACCCAACAGGATCAGATATCATTCCCTTTCCCCTCAGAACTTCATAAATAAAACATAATCTGTACATACAGGCAGAGCATTTCTCCTAAAACACTCTCATGCTACATTAAATATCAAGAGGGTGGTAATCAAAAGATGAGACCATCCTAAGCTACATCACAGGAGATCCAGCCATGCAAGTGTTTATTCATAAAAGATGTAAGTGACTGGATGTACAGGTAGTTATGACAGTGTTGGTGCTGCTGGTATGCTGGTATTTCCAAATAGCTACGCCCTCCTAGCACCTTATTCACCCCTCCCTGTTTCTATTTCAGTTATCCTCTGTTTTTAACCCGTCTCATAGCTCATAAAATCTGTTAAATTGAGCCCACCCCACCACTCAGAGACAAATTTTCTGTATAATAGCCTATTTGGAGCAGACTTTCTACACGGTTACTGTTTATGTGAACAGTTCAGTGTCTTGGATTCCATGTTCGATCGATAATGGTGAAAGAGGTTGCTTTCGGTGCTGTTTTTTGCATTATTGTCAAAACCACTGAACATATCCACAGGTAAAAAAACCCAGTGAAGCAGCTTTTCTTAACAGCATATTCGCTTATTCAAAATAAATGTGACTGCTAAACATTACATCACTAAGCGGCGTTAACGGCGTCTCAATTGGCGACCCTGTGGAGCATCTCTGGAGATTTTTTAGGGCTGCAGCGCATGTGTGAAAGCATTTCTGAGTCCTGCTACAGAAATAGACGTACTTATTTTTTACATCAGTTAAACATGACTGTTTAAGTTTGGTTTAAACATATGGGACAGTAAACAATATGAGATGTGGTCGCTGAGCAAGCTTTCCAAAGAATTAGGAGAAAGAATGATAACAACTCTAAAATGTATACCAGTACATTAAACTTTTTTTAAAATGCATAAAGAAAACAGATCATCATCTATGAAATCTGAGAAATGAAATGTTAATTTTTGATCGTTGATCGTTTGTTCCATTGTAAAGCACAAATAAAACTACGTACACCTCAGCCACCACCCTGACGGAAGCTGCTTCACTGGCAGACTCTGAGTTAATGCAGCTGAATTACACTTCCTTCCTCCACTGGCTCGCGTCTGTAAACTGTGGTTGAAAGATTTTATAATGAATTGTGTAATATTTACTCTATATCAGTCCTCAGTGGAAATGCAGAAAACCCAGACCTGAGTACTCACTTAAGCATTTCGGTTAATTTATAGGTGCGGCCATTTTGCTTTCAGAGTACTGATTGATGGATATTACCATGGGACAAAATAGACGAGCAAAAAGATAGAAATGACAATCACAACTACCAAGAACCAGAGATCCAGTGGGGATTGGCTGGAGAAGTCCCATGGTGCCATTCGACAGTGCAGTGTTTCCAACAGCGGGCATCAGGGGCCTGGTTGGCACTGAAGCCATTAGTGGGTTCAGTCCCGTTGCCGTGGGAACCAGATGGCTGAGGCCCGTCACTGGGGTCAAAGACGAAAGTCCAGGGGCTGCCACAGGAGTCAACGTCTGCAGATTTGGTCCGAGCATCATGGACATAGGACCAATACCTACGATGAATACACATCAATACAGCCATTTTAATGAAACTAAATACATGTGCATGTTTTTTGTCTTACATTTACATCTTATGTGACTCTTTGCATTTCTGCAGTCTCTTTAACCACCAAGCCACACTTAATAATTCTAAAAAATTACCACACAGTGTACAGTCTTATATCAATAAAAAGCATATACCATAGACAGCGTTGGACATGGATGAGCTGGGGTTATTAAGGGTGGGAACGGGCACTGGAGGCTGCCTCATGATGATTGGCAGCGCTGATGGAAGTGATGTGCCCTGGAGTTTTAGCTTTATTAGCTTCATAGCAATAGAAAACTCCAACCTGTCCATCTTCCCATCCTTGTTAATGTCAGCCAGAGCCCTAGGAGACAGAAGGAAACAAAAAAACATACAGGCAACATTGTGAAGAGTCTGTTATGCATTTCATTTCAGTAAACTCTTACAGAGAACTCATGATTAAGACAATGTTTCCATGTTGGAAATTGCACATTTGTTTCTCACCATATCTCAGCCAACACTGAGGCAGGCAGCCCCGACTGGAGGAAAAACTTCCTGGCTTGTTCTCCTGAAGAGAGACGAGAGAGAAAAAAATAAAAATACTGGAAACTAACGTTCTGCTGCTTTCAAATGTTACTTTGTCACTTTAGCTTGTTAACATGTGCTGCATGTCATAGCGGTTTATGGTAAAGGGAATATAAGTACAGGAGTATATAGAGCACCCACGAATGAGCGTGTGAATGTTTGTACCTGACACACAGCCCATGGACGGGGACAGAGTATCAAACTTTTGGTCATGTTTGGTCCTCTCCTCAGGAGATATTGCCCAGATACTTGAACCACCTACAAAAAAAAACAAAAACAAAATGTGATTCTCCAGACAAATTCATTGAAAGGAAACGATGTCCCAAAGTGTTTTTATCAGCACAGAATAAATTGAAAGTAAGTCACATACAGAAAACACTTAACTGCTAAACATGAACCAGAGCAAGCCAAACAAGTCTACACTTCCCATTATTAAAAAACAGTAAAAAAAATAAATAAAATAAAAACATTTTATAACACGAACTGACAGGAACACAGATGCTCACACTGATGCTGACGCATACACACACAGACGAGATAAGGGAGCACCCTGAGGCCAGCGTCCATGGTGGGAAACAACTGATATTGACAAAATGATAATGAAACTCGGTGTGGGAGGGCAGAGCAAGCTCACATCTTTTACTGGTATTTACACGTCTGAGATTGGACTAAACCCTCCATGCTGCATCGGTAAAGAATGTGATGTTATAAAAACTTAGACTAAGTGCAACTTCGGACCAGTAACTGAAACATTAACAACATTGGTGTCAAAATGCATAATAAATGGGCTCCTTTGACCCAAGAGTACAACAACAAAACAACGACTGAACATGGAGCCTCAAATTAACAAGAAACAGCAAGAGCCAAACTACTAAAACACTATGTAAAACACCGGCATGAAACTTGGACTGTTAAAAGAACTGGCACTGTGTTGGCCTCAGCAGATCTACCCCTCTCTCTCTTTCTCTTTTTCTCTCTGTCCCACACACACACACACACACACACACACACACACACTTGCCTTTGCACACAAAAAACAGTGGTCTTACCATTCATGTTTGCAATTGGAGAACTCCCAGTGGCGTCCTCAGACACTGCTCACAGCCATCTGCTGAACACAAAGTCACAGTCCAATCATCAGTCAATACTGCAGCTGAGACGTGATGGTGCTGTCACTGACGGAAAAAACGGCAGAGAGGAACACAGAGACAGATCAGGGAGGGAGACTGATTCTGGTCAGTCAGCAGTCATAAACAGGGCTTCTCCTGTTCCCCTCCTTCAGGAGGAGTCTGGCCTTGTCCCAAACCTTTTAAACTACTGGGGCTTATTTCAGTACTATCCACACTGACACTGCAGTGAGCAGTGCTACAAACACTACAAAAGCTAATCTGGCACAACAATTAATGGATTCAGCCCCCTGCTCAGTAATATCCCAGACACCAATTTGAACAAAGGACCGGCAGTGTCCTGGATTGAAGCTCACACAAACGTCTTTAAGAAATTTCCAAAGTTTTTTGCTGAGCAGCTAGTCTGCCGTGTTCGTGGTCATCCCCATCACTTAGTCCCCTACAAACATCACCCATCCATTACCATTGAGCACTCTGTATTCAAGCCTATATTCACAAATTATAGTCATAAGTACTAATACTAGTGTGTTATTTTGTAGGTGACATCCTGAACAACCATTTCATTTAGCCATGACCTGAGCAGTATACCAGGAGCAGCGCAAAGAACAGAGTTGCAAACAGACATGTTGATAATCCGCAGTCTGTAATTTAACGTCAACACAGATGCAGCACATATCTGTCTGCATCACATTTTGTGTCAATCAAGACAGATGTTTATTGGGTTTTCTTTGATGAATAAACTTTCACTTTCACGCGATTTGTCATACGATTTCAACCTTCCATGTATTGACATCTAAATGCTTTTCTGCTTTTTATGGCCATGGAGGGAAAAGCAAAAACAAGTGGGCTGGAATCGTTAAAGCCTCTCATGTAGCTAAATAACCAGAATAAATCTAAAGCAAAGACATGCCTTTTTTTCCAATATTATCCGTTTTCTATTGTGATAAGCCAGAGATATTACCGTACAATTCTATTTTGCTATAATGAGGAACATGACTATACCAGATTTGTAAAAGGAACACCAAGGTTCAATTGCTATGGATCACCTTGAGAAACATTTTAGTTCTGCGCTTTGTGTCTTATATTTTAAAGCTTTGAGACTTCAAACGTTCAATTGATAGTCTTCAGTCCTAACTGACCTTTCTGTAATACCCACCCTTCAAGCACAGATGAGCCAAATCCGCTGAGTATCAGTTTCACAGGAACTGCAGCCTGGACATCTGCGCTTTTCAGCTCCATAGAAAAACATTGGAAACTCTCTATACCGAAAACATTTTTATGTGATGTCTCTGGGGAACGTATAATACCAAGTCCAGGTATCCCGAGAGGACGCGCAATGGAGTTTATTTTATTCCATTTCTTGAATCCAAACAAAATAGGGCTAAACGTCCAGAAGATCAACAAGAATGTCTAAAAATGTTCAGGAGAAAACAAACAAAAACAAAAATGCTTGAAGCTGTGCTAATTTTACCAAAGGTTAATTAACTGCATTTGATAAGTAGCAACATAGCCTTGCCTCTGATAATTTAGCTAGCTGGTGCTACAACTAGACAACTTTAATCGCTATCAGCATTGTGGGTTTACATTCGATTGCGGAGCCATCAAGCACCAGACACAAAGCTAGTTAGCAGTATCATATCTAGTCCTATAGACGAATCCGGCGAAACCCGGAAGTCGAGCGGCCGCCATTACTGCGGTGGCGGCTCCGCTCCTCCGCTCCAGCCCATAGACATATATACGTATGGATCTATTACTCCGCTCCCTGCCAGGCTCTCTTAATGTATTTGTATCATCGGAACACTCCTGTCCCGTCACGTGCATTTGTTTTGATAGTGAATGAAGACGGGAGGGACTTTCAAAACTACTTTTCTGTTTCACCAAGTGAACAGACGGAACGCAAAAAAAGATGTTAAACTGCTGGAAAGGAACTGGAATTTACCTGGATACCTTAAACAAGGAAGCCAGGGAGCAGTATATGGAGAAAATAATGATTATTAACGGTTTGGGTTCATATGAAATCACTACTAAAGAATGACGCTCCGATGAGGATTTACTGCCGCAGTTCTGCAGAACCACCGTCTTACTACCTTGTTTAGTGTTTGGCAGCTGCTTTGGTAAATGTTTGACTCGCCATGTGTTTCAATAAATTAGTATAATATAACAACATACAGTAGCCTACATCTTTTTTATTACTCTTACTTCTCTTTTCTTTTTTTTTATGCTGAAGAGGCTCCGATGGCGTGAGCAATATTTTTCTTTTCCTCGTGAGATTATTTTTTTCTTCTGCAGCTACAAATAGAGTTGATATTTTTTCCTCAACAAACTAGTTTTATCTGCAGATTGGGGTTATGTATGTATGTATTCTGTATCATCCGGAGCTGAGATAGTTCTGCCCTTCAATTAGAGACCTGTAATTGCGTTTTTTTTCGTCATCGGACGCCAGGCGATCAATAAAATATTCTTGGATACCTAAAATAAAACAAAACATAAACAGGTAATATTTAATTGTGCAGACGTGCCTCGTAAGGAGAGGAGGTGGAGAGAGCTATATTACAGTGTTTAATCATACACTCCCTTATCTCCCTATTCCTCTATTCTTTCCTGCTTATCGCTCAAACAAATCATTATTTATAAATTAACATCAGCATTAATTTAAGATACCTTCATTATTTATGGAAGGCCACTGTCTAACATCATCAATCCAGCTATAATGATGCTGTAGAGCGTCAGGTTACAATAACAGCGCTGCGGTGGCAGATTGACACCTGCCACCGCAGCGATGGCGCCGCCGCAAGATGGCGGCGCACACAAACCGGTCGCCGGATTCGTCTATATGGGTAACATCCATCCATCCATCCATCCATGCATCCATCCATCTTCTACTGCTTATCTGGGGTCAGGTCATAGGCAGTAGTCTAAGGAGCAATGCCCCCACAGAGTCCCCTCTCCCCAGAGGGGACTCTGCATCTAAACAAGTCTTTTTAAGTGGCATGTAGATGTCATTGTGCTTCCAGAACTGTGATCAGTGTTTCATATTATAATTCAGCATCTGAAATGACATTTGAGACTAAAACCCCAGCAAAAACTGCCTGGCAACAGCCCTGGCAGCAGTTTAATATGGATGAAGATCTTTTCTGACTCAGAGCGGAAATTCTAATGTGGGTGAGGATCGTTTTGGTGCAAATGAAACCAACAAAAGTTTTAAAACCACAATATTGTAATATGAATGTGACCTACAACTTTAAAGCTCTCCAAAGCAACTTGTTTTCAGATTGCGTAAGCCCCTTAACGTCACTTTACCTCATAGTATGCAGTAGTGAGTTTGACAGCTCAGGAAAGCAAGTACACACTACCGCACACCAAACTGATAAAAAATGCAGTTCAGTCTTAGTCGGTTGGTATTGATTCATCTTACAAGAAAGCATGCTCACACATAACTAACAGTTAACTAACGTTAACAGTACAACCACTTAACATAAGCACACTTGCACAATAATAGTGAACGGGAATGTTGCTAACGCAGCCTTGGGCTTAAATTCTTGTTAAATGTTGCAAGGGACAGCTGGAAAGAAGCATGTGGTATGTCTCCTAAACTGTGCCTGGTCAGGTTAAATAAACCATGTTTTCTTGCTAACAAAAGACCAGTAACCTGTGCTGAGTCTTACTGGTATATTTATAGGTCTCATCGCAGGCTGAAATGTTGTTTTGCCACCGTTTGAAATCAATCAACCATAAAACCTCCATATTTATACTTCAAACACCTTTTGCTGTGGAATTGAGAGCTTGAGGAGGTCACTGTTGAGGACAGGTGAGATAACTGAAGAGCACTTAAAGGAATACATTTTATGCATTAAATCCAAATCCTAGTGAACAAATCTAACACATAATACTCCTTTCATCTCTAAATCAACTATTTTCTCGAAGTAGATACACTCAGCCGTCACTGGGGACACTGGGAAAGAAGTTGTGACATTGTTTCTGAAGCTTTAGTTGTCACAGTTGTGCTGAACACCTGTTTCCTCTGTGATTATCTCTGCTGTCAGCCAGTCACACTCACATGATGAAGGTGGAGGAGGAAAAGGAGGAGAGGAATTCCACTCTTTTTACTCAGCACTTCCTGCTCGCTACTGCAGGGACGCAAGCTGTTCCCCGTCCAACAACAGCTGACTGGCAGACATGATTGATTTTAGAGCAGGGAAAGCTTTGATGCTGGGGGAAATATATTGGCGTGGAAGACATGGGTCAGACTGGGTCAGACATTACAGAACCATGAGTGAATTTTAGGAAGCAACATGGCAGATCTATGACTTGTCTCCTAATGCAGAGGGGAAATAATTAGATCAAGAATAAATTATAGTGTGGTCTGGCTAATGCTTTCACAAAAGCAAGGAACAGTAGGTCAGAGCTACTCGGCTGACTGCCATTTCTATCTCTGCATCTCTCCTTCATCCCTCCTGGAGCAGGTCCTCCACTCTCTACGTCCATTTAATCACCCTTTCCTTCTTATATTTCTTTTTTTCCTTTTCATTCAGCATTTTTATTTCCAACTTGTACTGTTGAGTAGCAGCTCCACAAGTAACTTTCAGCACCATCGAAAAACATTGGAAGATTCTGCACTTTCGTCTGTTTAAATCTGAAATCATTTTTCCAAATGAAACTAACTAAAAGCACATACATATTATCTTACTCTGTGGTACATGAGCAGTAGTGATCTTCGATGTTGTCATCTGCAACCGTGACAACGTTAAGACGAGGAATCTCCTGCTTGCACTCTGATCTCTAAACCCTCTCCTCCAATTAAATCGTATTAGCAGCTGTATCTATTATAATATTTTGCACATATCCTTCCATATTATATTTAAGTCAATTTTTAATGCAATTCAATAAAAGATTGATCTTAAACATTTTGGGATATGGTTTTAATGCAAGCAGACACCGTTGTAAAATTGCACCAAGAGCCAATGGATTGTCTGACGCAACCGTAACTAAGGTGATCAGGATTTACTGATAAGTCAATTGCTTGTGAAGCTGATTAAAAGAGTGCTCAAGCTGTTCAGTGCATTAGGAACAACTTTTACTTGCTAATGTCTGTAAATGACCCCTTCAAACCCTGCAATTAGTGGACAACCTGCTCTGTTACCTGGGACCCAGATAAAAAAACAAAAATAAAAGATTTGTCAGATTTACATTAAAAAAGCTGGCAGCCAAAAGGGTATATAAAGACCCTCCTCTGCCCAGGCATCTCCTCCGAAGGCGAGGAGTCGGTCCAAGCCATGTATGACATGCATGTCCTGTGTTTACCAAAGAACATTCTCAGCCGACATGACAGAGAGGTGTCCAAGACACCAGATCCTCGTACCTGAACTAGCTTCTCTAGATGTGGAGGCGCAGTGCTGATTGAGTCATCCTACAGAAGAAACTTATTTAAGTTACTTATTGCCCTTTCTTTAGGAATACCATCAAATATATAGCCAAATGTGCGCTGTAGCACTGACATTTGTATGAAGCTGCAATTATCTGCACATGAACTGAACTTAATGCAGGCTCCACAGAGCAAACGTCCTTTTATGTAGTCCAGAAAAATGTCTAAATAAACTTGCACAGTTCCAGAATGAGTCAATCCATGGAGTGACAGGGGAAACTGGAAAATTTAAACAGGTGGGTGTAAAGATAAAGTAACAGCAAGTACAGTAAAATGTGTCTTTCATTGCAAAAACTCCCACATACAATTTGTGTAATAAAATACACAGTGTTCTGTAAGTTTAAGTCACTGGCCTCTTTTGATAATCTTGGTCTTACGTAAGCAATACTATTTCCAATGTACATCCCGCCTCATGTGTGCTATACCTCGATGCCTATCCGGAGTGGTGAGAACAAATGTAACACTGAGAGATTCCTGATGTCATGTACATGAGTAAACAGCCAACTGTGGGCCTCAATGACCACTGGACACACCTTAACCCAGTAGGACGTGTTGCAACACGAGGATTGTAGCTTTAATTCTAAATGGTTTAAGAGTGATAAGCCAACATCAACATCAGTCTGACATCACTAAATGAATAATCATCTGGAACAAGTGTGGGAAGTAAAATGAGCACATTCATGAGAGAAGTGGTGACATCAGCATTATATCCAGCTCTCTAAAAACTGGGATTTAGTAACAGCATTGTGTCACAACAATCTGAGACAAAAAAAAAAAATTTAATCCAAGAGAAGACATGTTGCGAGTCCAGAGAGCAAGCCCAGCAGGACATCTGTACACGTTACGGTGTATCTGAGTGCAGAAATACAGTTTAGACGCCTAGAAAATTATGTTTTTAAATAGAAACAGTTGTTTTAAAAGGACACAGTACAATATCTGATCATGAAAACAATGACGCTTGCTCTCAAGTATAAAAAGGACACAGTTTATAAAAAGATACCCATATACACCCATACAGTCTCAGCCATCTGGCATTACTGAAGCTCTAGTCAGGAATTTAACCTCTTGTAATCTTACACGGCAGGAATTTCAATGAATAAATGAAAAATAGCAGCAGGTTGTCTGCTTTCAGGTTTAATGTTTCCAGAGTGAGAGGGGCCTGACTTTTCCTGACGGGGCAGTCTCCTGACTGCCTGACCTGCTGAACCAGTGACTTGTGTGGCAGACTCAGCTTTGCAAACCTTATGCAAATCCTTTCTGAAAACGTCCTGCACGTACACTTACGCAGAAAAAAAACATTCTGCCTCAGTATCCTTAAACTGCTAAATGAATACATTACATTACATGAGTTAAAAAATTAAATAAAAAAGGGTTTACACATTATTGATTAAGATAAGATAAGATAATCCTTTAATAGTCCCACAGAGGGGAAATTTGCAGATTATATCCTCGTACGGACAAGGACATTTAGACAGACAGCGAATTTCCCCGCAGTGGGACTAATAAAGGAATATCTTATCTTATAGTCATTAGAACAATAAAATACACCCTTTCAATTCCAAAGTTTTTACACATCCGATTCTTACGGGAATTGAAATTAGTTAAACACACTGGTAAATTAACAGAAATACACAAAATATTACACTGTATCATTGTGATTTTTTTTTTTTTTAATTAAGTCGAATTGAAGAAGCAATGTGTAAGAAAATATATCCTTACTGCTTCCACAGAAATTAAATTTTTCCCGGATCAGAACTCCACAAACATAGTCTACAGGTTGTTTTTTTTAAATATTCCTCACTTATTTGATCTTTTTTTATGTCTGAATGCGTGACTGTCATGTCAGAAAAGTGCTTAATTTTGTATGTTTGACTTCTTAACTTCACCTGTCCGACAATAAAGCGAAATAATAATTCAGAATCATTTATTGAGATACGGATCATGTATAAATACCAGCGATGAATAAGACCTAACTGGAAATATAAGATGGAACACCATTTGATCAGCATCTGCAGATGTTGTGCAGAGGCATCACAGGCAGGTGGTTTACTTATCATAAAGGAAGAGACACCACATGCACTTATTTTAACATGTATTTTTAGTGTTCAATATGAAATTATTATGAACATTAAAAATGTTTCCTCCTTATTTCTCCTGAATCTCATATTTAGCTGCCAGGTCTAACATCATCAGTCAAATCAAACTTCTTCTCAATTTTTTTTTTTTGGACTAAAACTGAAGACGTTGACAAATTTTCTGAGGTCAGGGTGAACCGGCTCGTGGTGAAATGGTACCTCATTGGAGTGTGCTGGTAAAACAAAACCAATACTTCCTCTGAGCCTTGTCTATATCTGGATGGATTTTGAGGGTCAGCGCTCACCTGCTTCGGCTTTGCTTTGGATTCGCTGAAAGAGCGTAACGTTTCTGTCCCAGTTAGTATATACACACACAACATTGAGACTTGTTGGATAAATAATGTGGCTGGCCCCGACCTGACTTGCTGCGGCAGCTCTCAACCAATCTTTGAGTGGATCTGTTTATCTCTTAGCGCTGAGCTATAGTGAACACTTCTTAAACTGCATCTTTCTGACAAAACAATTTAGCAGTGGCAAAAGTTTAAAAAGATAATAATAATACAACTGGAAAAGAAACATCTTGCCCACTCTTGATGTCATAATTTCATTATTCCACCTCTGTCTTGATGACAATCCCTTTTTCCTTTCTCCCACTGACTGTATTGTTGCCCCCAAAAAGATACATAACCAGCTATGCTACTGTCTTCATAACTCTTCTTATAGGCTCCGTCCGACAAGCGAGTCATTCTAGGAAATTATTAATTCTCAGCTGCGTCACTCACTGACCTCACACCAGTGACCTCAACTCCGACCACAGCTCTGCCTCTGCTTGATGATTCTTCTGTTTGTGTCCTTTAACCATTTATTCCCTCTTTTAATCATCCTTCTCTGTTATTACTTTGTTCTGTCTTCCCAGACGCTTCCTACGGTGGTTAAAGTTAAAGTGAGGTTCCACCACATCCACTCGCTCTTAATCTCCCCGTCCACAAGCTGTGTTTGTACATTGGGAAGGCTGCTCAGCACGATTGGACCACTTGGACTGTTTTAAATGAATTCTGTTTTCCACACTGGCTTTTGTTTTCTTGAGAGGCAAAGCTTGTCCCTCCGTCTTTAGCCTCTATACCCACCAGGATTTGTAAATTGGAGAAATTGATATTAAACAGACATGCAGGCTCCTTTCAGAAGCTTAAGATACTGTATGTGCTTATGCTCCGTTAGCATGCTTTTGTGTTTTTAATGAGGAAGAAGAAAAGAAAGCTGCAGGAAATGTCTGAAGAAACTCACTGGCAAGTTAATACCAGCCAAAACTCTTACGAACTGCAAAAATGTAGTCCTTTGGATAGTGTCCAGTTAGGCTGATAGACCAGACCTTCCTGAGTAGCTTTTGTGGCAAGGCCGTTTGTAGCGTGTGCCTTTGATTTGGAACAATGTCTAGGTGGGTGTTGCTCGCCAAAACAACATCCACATGAATACCAAAGCTGAAGTTTCCTCAGTGGACCCTTCATGTGACAAGAAGATCGCCGCCATCTGCTTCACCTTCTTCTACTGCAGTAACTACAACAACAACAACTCTAGCTATCTGAGCTATTATAGCAGACAAATTCATCAGAATGAATAACTTGTTAAAAACAAGAATTATAACTGGGCTGACATTTTTCTTGCTTTAACATATATAAAGTGGTTTCCCCTCAGCCTGCCAACTCAGAAAAAGAGGAAAGCAACCAAATTCTGCAGTGTCTGTACAGCCGCCCGGATGAGCCGTCCAGTGTGATGTGACTTCTACGAGCCGTTCAGATTCTGCTGATTTTCGTTACGTAACCAAAATGCAAACCACGCCCACAACTAAACACTGTGTCCTAACTGCATGCGAGCGTCCAGCTATCACGTAGCACTGCGTGACATCGGACGCTCTCTGTCCATCTCCCTCCAGCCAGCTGCCACTTTATTGAGGTTTTTGTAGTGAAATGAGGAGGAATCATAGAGATAACTTCTCATTTCAACTAACTGGATCAGCAGTTCCTCATCCATGACTGTTTTCTACAGCGCTTTCAACTGGCTTTCAACGCGAGCGGCAGGAAGAAAATAGAAACAAGGCGTCCAACAAATGTTCAGCTCAAAACGGCGCGCAGCACTGCAGCGCTGCGTCGCTCGTGGCCAGTTAGGACAGTCCAATAGAAAATAAAGCAATGGAATTGATTTTGTCGCTGACACTCACATCGACACGGTGTATAACTCCGCCGGCCGGAGCTTCCGCCATTTTTCCGTAGCGGTGTATCGCGTCATTCAGGCAGCAAATCAGCACAGTGCCTCATTATCATAGCCTCCCCACCACTCAGAATCCCTCATAGAGAATGAGGTTAGAGAATGGGAAGATAAAGACATGGCTCAGAGGCTGAATTTCTAATTTACTTAGCAAAAACAATCAAAAGCTTGTTTTTAAGACATTCAAGGCCTGTTTAAAATAGGTATTAGATGCCATAATAGGTCCCCTTTAATCCTACTCTGCCGTCCATCACAATCAGTCCTGTGATAAACTGCCGACCTGTCCAGTAGGAATGGGCGATATTTTACAGTTCACGATATACCGTCAAAAAAATTCCCCACGAAAGAATTGGTCATCTCGCGGTAAAAATGATAAATTCCCATTGATGACGTTTTTGTGTAAAGCCTGACTTACAACGTACGTGTGCGTGAAAGAAGGAAGGGAGGAAGGAAGGAACGAAGGAAGGAAGGAAATGAGCCAGAAAAGAAAGAAAGAAAGAAAGAAAGAAAGAAAGAAGTTACAGTTTTGCAGTACAGGTGTACTAATTTAATTGGTTTTTATCAATTCAATTGGTGCAGTTTAGTAGCATTTAGTATTCTTTTAGAGCAGTGTTTTGGGGGCTCCAAAGACTGAATGTGGTGATAGATTTATAGTTAAAAAGGTGGAGTTGAATTGGTATTTTTTTCGTATATTTTTATTGTTATCGGGATAAATGCCAGAAATTATCGTGTTATATGTTTTAGTCCATACCGCCCATCCCTA
The DNA here is from genome assembly GCF_033807715.1 of Cololabis saira. Classification (NCBI taxonomy): domain Eukaryota; kingdom Metazoa; phylum Chordata; class Actinopteri; order Beloniformes; family Belonidae; genus Cololabis; species Cololabis saira. Next base: position 39,710,214 of record NC_084588.1, on the reverse strand, counting down.
CTGTCCAGGATAAACCTGGTTCCCACCTGACTGACAGTTTGGAGAGACTCCACTAGACATCATTGAAGATGATGTTGTTTCAGTGGTGATGGGAGTAGTGCTCTGTGGGACTTCAGCCCATCAAAAAATACACACAATATCAGCACTATCACTTCACAGAGAGCTTGTGTTTGCAGTGAGAAGGTCTTGTAGCTGGGAGATGAACTGATAGAGTTACATTCCCTGATCACTACTCACCTCCAACCTGCTCGACTAGTTTAACCGAGAGAGAATTAAGACCTGAGTTTGCCAACTTTCCTGCAAACGGCTCGCCTTGCGGAAACACTCTTTATTATTCACACTTACAGTATGTGTCCATAAAGATAATACTTAATGAAAAGTGAAAATATCCCAGCTGGACTGGAGATAAACAGAGAAGCATCACCCCTTCAAAGACTTTTCCTCTTCATTCATATTCCCGCACCCAAAAAAGGGGACACAAACAGCCATTTCCTGCTAAAAGATCATATTACAAGAATTCACGAAAGCTACACGTTTGTATATGTAAAAAAAGCATGTGCCATTACAATTTCAAACTTACACTCATGCTTAGATAAGCAGTTTTACTCAACATACCTCTCTTACCACCAGCGGTGGAAATACACCAACTTCCAAAGCGCCCGAGTTGCCCCAAATGATTAAATACACCACTTTTGAACGATTTCCGAGACACTGTCAAGCCTAGTTTCCGCGGAGGTGTTGCAGTTGAGGCAGAAATGTGGAGTTTTGGTCACGGAAATGGTGCGAGCGAGGACCTGTTGCTGACAGCAGTGTCACCGCAACAACATGGCTGACGACTGGAGCAGCAATTATGGTTCCGCGTTAAAACGACGCAGAGCCTACGCCGTAGGGTGCGGCGTAGTCTACAGCGTAGGGTACCGTACGTTGCGCGTCGCCGCGGTGTCCTACGGCGTAGGCTCTGCGTTGGTGTAACGCGGGAGCATAAATCAGCCTTGGCGGAGCCTGCGGGGCGCTGCTGGCGGTGGGAGGAGAGACGGAGCAGGAGAAACCATCACATGGATGTGGGACGATATGAGCTCTGACCGGACACTGACACAGCCCTGCAGTAAAGGGTTAGATTTGTGTGACTTTAAATGTACTAACAAAGTCATTAGAAACATTTTGCTAGAAGAACATTACCCTAACCCAATAAAAAGATGGTATATCCTAAAGGAATTTGGAAAAGATTAGTAAAATAAGAAAAAATATATTTCATTTCCACTTCCACCGAAAATAAAAGAGGTAAACTACGAGTTTTTTTTTGTTTTTTTTTTTATTGTATTTTTATATTTTCAACCACAAAAAGAGGGGTATAGCCGCCTACCTTAGATACATAGAACACAAACCCCCCACAACTCAACTTCCACAAAAAAAAAAGTCAAAGTCCATACATACCAAAACATACGGTATTTCATAGTGCTATAATCATGCCAAATATACTAACCAAAAATTCTACTCACTGCACTAATTGAGAATACCAGATAGTACTACCATATCTGTTCTATCAACGACTCTGAAATAATAATTAAATAGTTAAATAATATTCCTACCTTCTTGATGAAGGGGACTTATCAAAAAAAAAAAGGAAAAAAAGGAAATACTTAATGTCATTACTTTCTTATCCTAAGTTGGGGCAGGTCCGTTAAAGAACCAAAGATTTTTGTGACTTTAAATGTACTAACAAAGTCATTAAAAACATTTTGCTAGAAGAACATTACCATAACCCAATAAAAAGATGCTAAAGGAATTTGAAGTGGAAAGATTAGTAAAATAAGAAAAAATGATATTTCATTTCCACTTCCACCGAAAATAAAAGAGGTAAACTTCAAAATTTTAAATGAAATTTACCCAACAAACGAGTTTTTAAGATTAAAATTTAATTTTGAATTGAATAATTGTGTTTTTTGTGAAAGGGAAATTGAAACTTTGCAACATCTTTTCTTTCAGTGTGATTCAGTGCAATATTTCTGGAGTGAGATGCAGAGCTGGCTACAGTCCAAGGACATTGATGAGCTACATTTAACAGTGAAGACAGTTATATTTGTTTTTTTTGTTTTTTTTTTTTTTTGCTGAAGACAAGAATTTGGACTTTGTCCTTAATAATTTGGTGTTATTGGGAAAGTTCTTCATTCACAAATGTAGATATTTTAAGACCAAACCGTAACCCATTGGAGAAATGAGCTAAAGGTCTTGAGTCTTGTTAAAGAAAAGAAAGCCCTTAAACTATTTTCTTTACTTGAAAGATATGATTTAATATGAGATAACCCTTGTGAGTTATTTTTTATTTTATTTATTTATTTATTTAATGTTGTACTATAATTATATTATCAGTGTATATTTTGTACTACTGATGTTGCTCAACCCAAGGCAAAAGTTTCAATAAAAAAAAAGCTCTGACCGCACACATGGGGACAAGAGAGGGCGACACACTCAATTAAGTCATATTTCTCACATTGAGTCCCATTTTGACCCACTACGGTGGTCATGAATCACTGGTGGAGGCCCCAGAATTAAATATTCAGAGACTGAAAGGAATCACAAAACCCACGAGTATTTAATTTTGAAAGTAAAAAACAAAAAAATAAATAAAAAATAAAATTGTGTTCTTTATAACATGTGAAATTTGAATAACTTCGGTGGAGGCTTCAAATAAGCCCATTGGGTTTTTTGCCTCTTCCTGCACCGTATAGTATTTATATTTGATATTTTCTTGTATATCTTTAAACTGTGCAAAACAATAAACTAAACTAAACTAAACAAAAAGAATTGGCTGAAGTATAGATAGATTAGATTAGATTAGATTAGATTAGATTGTCCTTTATTCCTCCCTCAATGGGAAAATTATTTTTGTGCAGCAGCAGTACACTCAACACACACATGCAGGGAAAGGGTAAAAAACGTAAAAAATATATAATTACAAATATAAACAGTATATACATTGGAATGAGAATAAAAGTAGTGCAAAAAAAAAGATAATAATAAATACAAACAAAAGTGGCAGCTTATTTCTCTCCAGCTTCAGTCAAGTTAACTGACAGAAGAAAACTGGTATGGTTCAGATACTGGATATGGCTCAAGAAGAGAAGTATGAAGATGTGCAAATTGGTTAAATACAAGATAATGAGAAAGACACAATGATTACATTGTTGTCTAATGGAGAGAGCCTGGAACAGTCTTGTTATCCATCTGTGGATATGTTAGTAGATGTTCATTTTTTACTTGAACTTGCACATCTTTTTACCACTTACAACCTAATAATTCAAGAATGACATTAATTTCTTTTGAATATATTGCTACTTTGGGTTTAAGTGCCTAAAGTTAACTTGACCTATCTGATTTAAAATAAATAACTTCATTATTTGATCAAATGTCTAATTTTTACATTTCTATAAACTGTGACATCTTTTAATTTCCTATGGAAATCAAGATTTTTAGAAATGTAAAGCTGAAATCATGAATTATATAAACGTGTATTTGATAACTACATTTCCCATGGTGCACTGCGGTGGCTTTGCGACGGTTTCCAACCTGACGTACAGCGGTTTATTTCCCCTTCACAATTTCTTCCGTAAATCGAGCAGAAATCGAGCAAAATGTTCAACAAGAAACCTCGGAGAAACTTTCGGCAGAGAAAAAACAGTTCGAGCGACGAAGATGATCAACAGAGAAACAACGCGGACGGAGATGAGAACGAGAAGCCTCGAACAGCGGTGAATAAGTCCGCTAAAGTGGCACAAGTCCGCGGCATCAGCTGCAGCTCCAGGCGGGAGGAGACGCCTCCGAAGTCGGACAGCTCTGATGGAGAAGACGGAGACACGCTGGAAGAGCCGAGAGAGGGAGAAGAGAGGGAAAACAGTGATGAGAGGAAGAAGAAAAGTACCTCCATTCTTAGCTTCTCTCACGATAAAGAAGGTAGGCATTAATGAGATAACTATTTGTTAAGGTCAATCAGTGGCACTTGAAAAGGGATGCACTTTGTCCCGTATTATATTATATTACTGAGAGTGGTGAGAGTCAAAACATGGTCAATAGTTATTTCATTTTATTGGTTATTTACTATTTAATTGTTTATTGCTACATTTAATGTTGATGTAAAGCACTTTGAATTACCTTGTGTTGAATTGTGCTATACAAATACATTTGCCTTGCCTTAAAGATCTTAGAACTAAGTAAGCACAACTTCAAGTTAAAATTTTTTATTTTTTTTTATTTATGTTTATTTGATATGGACATAGCAATTACATTGGACAAACCAGATGCATTGTTTAAGTGTTTTAGCACAAGTGCTAATTCGTAACACTTGTCCATAGGCAGCTTTTGAAAGAAATAGAGAGCAATACAATATTAAGATAACAAGCATGGGGGAAAAAAAGAAAATAAATAAAAATAATAAAATAAATAAATGAAAAATGAAAAAAACAAACAACAAAACAATTGGAAAGGAAATCAAAGAAATACAAACAATTTTCAATTAGAAACATAAAAAGACAACAAAGCAAGCAGTCAACTATTCATGTGTACACTGCTGATTAGATTTTAACCACTGTTTGAGTCCTTTGTTAAAAGCTTTTGTATTGGTTTCTAATTTTAACTCGGTGAGTAGAGAGTTCCAAAGTTTTGCCCACTTTACAGAGAGAGCAGACTGGCAGAAATAAGTCTTGCATTGTGGGATGAGACAGTCACCACTAGTGGTGACTGTTTGGTCATTTGGTTAACATTTGGCATGTTGTGTTAAAGTTCATGACAGTACAAGTCAATAAAGACCGCACAAGTAGGCTATGGCTTGTTTTGAAAGAGTAGGTGGGAGAAAGTAGCTTTGAAGACCTCCATCTGAACAAACAAAAAGACATGACTATGTTCAACTTGGAGATCTGGCAGTCATTGAGTCAACTTCCTTTCACAACAAAATACTCTACTGTAGATTAAAATTTCAAGTCAAACCTGAGGCCATCAGTCCAGAAACTACATCTTGGCTGTATTTTGGTCATGATGGGCAGTGATGCTGAGGAAATAATTAAATCTACAATAAAATGGCGGGAAAGAAAAATTGTTAAACTGTAACGACGGTTCAAAGTCCAGACTGCAATTTGATTGAAATGCAAAGAGAGTGTTGCATAAACTCATGTATCCAAACATCATTCATAGAAATTGAGGTAATGTGTTAACACATGAGCCGTAAGAACTGATTTAAAATGTATATTATTTTACACACGTGCATATTATCTTGTGGTCAGATTTATCCCATGTGTTTATGTATCAGCTGTCCAGTAAGGCCTATACACCTGTGAACTTTATTATATAGGAGCTTCAAGCTGACATTGACTCATTACACAGATGCAGTCTTCATAAAGTTGACTGAATATATGCTGCATGTGTTGTATTCTTGCTGTTGTAGTTGAAGAATCCAGTTTTAAGCTGAAGAGGTCTTCTGATAAAGCTGTGCTGTTCCACGTCAGGAAGAAGGAGGCTCCACCTGCAAAGGTCACTCACAGCAAAGGTTGGTGTATCTGCTTTTAAGTTAACAGGTTAACTTTATTTTCAAAGTTAACTTCATTTTTTTTGATTATCTCATCTTTTTTTTTCCTGTTTCCACGTGCCTCTGCCTTTGTTTTGTCACTTGCATTACAGCAGAGGAGAAGTGAAATTAGTCAGAATCATTAAATCAACAAAGTTATCAATTCATTTTATTGTTATAATGTGAACGTGCTTGACAGCGTAATTTTTTTTCCTTTTATGTTTCTAGATGTTGGAGCGGTCCCATCATCTAGTTCTTCCACACATGATAGTGATAGTGAGGCTTCATCACAATCTCCTCACCGTGATGATGAAAACAGCGGTGACAGTGCTGATACTGATGACAGTGACAGTGATGGACGGGGTCCCGGATCTCCTTCTGCAAGCTCAGACTCCGGCTCCAGCCGCTCTTCTGCCAAACCAAGTATGTGCTCTTTAGGATGTACTCCATGTTTATGTCTAAGAAATTTATTTTTTGACTCACAGAATATGATACAATTTTGGCAAGTACACATTTAGCTTATTAGGGCTTAATAATGTCGTGGGATTTTGTCGATTTAATTCATGTATATTCAAGTTTGTGTCTTGATATGTTTTGCATTTTTCCACAGTATTTATCCCTAGTGCTAAGCAGATTAAAGCAGCCAAGAAGCAGCGTCATGCCACTCGAACCCAGAAAGAGTTCATTCCTCTCGGCAGAGACGGCCAGCGCTCAGCCGGCAGCACACCGGATCACTACAGCAGGGACGATGAAGAAGACAGAGTTGATGATGATGATGATGACGAAGATGATCATGAAAAAAGAATTGAGTTTGCGCCACGATTAAAGAGCATTAGGGAAAGGATTGCCGAGAAGCTAGGTATGAATAGGAAAAAATAATATTTGAGTAAATGGGTTGGATATAGATGGTACTACATGAAAGCTAGAGGTGGACTATTCCTCTTTGTAAAACGTTTTGAAAACAACATATTCATTGAAGAGCTGGAAAAAAGTAATATTGTCAGAGTGGAATTAAAAGATATTAAACAACCAAATGCTGCATAAGTAGATGAGGAAAGGAAGTTTTGATTGTTAGGGGGGACGTTTCCTTATTCTTTGTCAGACTGAATAGTCGAGTTTTTCTTTGAACTGAAGTATTTTACTTTGTATTTTTGTGTGATACAGGAGGAAGTGATGACTATCTCTCAGGCTCTGATGGAGAAGAGCAGGAACTTTGGGAAGAGACACAAATTGGAAAAGGAGTCAAGAGGCGACCAGGGGAACAGGTAATAACACTTAAATCATTTTTCTAATACTCCTGTTCAGGATTATGTTTTCCCTCTGTCTGGCTACGTGTATTACTATCATGTCTAGTGAAAAGATTATCATTTTAGAGTGACAGAATAATTATTTAACTTTCCAGAAAACTCAAGCTCATCATCAGTGTTGCAAGTTTTTCTGTCACATGACTTTCTTTTGATTTATTTTATTTATTTTTCCTGTCCTCAGAGCCCATCGGGCAGTGAGTGCAGCAGTTACAGCAGCAGTAACGGCAGAATGCGGGATAGAGGACGACAGAAGAAGAAACCAACGAGGGTCAAAATCCCAAAGACTGTTTCTGACATTTCGGTGTCAATGGTCAAGAGACGGATCACTAGAAAGTTAGTTTCCTGCGGATGCATTTGTCCTGAACAACATAGAATTATATAGTTTAATAGAGTAATATAAAAGTATGAAGGAAACATTTTTTTGTGTTTTAACTGACCAACGTCATTGTATTTAGGAGATGTAAACAAATCTATAACTTTAGGCCAGTTACAAACTGAACAGTTGGGAGAGACGTGTTTACCATTCTGTTAGATCACCCTTCAGGGCAACCAAACGAGAAAACACGCCATTTTTAAACTATAATATATTTAAGATAAATGATGCATTTTAGTACACTTCCAAGCCTTTCTATAGATGGGATTTATAGGTTTAAGTCAGATGTTGAACTTACTCTAAATCTTGGAACATTTTAAAAATCTCTTAATGGTCTCGGGCCAAAATACATCTCTGATCTCCTGGTCCATTATGAACCAACCAGAACCCTCAGGTCGTCAGGGGCACGCCTACTTTCTGTTAGAACCAAACACAGTGAGGCAGCATTCACTTTTTATGCTCCTCACCTTTTTTTTTTTTTTTTTTTTTTTTTTTTTTTTTTTAAATATATTTTTATCCCAGTTCTTTACCCCTTTTATCACCCAGTGCTCCTACCTAAGTCAGTCCTGGGCATTGCCATCCTCTACCAACCCCTGGAGGGCCCTGCACTGAGCTCAGGTCTCCTCCTTAACCTGAGGAGTGAGCAGGCCGCTTCTTTTCACCAGACAGGGTGGGGCTTCTCTGACCGGACGTAGCGCGTGGAAGGATCACGTTATTTCGGCCAGATCCTCCCCACCCCATCTGGCGCCTTGCCTTAATGAGTCACAATAACCGTTTCACTTACATGTATTTATGCTATTTCTATTGCAATTTTAGTTGTTTGCTATAATTCAGTATGCAGTGCCAAAACCTGACTCCATATTTCCATCAATCTGGTTTTAGTGAAACATGCAGGTAAAGGCATAAAGGTTTTACTAATTTCACCCTTAACCTCTGCCCCCCCTAGACTGGATTCTCTGAAGGAAGTGCACAGAGCACGCCAGGCAGAGCTGAGGAGGATGGAAGGGGATGCTGAAAATGCTAAAAGTTCTTTGGAGCTGCTGGAAGAAAGTTCATCAGAGAGCAGGCTGAAGTTTTTCAGGACCATGACCCTCTATATCCACAATCTGGTGGAGTGTCTGCGGGAGAAGGTCAGAATTTATGAAGCCAACTGTTCTCCTGTAAACTGTCAAATGAAGCTAAATATGTCTAATAAGTGGCTCATGTAATGTGGTAGGACCTGGAACCTTTCTAAGATGATTACTTATGAAAAAGCATTTGAGTGAGAGAAGCCAACAAGCCACAAATATATATATTTTTTTCCATTCAATTTAATTTGTGATTTCTGAGTTTTATATTTGTACTGTATCTATGAAATGATGTTACATATTACAACCTGAAATTATAATAAGTTGGAAGGATATAATGCTGCTTTTGTTTATGCAGTTTCTCACATTATTTTAGTGAAAAACTGAATTTATCGTTGTAGTAGGTAAATGGTCATAACTTTCTAATCAACTACCAATGTTTGTTTAATGCATTTGCACCAAAATGTTATTTCTGTTGTGAAAAAATGTCGCTACAGACATGCTGAAGAAAGAATGATTTAACTGACTGTCAACTGCCAACATGTCAGATAACATATAGTTATTTTCCAAGACTTTGTATTTTATCAAAATTTGTACATTTTAACTAACTAAATAACTAACTATATGTATGCTGTTGATGAGCAATCAAATGAGCTATTGAATATATTTCTTTAACTCCAGGTTGTGGAGATCAATGCTCTGGAACTAGATTTGCAGACTCTGTTGTGCGACCAGATGGAGGCGCTGTTGAATCAGAGACGAGAGAGCGTTAGGGAGCAGGCTGCCCGCCTGCAGCAGCTCAGCTGTGAGTGACGTCTTTTGTGTATCCGAGTTATACAGCAAACTGTTCAGTGTGTATCAGTAAATTATCTCTGGATAAAACATTTGCATTCCTTGAATGTCACTTGCAGATAACACAGATGTGCAGAGTAGCAGTCCAGCCAATGGAGCAGACACTCAGTGGTGAGTGTATAAAAATAACTTTACTTAAAACGTCTTTACTTACTTAACTGGTTTAATACAATTGTGAATTGTGCTAAATATTATCTGTAAGACTTGTGAAATGGATGCTCCATTCAGCTCTGATGTGGACATTTTTTATATGTTAACCTGACCTGCAGTGACACAGAAACTGGCATTAAAATGGAGGAAGACTTTGATTTACCTGAAGATACACAGCCTTCTACAGAAGAAGAGGAGCAGATGCAGAAGAGGATAGGTGAGATGGAACTAAACCTCAACTTCTCCATTCATTATAAGCATCCACCTACAAATTTTTTCTGACAGTCCACCTGCATCAAGCGTAATACACCTACCATTCGTCGTACTGAGTTTGTACTCACTTCCTTGTGTTGCTATTTCATTTAATACTTTTATGTCCAAATATTATATATATAATATTATTATATTATCTTAAATATAAACCCTCCAGGTACATTGATTTTTATTTTTATTGTTCTTCTGCCTTGACTAAATGTGTTCTCTCTGTTCTCACACTAGCTGATATCCTGGCTAAGTCGAAGGGGGTGTTTTCTGATGTGCAAGACGACTTCTGTGATGTGAAAAAGATTCTCTCTCGCTTTGAACAATGGAGAGGCTCCCACTCGGAGTCCTACCACAACGCTTACATCTCCCTGTGTCTGCCCAAGCTGCTGAACCCCATCATCAGGCATCAGCTGCTCGCATGGAACCCTTTAAAGGTACTCCAACATGTAAACACAAGGGCTTATTTCCACAAGCACAGCTGTTGTTACAATCTGTGATAAATGTTGTGTCTGTGTTTCAGGACGTCAGCGGAGACTTTGAAAACTTCCCATGGTTCTCACCAGTTGAGACTTTTTGTCATGGTCATGGTCACGAAGAACTAGAGCACACAGACAGACAGACGCTGTCGAACATTGTAGAAAAGACTGTCGTGCCAAAAATGACCGGTAACATGTCCAAAGCTGTATTTTATTATACAATTTGAAAGGTAGTGTGATGTAGTGGTTTTTTTTATATGTAATTTAATTTAAAGGAAAAAAAGGCCATTCAAATCTGCTTTTTTAATTCACAACATACACTACACTGGCTTGCTTAGTTATTTGAGTTATTTGTAAAGTTATTTGTAAAGACAAGTATATGAGTTTCAGAAGGAATTGGATCACATTTTCTGACCCACCCCATTTATTTTGCAGTTTTGTTCAGCTTCCAGTGAATGTGCATGATCAAATCACAGTAAACAGTTTAAGGGAGGAATGCACAAATAAATCCTCAACTCTGAGAATTTAGATTCTTCTTCCTCCCTGAAAACAATCTTTTTTTTTTTCTTGCATCCATGTTCCATCTCTGTTGTCTATCAAACATTATTTCCAGTAACATGGCGGTTCATCATTCATCATCTTGCTATCCAGGTTTTGACCAGTCACAGTAACATGACTGTTTTAAACTGCAGATGTGTGAAATAAGAAGGTATGCTGATAAGGGTGTCTGTTTGTGTGTTTCTCTTTGTAGCCTTTGTTGAGCTGGTTTGGGATCCCATGTCTCAGCAACAGTCAGTCAGTTTGGCAGGTGTTTGTGACAGACTGAGGGAAGACTACTCCATCTTTGAAGGCGAGCAGAGTAAACCAGTCAAGGTAAAGCCAGCAATATTATGTAGCAGTCAGTTTACTAACACATTTTTACAAATAACTATCTTTCTTAAATCGTGCGTTGCTATTTGTTTGTTATATATTTTAAACGTGGAGTTACACAAATGCTTCCATGATGAACACAATACCAATATAGAAGTTAATGTAAATGTCTGATGCATTGTATGTGTGTGTCTTGTACAGGCGTTCGTCGAAGCTGTGGGCCGCAGGCTGAGGAGCTGTGTGGACGAAGATGTCTTTATCCCCCTGTACCCAAAAAAGTCAGTTTCTTTGAGTGTTTAAATGAGTAAATATTTGCATGCCAAAATAAAGAACAAATTTTTAGTTACACATCAAAGGAAAATCTGCTTTAACGACAGAATAACACATTGATTCACATCTGTACAAATGTTCATTTTCTTTGGCGCAAATTAATTTGTTTTTCCAAATGTGTATGTTATTTAAATAAAACTTGGTATCAATGATTAGTTTAGATCTTGTGCTTTCTAAAGATGAAGTCAGTCATACTACTGTTTGTATTATGTTTCTGTCTGTTCTTCTGTTTAGGTGTTTAGAGGACAGTTCGTCCCCTCAGCGTCGGTTCAGGGATCAGCAGTTCTGGACAGCTGTAAAAGTAAAGTTTAAAACACTTTCTATTTCTTTTTTTTTTTTAAACCATGCATTGTTTCAGATCTGACATGTTTTGTAGATTAAACTGTTCCCAGGCTGCTGTTGTTAATTAGTGTTGTACTATGTTTCTGTTAGCTACTAGGCAACATGGGGAAGTGGGAGCTGCTGCTTCCCGAGGCCGTTTTGATGGAGCTTATGTTAGACAAACTGTTGAATCGATACCTGATGATCACCTTATGCAGTCAGACGCTGTCCAGCAACCCTGTCTCTCCACACCGAAAGGTACTTAATGATCTGGTAATCCTTCAGATGATGGATTGCTTTTGATAATGATGCAGAATGCTTTTGTCTACAGTCTCTTTGTACACCAAACTCTCTCTCTCTCTTCAGATTGCAGATTGCCTCCCTCTCTCATGGTTCAAAGAAGAGAGTGAATGTTTGCCTCAGCTTCAGATGTTTAAGAACCAGATAGTTCAGAAAGTGCAAAACATCTGTAAACAGCAACGTCCAGAAGATCCAAACACAAAGTAAGAACACAACACGCGTTCAATTGATGTCGAGTTACTCAGGAAATGGAAAAAATATTGACCGTTTTAGTTCACCAACACAGAAGTTATCAAGATAAATGTTTTGTCTTTAATTGAAGACAAAAAAAGATTTGCTTCATGTTTTTCTTAAAACAAAAACTGTACTCGCTTAAAATACAGATAAAGAAATTGTTCTCAGAAAACTATTTAAATGTTGTGCTTTTCTCCTACACATTTTCAGCAACATGTCTCCTGTTGTGTCTGCTGTAGGTCTGCTGTGATTGAAGAACTGAAGGTCCTGAGTAGAATCAGGTGCTACGACTCCATCATGGCTATCGCTGAGAAATACCGCTATGAAGATGCTATCTACTCTCACCAGCTGCTGAACCAAGAGACGGCGTGAACCGTAAACGCTGATGGGGAGACGGACCAGACTAAAGTATCAGACGTGTGTGAGAGCCAGAGCACACAAGAATTACAACCAATTTCTTTTTCATACACTTGACAGTTTAAATGTGTTGTTGAAATAATGCACAATTTTCGTAAATGTCTTGCCCTTTTATAAATGCCTATTTTTATGAATAAATGTGAACTTTATCGTATGTTGTGTCGCATTAATATTCTGTCTTGTCAGTGATTGATTTTGTGTGATCGACTTATTTGCATAATCTCACCTCTACAGTTGAATATAAAAGTGTGACACTGTAAGGTGTCACAGTTGAAACCAGAATCTTCAGAGGTACATTAATAAAATCCACTGTAGCCTCACAGTTGGGCAGGAAAGTTCCAGGCTTGCTCAAAACCGTGTATAATACACGTTACTGTTGCACTGGTCATCTTAAACTGTCAAATTTAGACGCAACGAATGGAGAAAAGGGAAAATAAATTCAATTCTTATTCTGCTTCTCTTGCAACATCGCCAAGTGGCAGTAATTACAGTATGTAAGTTGTGAATGCTGTTGGTTTTGCATTAAACTGAAAACTGAATCTGTGTTTTACACTCAAACATTTTGTAGTTGGTAGACAGAATAATTTGCAGCTGTAAGGAAAGAAACAAAACAACCCTGAAACCACAACTGACATTTTTGTAGATGTGATTACAAACTAATCTTGTGATCATAACAACCTGCCACTCTAAAAATTAGACGCAATGTACAACACCAAGTCATAAAAAAGGAAATACAGGAAACAATTCTTACAAACTTGTATTCCACTTTCTTTTGTATGAAACCAAGATATTAAATGTTTTTGCCTCATCTGGTTTTTTTATTTGCATTTTAGACCTTCAAAAAAAGTTGGTATGGAGTAAATGTTTTTCAATATGGGCCTTTGTACATTAAAACACCCAAATCTTCTGAATCCAGTTTAGTTTTGGAGCTTATGTTAGAGTTTTGTTTAGTTTTATGTTTAGTTTTATTGACATGATTCCATACTGACGTTTGAGAAAAAAAGGAGACTTGTAATTCTTTGCAAATCTGGCTTTATTCACGAAGGCCACACAGAGCAAAGCACACCAAAACAAAACCCCATAACACAGTTTGAACCGTGCAGTGTGCTCAGACAGGAAAAACAGGTCCCACATTAAAATCAACGCCACTTTGTCAGTGAAGCTTTTCTGGTCCTACTTCAGACTTTATTAGAACAAAAAAAAACAAAACAACAAAAACAAGATGGAATCAGTTGAGTTTCACTGCGTAACTCATGCTGCTGGGTGCGCAAGCAAAAGCTAGCTAAAATAAAAAACCTATTTGGTTGGACCATCCAGATTTTCATCTATCAGGGAACAGCCATTCATGAAAGTAACTGGTTTAGTTGTAGTCTAGTTATGAAGTAAACAAGCGATGAAGACCAAAAACAGACCAGGAAAGAGAAGCTATAGACAAGCACGCAGCAGCTTCTGTCCTCTACTGATAGATTTACTCCATCTAACCAGAACAAACATGTATGACTATTGCGTTAGTGACACTTTGATGTCCTTGTACATATATAGCTACTGTATGCTACAACAACTACATCCAGTTTAGAATTGTATTTTTTATGTCAGTCGCATCTGACAAGCTGTAGTGATGCGATTCATATGAAGTGACCTGCCCAATTTATCTGTCAAAATAAATGATTAATATACGAGTAAGTAGGAGTTGGAGGGAGTGTGGGGTATTAACTAAGTATCAATGAAAAATTTAGCAAACTAATATTTGGTCTGATAATATGCTAATATTTTCTCCTTTTCCCTTTGTGCAGAGAGGACTGCTGAAGCTTTATCAATACAATTCGATGACTAAAACATGGTTTTGTTTCATTATTACATCCGAAAAAGATATGAAGTGAACCAAATTCTGTTGAGAATCCTTTTTTATTTTATTTTTTTTTGCAGTAATGGTATTAGTGGAGGACCATGCTGAACCTATTACCACCGTTAATTTACCATCTTTGGTGGGAGGACATTGCCACAGTTGTGTTTTGTTAATGAGCAGAATGTTAATAGAGCATTCAAGCTGAAGGGAGTCTGGAAAGTTTCTGACTCCAGCAAAGGGATCAAACCTGTAAGCACCACCAACAACTATTTTTGGACTTCAAGTTGATTAAAGAGCCCTCCTCTACATTTGGAAACTTTCCATGTGTTAAGATGAGTGTTAGTAAATGCTCACAAAAACCTGGAATATGTCATCAGGGCCAAGAAAAACTTTAGACGACTGAGAATTGAATGCCGTGTTTGTTGAGGCGGTTGATGAGAGTGGTTTTTGAAAAAACAGCACCTGGAGTGTAAACGCCTCCCCTGGAAAAGGAGTTAAGAACAATTAAAAATCAATTTGAAGTTTGTGATGCATTTGGTATTTCAGTGTACCGTCATCTCTGTGTTAGGGAGTTGAACAGACTAGTAACAACTTACTTCTTAGGCAAGGATGCAGACTCAGTGAGCATGGTTAGAGCGGCCTGTACCATGGCGATGGGGGTGGCCACATACCCACATTCTGGAAAACAAGATAAAAAATTGAATAACTATTAAACCTAGACATTGCAAGTTAATCTTTGTTTTGACAACACAAGACCAAACACTTCTTGGAATTTCTAGTTTCCAATTACCTGGTCCTTGAACCAGTGTGCGGATCTTGGCATTGGGCCTGCCCTGGGCGGGGTCCTGTTCCTCTGCGTAGCCCTCTCCGTGGAAGGAAATTTGGAAGGATGAACCCTCCATCTAACATACATATGTAGAATGATATTATTTTAGACAGGTTTTGATATCTGATGCTGTCAACATTGAATGTATGATTCAATTATTCGTTTTATTCTTCTTCCAACCTGCTTTCTAGTTGGTCCGGCCTTTGAGAAGAGTCCAAATGAGAAGAACTCTGGGTACTGAAAAACACAAGAGAAACCATAAGAGTTGTCTAATCCCAGCTGACAATCATGTATTTATAGAAGGGTGTGAAAAGGGGAATGTTTTTATGCCACATGCATTGCATTTTGTTTACCTTGATGAGCAGGTTGCGTCCAAAACTGAACTTGACAAAGAACCAGAACATCATCCCAGCAAACATCAACTTGATAATGTTCCCCAGACCTCCGATTCCTGCATATGCTCCATACTGGACCTGTGTTTGATAATAATGATCAGAATTAGATGATTTTTTTTTTCCAACAATCAAAAGCTATACAGGATTGTCTCAGAAAATTAGAATATTGTGATAAAGTTCTTTATTTTCTGTAATGCAATTAAAAAAAACAAAAATGTCATACATTCTGGATTCATTACAAATCAACTGAAATATTGCAAGCCTTTTATTATTTTAATATTGATGATTATGGCTTACAGTTTAAGATTAAGATTCCCAGAATATTCTAATTTTTTGAGATAGGATATTTGAGTTTTCTTAAGCTGTAAGCCATGATCAGCAATATTAAAATAATAAAAGGCTTGCACTATTTCAGTTGATTTGTAATGAATCCAGAATGTATGACATTTTTGTTTTTGTAATTGCATTACAGAAAATCACAATATTCTAATTTTCTGAGACAGTCCTGTATGCTACCAAACAAAAATGTTATCCTCAGTATTAAAAAGGTGTTTAGAAAAAATCCCAGCACTGACCGGTGATTCCTCATGTTCCTCCACGAGGAAGCGCTGAGTTCTCTTCACAACGGAGGGATCAGAACCCATGAAGGGTACTGCGTACTGCTGGATCTCATTGCTGAAGAACATGGCTCCCCTACGAGTTCACAAAACAATCATGCTGAGAAAATACATTCTCTTGTGTAAACTAAATGACTGTAGAACTCAAGTCTGAAACCAAACCAATTTGATACCTAAATATTGAAGCACTGCAGTATTGCTTCAAAAAGACCTCTGAAAGTGTCCTGTTGCATCAAACATCACAGTGTTATCCTTCAGGACTTGTATGATGCAAGTGGGCACCTCCATAAACTAGTAGATTAGATTAGATTCAACTTTATTATCATTGCACTTGTTAAGGTACAGGGCAACGGCATGCAGTTGTGTAGTATTTCCAAGCACCTCCCACAAATACTTGACCAGATTGAGATGCTAGGAATTTGGAAGCCGAGTCAACACTTTGAACCTTTTTACGTCAATAAAACTAGGGCTGGGCGATATGGACCAAAAGTCATATCTCGATATTTTCTAGCTGAATGGCGATACTCGATACATATCGATATTTTTTCTGTGCCATAATTGGGGTTTCCCCCAAAGCATTATAGCATAGCATCTCTGTTAGCTTAATTTTTTTCTGAGGCAAACCTTTAAAAAAAACAGTCAGTTTTAATACAAAGCCTCGTGCCAAATGTCACACAGGTTCCTTTATTAACAGAGGTCTGCACAATATCAAAAGGTATAAAAGAAATGAAATAAAAATAAACTGCCTGCATATATAGAATAAAAATGTTTCTTGAATAAAATAAAACAAATATCCCTTTCCTGCATAACAATTAAATTAAAATACACTGTGCAATTAATACAATGTAGACAGTAACAGGCAGACTTTTCCACTGAGGTTGACAGTTGTGCAAATAACAAAACATTTGTGCAAATCTCAAATAAAGCATTCAAGTCAATTTGTCACAAAATAAGCTATATCAAAATCATAAAAAAAAAAAAAAAATTTAAATCGATATAAACGATATTGTCTCGTACCATATCGCGTTTGAAAAAATAAAGATATATATTAAAATCTTGATATATCGACCAGCCCTAAATAAAACCACCCGTGAATTATTTTACGCAGTCTGACAAGACGTCCTTCAGCGACGTGATTAAATAGGACTGTTACCACAGAGGGGTGCATGTATAGAAAGTGTCATGTGTGAAAGTAATTTCCACGTGAATGTCAGGCTCCAGGGCATCCAGGCAGAACATAATCCCGGACGTGATCTACTCTCCAAGTAAGCAAGTATCTGGTGAAAATGATTAAACAAAACATGATTCATGAGACCAGGCCAGCTTTTTTTCCCCCATCGATCTGAAGTCCAGCTGTGTCTTGTGGACTTTTCACTGATGAACAGGGTCACCGTGAGTGCACTGTCCCTTCTGCAGCTATGGAGGCTCATTTTAGCGGCATGAAGTGCACTTGGATTCACTAAAGTCAATTTGTGTTACAGTAGCTCTTCTATATGCCAGCCTTTAACTGTCCAGGGAAAAGTGTGACACTAGTCTTCATAACCTCACTTTCTGGTTCAACCACTGTCCCTACTTAAAGCCCTTCTGTTCGGTACTAAATACTGTACATTGCTATTATTCTATTAGTTACATTATTGGTGCTTACTCAAACATGGGCTGATTTGACTTTCAAATTTAACTGAGACATGCCATTTGACAAATTTGCACAGAGAAAATAAACCCTGTTGGAGGCACCGTGCAAGTCAGTTATCTGCAGTTCCCTTTCTTTGACATGAACACGTTTACATTTTTACAATCTTCTTTCAACATTGTAGAGTCCAAGCTGCAGAAATTAAAACTTGCATATTGTTTATTCATCCTGTTAAAGTTTAACAGTGATACCACACTATCAGCAACCTTTTTCTTGGGGATATGGAATAGTGGATCTCACTCTGTAATATTGCGAGGTGTGGAGCTTACAGTGATATGTGCCCTGAGGAGACAATATTTCCATTAGGTGATGTATAAATAAAAATGATTTGTGTACCTGCGTCTCAGCTTTGAGCCAACAGTAGCGAGGGGTGCGTGATTAAACTTCCGCCGAAGACTCCGAAGCTTCTGGCTGTCAGAAAAACCGTAGATGGCTGACTGCCATGTGCCATCGTGGATACATCCACCCTAACAGACAAACAAAAGCGAGGAAATATGGATACCCAAGACGATGTAAAAATGCCAAATAAAGATATCTTTGTGATTTAAAAAAAAAAAAAAAAAAAAGCACTTAAATATTTGAAATAATTGAAGAAAGAAGTCAAAGATATGGAGTAGTAAATGTGATGGTAATAAAATAATAATAAACTACTCAATTTTATGGACTTATGGATAAAGCAATGACATACCTCAGGTCCTGAGCCGACGGTTAGAAAGCTCTCCACAGCAGTCAGCGTACCTGTGGATGCAAATCATCAATAACATGATTCTGAAGAGTGCACGTGTGTATAGTGTGTGCTTGTGCAAGTCATTAGATGCGGTGCATACCCTTGAACTGCTCTCTGGTGTAAAGAACCCCCATGTCTGCAGGAATGGAGTCGAAGCCACAGCTCCCAACGACGTACACCCCTTTCTCAGCTGCCTGGCTGTTGTAATTCAACTGCATGCCCTCCAGAAACTGTACAAAGCCAGATGAAACGCATGAAATGCATTCAGTGTTTTCCTGTTTATTTTAACTTTTCAAATCTTTAGTATCAACACTGAGCGTGCCATCACTATGAAGTGCAGATTGGAGGAAAGACTGCACATTATAGCTGCGTTATGCCTCAATGAAGAATACAACATCCAGTGGAATAGAAATATATTTTATTCTTAAAAAGTTGTGCCCTGTTGTGATGATGGCAGTGGAAGGATGTTGTGTTACATTAACATTTAAGCAACACAGAGAAACCTTCAAAACATCATAACCCTTAGATCAGGTAATGTCTGAGATGCAGGTTGCTCTCAACCGAGCATCTGAGTGTTGCCTGACAGCTGCTGTCATGTGGCCAAGTTAGAGATAATTTTGTTTAACAGGCTCCAGCATGAAACTCAGCATGTTTCCAATTTAATCCAAACACCAACAGTTTGAAAGCCAAATGACAGAACATCTGCAGGACAACATGCAATGTTCAGTCAGCATGGAGCCATCTCTTTAGTTTTTAAGTTAAACCTCTAATGCTAAATGAACGATGCAAGGATGTCAGGTCCCCCCCTCACACACTGAAGTATATACATTATACATCATACAAGTGCATGTGCATATATACTGTATATTTTATATACATATATATATATATATATATGTATGTGTGTGTATGTACATCGCAGGTCCTTCCTCCCCGCTGCCATCAGACTGTACAACCAGGCCTGCTCTCAGTAGCCAACGGACAATAACTTGTGCAATAACATAAGATGTGCAATAATCATATGTGCAATATCTGCTAGTCTCCCTCACACACACTCTACCTGCTTTTTTGCACTGTTTCTACTGTATATACTGCTCATATTTCTGTAATTATACATATTTTATATATATTTTAATTTTTTACTTTTTAGTCTCTTTTTACCCCTCCCCTGCATGTGTGTGCTAAGTGTACTGCTGCCAACAAAATAAGTTTCCCCACTGAGGGAGAAAATAAAGGATTATCTTATCTTATCTTATCTTATATATACATACCTGTGGCTCTCCAGAGATGTCGATGTGGTGGGCTCCGTTCTCCACACAAGCTTTCACCACTGGCTCACCAAAGAATCTGTACTATAAAACACACAAATACAAACAAGGTCATGTCAAACAACTCTACACATTTTAAATTTGATTGTAGTACAATGTTGGCACAGCGCTAGAACAACATACGAGTGTGTACTTCCATGCCAGTACACACCACCAGTTTACCAGATCCAGCTCCATGAGCGGCAAATACACACCAACCTCAACCATGTGGCTAAGACGAAGATAGTAGAGTCGAGAGATGCAAAGGCTTTTTCTAAGCCTGCATACCATGAAGTCTTTTTATGTAATAAATCGCTTTCTGATTGTTACTGTTAAACAATCAGAAACAATTAAACAATTACTGTTAAAAGGCATTCAGCTGCAAGCAGGATTTGTGAATTCATGAGTTCAATTTTATTTGGAAATATCAATTCTGCTTTGCGCATACAACGAAAATGGTAATTCAATGACACACACACACACACACACACACACACACACACACACACACACACACACACACACACACACACACACACACACACACACACACACACACACACACACACACACACACACACACACACACACACACACACACACACACACACACACACACACACACACACACACACACACACACACACACACACACACACACACACACACACAGGCCTAGATATACTGTATCCTGGTAAATGGGTGTTTTTTTGGATAGAAAAAAAAAGCTGAATATGACACTAACTATTTTTTTTAAAGCAAATATTTTTACGTTTGAACATATATAAAATTGAAGGGGATATTTGAGATTGGTCATATTAGTCATCATCCTGTTCAATGTTATTTGATCTGATATTGACTTTTGTTATCTGGTATGTTCATATGTTATTTTCTGTGCTTTATAAAGAAAGTTGGGTTGGATAGGATTAATCATTTGATTCTCACGAGGTCAGTTTCCCTTTGAAGATTTTTGAGATAATCTTTGTTTGATATTCGACCTTAGTTTGGAGGCTGTTGTATTGCACAAAGCAAATTGGATCATTACTAACGCTTCTAGTTCCATAAAACCTAAGGCAAACATAACTAAGATAATAATGTGCTCGTTCTCCCCAGAGTAATAGCATATTTAAAACATCCATGTAAATGAATGAAAAAGATAGCGGTGGAGGCAACACAAACCAAGTCCTTGTTCTTTTGGTTTCAACTTTGTACTTGAACCAACACTGGCAACAGTGGTCATTACTGTGAGGGAAGAAGTTTTTTTTTTAAAAACACAAACCTGCACAAAAGCGGGGCTGAAAACGGATTCTCAGCTCTGACAGTCTGACAATACAACTTATTGTGCCATGCAAGTCAGTAGATTTCATTGTCAAAAGGACGCCTGAAGAGAGAGAGTGTGTGTGTGTGTGTGTGTGTGTGTGTGTGTGTGTGTGTGTGTGTGTGTGTGTGTGTGTGTGTGTGTGTGTGTGTGTCAGAGAGAGAAGGGAGAGTGGAAGCGAGACAGAAAGTGCGAGCAGCATAGAAAAGATGGAGACAGGAAAAGAAAGATGGAGATGGACTGATAAGCCCCACTTGCCAGCATGCCAATGTTGTGAGACAAAGTGATGAAAGACTGATCTATGTCATAAAACTGAGCAGATTTTGTGCGACAAAGATGAACAAACCACCGACACAGAAATGTATTCTGAATTGTCTACTTACAGGCCCAACACAATTGAGGACAATCACAGCCTGTTTGCACATGGCTGCAAGGGAGTCGGGTTCTCCTACATCTGCAATGATCACGTCCACCTCTGTCCTCAGCTCGGGTTTACCTGCAGACGCAAAAGAAAATCCACAAGACAATCTATTTATTAATATTTCACAGAGACAGATGCAAGACAATGAAATACATAAATGAAATGCTCAGAGGAAGTGCAAGAGAAAGGAAGAAAATGGCTCTGGTTGAGCAAATAAAATATAAATAAAATGACTACACCATTTATTTAAAAAAATCTGAAGTAATACAGAAAAAGCTAATACTGTATGTACCACCTACAAGCTTCTGTAGCAGTTGTGATTGTGTGGCAGACTGAAACAGAAACTAATTGGTTTGTTGTGGCTGGGTTTGTAGTTCCAATCAATGAATGGATAATTGCACGCAGCAACTACATTTGCCACACTGTCTTCACTTCTAATAAGTGTGAAAACGAGTCTGCACCCTACCAGAAAAATGAGTACAGTGTAAATGAATGAAGAACAGCACAAAATCGGCTACAAGAAAGCAGATAATGACTGAATTGGATGAAATGTCTTGGATAAGCCTTGTGGAAAGATTTGGAAAAATGATACAAGTTAAATAAAGATAAAGTCTTACAGTTTGGAAGGCAAAGGAAACAAATGACTGTTTGAACAGGATAACTTTGGTGTTCAGCGTTCACTGTGAGGCTGGACAAAGTGACTTGTCTAAATGCAAGTGCTGTTATGGATGGGATTGAACAGAGAGCTGGTATGTTCCATCAGCTGTTCTGCTCTCCCCGAGGAGACCGCCGAAGAGGACGAGACAACAGAATTATAACCTGATCCCCTGGAAACTTTTGTCATAAAGACAACAAGAGAACAGCTCCCTGATCTGGATTTTCCATGTTTACAAAGTCACAAAGATTCAAACTGGCAACCTGGAGAAATGTGATTAGTAAAATACCCATTATCTCATTTTCCATATTAAATTAAGTAAAATTAGATATATTTCTGTTTATGTTGGAGATAATCAGGGAATTAAAAAGGCTAAATTTTCTTAAGTTTTCTACAATGCATTAATTAAAAATGTCTCTTGGACTGTTTAGGAAAACAAATTAAATGAAACGGATAAGTAGTAAATAAACAGATAACTGTATCGCATTAACTTAGTTACCTCTATCTTTGATGTAAAGAAATACAATTAATGACGATCAAAGATGTAATGAATGAGTGATTAGAGTATCGGATACTAATATCAACTATATAAGTTTACAGTAAAATATACTTAAAACACAGTTATAAAATGGTCAATTCTTTATTTTTTACAATAACGATAATAATAAATACTCACAGCCCACATAAACAAGACAAAAATAAAAGTCAAGCTTGAAAGCATTTATGTTATGACAGCCTGGTGGAGGTACAATGTGAGTAAAAACCTCTTGTCAAGGTTCATTTAAAAAAAAGCTGGCCTTGTCTTGTCTTGTCGTATTGTTTGATAAGAGACTATATTGAAAGGTCAGAATCAAAATGCAGAATAGAAACATCTAGCAGATGTTTCACATCATACGAGGTCCAAAGGTTGAGCCACCCTATCTTTGCAAACTGCTGGCAGGGATGAATATTGTCATTTTCACAATCAATTAATAGCTATGGAGTTCAGCTTCTAACTAAGCAAAGCTGTGCTGAATGACAGTCTCTGCAGCAGCACAAAACGGTTACTGATGAAACAATTAAGCCCTTTCTATAAGCAGAATATAAATTAATCAGGGAAATAGACAGTACCTCTTTCTGTCCCAATGTGTAATAATAATGTGATTGCTGCTCATTCCCTTTTTGTAATTTATTGCATCATTTTCTTTAGTAATAAAAATAATTATTATTATTATTCACACTACCACTATTAAATGATATATTATTGCTGACTTTCAGTTGCTCTTTGAAGTATAAGTATGTCATGGGTCAAAGTCGCACCTAACGATTCATTCTGAGTCAAAAGTGAGCAATGTTGCTTCACCTTCAAGGCTGATTTATGGTTCCGCGTCACACCAACGCAGAGCCTACGGCGTAGGTTGCGCGTCGCCGCGTAACCTACGGCGTAGGATACTCCGTACCCTCTGCGTCAATTTAACGCAGAACCACAATTCAAGCTTCAGTTTCTGCAAACTTATTGAAAAGGTCCCCAGCTACCGACAAAATTATTGCGTTGCCTAAAACTGATTAAATAAAATGAAAAGTGACTCCTGTTTCCTTGTTCGAACACTTTTAAGTGAACCCCAAGAGCAGGTGTCCAGATACGCACTGAGCACTGTTGCAGCCTGCTCCAGAACGGTGTCCAGCTTCTGCCTGCTCCTGCCGGCGATGGCCCACTTCAGGCTCCCGCCCGGACCCTCGGACACGGTCCGGGCCACCTCCTCCACCACGAACTGTCCCGTGAAGCCCGAGGCTCCGAACACCACCAGGTGGTACGGCCTGCTGGGGGAGGTTTCTACGCTCGCCATGATGACTGTCAGGCTGGTTCAGCTGTGGCTGCAGGTCTGGCTGGTGCGACGCACTGACGGCTGCTTTTCACGGCGCTGCGCTTCCCTAGCACGATAACACAACACGCCTGGGCTGGTAGCGTAGACATTTACACAATAGACGCCTCAGCGAGAAATACGGCCGCCATCTTGGACAGGGCATCCTCCTTACCCATACACGACAGCATGAGACAGAACAGGATTGAAGATGCCAGAGCACTGTGCCGCGTATTCCTGTATAAATCAAATAAATCTACAAATAAGGCTACACCACATTGCCAAACTCACCTCTCTTGAGAAAGAAGCTCTGCAAAGCAGTCCTCTTTCAGGGCTTTTAGGCTTCCTTTGTGTGTGCAAAATAGCCTTCCTATCATACTCACACCAGAATATTCTATTATATTTATATTTGTTTATTTTATATTTTATTATCATTATTACTTTTTTAATCTCATTTTGTTATTGAGATTATCTTGCATTATTACTATTGCTGTTAAGGTTGTTTTATTTGACTGTTAAGTGTGGAATATCAGTATTTGATTTGATTTGATTTGATTTATTTTATTTTTGAACATGTAAAAAAAAAAAACAAAACAACACTTCATGAGAAGTTTAAGAAAACAAAACAAAAAAAATCAACAAAGAATTTCATCCTTTAAAACTAGTTATCTTGATTTACATGTGTCAAAAAAGGAGTAGGAAGAAGTGTAAACTTATTTAGTCCTACCCCCATTTACTGATCATTTAACCTGTATTTATAAATATTCACACACTGAACTCACACTGCTAAATAACAGTATTATTATTATTATTATTATTATTATTATTATTATTATTATTATTATTATTATTATTATTATTATTATTATTATTATTATTATTATTGTTGTTGTTGTTATATACTGTAATTATACTCACACACATACTTGTACATGCATACATACATACTTACATATAGTTGAATATGGATCATATTGTTTCTGTACTTGTAAATGTATATTGATATGTCTGTTGGTTATGTGTTGACCCCAGGAAGAGTAGCTGATGTACTGCATCAGTTAATGGGGATCCTAATAAATTCATAAATTCATTACTGTTAAGCCTACTATGAATATTAAAATACACCGAATCATGTGTCCGGTATCATGCCTAGATGTATGACGTTTGCAGAAAAAAGCACCGTGAAAATCAGTGTTGTATTCTGTGAGTTATGACTGATTAAATGACACTTAACTGCGCCAGACAGATGACACTGAGTGGAGCGGGCGCCCGCACCAAGATGGCGGCCCCACGGCTCGTCAGCGCGTTTATGTATATTTTTCTATAGCTGTCAGCCCGTCCACTTGTGTGAAAGCTTGTGATTGGTCCTCACTGTAGTCGCCCGCCTATGACGACACAACCGATGCGACCGCAGCACCACGAGAATTGCAAAAACACGAGAGGAGGGTCAGCATGGCGTGTGTTCAATGTCATGGGGTTTTACCGGCGATCAGAGACGCGACACCCCGGTTTAACGCACCGACATCGTAAGAATTGCAATTAAAACACATTCTGCTGTGGGATATATTAGCAGTTCTTGTTATGAAATCGATGTTTGGGGGCGGTTTAAGTTGTGTAAGTGCAAGGCTAGTCAGGCAGCTAACGATCGTGCAGTTCTATGTTCTATGTCTTATTTGTTTTTACTCTGTGGAGGCTGAGGACTAAAGTTAAGCATTTTGAGTGTAACATTTGCAGTGAAGTAAGAAAATGTTGTGAGTATCATCTCGTGTGTGCACGTTTTGACTGCAGTCAGACTGCATTAACCTTAATTTTACCTGCAGGTATTTGTAAGATAAGAGATGTTATTATTTTACAGTCACATTATTCTTTAAATACCATATTAGGAAACCAAAGTAGGTTCGTGAATAATATTTGAGAACGGGTTCTGTTCTTGGAAGAATGTAATTACGTTATAACCAGTACTCGAGGTATAAAAACAAATCAGGGGGGATGGTGGATTTTATCATATGGGGACAGATAATTTGTGCTGATTACAAATAATATAATATATTACAAATAATAGCAGTGACCAAAACAGCTGCAGAAATACTGCAGGAATGACATAGCAGCAGTTAAATGCAGCCTTCTGTAAGCTTTAAATATCCACTGGGCTTACATCAAATACATCAAAACACAACAATAAAAAACACTTTTCTGAACTTATCAATATGCCTCTGTCCTTCACAGGATAAGTAAAATGGATCACTGCAAAAACTCAAAATCTTTGTCTTATATCTATTTAAAATGTATCTCATTACATTCAAAACAAGACTCATCACTGGAAAAAACAACAATTTTCAGCTGTTTCAAGTAGATTTTCACTTAAAATAAGTAGAAAAATCTGCCACTGGAACAAGATTTTATTGCTTGTAATGAGAGATTAGGCAGATTTTTCTACTTATTTCAAGGGAAAATTTACTTGAAACAGGGGAAAATTGTCAAATAAGTTATTTTTCTGGGTTTTTTTTTGTGATGACTCTAAATGTTGAAATAGCAGTAAAACCACATTTATTGATGAAATTACATAAGAAATGGAAAGGGGGGATGGCAGTTTTACAGGGGAGATGATTTGGGGGGGGTGATGTTGACCGTTTTTATTTCAGGGGGGATGCCATCCCCCCTCATCCCCCCTCAACTCCAGTACTGGTTATAACTGTATATGAGGTTAAAACCATTAAAACATTTCTTATTGTTATACCAAATCATTGATAATTCTTGTCCTCTCTCCTTGTCATTTTTAAAGGCAGTGACCTCTGAAAGAGATCCCTGAATCTCCCACCCTCCACTGTATTTTACGTCTACTGGTCCACCATGTCCACCCAGATGTGCAGAACGGTGCAGCTGATGCTGCGATCTACTTGCTGTCACACCATCAGAAGTGTGTGGTGTTTGCGAAGGACAGTATTGGCCCCTGCAGCCGCCTCAGGCCTCAGCGTTCCTGGGGTTCCTTGGCCTCATAGAAGGGCCTATAGCCTGGACTCTTTGGGTCCTGGTCGGCCATCACTTGGTTCAAGTTCAGATAAGACGTCTCCCTCCTTAGCACTTACACAGAGAAACCTGTCGGCTGCAGCTGTAAAGGTAAGGGCTTTTCTTTGTGTGAAGCATAGGTACGTTTCTGTATTTTGAACCATTTGTTAAAATGTCAAAGCGATTGATAAACTAATCAGCTCTTCTGTGCTGTAGTTTACCTTTCTCTGGCTTATTCTATGTTTTAGTGTGATATGAACTGTCATCTTTTACCTTACAAGGAAGACAGCGAATATAAGATTTAGGCGATCGTCTGATATCCATATTGTGTTGCCTAAAGCTATGAGTTTTCAGTTTTTTTTTATACCGGAGGGTACACATGGGGATTAGGAGTCATGATTGCAATCAACAATGGTCACTCCTAATGAGATTGTTGTAGATTCTTGTAGTATCAGTTATATCACACCTGAAAAGTCAACTTTATTTATATAGCACATTAAAACAAAAGTATTTCTCAAAACAAACATCAAACACAATATATTATACATAATAATGTTAAATATAATGCATCACCAACCTTAGAATAACAACGCTAATAAAACTAATGAAAATTTAAATGATATAACAAACTAAAATGAATGAAACTGTAGGGATAAAACAACCTGTGCCAAAAGCCCAGGCGAATAGATGCGTTTTCAATAGAGATTTATAAAGTCCTAACGTGGGAGCAGATCTTATGTTCAGTAGAAGCCTGTTCAACAGTTTAGGTGATGCAACCTCAAACGCTTAATCCCCCTAAAAGCAACTGATCAGATGACCGTAATGCTCTGGCTGGAGTGTGAACATTAAGTAGCTCAGTCAGAAATTTAGGCACCAGCCCGTTCATAACTTTAAAAACCAATGATAACATTTTAAAGTCGATCCTAAATGGAACAGGAAGCCAACGGGGAGAACGCAACATCGATGTGATGTGGGCCGTCTTCTTCTTACCGATTAATAGTCGCGTAGCGGCACCAGCTGCAGGCGTCTGATGGAAACATGGTCCATACCAACATACAGGGCATTGCAATAGTCAATAGCCATGCATTACTTTCTCCAGGTCATGAACAAGGAGATTGGCCTTGACTTTAGGCTTTAGCTGCATTTGAAGAAAGCTTGAACTCACCGCAGATTAAATCTGTTTATTGAGTTTAAGTGTCATCAAAATTTATGCCAAGAGATTTATATGACAAGTATTACTGAAAGACTCTACATACAGCAGCCCAGGGGCACCGAACATAATTACTTCTGTTTTGCTTTCATTTAAAGTTAGAAAGTTAAATGACAACCAGCATTTGATGTCTTTTACACGGTCCAGCAGAGGCTGTAGTGTAGTGAACCCTTACTTTTTAAATTTAAGGGCAAATATGTATTTTCCCCTCTCCTAATTGGCTTCAGCTTATTTTTGAGTTGTTCCCCTGGTAGTTCTTCCTTAAGGAAAGTGGTTGACGTACGCTTGCGGCCAGTACTCGAGTTGTAAAAAAGAAATCAGGGGGGATGGTGGATTTTATCATATGGGGAAAGATAATTTGTGCTGATTACAAATAATATAATATATTACAAATAATAGCACTGACCAAAACAGCTGCAGAAATACTGCAGGAATGACGTAGCAGAAGTTAAATGCAGCCTTCTGTAAGCTTTAAATATCCACTGGGCTTACATCAAATACATCAAAAATATAAAACAGTTTTCTGAACTTATCAATATGCCTCTGTCCTTCACAGGATAAGTAAAATGGATCACTGCAAAAACTCAAAACCTTAAGAATATTTGTCTTATTTCTAGTTAAAATGTCTCATTTTAGTAAAGAAATCTCATTACACTTAAAACAAGACTCATCACTGGAAAAAACAACAATTTTCACCTGTTTCAAGTAAATTTTTTTGCTTGTAATAAGAAGATAAATCTTGTCCCACTAGCAGATTTTCCTACTTATTTCAAGTGAAAATTTACTTGAAACAGGTGAAAATTGGCAAATAAGCTATTTTTCCGGTGTTTTTTTTCTGGTGATGACTCTAAATGTTGAAATAGCAGTAAAACCACATTCATTGATGAAATTACATAAGGGATGGAAAGGGGGGATGGCAGTTTTACAGGGGGGATGATTTGGACCGTTTTTATTTCAGGGGGGGATGCCATCCCCCCTCATCCCCCCTCAACTCGAGTACTGCTTGCGGCAGACAGTGAGCTGGCTTTTAATAGATTGTCTGCTGGCTGCTACCACTAAGCTTAT
Organism: Cololabis saira; assembly: GCF_033807715.1. Classification (NCBI taxonomy): domain Eukaryota; kingdom Metazoa; phylum Chordata; class Actinopteri; order Beloniformes; family Belonidae; genus Cololabis; species Cololabis saira. Next base: position 39,680,775 of record NC_084588.1, on the reverse strand, counting down.
ATTTTTGGGAGAACTTGAAACTCTTGCTTTTTCATACTAAAATGTGTGATTTTATTGAAAAAGAATAGAAGAAAGGGGTGCTCAATATTTGCTATTTTTCACTCACTTTGGTGATTCTTTTCAAAGTGTGTGCGTGAATTTCTCTCTCTAGGGCCATTCTCGACCTCTGTGCCGGTATGACTACCTGGACCTCGGGGAGGTGGAAGAGAACGTGCGCCGTGCTCAGGCCTGCAGAAAAATGGGACACTTCATAGTGGATCCAGAGCTGGCCAACCTGGTTGCGCAACATTTAGGACCCGATCTGCAGGATGCCAAAACTGTCATCTTTGAATGTAACCCAGGTATGTATCGATATTTCTGCTGTGTTATGTCATGTAGAGTTGATCTGCATATCATGCATGTAAGAGTGTTGTGTTTTTTTTAAGCAAATTAGCAGTTATTAATTATCTATATTGTATGTGCCTGCTTTAGGTCCTGGGGTGCTGACCAGAACGTTGCTCAATGCTGGAGCTCAGAGAGTTGTGGCTCTTGAGGGCAACAAGTCATTCCTACGTGACCTACAGGTAACGCCAACACCTCTAAGCATGCACTTACGCTGAGCTTTGCCAGTTCTGAATTGGAATTTTCTTTGATATATCTGCAGTTCATAATTTTCCATGGAAGCAGTAGCAAGTAGAAATACAAATAACAATTACATTTTGTAGGAACTGGAGGAACGCCTTGATGGTCAGTTGGAAGTGGTTCACTGTGACTACTTTAAAATTGACCCCATTGGAATCGGCAACGTGAAACCTCCGACGATGTTCTCTGACAAACTGTTCACCGACCTGGGAATATCAGAAGCTGGTTGGACCGACGGTGAGAAAAACGATTGCAATTAGACTGAAGATGCTGTTCGTTCGCAAATTACATCCTACCCACATGCATGCACACAAAAAGGCCTTTTGGCCTTGACTTGGGAGAAAATATTCTCAAATCTATCTTGCATCAAGTATAACCCTTGTGCTTAGCAAAGCTATAAGTTCCAACCTAGAGCATTCCTAAAATGTTATTTTTAAGCTTTTAGAATCAACAGGGTTATTAAATTGTGCTCGTTATACCGTAATACTGTTTTTAGCAACTAATTCTTTGCAAGGCATTGCATAGAGTAGGAGTTTTTGGAAGTGTGTGGTGTGTTAATGTGTTCATGTGGATGTCTCCTCAGACGTCCCAGTGAAGGTGGTCGGGATCATGCCCCAGCGCAATGAGCGTGGCCAGCTGTTTAAGATGGTCTACGCTTTGTTTGAGCGGCTGTCTATCTACAGATACGGAAGGATAGAGCTCAACCTCTTCATTAGTGAGAAGGAGTACGAGGTGAAGTTTTGGAGAGAAAAAAAAATGTTGTAGTTTACGGAGGACCAAAACTGACATAATTTAAAATAGAAGCAGAAAAAAAATATATGTATATACACTGTATACTGTATGTGTATTTAGTTTTTCCTTTTCCTGGGTCTTAATTTTGGCCTAGTCCTGCAAAAAGGAGGAGAGGAGGGAATGTAAAAACAAGGTATGCATGTATAAGGAACAGGAAAAACTATATATATATATATATATAAATATATATATATTATATAAATATGTATATTTCTTCTTTTATTTTTAATTCTGTCAGTTTTGGTCCTCCATAGTAGTTTAATGTGATGTTTGTGTTCATCAGTAGGATAAAATACACAAAATCTCACACTTTCTGATTGTTTTGCATTGAAATGACAAGGTGTATATTTGTGTAAAATATTTAAGCCTGTTTTTCCTCCATCAGAAAATGGTCGCACATCCTGGTAATATGATTTTCTACAGAGCGTTCAGCGTCCTCTGGCAGATGTCCTGTGAAATTGAACTTCTGCACAAGGTACAGCAAGAGAGGGAGATTAAAAAGAAAAAAACAATTATGTTCAAATATTTTATTGTTTTTGTTTGTGGGCTTTTGCCTTTTATGTTTCTACACCTCTTCAAGCATAAAGGGGGGAAATCTGTCAGTTTAACAGTTGTCAGCCTCCTTGTCTCTGTCTATGCAGGAGCCCTGGGGGTCTTTTGTGGCGTCCTCAAGACAGCCTGTCCGTAGCTCCAAGAGCAAGGTAAGGCCGATGGCAGGCCCAATAACGGCAAACCCAGCCTTGTCTCTTTAATACAACATCTGCCTTCATCCTCCCCTCAGCTTCCAAACGATCACATGTGCTTGGTACGCCTGCGTCCACGGGCTGACCTGTTCTCAGGAGGCCTCACTACCTCCAACGCCTCAACTCTGCTGATGATGGTCAAACAGTGTTTGGCAAGGAGGAAGTCAAAGCTCATCGACAGACTCAAGTTAATAATTCACACAAACACAAGCACTGATAGGCCTGCAGGCCAAACATCACAATCAGATCACTGCTTTTAAACAGCTGCAATTATGATATGGTAAAATCATAAGCTGTTGTTGTATCTTGCTTATCGTGCCTTTGATGTGTTTTTATCTAGTCTCTGGTCACCTGACAGCGGGAGTAAACTGTTATCGGAGATGGGCTTGCCAGAGGACGTACTGACGGGCCACGTATATCCCGACGAGTATCTTCGACTGTTCCAGCTGATGGACAAGAGCAAAGAGTTCACACAGAGCTGGCTCTACGAAGAGATCTTGGAGAACACACAGAGGGAGGGTTGGGGCTAAAACATGGACAAATGGGTCATTAACAGATATAAATATGTGAGAGAGACATTTGAAATGCAACAAACGTGTATGAATATACTGTGTTATTTGAATGAGAATAAAATCATGTGTTTTAATGAAATGCTAGCAGACAAATACAAAACAGTTGTATAAGAAATGAATTATTCATGAAAACATAAATGTTTTTGTTACTGAAATGAATGACGTCTGTGACAATACTTTGGGTCAAAGGATGAAGTGCTTTTAAAGGATTTTTTTTTTTTTTTTAATTGAATGTCACTGAGAAGATTTCAGACAAAACCTCAGTATATTCATCTTTGGTCCTCATTGTTAAAAGCCATATACTTTTTGCTTAACCGGTTGAGAAGGAAAAAAACATTTTAATACCTCAAGTCATGCAAATTATAGTATAAACCAGAAATGTGCATATTAGACAGCAATACTACATCTATTACCTGGCAAGTTGGTAAACTGTTGCAGCAGCATCACAGATGACACACCCTGCATTCACATTGTCTGCTGCAACTTTTTAAAAGGAGGCTACTCGATATGATTTAAGATATCATATATTTTTGTACGTCCACTGTGGGTGCACAAGCTTGCCCAAGTGTGAGAAATGTCATGCTTTGTGGAATATGTAATATAATTTACAAATAGATAACAGAATAAAAGAAAAATCAAATGTAATGTGTGGTAGATTGATTTCAGATCAGTTTCAAAATTGTATCACACTTAGTACTTCTATTTTGATGAGTGGCTCATCTGACCTGACTAATGAAGCTTAGTTCGTCTCTATTTCACACATTGAAATCCTCAGAATCAGATTATTGGCCAAGTCAGGTCAAACAAGACAGGGAATTTGACTTGGTTATTTTCGCTCACTGTACAGTAAATAGACAAATGACAGCTCTTATTAACATAATACAATTTAAAAAAAAAAAAAAAAAAAGGTGCAGCAGTATGAGGTAGACATGGTTATTGAAATGTGCATTGTTATGAATGAATACTTTATTACAGACTCAAAAGGTTCCATATATAATACATAAAAATAAAAAAAAATACAAATTCCCTGTCTTGTTAGACCTGACTTGGCCAGAGCACCTGATTGTGCCCCTGCAGTAAGAGCAGAGCGCCAGCAGGGGGCGCCAGAGCGCCGCGCCCAGGCCCGCTGACAGCGGTTCATTTACTCTCCCGACAACAACATCTCCGGCAAGGTGCCTGATGGTCAACTCTTCGTTTTTCAGACACTCTCTCCAGCCGTAAGTACTATTTCATGATTTTGATCCACGACTTTAAGACAAATCTACGAGCAGCGAGCGACAGATGTGCAGCTGTGCCAGATGTGGCTGCCGGTCGTTCGCGCTAGCCCACGTTAGCCCGATAGCAACACACCGACATTAAAGTCACCTTCTGCAATCTTTCCACGGATCGATATGTCCTGATGTTGAACTAAAAGGGGTGAAAGCCGCAGTTTGGTCGTAGGCAGCTCCAGCACGAGTGTTAGTAAAGCCTGATTTATGGTCCCGCGTTAAATCGACGCGTTTCTGCGTCGATTTAACGCAGAACCATAAATCAGCCTTTAGTCTGCTGCTGCAACGACTGTCAATAAGGTTAAAACTAAACCAACACCGAGTCTTCAGCGCAAGGACTGCGACTGATTTCATTTACCAAAGCCAATTTGGTAATTAAACAGTAATTGTAAGTCATGATTCACCTCAAATTCATGTCGTAAGTGACATCTATTAATTGTTTTACAGGAACCATAAATGACATTGTGGGGAGGTGACAGTCTGCTCTCTGTCACTACTTCTGTGTTTATGGTTAAAACTTCCGCACGCTTTGCATTGAATGCAGATGCAACGTTTATATTGTTATTTTAACATTAAATTGGGTCAGATAAGTCATTAGTAGCAGTATGTGTAGCTCCAGAGACCTTTGCTACTGATTAACCTGAACACCAGCCAACTCTGGGGCTCCACCTTTCCGACTGGAGCGTACTGTACATTTAGTTCTCATTTGCACATTTATTTAACTTTCTTTTTATCTTTAACGGAAGTATTATTAGATAATATATCAAAGTGAACATAATCCCGCCAGTACCCTTAAATGTTCTGCATGTGAATGCTCATTTTGAGTGTTTTTCTGATGCAGCAGCCTCACACACTGAAAAAACTCAACATCTTACCAGGAATATTTGTCTTATTTCTAGTTAAAATGTCTCATTTTTAGTCAAAAAATCTCTTACACTTGAAACAAGAGTCATTACCAGAAAAATGACTTGTTATTTGACAATTTTCACCTGTTTCAAGTAAATTTTCACTTGAAATAAGTAGAAAAATCTGCCAGTGGGACAAGATTTATCTTCTCATTACAGGCAAAAAAATCTTGTTCCACTGGCAGATTTTACTACTTATTTTAAGTGAAAATCTACTTGAAACAGGTGAAAATTGTTGTTTTTTCCAGTGACGAGTCTTGTTTTAAGTGTAATGAGATTTTTTCTGGACTAAAAATTAGACATTTTAACTAGAAATAAGACAAATATTCTTAAGATTTTGAGTTTTTGTGCATTCCGGGGTCTGGTTGTGTTTCCACCTTCGTGCTGGTGTTTGGCTGGATTACCTCGTCTGTTCGGACTTTCTTCTGTCTTCTATTATTCATGGTGTCCCTGCAGAGCAGGGCACGGACAACAAGAGGAGAGGACAGATGCTTGTGGATGGATGGCTCTGTAGGAGAGGACCATTAAAGGATGAGATGCAGTCGGACACAAACACCGTCAAGACAGCAGAAGGAGCTTTAGTTTTTTTTTTTTAGTGTCTCTGTGAAAAGGCTTCATGTTGTGAGGGTTGATTGCTTTGACCTGGGATTGCTCGTCTTCCTGAAGTGCATTTAAAGGTTAAAAGCCTGACTTTAAGCTAATTTAACGGAGCACTTTCAAGCACATGTATAAATCGGATTTTGGTGTGTATATATATTTTATTTATATATATATATATATATATATATATATATATATATATATATATATATATATTTTTTATTAAATGAAATCAAAACATTTTCATTCATACCATTATCTAAAGAACTCTGTATCTGTGTTAAACTGAACATTGAAAAGTGGAGTTGATATTAACAGGATACTCAGCCTATTTTATATGATCAATGCAAAACCTAATTAATTTAAGTAGCTGCTCCAGGCAGCAAAGCTCTCAGGTCCACTATCGTACAAAATCCAGAGAAACCTTAAAAAATTGTAGGCACAATGTCTTGCATTAAGTGTCAACATTGGACAGATAAAAATGGAAAAGAAACGGCAGTGTTAAATTGAACCCAAGACAAAAATGAAAGTGAAAAAACAACAACAACTGTACTCTTAGTATCTTAAAATGATATTGATGATTCTTGCTAACACTGGAAAGATGCAGCTTTACTTTTTGAAAGTGTTTCATCTCCATGCAGTTGTTTCCATACAGGTGCTTTCCAGGGTAACCTGTTTGCTACTGTACCGTCTCTCTCTGACTAATATTTGTAAAAAGTTTAATAGGAATACAAACACAGTGAAGAAAACTTTTGACATGTGTGTTCTTGCATCTCTTTCTCTCTCTGAATGTTGGGGTTGTGCCAGGTCGGTGTTAGAGGAAGTGTTTGAGCCCAGTGCTGCAGGAAACCAGGGCAACTTTGTTCCTCAGAGAGGGCTTTTAATTAGCACAGATCTATGCATTTGTGGAGTTTTTCTTTTTTTAGTTTCATCATCACTATGGAATCATGTTAAATCATTTTTCATCATATAACTTATTCTGCAAGTATATATTGAAAGTAGAGGGTCATGATGACGCGACAGCCTAAAATAAGAACCACTTGGCAGTAGATTTCAATGCTTTGAATCCCATCTAGCCAGACCTTTTCTGCCAGTCATCCTCTTTTTTTCTCTTCTTTCATATAATTTCCTGTCATTACTGCATCTAACAAGTAAAGGCTAAATACAGTTGAGGCTTAGATTTCTCTTGTCAAAAGTCAAGGTGACTTTGCAAGACACATTTTTGTCCATAACTCAAGCCGTCATATATGTAATTATCACTGATATGTACCTATTGCCTTTAAAAAAATCTTTTCTATGGGCCTTATTCAACACAGGCGTACCGGTTTCCACATTTAGAGGTCAGGTCAGGTCTTGATTTTTCAAAGACATGACTGTAAATATTCAGTATATTTTGGACAAACATATACTCTGGGGGACAAGACCTTCAAAGGAAAAGTGTTTTTTCTAGTTTTTCTAGTGTTGGTCATACTTTTGCTGAGTCAACTGTGAATGTTAAAGAGGCAGTAAAAAGAAAGACCAACTATTGCATAATACTGACTTAACATCCTGAACTGATTTTCCTGTTTGTTTACCTGACTGCTTGATGTGGTCTAGTGTTTCAGCTCCGCAATAAATCCCGTCTCTGGCAGTTTTACAAGTCTTCATTCAGTCTGTCAGAAGTGTTGACTTATTAATAATTTTGGATAGCGCATGGCGTTGTATTGTGGGTTATAATATTCAGGTTGATTTATATGCAAACAAGGTGGGACACTTGAATTTACTGTCTCGTTGTTTTCAGTAGTTAGTCAGTAGTTGCTCACGTGACCTTTATTATTTTTCTCGCTTTTTTTTTTTAAAACCAAAGGATTGTGACATTTTAATCTTTAATCCCAAATATTTCCTTGAATTGCCCTTTGAGCTGCATTCTTCTGGGTACGTAGATGTTTGCATGTGTGGTTACTTACTGATGTGTCTCACAACCACTATAATGTGCTCAAGAAGACGTGCTGGACCATGTCGTCTTATTAGTTTAGAACATAAATTGTTCAAAGGTTTTTTGTTTTTTTTCCATAGTATTTTTATCTTTTTATATGAAGAATTAAACATATGTACCAGTCCGCATGAACACATTTCAGAGTAACTAATTATTTCAATGCAGTTTGCGGTGTTGGAAAGACTGTTGTGTTTTTTTTGTGTTTTTTTTTATGTAACTAAGTCCCAGGGTTTGTTTGACAGTTTGGGAATGATGCTAAACCTGTTTAGTGTTTTTTTTCCTTTATCTCCCTCAGAGTCTTGCTACGGTACTGTTTCTCATACTTTAATTCATTTGCGTTTGTCTGTTTCTTCTCATCTCTGCAGGCTTGAAAAAGGGCTTCTGTAACTCGCAGCATTGACCCTCGAGCTGTCCAGGCCAATGGATCATGGTGATTAAAATTCCTTATCAAATACTGGCTCACATATCACACCACAACTGCAATGAAAGGACTATTTGTATGTGTTTACTATATGAATAACATCTGAGAATGCAGAAAGCTGTTTAAATGCTGTGAACAGAATGACTTTAAGTTGCTGTTTTGACTTCTTTCTGACCAGTTTTGTTGTCATTTTTGATCCTCAGGTCAGTTTGAGCGGGAGGGCAGAGTAATGTCACAGGCTCATGTGGACAAGGTTGACCTCTGTGATAACTTACCCACCTCTCAGGCTCAAACTCCAAACCTCAACTCCCTCACGGAAAGTCGAGGTCTCCCTCTTTCACAAACTGAAGGAAAAACATGTGACGTGATTACAAAAACTTCTCTAAACAACAATGGAAAGGAGGAGCAGAAGCTGGAGATGGAACAGGGACACAAAGAGAGTCCAGAAAAAAGCAGAAATGAGTATGATGAAGAAGACACAGATGAGATGATGAGGGAAGAGGAGGAGGAGGATGAATCCGAGGGATCAAGCTGTATAACACGTGGCAAGTCTCCAGACACGCCTATGACTGATTCTTCATATTCAGAAACCGGTAAGGGATGCAAACAATTGAGCACAGTGTAGAAATGACATTGCTTGTACGTGCAAAAGTATACTGGTAATACAAGGTGATGTGTATTTTTGCTTTGAATAATGTAATATTTGCCACGTGAGGGCAATGGAATATCTTACATGGCTCAGCATAATTTATGTTCTTTTTAGTTAACTTATTATTCACACACCAGCTGGAATAGAGGTAACATTAGTTTTACATTTGTAGTTACTTTTCTGTCATGAAAGGAACAACCTTGAGAGTAATAGTTAGTTGTTCACCTTGTCTGCGTTTGTTTATCAGCCAATTTTAAGAGCTATTTATTCAAGAAAGATGCTGATAGTGTGAAAGCACAATACACAGATACATCCAAAATAAATGATGAGGATATATATATATATATGTATATATATATATATATATATATATATATAAATATTATTTAAGTGAATAAATTCAATTCCCAACTCGGGCATGATCCTATCCAGTGCATTCACTGCATCTAATCCTGTTCAGGAGTTGTGAAAGTGTCTTTGTGATCACTTGACTCCTGGTATTAGAAGGGTTAAAGTGGATGTATCAAAGTATCTTAATTAGTACGCATGCACAGTTAAGAAACCAAACTCTGTTATGCTTTATAGAGAATCTTGGGCATATGAATGTGAAATGAACTCATGCATACAACTGAGATAATGTCCTGCGTTCTGATTGACCCTATTTTTCAGAGGTCCGCTCTGCAGACCAGATGATTTACTAGGACTTAGATTTATATCCACTAGCTGTGAAGAAAGTTGAGCAGGCTCTCATCATACAGGTTGAGTTTGAGGTCAGTCACGCTGCACATACATGGCTCAAGGGCGGTCTTTGTTGCCTAACTATATCCAACCTGGAACATTTAGTGTGCTAATCTGTGAATGCAGTCTTGAAATCCGCAATAGATGAGGTAACAGCGCCTGCTGCACTGTGAGGCACAAATCAGCAGACTAAGGGCTAAGTTGGCATAGTTGTTTGAGTGTGTTTATGTCTTTTCGTTGGATATTAGTAGTTTTTTCCCTTTTAGACTGCCTTTTAGCATTTGTCACATGTCACACTCCTCGCTCCCCATTTGATTGCTTTGGACCTGGTCACCTGAGACACTTTCTCAGACTCTCGTACACCAACGTACCTGCTGTGTTGGTAATCAATGTATATTTCAAATATTAAGGCCTGAAAACAGTCAACAATTGTCCAAAAAATTATTGACATAACTTTTGTGTGTTTATCCATCGAAGAAATAAAGTGGGTGAAATATTTTTGAGCCAGGAAACGTTTGAAAGATTGATATGTGGTTATGATATGTTTCTTTTGACCGCTGCCTTTCCTTTCCTCATAGGCAGTCTGTTGGAGACTCCATATCCTTTAAGCCCTGTTGCCAGTCCGGAGCCTACCTCTCCTGTCATTCCAGCGGTCAATCCAGAAGCTGCAAATCTCATCGATTCACCGGGGCTCAGGCATAGTGACACTGAAGCGGAGCCTACTTTCACCGTGGGGCCTGTAAGCTTAACTACACAGTCTCTAACCTCGGTCAGAAGCCCGACTCAGCCTACAGAAGCTTCTGACGGGACAGCAAAAGACTCATCTACAGAACAAATTACCTCATCCGCCGAGCCCGTCTTCAGCCATGGGCCCGTTTCTACCACAGACCCCACCACGTCATGTCCGGGACCAATCATCTCAGCTGCAGAGACGCTTACTTTAACTGCACTAGCAAAGCTCAACACTTCCACTACTTCTACTACTTCCACTCCGGCCAGTGCAGCAATGGAAATCCTCTCCTTCACCCCGGGGCCAATCACGGCCGACCCAGAGTCCAGGTCAACTACATTAGCTGTATTATCAAATCAGGAACAGATGGCTTCTACTCCACTGACCGCTGGCGTCTCAGTCTCCACCATCACAGCAGGCGCTGCTTCCAGGCCTGCTCTGTTGGAGACTCTTGAGCAGCTGGCACAAAGAGGAGACGACACCCACCTCCCGCAATACCTTCACCAGGTAACATCTTTTATTTACAACAAACCCTATGGACTGTGCATCACCACCAGTGTCTTGTTTCACTATATACTCTTCTCTTTAATTGTATGTTCACATTTTGATTGCTGTACTTCTGTCATTATTCTATCTTTAAACTTTTGCTTTCATGCATGATCTTAAAGCAGCTTTCTTTATCCACTCAGTCTAATAATTTAGATGGCACTTTGCACCCTAAGGCATGGGTGTCTTCCGCATCTTCCAAACTTACTGCGCAGTCTTTCTATCTTGACTTCTCTCAGATCCGAAACTACGTGACTGAACTTGTATTTTTTTTGAGGCGTGTGAATGTTTCTGTCAGTTTGACTTATAGTATCAATCCTGCCACAAGGCACACCTGTGATCTGTGTGTTCTTCCGGGCAAACAGGTGTGTATGCAACTGAGAAGAAGCAAAAATGAGGACAAATTTCACACAAAATGCATTTTCCCACTAACATTTCGCCTTAATACTTAATCAACTATAGCACAGCTGAGGTGTACTGTATCGCTCATAAATCAAACAGAAAAAAGATTTCACTTTTGTCCTGACGAAGGCCAGTTTGGCTGAAACGCGTAGACACGCTTTTAATGGATTAGCCATGCAATAATAAAGGCATTTTTATTAATCTTACCCTCATGAGTGCCTCAGTTCTCTGTCTACAACAATTTATGGATCTCCCCGACTGAAGAGCACCTGAGGGATACTATTTTTGCAAATACCCAAGCAGCACTCCATGCACTGTGTTCCTGTCTGAAGAAAAAAGATTTATCACATTATGATGTTAGATAAAAACGCTTATAGTTAATTATCAGCTACCATATGCTGCATTTATATAAATTTAGTTGCTTGAAACATAATTACAACTCCTTCTACAGTACTATCTTTATGCTTATGAAGGAAAAGCTTTTACTGTGTGGTCATTTATATCCATTTTTGTTGTTCTGCTTTCAGACTGAAAAATGTTCACAGTCATAACAGGCAGCTTACAGAGAAGGAAACATTTAGGCGTGAAAGAGTATATTTGTAACCCCAAATCAGAACGAGACCATATGAAAAATATGGAAAATAATTGTTTAAATTATTAGGGCCCGAGCACTGACAGTGCGAAGGCCCTATTGTATCTGTAGGAATTTTATTTCTCGTTTTTCTCATTTTTATTTTTATTTTTCTGACGAAATGAGGGCCCTTTTTGCCCCCCTAAACGTGCCCCAAAAGTCACCAAATTTAATGGTTTGCATTAATGGGCGTGGCCTGATGGCTCAACAGTGCCCCCTAGAAAACTTGGTGCCTCAAGCCCCACAATATGGTTTAACGTACATGCACGAAAATCTGTACACACCTGTATCATGTCGCAACTTAAAGAAAAGTCTCTTGGCGCCATGGCCGAAACCGAACAGGAAGTCGGCCATTTTGAATTAATCGTGTAATTTTGGCGCAATTTATGCAATTTCTTCGGCCGTTTCTTCGCCTGAACCGTAACGTGCACCCAGGTGTGTTGTACATCAAAATGTGCGTCTCGATCCTGCGACGATGCGCATTACTTTTCTCAGTCAAAAGCATTACTGTGGCGACGCTAGACGCCAAAAAGCGTGCCCCCCCTTCATCTGATGGGTCCATATTTGATAGTTCCTACTTTCTGCCATAACTTTTGAATGGTTTGACATAAAGAGTCGTGGGTGGTGTCATCTGACCGTTCATTGCTGCTTGCAGCTTTAATTATATATTACACTTGTATTTTCACTGCCCAGTACAATGTATTAGTCCTGCGAATATAACTATACTTTAGAGTATATAACATAATAGAATAGAATAAACTTAGGTAGATGCTTCTTGGCAACACATCTCATACTTTTGGAAGGCTGATTATTTCCCTTTTAAATGGTGCCACATTTGTAAGGAACATGCATTTATGGGATGAGCAGCAGAGCTGAGTTAGTGGGTTGTATCCATGAATAATTTACCAAAATCTGCCTATGCCAAACAACTTTAACTCTTGTTTGGTGGATTGGATGATTGAAGTTGGAAAAAAACATTATTTGCAATTTAACAGTTTATCCATTTAACAAACAGGGGCCTCAGTAGCATGTGGAAGAACCGTACACAGCCAGAACAGCCTGGCACCTCCTCCTCACGCTGGTCACCAGCCTGGTCTCACACTGTTGTGGCATGGCATCCCAGTCTTCAACCAGCATTTGTCGCAAGTCAGTTAGTTGTAATCATTTATGTTTTGCATGTGTGGCTTGCGAAATATTTGTGCCAAAAGTAACCTGTGACTTGTGTCTTAAGATGCGAGAGCAGAGGCCCACACCATCACACTGCCTCCACCAAAAACTGTTACTCTATCAGCGCAGCAATCAGCATAGCGTGTAGCTCCGTACTGTTGAACTTGACACAAGTTTCCAAAGTATTCCTTTGCCCGTGCACGTACACGAGCTACTGAAGAGGGACATTTCTTGATGCAGTTCTGTCTGAGGGGTCGAAGGTCACAGGCGTCGTTCTCAGGCTTGCACCCTTGACCTTTCATAAATATCCCCCAGATTCTTTGAAACTTTGACATTTTTTAATGACCAGAAATTGAATTACCACTTCCCTACCAGAAGTTCAATGAAATTATACGTGACTCTCTCTCTGTCTCTCTAAAAGAAGGACTGCACACAATACTGATCAAATAAAAACACAGTAAAACGATTTAAAATGGAATAAAAATGCATTTATCATATCAAGGCAGCCATAGAGGAGCAGCAAACATGGAGATCTTGAGGTGTTCAGTAAAGGCTGTGAGCTTTCTTTCTGATCCTGTTGGTATAGATGGAGTCCAGTCTTGGATCCATGTGTGAGAAGCATTTAAAAAAAAAAAAAAAAGATTTAAATGATTTATCTCACATTTATTGACACATTGAAGATTAAAAGAGTCAAGATTCAAGAAGTTTATTGTCATATAAATAAGAAAATCAGGCATCTTTCGTTCATCTATATAGCCTAAAAATGAAAACTAGATTAATTAAAAAGGGAGATTAAAAGATATTTAATAAGAAAAAACTTTCATGAAAACTGCTTTTGTGTCAAATTATCATCCCAGTCAGTTTTATCGTTAGTCTGACCTCACTGGTCCGAGATTAGCTCCGGCTCACTTTAACCGATAATCTATTTTCACCAAGGAAAAAGACATTTTAATCATTTTAATTGTTTTGGACCAATTTATATTTAACTTTTAATAAATGTATGTCCAGAACAATGCATCTACTAAAAAGAAAAATCTAAACATTTTCATTATTATTTATTGTTTGGGTTATTATTACTTAGTTAAAATTTGTGGAAGTGAGTGTGCATCAGTTATCAAGATGACCTCAGGCATCAAGGCCTGCACTGGTAAAACTATTAGTGTTATGTTTGATATCTTTGGGTACGAAACCAAAGTTAATGTTGCTCCCTATGTCGTTCTCACCTTCAAAAAAAACATTAAAGTAAAGTGTCAATTGAATGAATAAATGTAATATTTTCCATGTTTGGAAAAGAAGAATGATTGTGTTTTAGTGGTTAATAAATAAATGCTTTATGTAACAGCAGTTTCCCCTTAACGCTGCACATGAAGGCAGCGGAAAAATGGAACGTTTTTTTGACGATTAATTATTTATCATGTAACTCTGTGTTTTCCAACCCTGGTCCTCGGGTACCCGTGTCCTGCATGCTTTAGATGTTTCCTGCTACCTTGATGACAAACTGATGATGACCGTTTAATTAGAATCAGGAATGTTGACACAGGGAAATATCTAAAACATACAGGGCCTGAGGGCAGGTACTAGAGGACCAGGGTTGAGAATCACGGGTGTAATTGATGATTAACTATTGTAATTAGAAAAAAAATCCGGTTTGTGCCAAGTCTTGTCTCTAACGTGTATCAGTGCAGTACCATAAAAATCCATTTAGTTGTCCCTGCCCTCCCTTCATCAGATATGCAAAAGCCTGGCGTTCCCTCCGTGCCTCCTCCCCGTCTTACTCCCCCTCTCCCTCTCCCTCTCTCTCCCTCTCTCTCGTGCACACACACTTGTCTTGTTCCGAGATCAGCTGAGCAACATGAAAGCAGCACTTGGTGAAAAGAGGTAGCGTGTCCACCACAGTCTCTTGTTTTCCTCTCAAGCTGTGTTTTTCCGCTCACTCTCAGTTTCTCAGTTTTCGTATTTCAATGTACCGAACAGTTTAGTTTAATATGTGGCATTCTGGTATTTTTCTCTGTGTTTTCTGCATAGAAGTTACTGTGGCTGTACAGTTAATCTGTTTCAGTGTAGTGGGGTATATTGTATATCTTTTGTTGTTGTTGTTGTTGTTTTTCTGGTCATGCTATAGACCACACGTGAGGATTAGTGTCTGATTTAAAACCTTATTGAGTCAGTTTTTCTGATGTCCTGTGTGACAGCAAGTAAGATCACACTCTCTTCAAGAAAAGCTGTAAAGTCTTTCTCTCCACAGATTGCTGAGGCCTTTTTCCTTCAAGAAGACTGTATCCTTGTTGGGCATATTGTTTTATGTGCTGCATGCCTAAATATATATATATATTTCTTAAGAAGTAGTAAGAATAACTGTTATTCTGTAGTTGCACTGTGGTAACTAGATGCTGCATGTTGAGTCTGTACGTCCATACATGTACATACCTGATGAGGCTATAGACTCTAAAGTATGAATGGCATTTATGCTCGGAGACGTTCATAGGAGGAAAAGGGAGTCTCTTGAGAAAAATGAGGGAAAATGAAAGGCACAATTGGACGTTGTAATAATAAAGACAGAAAGATGTATGAGTAAAAATGAGTAAATGGAGAACACTAGCTTTGCTATGTCATGCATGTACATGGCGTTGGTTAGTTAGTCAGAGAAAGCATTGAGCCATGTCAAAGAAGGATTGTGTTTTGGTTGCTCACATCCATAAACATGAGACTGCATCCTGAAGCCCTTTTTCTCATTCGAATTCTCACTCCTCCTCACCCCGTCTCTCTTTGTCCCCATATATTTCCACACCCATATATCTCTGTGAGCTGGAACGGTGTGTGAGCTGAAAACCCAGAGTTTTAAAGTTCATTGGGGGTAAGCTTCTAAAATGGACATTTCTCTGCATTCACTGGGCTTATACTACAAAGTGAGTTTAACAAATGCAGACTTTCTTTAAGAGTGTAAACACGGAAGCCAGGACCAGAAGTAATTGGAACGAGGATGATGGTGATTATCCTGTTTGAATGGGTTCAATACAACCATACTTCCATACTAACTTGCTGTAGCTAAGCAAAGCTTCTTTGGATGCAAAACACCACTATTACTTTGGAAACGACCCTCAGCTGAGAGTTTACATCAAACAGTGTTAATTAAAACATTGATTTCTGGTCAAAAGCATTGACTTTTGATTAAGGTTGAAATCTCTGCAGAGCTGAAAGTGAAGAATCATCATAATTTTGATATTTAAATCTGGCAAATAAAATATATGTCTGAAGACTGACTTTTAAGATGATGGTTGAATTCCTGTCAATCATTTTACAACCCCATGTTTATTTAACATTGATCCTTCAATTTGGTTTTATTGCAAGACATCAACATTCACCACTATTACCTGATGACATTTAAAAATGCTTTTTCTACATGATTTGTTTTGGGATGTGAGCTTGAAAAGAATCAATCAAAGATTTCACATGATTCTCTGAATATAACTTGCTCAGGTTATGTCTTTAATAATAATAATAATAATAATAATGACTTGGATTTATATAGTGCCCTTCAAGGCACCCAGAGCGCTTTACAGAGATCATTATTCAGTTTAGTTTAGTTTAAGTTACCAGGGTGATGTGGTCAGGCCAGTAACTCTGGCTTTAGATGGACCTTGTTAAACTGCTTATCCACCTTCATCATGTACCTGCTCCACAGTTGTGTTTGTATTTATTTCTTAATGATTGCTTACAAGACCAGCGAGCATTGTGGTTCATCCAACTAGAGAGACTTTATCACCAGAGGGTTTTGGACAACCTGAATGCACTTCAAGAGCAGTGGGGTAATGCACTTAACACACTCTTCAGTCATACACATACACAAGTGTGTTTTTATAATCTTTCTCTTTCCACACTCTTAAACACTCAAGAGTTTTATATGCACACAACAGGCTTACGAGAGTATATTACTGCACATCACATATGTCACTGCATCTGCCCACGTGTCGTCCCCCCCCCCTCCCTAGTCTCTTATCAAATGTTTCTTTTACATGTCTCTTCGTCTTAGAGAGTCAGTGTAGAGTAACCTGCTCGTCTGATCTGGCAACCCGCTGTCTGGATACTCTCAAACACATCTGCCAGACACACAGTCGGTGAGTCCACCTGCTTGTTTGTTTTGTTTGTTATTATCGTCATTAACAGAAAATGTTAAAAGAAAATGACTAGATTTTAGCATTCTTTTAAGTTCATCCCATTGCAGTCAACATTTTTATAAATGGAGTTTGACAAATAAAAGATAGAATTACTCTTATGAATGTTGTAAATTGTATTGTTAGTTTTGTCTGGTACTGTGCAAAATATCAAATTGTTTGGTATTTAATGTCAGTAAGGTGGTCATATTTAATGGCTTTTCTAATAAGATGGTGAGGCTTTTTGATCATATTTTAAAACTCAGAGCCTTTGTAGACAGTATTTAGAAGAAACTCTCTCCATGTAGGAGACAAACTTTTCTCTAGAACATGATTGAAGGTTTCTGACTGTTTGTATCGCTCTGGTCATACGTATCTTAGTACGTGCTGAGCGCTGCAGCGATGGTTAAAACATATGGACCTTGGCGGCTGCTGCTGCTTCACTTTCAGACATTTGAGCCATCTCACTGCTTGGGTTTCACTTTGCTAAAGTCATGCACATACACTTATGCATGAACACACACACACAGATTTGTATTTCCTACACTTTGTAGTACTTTACATTGACTTGCATTCATTGTATGTAGATGTATTCTTATGTTAAACCATAATATGAATTTTTAACTTATGTTAGAGTGACAACACAAACCAGTACTAAAATCTAAGTTTACAATATCACTCAACCTAAAACTAACCTTATTTCTTGTTAAATCATAAAATGTAATAAATGACATCACTTGGACTTTGGCTCTTTTTACTGTGACTGTGAGCTGCAATCTGAGTTACACGTGGACCACACACTCACAAACACACGCGTTTTACTTGCAAGAGAAATGTGTGCAGGCTAATATTAGATTTGGAGAGTAGAGAGGGTCATCTATCTTTTGCGTCTTCATTTACTAAAACCAAGAAGTGACCTTTCTTACTCTCACCCTCTCTTCTGTTCATAGACCAAGGACAAGAGATGCTGAGGTAAGACTTTTGTTGTGTGTGTGCGTGCATGTGTGTGAGAGAGGGTGATGCAGGAATAAAGCACATAAATATATGATAAGGCAGCTTTACCTGCACAATATCTGAATTCAAGTAATACTTAGCCATCAGCATGTTTTCCAGTTATTTGTGCAAACTCGTGTAAATGTGATGATACAAGCCCAACGCTACATATGTAATTATTGTATATCTTTGAACAGAATGCATCTCTGGATCTGCTGAGACCTAAGTCTGAAGGACATGGTGCATGGCCTTCGTGTAACTCAGGTAAGTGTGTGTAAGCATCTTGAGATGAGTGTAAATTGCATGTTTGTAGTTGTGAATCCAGAGCATGCACTACCTCTTTCATGATGTTAAAATCTCCAACTGAAATGATGACGATGTAATACTTTTGAAGCTTTTTACATTCTCAGTGATTTTCTTTGCTTAATGGTTAATGAAGTAAGGTTTGTAATAGTTTCAGGGTCGTTGCTCGCCATACTGTGTGTATGTTTCAAAATATTTTGTAGTCATCTGACACTGAGATTAATTGAGCATCTTTTAAGGCAAGCTTTGTTTGAGGGACGAACACAATAGCAAATAGAATACCCACATGTCACAAGTAACTCTGGTTTGTCATACAGTTGATTATGGTGACTGTAAGCACACGTGAACACATACTTTCTGAAATATAGGTGATATCAGTATGAAGTTATCACATTAAGACACCGAATTTCTATCATTCAGACCGCTCTTACATAGCTGAGAGTAAAAGTCACTTTAAACATGTGCTTGACATTTTATGTTGTCGTAGCTCATCCTGGTAACTTAGCTGGCTTGGTTTTCGTTAAATGTCATTCACAGTGCAATTTCTACACATTTTAGTGATTTTGTTGTCATATTTTGTGACACAGCATCACTTAATTGAGTTTTTTTTTTAAATATTCAAATGCTGTATTCCTTTATTTATATAAAAATTGATCTTTTAATGATCTAACACCGCATGTACACAGAGTAATAAACGGTTGAAAATCAAGTCTTGCTGTACTTAAAATTGTATTTTACAGTACATTTTTGTGTTTGGGATTTGAAGCTTGATAGCAGTGTTCCCTATCTGTAGTAAGAAAATCATTATGGAGCTTTTTTTGTCCTCCCCATCTTTCATCCAGACCACCAGGTTGAGGGAAGGATGGAGCAAAAAGCTGAAGACTCCTTATGCCCTGTCATACCTTCTATTCTTTCACCTGAAATTTGCAGTTCCCTTGAAATCTCAGAAAAGGACGGGGAAAACCCTGCCAGGGAATCAGAGAGGCGGGGCATTGTTTATGGATCTCCCCGAACTGAGGAGCAAAGCCAAGTTGGAGAGGGTGGAGATTCAGGAGGAGGAGGAGTGGGATGCACCATATCGGTCATAGGAAATGGGCTGCACCCCTCCCCAGCTGGGGCAATGGATCAGTCCAAGTCTGCAGAGCAGCAGGGAGATTTATATCAAGCACGAGAAGAGGAGGAGAAAGGGGAAGTGGAGGAGGCCGCAGAGGCTTTGGAGATGGAAGATGAAGGAGCAGAAGATGAAGGGGAGGAGGAGCAGAAGGAAGGAGGCCCTGATTCTCGTCAGGAGCCTCTCCCAGTGGAGACTCTGGTCAGTGGAGCAGAGGTGGAGCCACAGCAGCTAAACCAGAACGCTTTAGGTCAGGAGAAGCAACACGATGAGTCCCGGCACTGCCAAAACCCCCAGGTTTGTCCTATATATTGGATTACTAAAGACTCCAACCACTTAATTGTTTTTGTCAAATATATTTATGAAACAAATAGAAGTAATTTAACCATTCAGTTTACCATCAGCCACATGTTTAACTTTACCTCTGTTATATTTCCTTAAATGCAGCTTTTTGTTGGAAATACAAAGGAATTGCTTCCTTTTATTACAGTCTGAACAGAACAGCTGAACCGAATCTTCCATGATTCATTCAAAGCATTGTTCCAGTATTGCACATTAGAGTAGATCAAAAAAATCAATGACCCTCTCTGGAAATATATGTTGCTATAAAATGTATAACTGTTTTCCCAATATCACTGTCTAAGGGCTCTAAAGCAAGCCTGCATGACGAGGTCCCCCCACCTCAAGAGGTCCACATAAAGCAGCGGGATGAGCGTGGAGAGGAAAGAGAGGTGGATGAGGAAGAGGACTATGAAGTATACCAGGCTGACATCATCAGAGAAGCTCCCTCACTGGACGACATGGCCAAACTCATAACTATAGAGGAGGTATGAATGCACAGTATACAACACTTTATGTAGATATATAACAAAATGCTTTTCTAAGAAATACAGTACTACTTACTGTTCGGTGCACATGCTCATCACGATCACATTGGAACTGGTTGCAAATTGTGTTGTAATACTTTCATGCTTGCATATGTGTCAGTGTTTTCTAATGCCCCTGCTTTGCCTATTTGTCTGTTTGTTTGGTTGTTTTGCCTCTCAGATCTCCCCTGCCTCTGGTCTTGTCTCCATATTGAAGAAAAGAAACGCTTTTATGGACAGCATGAGCGTGTCGTCACGTACAGAGCTCCAACCTGACAGACAGACCGCTAAAAGACGCGTCCGCTTCAAAGTTCCCGACGACGGCTATGACAATGGTACGTTTTTGTGTGATTTCCTGCAGCGTATAAACAGCAAAATCTCCTGATCATACAGTCCACAACTGTTTTATTTCACAATCAAACAAGAAAGAGAAGCACTCTGAGATTCTCTGAATGAAAAGTGCTCTATAAATACAATTTATAATAATAATAATAATAATAATTATTATTATTATTATTATTATTATTATTATTATTATTATTATTATTATTATTATTATTATTATTATTATTATTATTATTATTAAGATAAGATAAGATATCCTTTATTTTTCTCCCTCAGTGGGGAAACTTATTTTTGTTGGCAGCAGTACACTTAGCACACACATGCAGGGGAGGGGTAAAAAGACTGAAAAGTCAGAAATAAAAAATATATAGAAAAATACAAAGAATATATATAAAATATGTATAATCACAGAATATGAACAGTATATACAGTTGGTTGGAGGAAGAAACAGTGCAAAAAAAAGCAGGTGGAGTGTTGTGAGGTAGACTGGCAGATTGGAAGATATTGCACATCTTATATTATTGCACATATTATTGTCATATTATTGTCCACTGGCTACTGAGAGCAGGCCTGGTTATTATTATTATTTTTATTATTATTAATATTTATTACTGTGTACTCAATTGTATTCTGTATTCTGTGTGTATGATTTTTGACAATTGAGGGATAAACTTACAGCAGGCGTATTAAACCAGTATGGTTTTGTCTAAAAATAATCTATGAATACAGCACGGACACCGTAAATCTGCTCTTCTGTACCTTCCCCTCTTAACTCCTGGTATGTTTTTCTTTGCAGAGGTCGGCGGTGGGGACTCCTGCCTGCTTCTCTTCCTTCTTTGTCTGGTGACTGTAGTCATCAGTGTTGGGGGCACCGCCCTTTACTGTGCAATCGGCGACGCCCAGTCCTCGGTCTGTCAGGACTTCTCCAGAAACGCGGACTTCTACTTTGATCAGATACATCGTGGGATCACTCAGATCCAACACTGGTTTGCTCCTGGGTCATAACGGAAAACGGCTTTTCAACATGTCGAGCCACTGGAATGTATACTCTGCGGTTCCTACTTCTTCCAGAGACTATGATTTTTCAGCCGTCAAGAGGAAGCAGATACAGTTGACATTTGTAAGCCTGTGAACTGCATTTTTGATGCTTTTGAGTACAATTCCAGGACAAAATCCCAACTTTTTTGGCCACGTTTCCCATGAAAACTATACTTTGGAAGCGAAATCAACACAATGAGAAACAGTCAATTCTAACAACAAAGATGTCTCCACTCTCCCATTCCAGAAAATGGTCCCTCCTGCTTCCCTGTGGGCTCTATACGGACTGAAAAAGTCAAAAATTCTCAAGCAAGGCTTTTAAATTCTTGTGTGATTTGAAGTTTGCGATCGAAGTTGCTGCCAGAGGTTATGACGTTTAATATTGAAAATTCACTAGCAGAAAAATCAATCATGGCTGCAAACAAACTTACTTACTCCCACTCGATTCCAGCTCCCTTCGTGTGAAAGTTAAAAGAGCTGAAAATCATTGAAATAAAAATAATATAAACATTGATGTAGAGTTCGTTCACTAGGATGCACCAGTGAGGTAAAAAGCCCGGTGTGTGTTTTATGTACTACTGCAACAAATTCTGTTGCTTTTGTGTCAGATTTTTTTAAATAACTTAAGAAATTTTAACCTGTCTGTCTTTACATTGGAATGAAATCATTATGTCTTAATTGTGTCTTAAAGTTTTGAACAACTGTTTGGAGTTTAATCGTAACTTTATTTCGTGTCATCCACGGGGCATCCGTGTATTATCAGAATATATACTGAAGTTTTTATTTTGGTATATATGATACTGAGCTGCTAATGTTATACAATCAAATCAAAACCTTTTTTTGAGGAGGAAATAACATTAATTGCATATAATAAATGTTATTTTAACTTATGCATTGCTTTTGCGATGAGCATTTTGCTGAAGAGCTCCTTATCTGTACAGTAGAAACTTGACCTGATGTCCTTTTCTGTATATTTCTAACAACGGGTTTACAGCTGGCTAACGCAGCTAACGCTGGAGACTAAGATCCACTTGACCCTTTATGGGTTTCAATGAGGCAAATGGATCTTTGTGTAGCACATGTGACATGTAGAGGGACGCAGCGCTCTTCTGTATATGTAGTCAAAGGAATGTTGAACACATTGTTCATACCATTGGTACAGTTTTTGTTTTTAAAGATTTTGCAATATTTCTACAGGGATTGTTCTGCTGGACCTAAGCACAGGCTTGCCATCACTTTCAGAGACAAAACATCCATATGCACTTAATGTTTGCACAGTCCATTTGAACAAAAAAATACTCTATATACCTAACGGGTTGTGTGTTGTTATGAAATATTTTATCGGTGATTCTTTTTTTTTTTTTTCAGTTTAAAAAAAAAAAACTAAACAAGAATGATTAGGTGCAGATAATCAGTGCAGGACCATGTGAAGCATTATTTGCTTTCGTGTTTGCACCTTAAGAGATTCTGGGCATCATCCACCACGGTTATCACTGCTTTCTTGTAGGTTTTTTTTTTTTTCTCCTATAGATGCCTCATGGTCTTCCGTATTTGTTACCGCAATAGCATTTTCCACATCTTATTATTTTCCATGTGTTGAAATTTGAATATGGATTTAAGATGGAGAGAGTTTCTGCTATCCTTTGAAAAGATAAAGAAAAAATAACTTTTTATTTGACAGGGTTACAGTACATTTTATCAATGCTTTGTTTTTATAGCAGTCATTGTAAAGCAGATTTTATTCTTGCCGTGGTCACTATTATTGCTGAATATCACTTTTCGCCAAGCACCCATGACTTTGTCTTTGTTCAGCATATTGCAATATTTGTTTTCATTTAATACGTTTCATCCATTTTGCTGTTGTGGTGGATTAATAGAAAGTTCTGTAGAAAATCCTCATATCCTGTGTCATGCTCTGCACTGTCAGAGAGTAAAGATGACAAGTGCTCCAACTAACCTCTCAAAGACTAAAAACATAGATAGTTTTATCTCTTTCATGATGTGTCACTCTCCAAAACCCAATGATTTGTTTGAAATATGAGGATTTTTTCCAGGACATAAGGAGTCGTCTGTTCACCCGTGTTTTGATTTGCACAAGTCATCTGGCTGGTTCAGATGAAAATTCTTCAGAAAACTTCTTATTTAACCTTCTTTGTTCATTTTAATTATTTATGGTACAAGAGTTATCAATTTTATGTGATTATAGGGAAAACAACAGATTTATCATGTGGTCTGCGTTTGTCTTTTACTTATGGGTGTTACGTTTTTCATACTGTTTTTACCAGTGTTCTTCCGGAGGCCTTGACAGAAACGTGTAAAGGTTGTTTTTTTTGTTCTTTTGTTCATTTTGTATCAAGTGATTTGAAACCTATGAGTTTCTGCTATTGCTGACGGTATCTCCTCTCAAGGAGATTGTTAAACTCTCTTCTTATGTTTCATTTGAAAACACTATCCATTTATTTGTTTTTTCACCTTTTGATTTCAGCAGAACATTATAGATGAATTATTAATTGTGATTTCGGGGTGGATCAGTATGTACCACTCATCAGGCTGATGACAGAATTTTATGAATAATTTGTTGAACTCTCTTACTTTCTTCTTACTGTATGTAACAACAAGATGAGGTTTTTATTATGTTATTAAAAGCCACCGCTTCCATGTTATGTCTCTTTTTTTTTGGTCGGTCCGGTCTGTCTTGTTGAGAACAGGATGCCAATCGTTGTCTGTTGGGATTTGTGTGGAGCTTTTTAGGGTAGGATGTCCCATTTTCTTTTTCTTTTTTTTTTTAGAGGTATGGCTGCCACAAAATCCACAAAGAAAAAATGGAAAGAAAGAAACTCTTTCTAACCCTTTCTAACTGACATCATGTCAGTTAGAAAGGGCTGTTTGGGGTCAAGGGGCCACATTCTCATTTTAGACTGCTCTACCGTTTCAAGTCAGTAAGTTATTATTAATCTTTGGTTAATCAAATATGTTTCAGATAGTTAAAAACCCCCAACTCTGTTACATGTTTCAATCAGAGTGGTTTCAGAATGTTGCTCTGCTTTGGGAACATTTCATTTGTCCTAGTAATAATAAATCAGAAGCAGGGTGGAGTAGTGGTGAGCACTTTTGCCTTAGAGCAAGAGGCTTCCTGGTCCGTACTTAGCAGGGGTTCTTCGGTGGGGAGTTGTTCCCGTTCTTCCAGTGATTGTGTGGATTTTCTCCAGGTAATCCGACTTCCTCCCACAGTCAAAAAACATCTATTTCAGGTTAACTGGTGATTCTGAATTGCCCATACGAGTGAGTGTGTGTGATTGTTTGTCCACATGTGACCTGTGAGGAACTGGTGAACTAAAGTGTACTCCTACCTTTCACCTAAAGAGAGCTGGGAAAGATACAAAGATTCAAAAATGCTTTATTTATCCTGAGGGAAATTGCTGTGCAACAGTTGCACTACAAAGTGAGGAAGTAATACAAGAAAATAGTAAATAAATAAAAAATAAGTACACACTAAATAAGTAATAAGGAGACAAAGTGGAACAGTGATAAAGTGATAAGTAGCATCAATTAAATTAAATGAACAGTACAACCAGTAAAGTGATGAAGTGATGATTGTTAGTGAAGATTGAATACTGGGTGACATCAGGGCACAGTGTGTCCACTGTCCCTGTCATGGCGGGAGGTAGCTGCGTTATAGAGCCTGATGGCCACAGGAAGATAAAGACTTTCTCTGGTGTTCTGTGTTACACCAGGAGGGGAGGGGGGGTGAGTCTGTTACTGAAAGAGCTTCTGCACCTGAGAGGTTGAGCGTTGTTGTCCAGGACACTGTGCAGATTAGGCAGCATCCTCCTCTCAGACACCACTGGTGTCCAGCTGATGATCCTGCTGATCTTGTTGGAGTCTGCTGCCCTCAGCCTGCTGCTCCAGCACACAACAGCCAAGACAAGTGCTGGCTACCAGCGACTGGTGCTATTTTCAGCATGATGTTACAAACGTTGAATGACCAGAGGCTCATCCGGTCATTTAAAGGCTGTAGCACACACACACACAATTAATACACTTCTTCATCCTTGTACCTTGTGGAAGTTGTAAATTTGTATCACTTTTTAAACAGGCTCATATTTGGACATTGCTTTCACCTTATGTTTTAAATCAAATCAAATCAAATCAAATCAAATCAAACTTTATTTATATAGCACTTCTCATACAAATAATGCAACACAAAGTGCTTAACAAAAAAACAAATAAACATAAAACTTATTAATGCCCTGCCCCCCTCCCCCTCCCCTCCCCCTCCCCGCACACACAAGCACACTACAATTGACCTAGGTTATACACACAGACACACGGTGCAGACATGGCTAGGCACAGAGGATCCAGGTGAGGAAACAGTAACAGGGAGCCGTCCACGCCAGGAGGTCTCATAGCCCGCAGCTACAAGGGGGGGGGAGACCATCCCGGCCCGGACGGATAGAGGAGTCCACACCACAGCAGTGAAGCCGTGACGACCCCCAGGACGACCCCCGGACGACCCCCGGTAGACCCCAGGACGACCCCAGGACGACCCCAGGACGACCCCAGGACGACCCCAGGACGACACCCCTGCAGGCCAGAGTCACTCCCAGCATGGAGGCTCCCCATGAGGAAACACTGGAGATAAAAGCTACAGGAAAGCAGGATAAAATACACTAAAGGAGTTTAAAAAAGTATAACATAACATAAAATCCTAAAAGTATGTCTAGAAAGCAAGACATTAAAAACTAAAAGAATAAGACAGTAAGATGTATAAAATAGACCATACATAACGACTGAAATATTTAGATAAAACATTGAGATTAAACAAAAAGAAAATATGATAAAAAGAAAAGGATAAACTAAATATAAAACAGAGCAGTAAGATCCAATAAAAATAAGAGTGAGCATAAGAAATTTAAAAGAGTTAAATGAGTCAGTTAAAAGCCTGTATAAAGAGATGGGTCTTGAGCCTCTTTTTAAAAACATCAACAGTCTCTGCGGCCCTGAGGTTCTCCTTCCCACAGCTTCAGTCCAGAGATGATAATGTAGATTCACATGCATTATTCCAAACCTCTGCAAAGTAATTTAAATTAAATAAAAAATATAATATTTTTATATAAAAATAATGTACAGTAATAATAAGACCAATGAGCGGCAGAGATTGTGGAGTTGATGATTTGTTTTGCTTTTGTCAGTACTGTGATGATTCTTGAAGTTTTATTGTTTACATGTTTTATTGTTCATGTTTTAAGCATCTTTGAGATCTTTTAAAAGCGCTCTATAAATAAAATTGATTATTATTATTATGTTTATGAGTTTTCCAGTTGATTTTGTCCTCTATTATCACATCCAGTTTCCATCCACTTGTTTTTATGAACTCTTTCAATGTCAAAGTACTTTCAAAGTACTCCTTTTACAATGACTAAATGAAATGGATTCAATTTTATTTAAGTTTAATGACTCAAAGAATTTTTTTAAATGTACAAAGGTTTGATGTGACTATCCCCGGTAGCTCACTTGAATTCTCTACAGAACAAAAAAATAAAAATATTTCACCTGAAAATAGTGCTAACTTAGACATCGAAGACACCTTGTAAATATCATGGATATAAAGAATAAAATAACTTTGGACCCAAAGTGAATTGAACATGGCAGCAATAATTGAAACCCATTGTTTAAATGTAGCTGCTGGTTTTAAAAGCACACCACTCCATGATTAATTTCAAAGTTAAACAAAATGTTTCTAATCTTTACAGAGATTATGAACTGTGTGTACCCTCCAAAAGGGGTCACCAATCCTGCTCCTCGAGGACCGGTGTCCTGCATGTTTTAGAGTTTTCTCTGCTTTAACACACCTGATTCTAATTAATCATCGTCATCAGCTTGCCATTGAGGTCTGCACAATTCTCTTAACGACACAGTCACTTTTATCACGGTGCAATGAAGCAGCGAAACATGTAAAACATGCTGGACACTGGCCCTCGAGGACCAGGATTGGTGACCCCTGCTCCAAATCAACCACCTCAAACTATATAAAACAAGGGGAAACAGCTCCATCTATTGGCCAATGTGAACTTGTACATATGGAGAGAAGATCTGAGTGAGTCCATCCAGTTATTATCTATACTTGCTTCTTTCTGTCCCACACCAGCTGACACCAGACACATAGTCAAGAAAACCACACTCACACCCCTATGGGCAATTTAGAATAACCCAAAGTGAGAAAAAGTGTTCTAAGTTTTAAATTACATAGAATCACGCATTTAAGAGCTGGTGTTTGTGTGGGGTTAAGTTTTTTTTCTTCCTCTGCTTATGTGGCGCTTTCTTGGCACTCTGACTTACTCCCAAAGTCTGAAGGCATGAAATTTCCCATGACACCTCTCACCGATTAACAGCTATGATAGGATCCCGTGGGCTCCTACGACCTTGACTGCATTGAAGCAGGTACTGTATAATGAATGAATGAATGAAATGTACCACAGAATCTGTTTCAGGCTGGCTAACTTTACATTTAATTTACTTTCCTTTCTAACCAAAAAGAAGGAAATTAACTATTTATGGGATTATTTTTTCTTTATATGATACTGGAAAATTGGAGTTTGAAAACCTTGCATTTTAATATAGTAAAATATCCATCTATCCACTGTCTACATACGTTTCATCCTATTTAGCGTTGTGGGTGGGCTGGAGTCTATCCTAGCAGTCTTAATGATCTAATATCTAATATATTCTAATGCCTTAGTCACATTGGAATCATGAATCTGTTTGCATTTCCAGTTAGAGGATTTTTCCATGATTTGCAGTGATAATGGACAGGACATGAACTCCCACTGGACTCCTTGTCTTGTCTAAGAAAGCTGCTGAAGTGTGACAGCTGAGCCACTTCTCTGAAACAGACAAGCTTGGCCTCATTGTCTTCTCCTTAGTTTTTGCACTGGTGTTCAAAGGCTACTTTTCTTGAATATAAGGCTTATTTTCCCAAAGTTCCCAAAGTTGAAAAGACAATCAGGTGACCAGTTATGCACATTTAAAATAATGCAGTTTTGGTTTTGTTGATTAGTAATAACGATATACCCCTGTCAACAATTACATAAATATGTGATATCAACAAACCTTGTAGATCTAAAACTGTGAAAGTTATTAGAAACTAATCTAAGTTCTTTATCACCTTTTCACAGCTGTAAAGGGTGTCAGTAACATCTGTCAGATCAATGCAGGATAGACTATAGATAGATAGATAGATGGATAGATAGATAGATAGATAGATAGATAGATAGATAGATAGATAGATAGATAGATAGATAGATAGATAGATAGATAGATAGATAGATATTATTAAATTGATTTTAAATGTAAAGAAAATATGAATATGTCCTTTATAGCGTACTTAATCGTTTTATACTCACTATAAACACAATGTTTACGTATCGACTACGTGATGACGTAGTTGTAAATGCGGAAGTAAACAGTGGCAGGTCCATGTTGGTCCATGTGGAGGGAAACCAGGGAAACCCAGCGATGGCACCGGTGGAGCGCTTTGTCAGCCCCGGGAAAGGGAACGGCCTGCGGGCAACAGCCCGGATCCGGAGAGGAGAGCTGGTCACATCTGCGGAGCCGCTGGCGTGTTGCGTCTCCAGGAAACATGCCAGATCCGTCTGCCATCACTGTTTCACCAGGTAAGACCGTTAATATAATACATACATGGGTAAGACAGAAGCCTCGTCCTGCTCTGGCAGCAGAAACCTGCTCAGCCTCCAGTGGGTTTGTTAACTAGTTGTAAAACAGTCCTGCTCATGTGTATATTTGACAGATGGCTACTGTTATTGAGTCAAATTTAGGACAGTTTTGTGGCTGGCCAGGAGATGGCAGCATGGCCCTTCAGTGGTAGAAGAACACATGGAGGTTTCAGTAGTTTAGTTTAGTTTAGTTTATTGTTTTGCACAGTTTTTAAAAATATAGGCTACAAGAAATATCAAATATAAATACTATATAGGTGCAGGAAGAGGCAAAAAACCCAATGGGCTTATTTGAAGCCTCCACCGAAGATATTAAAATTTCATGTGTTATAAAGAACACAAGATTAACATACAAAAACAAAAAGTATAATTACACAAAAATGATGGCAAACTAATAATGCAATATATAAATAATAAAGAATAAAGACAAAAAAATAAGTGTGTGTAAGTGTGCATGGGGTATTGTTTTTACAACTTATATTACTTATATTGACTCCTGAGCAAATAAGACGGTACATGTCACTATGAGTGAAACACAAAAAAAACTCATTATTCTCAGGAGTAGAGTGATTTTTCTGAAAACCATACTGATGTTTGTAAAGAACTGAATTAGAATCTAGATGAAAAAGAATCCGTTTCTAAATAATTTTTTCTAATATTTTTGAAAAACATGGCAAAATAGAAATGGGTCTATAATTATTGAAACAACATGGGTCATCTGCTTTAAACAGAGGAATAACTTTTGCAATTTTTAAATCTTCTGGCACAATGCCTGTTTTCAAAGACAAGGAAAAGATATAAACAAGTGGCTGCAGTATTGTCTGTTTCACCTGTTTGACAAGGAATGCAGGTATATTGTCATGACCGGCTGATAGTATTTCTATTTCGTGCTGTAGCTTCAAAGAGAATGAAGTATAAATTAGTGAACTTTTTAATACATATTTACCGACCTCAATGACAAATTAAAGAAGATTTTTAATGGTAGTTATAATGCAGACATCTTCTGGTGGAAGACGTTCCCAAAGTAAGATTAACATTTATTGAAGTCTGCGATATTTCCAAATTTTTCACATTAATAAAGTCACATCTGTAAGTCAATTCAGGGTTTATTATGTATATGGCACAATATGTAATATGAAAAAGTAAAAATCCGACCTTTGGTCTATCAGTATGTTGTATACGATTAAGTCCATTTAGAAGACACAAACACCTTATTATAGGGAAAAAACGTAAACTTGTGGGAACAAGTTTGAGTGTTGTGTGTCGGGGACCACAGATTTGGAATGAGCTGAATGACAACCTTAAAAAGTCACAGTCCATCTCCATATTCAAACGGCAGTTAAAGAATCAATTATTAAGCTCATATATATAAACGTACACTCCGGGATCACAAAATGTTTCATGTTAAGTGTTTGTAATGTGATATGTTGCATGTAAGTGGTAGTCTAATATAATGTGCATGTTGTTTTGTCGTGTTATGTGTGTATTAAGTGCAAGTGTATGTATATATTCCTGCCTACTGTATGTATGTTCATTGGCTCCTACCATAAGCTTTTGATAGCTTCTCCAGGAGACCAATTCACATGTGTGTAAGTGAATAAACTAAACTAAACTAAAAAAAAAAACTAAACAAACTAAACTAAACTAAGACAAGGCTGGTAATTACCTTATTAAGTGTAAGGAATTTTTTATCCAAATATTATCCGGAATCATGTAGCACAGCATTTCTATAAAAGTACTGTGAAAAATTAGCAACTGGTTTAACTAAATCTAGGTTCAGAAATTCAAACTTTAAAACAACATTTATTACAAGATAATTTTCTACCCAAAAACTTCCACTTTATAACATAATTATATCTCCCATCGTTTTCATTCTCTTGTAACTAAATATTTATGCTACGTGGTATTAAAAGACACATACTCTATTTTAACAAGTTGATAACATTTTTAGAGGTTAAAATACAGCACTGATAGAGAGTAGAGAAGATTACTTTCCAACAATGTCTTCACACCTTCCTTGACTTCACTTTCATCATCCTTTCTGCTAAAGGGATCTAGACTGCTGAGAAATGTGAATCCTGGTTTTGGTCAGTAATGCATCACACAGTCATGCAGTATCTTTATTCACTCTGACTACAGCCCCCTAAAAGCAATTTGTGCAGCTTGTTAGGTGAAAGTAAGTAATGTTA
Source organism: Cololabis saira (assembly GCF_033807715.1). Classification (NCBI taxonomy): domain Eukaryota; kingdom Metazoa; phylum Chordata; class Actinopteri; order Beloniformes; family Belonidae; genus Cololabis; species Cololabis saira. Next base: position 39,649,286 of record NC_084588.1, on the reverse strand, counting down.
CAAACTAGTTCAACACGCAGTCAGCAGTCTTTGTCATCTTTCCCAAGTATTCACAGTAATTAATAGTTTGGCAGGTCCAGTTTATAAGGGCTCTAGGAATATAACCAGTGGGTCATTCATATACACTCACCCAGCCACTTTATTAGGTACACCTGACCAACTGCTTGTTAAAATTTCTAATCAGCCAATCACAAGCACAAATGCCTTGTTGATGTCAGAGGAGAATAGCCAGACTGGTTCGAGCTGATTAAAAAAGGCAACAGTAACTCAAATAACCACTTGTTACAACCGAGGTATGCAGAAGAGCATCTCTGAATGCACAACACATCGAGGCGGAGGGGATGGGCTACAGCAGCAGAAGACCACAGTGGGTGCTACTCCTGACAGCTAAGAACAGGAAACTGAGGCTAAAATCCGCACAGGCTCACCAAAATTGGACAATAGAAGATTGGAAAAACATTGCTGGATGTGATGAGTCTCGATTTCTGCTGCAAAGTTCGGATGGTAGGGTCAGAATTTGGCGTCAACAACATGAAAGCATGCATCCATCTTGCCTTGTATCAATGGTTCAGACTCATGGTGGTGGTGTCATGGTGTGGGGGATATTTTCCTGGCACACTTTGGGCCCGTTAGTACCAACTGAGCATCGTGTCAACGCCACAGCCTACCTGAGTATTGTTGCTGAACGTGTCCATCCCTTTATGACCACAGTGTAGCATCTTCTGATGGCTACTTCCAGCAGGAAAACGCGCCATGTCATAAAGCGCGAATCCTCTCAGACTGGTTTCTTGAATATGACAATGAGTTCACTACTCAAATGGCCTCTAAAGTCACCAGATCTCAGTCCAGTAGAGCACGTTTGAGATGTTGTGGAACGGGAGATTTTGATCATGGATGTGCCGCCGACAAATCTGCAGCAACTGTCATGTCGATTATGGACCAAACTCTCTGAGGAATGTGTCCAGTACCTTGTTGAATCTATGCCACGAAGGATTAAGGCAGTTCTGAAGGCAAAAGGCGGTCAAACCCTGTAAATTCTCTCTCTCTCTCTCTCTCTCTCTCTCTCTCTCTCTCTCTCTCTCTCTCTCTCTCTCTCTCTCTCTCTCTCTCTCTCTCTCTCTCTCTCTCTCTCTCACACACACACATTCACTGTTGTTTCTCTACATGGTTTTTATCATACAGGTTGTACCAATTGCTACCCGTTCTTAGATATTCTTTACTCAGCTAAACACCGTCCCCCTCACCTCACTAGAATTAAGTATAATTCAAGACTGAATATCATGCCTGTGCTGATGAAATGGTATGAAAATCAGCCGTTTCCGATCTCCAGCTGATCATTCGATGCATCTCCAATGAATTCCAAACTGCAGTTCGGTGAGTATCATGAGAGATTAGCAGGACCTAAGTGTAATTGAGAGAGGAAACTTGAGACAATATGTTGCTTCTGTTGTAATGCAGATAAGTAATCATAAGCGTAATCTGATTCTGCGGGAAACTGATTAGCAGTGGAAAAACAAGAAAGGCCCTCCTGAGGAAAATATGGAGTTCTGGGTATGAGCTGATCAGTCATTATGTCATCAAGGCCCCAGATATAGCATTATGTTCAGGAGGTGCTTCTACAACATTGTGAAAGGAGAAACCTTAACAGATGTTTTGGATCTCAGATGAAGTCCATGTTAATGTCTAATCTGCTTAGTTTTTATTACCTAATACATTTGTTTTTATTTGCAAAAGTACAAATGTAAAGCTTAATTCTAAGATGGGACATTGTGTTGATAAGAACAAAAAAAAGTGATTTTATTATAAAAGAAGAGAAGACAGTTGAGGACCTGTAATTTGGGGCTTTAAAGGAAAAGCAGTGTGATTACTTTTACTGCTGGATTTTAAGTACTATCTCTCCAGCTCTCTGAGTACCTTGAGGTGGTTGTGGTTGACTGGTAGAGCCCTTGTCTGTCAGTTGTTGGGGGGATGGTTCAGGTCCTGTTATACTTCACACGTTGAAAAGTCCTTGGGCAAGACACTGAACCAAGAAAATTGCAGTGAGTCTGCCACGGGGTGACGGGTACGGCTGCACACTGGTGGACTGTTCACTGGAAGCAGCTTCATTTTTTAAACCATTTACTGCTCAGAATTATTTAAAACGGGAGCCTCAGGTCTGCTATCTCAGAGCTGACACACTCTCACCGTTGCAGGACTGACAGGTACAAACTCTAACATTGTAACTCGAATGGAATTCAGTAAATTATATATAAAAAAAGCATCCTTTGATAAAAGAAGATAGAGTCATGACAAGGAGACAATAAAAAATTACAGCCGCTTTCCAACTGAAGCTCATTCATTACTCTTAGATTTGCTCGGGGCAAACAGCGGCAGATGCATTTGTGTGGCCATTGCAGCGGATGACAGATGATGGAGGCCACAGGTCAAAACTATGATTGTATTTTTGAGATATTGAATACATGTTACGGAGTACATCTGCTTGGCCTGCAGCCGGAACTCGTGTTGATGAGTTCTTTATTGATTTTGACATTACGCTAAGACATGTAAGCATTGAGAATGATAAGACCTTTTCACAGGCAACATAAACGCCGGCCGAGAAGACGTGCAATGTATTTTTCTCCCCTGTTTTCCCGAAAATACAATTAATCTCACAGCATGACTGTTGAAGAATGTGAGTGCAATTATTAGTGTGACTGTATCTCATTGTGAGAACAGAGATTGCACTGTGTGCGTGCAGGAAACGAGCAGGTGGTGGGGGCATCAAAGCTGGAGTAAATTACAGGCCTTGAAGGCTGTGTGTAAGTAATGAGTGATAAATGCACACACCAACACAGACGCACACATCTTGACAGGATCAAGTCGCCATGGGTCAACAAACAAACAACTGGGAGGTTGTGAGACCCACGGCACGCGGAGTGGGGTGGGGGTGGGGGGATGAATAGCGAGAATTAAGTAAAACACGAAGATGGCTTTTTCTAGTCCAGGTATCAGTCCTCAGTGTTTTCTTAGTGTTGATGTCCTGCGGTGGTTTCCATCTGAATAAAAGAGAAATTGTTTATTTTAGACGTCTCATGCTATTGCAGCTCAGTATCCTAAATGTGTATTCACTGTTATAAATCATGTTGTACCACTTCACATGTCAGAGGTACTGCCTCTCTCGTTCTGGGAGATTATACAGACGTGTGGTCACAACCATTTTTTTTATTTTTTTTTTATGTCCGGCACTGATTAACTGGCAGTCTGGAAATACTTTCTGGTGTAGTCACAGTGACAGTTACAGATTTGTCTGTCTGCCTTGAAACTGAAAAAAAGAAGAGGAAGTTCCAGAAAAAGATGGAAGCAAAGGCGACGCGGCACCATCTCTCATCCACAGAAGACGTCAAACACACACACAGATACAAAAAAAAACAGCTGGAATATCTTATTTTTTCCGCAGTCATGCTGTTTTATGCGTGTGTCGGGTGGGGTTGTGAAGTTGTAGCAACTGCCTCGTTCAGATTAACTATTGATGTTTGACACCAATCTCTCACTCAGGGTCTCTTTGGACCACAAAGAAACAGACACCGCTGATGAAAACATCTCAGACCATTGTCTTATTTATAGAAAGAAAACTTTGATTGAAAGTTATATAAACCCATCTCCATGGAGACTTACTTATTTCGAAGATAATAAACACAAAATATTGACTGGCAGTTGACTTGAGAGTTTTGCTCCAATTTCAGCTCAATGTAAATATCTGTGAGCTGGAGAAAATCTACCACAGACTAAGCGGCTCGGGGGTAAAGGACAAAGAAAAACCAAACTTAAAGCTAAACATCAGCGCTGTATCGTCCATGTCAAACCCTGAATTAACATTTTTTAGTTAATGATGAAAAGAAGTAATTCAACATTTTTACTGTTAGGTACCAGTTAACCTTGTAAGTAGTTCAGTGTTGGTAGTTGTTTAGTTCCATTTAGTTAATTTAAACATCCTATTTAGTTAATACACATCTGTGGTAGTGAGGCTTGTCCTGGTTGTACAGGTCTTTGTTGAGCCCCTTGATATCCAATAGCCTTTGTAGAGAGATTTTGTGTACCTTTCCTTCAGGTGAGATCACATATTGGTGCATATCTTTCCAGATCCCTGGTTTATCTCCAGCTTTACGGACATTGCAGACGTCTCCATCTTCATAGTCCTCTCAGTTTTTATTGCTGGTTTGTTGTCACTTTCCAGCCATCTGCAGTTGAAGAAAAAGCTAATCACTTACTTTTTGTTTTTAAATATGATTTTTTTTTTTAAAGATGAATATACATGGTCATTTGTCAGAGCCTTCAGGGGATGTATGCGATAGCAGAACATTCCATGGATAAATGTCCATACTAGTTCTGCTGGACCTCAGCGCTGCTTTTGATACTATAGATCAAAGCATTTTACTGCACAGGTTAGAGCATGTTGTTGGGATTAAAGGGACAGCTCGCGGTTGGTTTAAATCATATCTATCTGACAGATTTCAGTTTTGTTCATGTTCATGAGGTTTCTTCAGTACAGACGAGGGTCTGCTATGGTGTCCCGCAGGGTTCAGTGTTTGGGCCGATGTTGTTCAGTTTATACATGCAGCCCTTGGGGAGTATTATCCAGAACCATGGTATTGATTTTCACTGCTATGCTGATGATACGCAGCTGTATTAGTCCATGAAACGGAACCATTAGCCAAATTTCAGGAATGTCTTGAGGACATTAAGACTGGATTTCCATAAACGTTTTGCTTCTAAATTCTTTTAAAACTGAAGTTATTGTTTTTGGTCTCAAACACCTTGGGAAGGGATTAGATAGTGTGGCCTCCAGTACTACTGGGTGAAACCTTGATGTTATTTTAATCATGTTTTGCTGTTTAAACAGCATATTAATCAGGTTTGTAAAACTGTTTTTCCATCTCTGTAATATCATAAAGTTTAGGAACATCCTCTCCCAGAGTGATGCGGAAAAAATAATTAATGCGTTTGTATCTTCTAAGCTAGATTACTGTAATGTATTATTAGCAAGATGTCCAAGTAATTTGCAGCAGCGCGAGTGCTGACAGGAATCAACAAGAGAGACCACGTCTCTCCAGTGTTAGCCTCCCTCCATTAGCTCCCCGTAAAACTTAGAATCCAACAAACTTAAAACCGTAAAATCCAATTCAAAATTGTATTACTTGTATTACTTTGCAAGGCTTGATAGTACTTTATGTTCCTAATAGAGCTCTCTGTTCTCAGAGTGCAGGTTTACTCGTAGTTCCTAGAGTTTCCAAATGTAGATTTGGAGGACGGTATTCTGCTACCAGTCACCTTTACTATAGAACCAACTTCCAGTTTGAGTTAAGGAGGCTGACACCACCTCCACCTTTAAAACCAAACTTAAAACGTTCGTGTTTAGTAAAGCCTCTAGTTAGTGTAAACTCTATTGTGTTAGAGCCAGTAGCCATAGCTGCAGCTGCAGGACAAGACTAGAGCAGCTTGTCTTAGGGCTGGGCGATTTTGGACAAAAATAAAATCCCGATTTTTTTCTCTGAAAACCTGATTTTCGATTTCGATTTTTTTGGTAAAACAACTACAAAAGACAATGGAATAATTTGTTTCAAATATTTTATCTTTATTTTTAAAGAAAAATAGCAAACAAATTTCCCTATTGGGAATGAAGTGCATTGAAAGATAGTGTAAATCCTCCTTGAGTTTAGTAAAGTAAAGTAAGTAAGTAAAGTACATTTACAATTTTCTTGACCAAACAAAGATAACTAGACGGGCTCTGTCTGTAATGCAGTCAGCTGCAAAAAAGGAAAATCGATTTTCCTTTTTTTAACATCGATTGTGATTAATAAATCCGATTTAGATTTAAAATCGATTAATCGCACAGCCCTAGCTTGTCTCAAACATAGCTTCGTTGTAGATAAGCGGCTATAGAGCTGCGCTGCAGGGGACACCAACATGATCCACTGAGCGGGTCCATCACCCCTCCTTCGCTCCTCTCCTTCTCTTTCCTTTCTTCAGCTCGATCCACAGTTAGTAATAAGAAGTATCTCATAATTGTTCTCCATTGTTCTTGTAGTTTGTTGTGCTGGTCTGTCCCCTCCTTTTCTCTTCTGTGCATGTATGCAGACCCGAGTCTCCAGAGCTGCTTGCTGCCCTGCAGTCCCCCCCTCTGACCAGCTCAGTGTCTGCTGTCTACACCGGTTTATATAGTAATACATCAACTAACCACCATGTATCAGTAACATGTACACAGAACTATTTGTTGTGCTGCTCACAGATCATTAATACTAATATATCTTGTCTTTTGTACCTTTGACAATATATCTGTGTCTCTCCTCCCTCTGTTCTTCATTCTCTCTGTCTGTTCTCTCTTTTCCTGCTCTGCCAAGCTGGTGTCCGGCAGGAGAGTCCCCCCTTATGACCCAGGTCCTGCTCAAGGATTCTTCCCTCCTAAAGGGGAGTTTTTCCCTTGCCACTGGTTTTGTAATAATTGCCCGTGAGTCATGTTCTTGGTCTCTGGAAAGTTCCTAGAGACAACTTGTCTCGTAATAGATGTTATATAAATCGAATTGAATTACTTGTGCAGTTATCTTTAAATTACACTTGGCTGCAGTACTTGATTACAAGGCTGCTTTTCTTTACTTAACCAGGGATTCTCTGCTGTATCACGCTATCAGTGAAGTTCATGCTACAGCTTTACTCTTGTTTTAAACCATAATTTTAGATGAACTCAGCATCTGGAATCGTCTCTCTCCGTCCTTGTACACTGTAACAGCACAAACAGTAGCTGCTAGTTCAGTTGTCAATGTTATATTGCTGTTGTTGAAAGGGGGGAATGGTTGAGATAAAATGGTTTGAGTACAAGACACGATCTGTGATTATTCTTATTAAAGCTACATACAGTATATGTGGTTGTTTCTACAATGTTAATTCAACAACACCATACACACAAGCCAAACAGAGCACAGAGCAGCAGGCATCTCTAGTATGGACACAAGCCCTCTGGATTGTTTTCAGTCAGTCTGCTCATTCACACATGGGCACGTTCAGGGCCTTTCTGTCTCTGCCCAGTTTGTTCGACAGACAGAGAAGGTGAAGTCCACACTGTGTTTGGTCCGTCTGATAAACGTTTGTCTGTTATTGCATGCTGCTTCTCTGGGTAATAAGCAGAAGAATTCAGAGCTGCAGTTTTTGTGAAAATGTTTGATCCAATCCAGTTTGACAAACCAAAAGAAGAAGAGGAGAGGGAGAAATGGTTGAGAATGGTTGTCTGCAACAGTCCTCCTCCTTTTCTCCTCTACCCCTCCCATGATACATTCTCCCATCTGCCTCTACCAACATCTGTCTTTCAAGCTTTCTTCCATCCTTTCACATTCCTTTTATTGTCACCCCCCCCCCTTCTCATTCTGCTCGTTTTTCCTCATCCTTCTCATCCACCATCTCCTCGTCCCTCAGATGAATCATTTTGTCCCACCTTTCTCTGCTTCCCTCTCTACTCGCAGTGGTAGATTAGTTAACTTGCATCGACTTCCCTGTCTGCTCCTCCTTTTCCTCATCTCCTTGTCTTTGGCTCCCAGGTGGCTCCAAACGCACACAGCTGCATCATTTGCCAAGCAACTGATTTGCTGTACACAGGAACACACCGTGTTGTCTTTTACTCAACTTGTGACGACCATATGGCTTCACAAAAAAAAAAACCCAAATGTTTGTTCTCCAAAGGATGGACATGGTTTTTTTTCATGCTAAGCTTTGTTCATCAAAGTTAATGAAAATCAGCCCCCCCCCCTAAAGGCTGATCCTTGAGTGTTTAACATAAAAAATTTGGATAAACAAAAACGTCTCCCCACAAATTCCCATTATTCTGCAGATCATAGACAAAACATCTGTTACTTGTGAATGGTAACATCGTAGTGAAACCTGGAGGCAACAAGCAAACAAAACAACTATAATTTAAGCCCCATGTGGGCAGGATTAGTTGTGAGTGACGGCTAAGATGAAATCACTAACACATGACTTTGTTCTTCCATTTACTCGGTTCCTTTCGGACCGGTCTGGGCGAGGCTTTTCCTTTCAGTCAGATATTGATCAGTACTGCTCGTGTGTGTCCTTTTGATCTTATTTCACATTCACTTGGCTCTCTTTTGGAGCGATGGAGCTTGAGATCTTTTGTGAGTTCTTGTTTGCATTTTCAGTCAGCACAACACAAAACTGCCTCGGCCGTGATGATCTTTGATTAGATTTCTTACTTGTTATTTGAAAATTCAACTGCCAGGCATTTAACTGAGATCAAACCATATCTGCTCATGTTTCTCCTTGTTTATTCTCTTTACACTGAGTCTCGGTAAGTGTTAGGATAGCTTTTTTTTTTAATTCTTGTGATATTTCCCAATAAAGTACAATCAACAGTTTTAAAACTTACCGGTATTTATTCAGTCTATTTTATATATCCATGCTGGCATTAGGAATGGGCGATATTTTACCGTTCACGATATACCGTCAAAAAAATTCCCCACGGTAAGAATTTGTCATCTCGCGGTAAAAACAATAAATTCCTGTTGATAAGGAAGGAAGGAAGGAAGGAAGGAAGGAAGGAAGGAAGGAAGGAAGGAAGGAAGGAAGGAAGGAAGGAAGGAAGGAAGGAAGGAAGGAAGGAAGGAAGGAAGGAAGGAAGGAAGGAAGGAAGGAAGGAAGGAAGGAAGGAAGGAAGGAAGGAAGGAAGGAAGGAAGGAAGGAAGGAAGGAACAGGTGGACTCATTTAATTGGTTTTCATTAATTTAATTTAATTGGTGTAGTTTAGTAGCATTTAGTATAGTTTTAGAGCAGTGTTTTGGGGGCTCCAAAGACTGAATGTGGTGATAGATTTATAGTTAAAAAGGGGGAGTTGAATTGGTATTTTTTTTAGCGTAATTTTTATTGTTATCGGGATAAATGCCAGAAATTATCGTGTTTTCCCTTTTTTAGTCCATACCGCCCATCCCTAGCTGGCATACAGTATTCATTCGTATAGTTGCCCCCCCTTGGATAACGATGACATCAAAACTGTCTTCCAGACAGTGCATCGCTCTCCTATTGCCGATGAAGCCTCCCGGACCCTGTTGGACCCTGTGTTTGGTGCTGGGAGACCGGCATATCCTTTTGCCCAGCGATGTGTCTTTGACCTCATTGTTGTGCTGCTCGAGCCATTCCTGATTATTTTTGGAGGTGTGATGGCCACGTTGTCACGCTGAGAAGCTGTGGACACGTGTGCACACGCTCTCACCTCAGCAAAACCAAATCACAAGATGACTTTTCTGATACAAGCGCCCTCAGGTGTCAGTGATTCATCCTCCAAACTAACAATTAGGAACTCGGTGGGCATTGAGGACCTCTCAAGATGCAGCTGGCTTTTTTCCTCGCTCTCAGACGAACACACACAGACACACATGTAGTGACCAGCAGCAGTGCTGTACATATCCCTCACCAGTTTATACAGACTCCATGGGTCGTAGCTGTGTTGAGAGTGCCTGCAGTACACACCTAAGTAACTGAGCCTTTACAATTACTGTCAGACATGGGTCTAACAGTAGATGGCACTGGTGTCTCTTGAGATGGCGCTTCCAAGTTGTCAAAAGCTCGTTCTTACTTCTTTCATGTTCTTTGTCAAGCTCTGCAGCTGCAGTGCTAGTGAGCAAAGTTTGCAATTGGATTTGGTTTCTTGCGGAAGAATTATTTTGACAACTGATATTTTTAGAAAGGGCGTTAGAAAGTCACAAGCGCTGGAAAGCAAGAGAAAGAAAAAGATGTGGCCTAAGCAGACCAACATACCATCAACACCGTGGTATTTAAATGTGATGAAGAGTAGTGCAGCAGATTTATCTTAATCATTTTTATCTGTCAAACATCTACTTTGACATCACAAGTCACATTTCTTTCTTGGACAGCCAAGGAAAAGAAAAAATGATTTAATTACAGACACAAAAAAAAGATGCAATGGACACAGCAGCAAATACTCATGGGGAATTAATTACCATGTTATATACACCCAGAGAGATGCTGAGGTTGGCTTAATTGGGTGTCTCCTAGCATAGATTTGAAAAAAAAAACTGACCGCATATGCAAACATGTGAAAAGACTTATTTTCTTGCATACCGATGGACAAACCAGGGTTTTTCAGGCATTTCTACTTCTGTTGAGTGACAGCTTTGATGTCCTCCTCATTGTTATTTCTGTTTATGTTCCTGTGTTTCTTCACTTTCTTTCTTACTGATTTGCTGGTTCCTCCACTTACGCCGTTCATGTCGTGATCTTTGTTTTCTTCTTTTGGAGATAAAATACAGAAAGAAACACACTTGCTTGCCTATGCTTATTGTGTTTTACTGTCAAGGAGATGTCTAATTTACAAGGTCATCAAAACATCCAGCTGTCATGTGGCAAAAAAAATAAAAAGTAAAAGAAAAGTCTTACATGGCCTCTTATGTTTCAAATATAACAACTGATATTTGCAGTAGATCGATTACACTAACATTATTATTAATATTTATAAACATAAACTGTGAAGAAATTGTAAGACAAGGCTCTTTCTTAAACTGAGCAAATTTGGATCAAATCATTTCAAGTGCACAAGTTTTCAACATATCGACACACAACCAATGCCACTTTTCTGTGTTTCTTGTAAATGAGACAAACATCTGAGATCCTTCATTACATGTTCAAGCCAGAAAAGGATTAAGATATGAAAGGATGAGCGCCACGATGAGCACAGTGGCAAAGATCTGAGCCAGTTTCTGTTCGACACCGTGGCTAATGCAACATGTTTAGTCACTTTTTGTCTTCATGTTTTCCTGCCACATGTTTTTCTGCTTTTGCTACCAAGTGTAGATATTGATTGTGTAGTTTAATGCCAACACAGTCAGAAAATATTAACAGCCAAGAAATAGAAAAGCTAATGATACTGTTGTCAAAGTAGTTTGAAGTCTATAGATGCCAATAATCAAGGTTTTTTCAAGATGCAAAAAATCTGTAAAATCAAGCTAGTAAGCCAAACGGTAACAACGGGTCACAGAACCAATGATGTTCATGCTAAAGTCTGCATTCACACTGGCTTTCCACACTGCTCCGCTTCTAGCGTTGGAGCAGCATTGTGCTGCTCTTTACCTTGTTTGTAAAACAGTGAAATATTGTGAAAAAAACACATATGTTTCCTCCATTGTTGGCCTGGAAGACATGCAGCATCTACTGAGGTGGTTGGGCAACTTTCCCTCACAGCCAAAGAAGTGAGAAAAAACCTCTTCATTTAAATTTCCTCTACCTTTTCTGCCTCTTTCCCAGTGTAATAATGACACATGTGCTGGATATAATGATCAATTGATTGATATTTGTTAGATCAAGAACTTAGATAGACCTTACCCATAAAGAAGAAAGAGTCCAGACCAGGAGAACAGCAACGTTTAGGTGGATGACACGCAGACAGCATGTGGCAAGAAACATTCTTTCGTCAGGCTTAAACGCTATTCTGACAGCAGAAAAAGGTTTTACTTCAACAAAAGCTCCGCTTATATGATATCCAGTTATGAAACTGAATTGATTCTCTGTGATCCTGCTTTGGATTATATAGAAAACTGATGGATGATTCACAGTTACCGTTCTGTTTACTGTTGCCATGGGAACATGAGCACATATGTCATTTTCAGAGTTTCTCACTATATTTCCATAATTGTTCACATCATTTTATGTGTCAAAGTTTATGTAAATGAAATGTTAAGTGTTTTAAAAAACAAGGTCCTGGCAGAGCCTCTGTGGATTCATGTGTATGAAGTGTAAAACACTGACTTTTCCCATATGAATGCACTGTATGAGGCACAGATGTCGTGGTGTAATTCTTTAATTACTTCAAGTCCCGAGGTGATGCTAGTCCCGTGTGAATCGAGCGCTAGATGAGGGATTTCTCAGAATAACAGTGAAGATGAGTCAGAAAACACCAAAAAGCATATAGTACTGGCCACCTGAAGCAATATTGAGACGTGTTGATCATATTTTTCTGAAGACCAAGATAATATCTTTGTGACGTTGCACTGCTAAATTAAAGCTAAACGTTATATTTGAAAAGCAAATGCAGCTCAATTGCATCACCTGCAAAAAGTCACAATAACTTACCCACAATGCTCACTAAGGTGAAGACTGTTTTTAAAAGAGAATTTCTAGATAAAGCAATGAAAGACATGAAAGAGCATACGCAACCGAATGACACAGTGAGAGTTTTGGAGAAAAAAGAAGCAAAAAAAAATCCCAATAAGAAAAAGAATATGACATTGAGAGGTGTTGGAGAGTGAGGAAAGTGCTAATTTAGTAGTTTGTATGCTGCTAATGAAACCCTTGTAATGTTATTCATGAGTTTCCTACTGTGCCTGCAGTCCAAGCATTGGTCTGCCAACGACAAGACTGTCGCTCCACACGGAGTCGCAGGGAGAAGAAGAGCAGAACAAAGGGATGAAGGGAAGGAGGGGGTTGAATGGAAGGAAAGAAGGAATATAGCTGAAGACGAGACAGATGTACTTCATAGAAAGACTCATATTCTCTGTATTAAAATGAGCGTTTAAAAAAAAAAAAAAAAAAAAATAAGAAAGGGCGCGGTTACTAAATTCTAATAAACCAACAGAGACTCGAGAGTCTGCTTTATAATTATGTATCTCTTTATTTTGTTTCCCTGTCTGCTGTTTATTTAGTAACTTTTCCTGACTATGTACTAAGGACAGCCTTGTTCCGCCTGGAAGCCAGAACTGGGTCGTCTTTGTCTCTCTGGACCATGAAATGAAAAAGCAACAGTTTAAAAATGGAAACAAGTGGATGCCTCTTGATTGTTTATTTATTTTTCTAAATGAATTATATCTTATAATTATATATTTTTCCTTTTCTTTCGGTGCGCCAGTCAAGCGTGGCACGGGGAAAGCTGAAAGTATTTACCAGCACATCCACAGACCTGCGAGGTGCCTGGATGGTGGGACCGATGATAACTCTTATAATGTGTGTGGGTTTAAGTGATCACCCCCTGAACGATGGGAACCGATCACCATAACAACAGTTGCCGTAGTGCAGCTGCGTAACCGCGCACGCTGCAGCAGGTTTCCATCATCCAGCATTTTTGTGTCTCCTAACAGTTGTTGCACTCTGTTGTCTCAGTCTGACAGATGTTTTATAAAAACTGTTTATTAAGCGTCTTCTTTAAGCCATACGTACTAATTTCCATCTATGTTTCATGCACTTTCCCCCTTGTAGAAAATGTGGATGTATCCCACAATAATCACATTTACCTTTAACTTCTTCTAATATCAAGATATCCTGCAGCACGCGGTTGCTTCTAGAGGGGAAGCTTTCTTTGCAAAGTTGAGTGACGACGTACAGAAATAAAAATAGGGTTTTGGTCAACATATGCTTCCTGTCTGGTCCGTAAAAAGATGGGTGATCTTCCTGTGTGTGGCAGCATCTGATCAAGTTAGTGTACGAGATCCATGTGATATTATCTGGCTGTGTTTACGTCTGAACTGGTCGTATCTGTTCCTATTGCCTCATGTCTCGAACTGCAGGCGTGCATTTCTTTAACTGTGGGTGGCTTTCCCCGTTTCTGGACGGTCTCAACATGACAAGAAAAGCTTGTGTTTTCCTGAGCCCACATCCAGGGGCGACATTTAAAATTTACCACTGGGTTCCAAGCTGGAAAGGTCATCGCAAATTAGGCTCAACGGCGTAACAAGAGCGGGAGAAAAAGATGAGACAGATGGTGAGGAAAGAGGTTAAATGTGGAATAGTGAGCTGTAGAGACGAATGCTTCGGAAAAATGCATGAACCCTGTGGGGGCCTGGAGCCAAATACAACAGCCCAGTCTGGTCTCACACTGATAGAGGAAACACTTAACCTCTGTTAGCGTTGACAAGCAACAGCCTTCAGTCAGAGTTCTGTGTGTGTGTGTGTGTGTGTGTGTGCGCGTGTTCATATTAAATCCCAGGATTTGCCTTTAAGGTTCTTATAATGTCATCTCCAACATTCATAAGTATACATAATCTAATCAAATGTGCCATTCTCCGTCCGATAAGCTCTTGGCTAATGTATTATCATCCATCATTACATGTTTCCTCATTACCTCATTTTCTGTGTTTAAGCTCTTATTAATGTTTAAACTTGAATTATTCATATTCTGTATTTCAGTAATTACCGTGTGTGTGTGTGTGTGTGTAAAGATCACTGCATACACAATTCTAAGACGTGATGAATTCTTAACTTATCATCATTTTACACCTTATACATGTATTCAAATAAGCCAAATCATATTGGACTTTGGAGTTTCTAGTGGTATGTATTTGTGTAATACTTGCCTAAAGTAAATTACATCATATTTGCTCAGACAGTGCAACAAAAAAAGAATGGAGTAGTTGCTGCCGGGCGTTTCCTCTACAAAGACCCGAGTGCTCAGAGACACGGTCAGGGTCAGTACACCTGAAACATGACTGAGGTCATTACTTTAATTTGAGCTCCCGTCTTAATTAATTAAGGTGCGTACACATGCTGTGAGATGTACGTCCTCGCTGCAGCTTTAGCGTCGGTGCAGTCCTGTAGAGTTTTGGAGGGCTGCCTATTTCTCATGGTTAAAGTAAGTGACAAGGATGTGTTTCTCAGCACAGTCCAGTATGCAGTACCGCAGTGATCTCATCAACAGCAGTCTAGTGTGTAGGCAATGTATCACACATATAAAGAATGCAGCTTACCTGTCACGATGATGGCTTTCTTTTATTTGACTTGAATCAAGGCACACCTGGGCAACCTTCATGTTTTGACTTTTCCAAGCATATCAACCCGGCTTACACAAAACTGTTTGTATACAGGACTGTCTCAGAAAATTAGAATATTGTGATTTTCTGTAATGCAATTACAAAAGATTAAGATTCCCAGAATATTCAAATTTTTTGAGATAGGATATTTGAGCTTTCTTAAGCTGTAAGCCATGATCAGCAATATTAAAATAATAAAAGGCTTGCAATATTTCAGTTGATTTGTAATGAATCAAGAATGTATAACATTCTCGATTCTCGATTTGTTTTTTTAATTGCATTACAGAAAATAAAGAACTTTATCACAACATTCTAATTTATCTGAGACAGTCCTGTATTCATAATCATTATTAAAAGCATCACAAGATATCGTGCAGGCTGCAGCTGCGGCACCGCCGCAGAACAGTGTGAGAAAAGCATGCACGACACGCGCGCCAAGCAGCTAGTGTGAATATGGTGAGATTCACAAGCTCAAGTGTTAAGCCTGGGCCAAGTTTCTGCAGACAGGTTTTTTTATGTAGAGGTGAAATGATGGCGACTCCGGTACTGGTATGGGCTTTTATCTATGAAGATGAGCTAGTTAGATGTCTGGTGTCAAACATGGAATGAAAACAATCTCCCACACCTGCTGCCCGTTTCTGGAATGTACTTTCTTCAAATGGTAGTACGGGTAGAAGTGTGCAGCTTTTAATAAGGCCATGATCTTTATGCAGCGTGATATGTGCCATTACGTCTATCTTGGTAGTCATCTGCTGTACGCGCCTGCAGTGGGATCAAAGATGACCGAAGGATGACCTGGCTCTCATTCTTCCCTGAGTTAAACCCTGATAAGAAATTCTAGACTCTTCTTAAAGATGAAATGTACATCAGGAGTTCATCCTACAGCCACACACCTCTGTGCACAGCTGTGGACAGTGTTGATTGTTGATCATAAAGTTAAAAAGTAAATTATCTTTTCGAAGTATTTTCAAATTACCAATTATTTGACATACTTATCTACCATTAAAAACAAACAACTGAGTTGGGAAAAGCTCTTGCAGTTTATCAACCCGACATTTCCACTTGCTTATAAATGCCCCCTGCGGGAGAGAGAAATGCATTTTCAGTAGCTGAACCTTCACGTCTGAGGCTCAGTGTGATTTTTAAATTTACTGAGGGCATTGGATACATTGGCCGATTAAAGTTATCTTAAGAAATACAGTTTGAATTATATTTGCCTGCATAGTGTCGATACTTGACCTAAATCAGTTTGCTCTCCTCTGTGAACCAGAAACATTTTTGTCATATTTTACTGTTGGAATAAAGTCAGTAGTGCAGAAAACTGAATGCAAAGCAGTAAGCATGCAGGGAAAACAGTTTTTGGCGGTGCAGACACTTTTTCATGAATCCACCTATTCTCAAGATGTCTGAAATAGTCCTACATGTATACAGTTTGCTCTCCACACTATTTCACGTCTGTATTTTTCTGTTCTATTTGTAAATACTTTGCGTGTTATCTGTAGAGAACTTGTCCTGAGGCTTTTTGCTACAGGTTGTAAATACATCATATCATTGTCAAATCATTGGTTGCTTACTGTACCTTTACATCCATCAGCTGTGTGCTCATGTCAGGAAAGAGTTGTCTACCTGCTGCATGCTCCATTATAAATATCACTTTAACTGCACTACCAGAGCAGGTAGTGTAGCGGCTCCTAAGACCCCCTACTCTTTCCTAAACTATCCTCCTTTAATACCAGATATTTAGAGCACAATAACTTATTAGATTATTTGCTTGGCTCATATTACACACGCACACACACTGGCAGGGTTCCTGTGACTCATACGTCGTCTTTGTGCGTTTATTTTAGTGGTGCGTCCTCCGTTGGCAGTAATTGGCCGCGTGAAGCAAACAGACTCTGCTCCGGCTTGTTATCAGACTGACAGCCCAAACTAGAAAAGACAGCAGTATCACTCAGAGAAACACAGCAGACCGCAGAGGGTGGAAATCTACGTTTGCACAAAACACACAAACGCCACAAGTGGACGCAGAGCTGTTGCACACCAGCGCTCACGCATGCAGGCGCTGTGACACTAACGGGCAGCGACAGCCAATAGAGTGCACAGCAATGCATTACCCTTAGATGGCAATCAGATTGGTGATGGTGTAGCTAGATAAAATGAGATAATGGAAGCCCACAGTCATCTTAGTGCAACAAATGCAGGGAGAGACAAGGTTGTTACGTGAGGGAAAAGGTCAAGATGAAGGAAGACACGTGCTTAACTGGTTATGGTGCTGTTTGCTAGTCTGTTACGTCCAAAACCCTTCATAAGTGAAGACGCTCATTCTTCTTCTTTCTTTAAAACATTAAAACTGTGTAAGAGTAATACAAGTTTGATTTCTGATGTCTAAAAACATTTTTTTCTTTGTAGAAATGTAGTTGATAAGGCATGTTGTGTTTATTTTTTCTGTCTTTTTGACTAGACAGGAGACTTTGTTGAGATGTTCTCAGTGCAAAATGGCTCGCTACTGCAATAGCACTTGCCAGGTATGTATGTATCAGTGTGTGTGTGTGTGTGTGTGTGTGTGTGTACTTGTACTTGCATGACTATTATTTGGAACATTTATCAGTCACCTTGTGGGGATGAGCTGCTTCTTTTTGTAACTAAAAAGGTTTATAAACCTAAATATTTACATATCAAAACAAGTAGCATGAGTGCATATACGTATGAGAATATATATGTCTGTGTGTATTTTTTAATTTCTATGTATTTATTTCTATGACCGTGTGTTTATATGTCTCTGTCCTGCAGAAACAAGCGTGGTCCGGTCATAAGAGAGAGTGTAAATGTCTCTGCAGCCTCCGGCCTAGACTTCCTACTGACTCAGTCTGCCTCGCTGCAAGACTCATTTTTGCCTTGGTATGTTTTTTAACTTTCTCAATGTTTATCTCACTAAAATTATGTATACAAAGAAGTTTACAAAGAAAATCACCCGGTGGACCATCTCCTTTGTCAGCCATACTTGCTGGGCAATCCCAATGTGCTTGGCTTTTTATGACTTTCAACCAGCTCTTACAATTATGACAACCGCCCTATGACATAGTCCCAGGTCTTCACCAAGCAACGTCGCGACGTGTTACACATGTTTAACAATGGCAGAAAGGACAGGACTGGCATGTTAATCCTCCCGCCTTCTTTTCCTTTTAGTTAAGTCCTTCTCGGAACAGCAGCGAAGAGCTATACACATTTGATGAACACGAATCACGTAAGTGTCTCCTGCAAGATTAAGTGTGTAATCCATTGCAGTGAAGTATTTTCATACATTAAACACTCGTGATTATAATGTATTTTTTATAAATTGTCAAACCATTTGGGGATTTTTATACAGGTTTTTTTCTTTAAAGGTATTGTGACATCATTTTTAACATGCTTTTAACACTATTAAAAGTCTTGGCCAACATCCCTCAAATGTGTCTAAAAGAGTGTAACAAGAAAAACTTCACTCTAGTACTCTTTTCCTGGCTTTTTATTACAGTGTTTTTTTGCGCCGTGAAAAATGCTTCCTTTCCCCCCTTTCCTGTCAATCATTGCTCCGCTCCTCCTCCAAACCTCCTCCTCCTCCAGCCATACGCTCACAGCGGCGTCGGAGAGTTAAGCCGGGAGCGACAGGCGAAGCATGCACGGAAAAGCAGGAGGGCGAACCACAGCAAACAATCATAAAAATAAAGGCATGCAAGCAGCACTGTCCCCTTATCTTAAGTCCAGTCAGTGGCCGCGGGTCTTCTTAGCAGTTTTCCTCCGGTGATTAGAACAAAAGAGGCTCTAAACGGCTCCCTGTTAAGCCTCATTTATGGTTCCGCGTTAAATCGACGCAGAGCCTACGCCGTAGGGTTCAGCGTATGGTGCGCGTCGCCGCGTAACCCTACGCCGTAATCTCTGCGTCGGTGTAACGCGGAACCATAAATCAGACTTTATGGTGCGCTGGAGAGGAGAGGAGGCAGGGAGCTGGGTGGAGGGGGCGGTGATTTAGCGGGCCGTTACGTAACGATCCGCCACCAAACCACATGCGCCGTTTTTGCACAGTTATGCGGAAAATCCCAGAAAGCACACAATACACTGAATGTTAAAAGTTTGTTGTTTTTTGGGTGTAATTGATGTCAAGACACCCAACAAAACACAAAAAATCAAGAAAAATGTGTTTTTCATGTCACAATCCCTTTAAGGCCTTTCAAAGAAGAAAAACAATTGCAGTGGGGTTTTTAAAAGAAGTTAAGGACAAAGTCATACAACAACAACATCATAGTACATTTCTCCCTGATTCAGTGGCCTGTGTAGCCCAGTTCATAATTGGTAAATTTTTTTTTGCATCAGTTTTGCATTCAGACAAATATTGTGCCAGAGTCTGAGCTCCACAACTATCACTATGTGTAAATAATTTGTTTCTGAAGGCGCACAGACAACAACCTAGAATAAATGAGGGCGATGTCCACGTTAGTTCGTTTTTGTTTGAAAATGCCGTTTTTAAATAAAAGTGATGGATGAAATTGCGTTTCAACTTTGTGTGTAAAATCCTTGCGTAATCAAACACTCATCCATGCTCAAAGTGAGAATAAGCTGTACTGTCTGCAGGACGGAAGAAAAAAACATAATAAAAAGCCAAGCTTTCGTTCTTTGTTGCAGATTGCTCTTATAACGTGTTTCTTCCCACATTGTTAGGCATCTGCAGTGTTAAAAGCTGATACAAAGAAGAACAAAGTCACTGCATGC
This sequence comes from Cololabis saira, assembly GCF_033807715.1. Lineage (NCBI taxonomy): Eukaryota > Metazoa > Chordata > Actinopteri > Beloniformes > Belonidae > Cololabis > Cololabis saira. The sequence goes on along the minus strand of NC_084588.1, from coordinate 39,629,754 downwards.
TGTTCCATCTCCATTTTGTTGTTTGCATCGTAACTTAGACTTTTTTCTGTTATCTTCCGGAAATTGTCATATAACACAGGCTTAGAAAATCAAAGGATATGTTGCGGATATGTTGTAATTATGAAGTGAATTTGTTATTTTCTAAATGCTGTTATCTTTGCTCATGAATCTCCAGCAGTTACACACTAAAACAGGGTCCGCAGGAGATCAACAATGTCCTGTTTTTGACGGTACATCTTGACGGTGCACCGTAGACACCAGGCATAACCATCATAAAACGTTTATAAAAAGTAAATGCACTGGTGTGACTGCAGCCTGAGTTTAAACTACAGAAGGTTGTAGGTTGAGTGTAAGCAGGGAAACCCAGAAGAAATTTCAACAAACATACATCCATTATTATTTTAATTAGTTGTTTTGGGCCCAATATTCTCTTGAAGTGTTAACCCCAGATGAGAATGGCTCAGTAATGATGACTTTTTTATGATTTTTATTTTTACAGACTTGAATTCAATGTCTGAGGAGAAGAAACAAGGACTGTCTCAACTGGCCTTGATGTTAGAGTTGTACATAAAACAAGAGGTTCCTGACCTGACGCAGGAAATAACTCCAGCACTTCCACTTTCCTGCCGAGAAGCCATCAGCGTGATTGCAAAGGTTGGTTAAATGTCACTAAGTGCAATGTACCTGTTTGCTTTTGTACACACTACACAGATAGTAGCATAGATATCTTGTTGCTACCTTTTGCCGACCAACACCTGTAAAGTTGTCCCAACATCTGTGACCACATCTCTCCTTTTGTATCTTCAGGGTGCATTTCTTTTTCTCAAGCTAGCAAGGTGTCCTCTACAAAGTATGATATATACAAGAGGATGTTTTTACATTTAGTTTCCTCAATCTTGACATTGATTGCACATCTAGTAATGAGCTAAGAGCATTTGTATAAAAACCAGCATAAACGTTGCAAACGTGCAGTGCTATATCAGGGGAAATTAATCTTCTGCTCTTAGATCAATAAGTTAATGATTCAATGAGCAACATTTTATTAGATCCAAGACTTTCTGTTTGTCGCTCTTTTTTGGCAGACAGTAACGTGCCCAGGAAAACGCAATAAACGAGGGTTGACTAGACTACCAATAGGGGAGCACTGTGATTGCATGTGGAACGTCCTCTAATTGCAGAGAAGTCCTTCGCTTCACTCTTATTATTCTGTGCATCTCTCTGTCATCTTTCCCGGAGGACCTCTGTCTCTCTTTACAGTTCCTTCTTCGTCTTTCCTCATTATTCTTCTCTGCATGCGTTGCCCACTCTCTTCCTTCTCCCCCTGTCTCCTCCTCTCATGTGCTCCTTCTTTACATCACAAACGAGGAGTTTATTATTTTGTGCTCGGAACATTCAGTTTGCTGAACAAATAAGGTGATTACTGTGTAGGGTATGTTTGTTGCTCTGTGTGTGTGTTTGGGGACTGTTATTGTGGGCAACAGTTGTGTTGTATGAAACCATCCTTAACCAGCTAATAGCTGCTAGCCTGTCTCCAGTACAAGTAGTGGTGCATGAACATACATGCACAGTGCAAAAAAACACACAATATGCACAGTGAAACACACAATATGACGAGGCCACAATTTTATTCCTGCTATTAAAGCACTCCAAGGAGCAATGAGTGAGGGAGGGAGGGAGTGTGTGTTTGAATGTACTGTGGAAAAATGTGAGACCTTGAAACTGTTAAGGTGCATGTGCATTAAGTGACAGTTTCAGAGAACAGCTGATCAGTGTCACATTTGTGATTCAGCTCGGGACTGACGCTGGACCTTTGACCTCAGTAATAAAGAGCAGTCCTCAGAGGCATCATCTCAGCAGATGACATGCATCTGTGTCATACAGGGAGACAGCTGTGCTGTGCAGTTATGCCTGTATGTATTTTGCCTTTAGTCTAAGGCAGGGTTTTATATATTTTCTTATTTTTTTTATTTGTGTGTGGCTGTGGTATTGTAATATACTGTGACAGAAAATGAGATCTGTCTGTTGCACATAGTGATGCCTGGCACACACACACATGTGTGTATGTAGGTATGTGTATATATATATATATATATATATATAAATATGTGTGTGTGTATGCATTTGTTTGTGTACTTTGTTCCTGATATAATATGAACTTCATGTTACATGAGCTTACGGCAATCTTGTTATTGTTATGCTGCATCAGCTCTTATACCTCTAGGACCTATTTTTCAGACTCCTGACATGACCAACATGTTACCCCATAAAAAGCACAAATGCACACATACACACCTTGTTTTCTTAAGAATCTCCTCTGATGTGTCCCATTTTGGCTCTGTCAGCATTCCCTCTGCACATTGATTCTGTCTTTCAGTCTGTAGCTTTTAACAGGAAAGAGAAACATCATTTTTGAGAGACATATTTTACCCACGGCTTTATTCAAGAAAGTTTTACCTGTCCCAGCATCTGATCTGATTCAAATAGTAAACTATGTACCCTTTTGCCAGACAACACAGCAGTCATCAAACCACTGTTGAAAAAGAACAATCCGGACAAGCTGTGCATGCAAGATTATAGACCCATCTTGAATCTTCCGTTCATCAGTAAGGTTATTCAAAAAGCTGTGTTTTGACAGTTAAATACATTCTTAACCCTGATCAACCACTTTGACGTTTTCCAGTCCGGTTAGGTCAAATAATATTAAACAACAAGATAAGTTACCATAATTATGCAGATGACACACAATTTTAAATTACAATGTCACCAGGTGACAATAAGCTCTACGAGCTTTGAATACATGCAAAGAACAAATCAACAAGTGAATGTGATGTCATTTTCTTCAGTTGATCATTCAGCTACAGCTAATCCAGAATGCTGCTGCCCGAGTTTTCACCAGAACTAAAAAAGTGGATCACATCACTCCGGTGCTGAGGTCCTCACACCGGCTCCCTGTTTCAGAGAATAGACTTTAAATACTTTTGTTAGTATATAAATCATTGAATGGTTTAAGACCAAAATACGTCAGACACGTGTTGCCATATCAACCATCCAGAGCTCTCAGATCTCCTGGTTCAGGTCTGCTCTGTGTCCCCAGAATCAGAACCAAACATGGAGAAGCAGCATTCATCTTTTATGCTCCACCAATCTGGACCAAACTTCCAGATAATTGCAGGAACGCTGAAACCCTCAGTTCCTTTAAATAAAGGTTAAAAACTAATATGTTTACAGCTGCCTTTGACAGAATTATTGAAACCATTCTGAATTTATATCTAATCGATGTTAATTTAAGTGCTACACTGTTACCGTAGTTTACATCTAACTTTCCTTAATCAAGCCTTTGCACTGTAATTCATAATCTTATTTTTTCTTTGCTATACTTTTCATGTTTTTATTTATACAAAGCACCTTGAATTCATTCATTCATTCGTTTATTTTTATGTCAAGCTCTTTTAACAGAATGATCAGCATATGACAGCATCTGTTGAAGCAATTATATTCAACAGAATAAATACAGGTGCAATGTTCTAAATATGTCATTAGTTAATAATTTAACTGATATGTGAGAGGAACCTGGATTTTAATGGGGTTGTACCAATGGGCACGTATGAAACTGCTCCTTGACGCTATTGGACGGGCATACAGCCAATCAGAGAAACGAAGCATGTATATGATATAGACGGAGCAAATACCAGACTCAATAAAACACATCCAGAATGGCATGCAGTGTAATAGGAATGCCAGTGAATAACTGTTGTCGGTTCTGCAGAAAGAAACTTGTTGGTCCAATGTGTCATTAGCAATTCTGCATCCATCTTGGTTGTTTTAAATATTGGCTCCTTCACAGTCATCGCATAAAGCCCGGCCCTGCTACCTTTAGGTTGGTGTATGATCTGTACTGGTGGAAATGGCTGTTAATGGAGGACGTGCCAGATGTGAGAAGTGAGAATTTCTGGAAGTGAATGAGTGCAGTTGACTAGACTAATGAGAGACTGGCTGACGGAAAAACGAAAGAACCTTAACAAGAAGGAAATTGTCTTCACATGGACTTACTGAATGGAAAATTGTGGAATAAGTAAGTCCTGGATATGGTAAATGGATAAGAAGGGGAATGAGGTAGCTTAATGAAAGGAGGGAACAGGAGGAAGAAGAATAAGAACACTGAGCCCATATCTCAACCAATAAAAGGTTAGCAGTGGATATACGACTCTCTGTGGAATAAACTATAACTGGGTTTGTTACGCACGCACGCACGCACGCACGCACGCACGCACGCACGCACGCACGCACGCACGCACGCACGCACGCACGCACGCACGCACGCACGCACGCACGCACGCACGCACGCACGCACGCACGCACGCACACTCATACCTACCTCTCAACAGTATCTCATGGTGGAGACAGGATGGCTCTCTATGGAAAAGCATGTTGTTTTGTTTATTACCTGCACATAGAAATGGTTTATCACCGACTACACACACACACACACACACACACACACACACACACACACACACACACACACACACACACACACACACACACACACACACACACACACACACACACACACACACACACACACACACACACATAATCACCTGATGTCACATGTGAATGTGGAGCAGGGGTATCAATAAACCCTTCCTGTAAACAGTTTGGGCTTCAATTACTGGCACCTGAATGAGGAGTGTGTGTTGTTGTTTTTTATGTGTGTGTGTGTGTGTGTGTGTGTGGACTTATGTTTTGGCAATAGGGATTAAAAAAAAACAAAAACAAACTGTTTGCAAGTCTAATTTGTCATGGCTGGAGCAATATGGGTAGGTGTAACTCTGTGAGGGGACAGATGTGTGTAACACATGTCAGATCGTGTCACTTCCTGTATACGAGTAATCATTCATTCTCAAGGCCTCTTTTAACGTTTACTGGCCATCTGTGAAGATGCTAAATGGTGCAGACCCCATCAAGCTTGTATGCCTTCCCAAATGGAAACATTATACTTCTCGAGACTTTGTACATGACTGTGTGTGTGTGTGTGTGTGTGTGTGTGTGTGTGTGTGTGCCTGTATGTAGCACACAAAGTCATAAGGATAATCCATGTGTGTATGTGTTGGCATCATCAGCCTTATCTGCACAGCATTTCCCTGATCTGCCATTGTAGCTGGCAGTACCAGGGGTGCCACCTAATTAGCTTAGACCAGAATCTCACACAAACAGCACACATGGAGTAAAACCTCCCAATCCATCAGGTATATCGTCACAGACAGTAGGTCATGAAGAAGAAAAGCATTTGTTTAATTGGCATATATTAGCTTTGTGCGTGTGTGTGTGTGTGTGTGTGTGTGTGCGTGCGCGTGCGTGTGCTGTTGGAGGGGTGAATAAAAAAAAAATGAAGAGGGTAAAGAAGGGAATGATATAAGTGACATTGGGGAAAGGAAAGGGAAACTCAGGGGGAGGAAAGCAAATGGCGAGAAAAAGGAACGATGAGGAGGAAAATGAAAAACAGAAACCACGAAGGACAAATGAAAAGAACTGAGAGGACAACACATGGAGAAGTTAGGAGAGGAAGATGAAGAGTGAGGTGGTAGTAAAGGGAAAGACTTCAAGAAGTGATGGCCGGGGGGAAATCAAGAAGAGACTGCAGCATGAGACTGAAAATTAGATTTTCTTTTTCAGTAAAAGTGGGTGTGTGGTCTTACTCTGACAAGTGATTTGCACGGCAGCATGTTCCAGGAGATGAGTATGTACACGGGACATGCGCTGTGAGGCTTGTGTGAGTTCAGGGAAGGGTTTGCTTAATGAACAGCTTTTGGCTCCAGCCTCTGCAGCCTCTACCTCCTCTGTCTTCTCCATCATCCAGCATGCCGCCTGCTCTCTGCGATGCTGCTGCCACATATTTCCTTCGTTCAAAAAGAGTTCAGACAGGCGTAGATGGTGATTATTTACCAAAATGTGTGTGTTTGTATATATCAATTGTAACCACTCTAGTGGGATATTCCAGAGAGATGGATTCTGAAGGCAGGTTTAGCTCACATATTAACCTTTCCACAGATGTGATTTTTGTATCTAGTGCAGGGGGGAAATGGTGGATCTTCTTCTCTGGCCTTACAAAACATTTGAACCAGCTCAGCTGGTCCAAGATCCACCAGGAGGTTTCCTTACAATAATTTTAATGAAATTGAAGCAGAATCCAGTGGAGTAAAGTATTGCCTCCTCATATTGGTCCTTGTTGGTGTTCTAGTCTTCTAGTTGCGGCAGAAGATGTCCGGACAGAACAGAGCCGGATCAATGGTGGAGCATGGGCACTAGGCCTGTGTTGAAAAAATCGATTTCCCAATTCTAAATCGATTCTCATATTAATTCCTAAAAATCGATTCTAATGTCTAAAGATCGTTTTTTTTTTTTTCATTTTATTTATTTATGTATTTTTTTTTTCATCATTACATTACAACTTTTGGTTATTTTTTTGTTTATCCCCAAAAATGGAATGTTTTGTTGGACACGAGAATAACTGGTGCCATGATTTTGCCTTTAAATATGTTTAAAGGTATGAAAACATTAAAGTGTTAGGTTATAATTGTATAAATTGTCTATATTTCATTACTTTATATACTGTCTTGGGGTTACATTTGCAAAAAATGCTAAAAACCAAATGCTCAAAAATGTAAAACCAAAATAGACCGAAAATGGAACAAATAAAAACGGATTGTGGGAAAAAAAAAAAAAGCGATTTCATCCGTCTCTGTTTCCTCCCTGGATCTGTTTGGTAATTCTGACCCACATGATGTTTCTGAAAGCAGTTCTATCAGCATTCTGGGAGCTGATTGGTCCTTACAGCATCATTAGCTGCAATACTTGCTGTTTAATCTCAATATAATACTAGTAGTAATATTTTGCAGAACTACAGTCATATAATTCATGCAACAGCTCCAAAAACAGTTTTAATAACACTAACCCAAATCAATATCGGAATCGAATCGAATCGGATCGAATCAAATCTTGATAATCGATTCTGAATCTTAAGAATCGGAATCGAATCGATTCTTGACATTTGAATCGATCCCCAGCCCTAATGGGCACACTAGAAAAAGTTGCCGTTGTGTTTATACATGAGCGCTCTGGTTTCACAGCACCTACAGCCTTTGTTTGGTCAGTGCGGTTGAGCAAAGGCGGGCAACAGAAAAGGGAGGAGGGGATCTCTCTTCTCTCAGTGTGAAATGGGCTTCCACTTTACATACAAACCTTGAAATCTGCTTTAAAGGTCGCTTTCATTTCATTGCCTTTATTCCACAGCTGTAGCATCTCACAGCAGCTTACTTTCTCCACACTCGGTGGAGAGTACTTTCATTTATTATTAATATTTTCTAATGTGCTGTTGGGAGCTTATGTTGCTTTAATAACCTAAATGGTTTTCTGACGGCAAATAGCAGAGTGGCTGGGCACAAATTCATGGCTGCACCCGAGAGCATCTCACAGAAATCAATTCTGATTAGAATCAATCTGATGTTTTCTGAAAAAAACTCCAAGTATAGTTTCGGAATTGATTTGATTAGATTTTTTTTCCCAGCTCCGTCTGATAATTTCAGTGTTAAAAACCTCTATTATATGTGTTTATTGCACATTTGTCAGCTGTGGTAAATGTTATCACGGTTCTTAGTGAACACATTTGTATAAATGTGTAAATGTTGCATTTCATGTTCACATTCACCAAACACAACGTACGTCAGCACTGAAATTTCTGGCCGTCACATAAATGCTAAATTGAACGTTTTTTCTTCTTCCCTCCACGACCAGATCCAGGCACTTATCGGCCTGAGAAAAATGCTGAGCAGAGAAGCGGCTGCTTGGCAGCCCGTTCGCTGCTTCATTAGGCTCGTATAACATCTCACATGTGTCCATGGCTCAGATGCTGGAACAAGTTCAAGTGCGCATTCATCCATCCACCCGTCCTCAATCTCTTTTCACCTGTCTGTAGGTCATTAGCGTGTTATGTAAAACCTCCATGTTTTTGAATCAAAAGCGATGCAGCATGTAAAGTTTCTGGCAAAACAATGCTTAACCAACCAGCCTTTTATTTCCATCTGAATATAAATGCTTTCCCTAAAATCAAGGGATACATCCCCTCAGTCTTGTTCTCATCTCCGTTTCTCTGTTTTCTCTTAAGGCACCGCCAAGCTCTCTCTTCAGAGACACCGAGTTACATCTTTCCTGACTTTGAAGTTGTCAGTCTTCTTTGTGACATTTATGTTTTTGCCAACTTTAAAAGTGCAAATGTGCATTTTAAAAAAGCTTTGAAACCCCAAAGTCTGTTCACTGCACCTCATTAGGAGCAGAGTTATTTTTAGAATAAACAACTGCCAAATAATCCGCTCGTTTCCAGAGGACAGGCTTGCTGTCCCTCACTTATCAGAGCATAGTTACTTCTTTTTCTTCTTTTTAGTGGCCTTTTCTGCAGCTCCTCTTCCTCTTAAACAACAGCAGCTTATGATGATCACAAAGATAACAACTGATTGTGAACCCTCATATGATATTATGCATTTTTATTAATTAGGTTTTTATTAATTAGTTTAAATAGCTGAATGAGCATCCTTCAGGAGGAGTAAATCTATATTGGTACATAATTAACAGAGTGCACAACATTCACAATCAATTTCTTCTCACTTCTGGGAATTACAAGAGTTTGAGTACAAAGCAGCTGGACTTTTAAGTGTTTAACTTCTCATGCAAGAGTTCTGCATTGTTTTAATTGACTGGTATTGCAGGAATTCATCTCCAAGCACTGCTAGCAGCAGATGCACCAAATGGGCCTTCAGCAAGTCATCAAAAAACAAAACAAAACACCAAACACCAAACAGTGAGGAAAAGAAAAAGAGTTGATTAAACTCTTTATCTGTGCTTTTGCGTTTCACACCTGGAGGGACACAAAGGTTGGATCAATATTTCTTAAGAAACTAGAGCCATTATATACCATTTGAAAGATATTGATCACAAAGTAAGTAATAACCCTAAAAAATAGAAGGTTTAACCTCTACATTGGTTTTTATTTCATGTTTTGAGTTCATTTTAGAATGTCAAACTTTAGTCCAGTCTTCGATTATTGGAGAGGTTAACTTTTTGATCATCTGCAGACTCATTCTAGTTTGTAAATGCGACTTTTGCAGCTGAATGGACATGAACAGATCTGAAGCCATTTGGAAACATCAATGTTGTCGCATATGTGGTTACAGGACTGGCTTCCTGGTTTCTCTCCTGGATCATTTCATATCCTTACTTGAGTCACAAAGCCTAAACAACATGATGATGGAACAGCAGGCAGTGCTAACCTTGTTGTTATGCAGCCAGTCTGCATTCAGTAATACAGCATCTGCCTACTTGCACACAAGGACATCTGTTAGAAGAGCACCCAGAAACAAATGTTATTTTCAGGAGAGTTTTCAATGGTGCATGCATGCCCAGTGAGCATGCATGACGGTGTAATATCCATTTACAGTGATGCAATGTGAAAAAGCTGACATGGGTGTGGTAATGGCCTGTATATGGCTGCTAGAGCATTTTTACTATACCATATTTAAATCCCCATTAGTCGTGATAAACTAGCAGCTACTCTTCCTGAGCTCCACATTCAATGATCATCACAAAAAATTTTCCAAAATGTAGACACAAATTACGACAAACAATGGAATAAATCAATTTAAATGTTAAATACATCAAAAATATCATAATTTAATGTGATGAAGCATGCAGAAAAATATCACATCTACTTTACTATGACTGTAACTTATTACTGTATAGTATGTTCATAAAGAAGCAGTTGAAGCTAAAATACCCAGACATGGACTGGTTTTGTGGCTGCACTTCAATGCAATGAAGCGTGTTTAGTGAGGAGACTAAACATCTGTAACACAAACCTGTGACTCAGAACAGAAGAGCCCATTTCACAAGTTGAGATCCATCAATCAACTTTCACTTGTGGGATGAGAGAAACTGATTTAAGGGAGGTGATGCATACACTCTGGGCAAAGAAGACATCTGGTTTGATAAAAGAGCAAAGGAAGGCAGCTATTCTAACCTTTAGTGACTAGACCAGAACACCGAGGTGCTGACTTACAGCTTTATCCATCAGCCACATACACTGGAGCCTTCACATCTTCATGTCCGTCCCCATTTAACCCCAACATCTTCCATGATGGGAATAATTTCATTTTATTTATCACTTAATGTTTGTTTTTGTAGACGCCTTTTTCAGCAAATTTATGGTAGATGACTGCATTAGTGTCCCTAAGCTGCAGAGAAGTTTCTTCTTCAGCACAAGCAGCCAACAGTTTTTTGATTTTCTTTTGATTAGTTTCCTGTCTGTCTAGTCTCCTGTCTCCAAATTTGTCTCATTCCATAACCCTTAGAGTTTAGAGGATTTAGACTGCTTTTTCCATTAGTATGTTAAATGTATATACCGTATTTTCCGAACTATGAGGCTGACTTAAATTCTTACATTTTTCTCAAAAATCAGCAGTGCACCCTATAATTCGGGGCGCTTTATGTATGAATGTTGTGCTTACTGACCTTGAACCAATTTTATCTGGTACACTGCACTCAAAAATCTGTCAAAATGTTTTACTGCGACTTTGGTAGTGACGAAGCCGCTCCGCCTGACTGACTGTGGATCATTCAGCTGACACATTAAAGTCGGCCCTTGGTTGATACAGGTTGAATACACGTCAGACAACGTTAGATAACTAATCATGTAGCGCTGGCAAGAAAGTATCATTCAATATCTAGTGCATGTTACCTTACTATAATTAGACGTCAAACCAACGATTTTAGCATGAACACAATTTTCAAGTCTATATCATAATCCAATTTTAATCAAATGTTGGAATAAAACGTTGTTCCATCCTCACACTAACTTCAGGTGTCCGCTATCCCTGGCAACCAATCAGAGAACAGTACGTACAACGCTTACCTCCGTCGTTTTTTATTGGTGGATTCGTGGAAAACAAATGATTTTTCTGTATTAGTTACAACTAAACGGTATTCTGAATTATTGTGAAAGAGTTGAATAAAGTTCGACTAACCAGACTGTTTTGTTTCGCTTTACATATGTTTTATCATGCGCCTTATAACCCGGTGCATCTTATGTATAAAAATAGACCCGTTCATTGATGTTAGCCTTATAATGCGGTAAACCTAATGGTCCGCAAAATCCAGTTGGCTATAAGACAATATAGAGTGCCTTATGTTTTTATTCCCATATGAAAACACCTGAACAATTAGAAGTTCATATTTAGTGTCAATAAAATATGTCACAGTTTACTTCGCCCCTTTTTTAAGAGCAAAATTAACAGAGAAAACGGCCTATTTTGTGAGTTCTGCAAAATTATTGCCACTTCCAGTTTAAAAGAGAATATTTGATGTAACATTAATCATACCTTAAACACATAATTAGACAAAAAAGGCATTTTGTATAGCTGGAAGATTTGAGTATAAATACACACATCCACGTCCTTATAAGGAGTTGTCTGTTATTACCACAGCAATTTATCAAGGACCAAGGCTGCACCTCCAGCTCTGAACCAGCTTAAAGAGTGGGCTGTTAAATTGTGATAATTATTAGTCTGTGATTCCTCGCACTGGAACTTTCATTATTCATTTAAATTACACACCAAACACTGCTTTGATTCAGGTTCATCATTTTTAAAGGATTATCAGAGAGCCATGCTCACATTAGTGTTTAGGGCACATTCAGATTGACCAGTTTAGTGCTAAATTAGTAAACTCCATCCTCTGTCTGAAAGTGGTAAATAATAGCTTCCAAAAATGTATACAAAACCGGACTAGACCGGCAGTGAAGCCCATGGGTGACTGAGCATGTATAACAGAGAACCGGGGAATTACTACTTGATTTTGACTCATCTGTTGATCGCTGATTGGCCATTACCGTACATCAGAATTCCTATCATTCCTTCGAGGGGTGACATCCGCTGCTAGTCCAAGACTGCTAGTCCAAGACCCGAAAAACACATGGAAACGCACAACGAGCACATGAGCCCTGGAAATCTGCAAGAGAAAAAACAAACAGACACGAGAACAGGCAGAGACACAAGCAGCAACTATCCCAGGTACCCGGGACCCAATCAAAGCTAGGCTACCGCGACTATCTGACCCCCAAAACTGTGGAGTGAGTATGTAGGTGATTGAGCAGGTGTGTGTGTGTGTGTGTGTGTGTGTGTGTGTGTGTGTGTGTGTGTGTGTGTGTGTGTGTGTGTGTGTGTGTGTGTGTGTGTGTGTGTGTGTGTGTGTGTGTGTGTGTGTGTGTGTGTGTGTGTGTGTGTGTGTGTGTGTGTGTGTGTGTGTGTGTGTGTGTGTGTACTTGTACTTGTACTTGTACTTGCATGATATTTACATTTCAAAACAAGTAACATGAGTGCATATTAGGAATGGGCGATATTTTACCGTTCACGATAAACCGTCAAAAAAATTCCCCACGGTAAGAATTTGTCATCTCACGGTAAAAACAGTCCAATCGATGCTCCACCTGAACTGTAACTATGGTGGAGGAGGGGGGGGCAACCCCGCCACCCGAGAGACCAGAGGCCGACAAGGAAGAACCCGAACCCAGGCCACCAGCAACCCCACAAAGGGCGAGAAGAGGGCGGGAGGAAACCCACTGCCAGTGAGGCCCGCCCCCTCCCAGCGGCAGCCGAGGGGACCCGAGGGCGGGGCCCCCACGACCACAGGAAGAGGCAGCCAGGGAACCCACGGCGGCGGACCGGGACCCTGGCGAACCCCGACCACCCGGCCCGGGCCGGACATGTGGCCAGGAGGCCCTCACCTCCCAGGCCAACGACCCCCACCCGGCGAGAGGCCAGCCTGCCCGGAGAGACGGAGCCGCCGACGGGGGCAGGTGCACCCGCCCCTACGAAAGCGGCCCTCCAGGACTAGAGGGGCAGCGGGGCGCACACTCACCGACAAAGACATGGACACTCATTCACTCACCATTTCCCACTCCCCAGGGGGGTCCAGCACCGCCAGGTAGCCCCCCGGGCTGCACGGCGAGCCCCGCCAGGACTCGGGCACCGCGACCACCCCGTCCCAGGCCCACGAGGGAACGCTGGTGCAGTAAGCCCCGAAGTAATCTCAGAATTTAACTGAATTTAAGATGTCATCTCCACCAGTGGTCCTCAACCTTTTTTCAGTGATGTACCCCCTGTGAATTATCTTTTCAGCCAAGTACCCCCTAACCAGCGCAAAGCACTTCTGGTTGTAAAAAAAAGACCTAAAACAGAGCACTGTGCCATCAGTAACTGATTTATTAAACATAAAAATATTGCTGCTATGCTTCAACCACGACTCCATCGTTGGTCCAAGTGATTGACAGGTGAAGCCAGGTGGCATTTGACAGGTTGGTGGAACCATCCTGGTGTGGGGGATACTCTGCGGTTTTAGGATAATACGTTGAATAGCCTACTCCTGAAGATAAAATTAATTTTATAACTTATATTTTCCTCAATTATTTATGAAATATTTATTTTTAAAGGATTTTTGCATGGATGCTACTTTTTAAATATATGTATATTTTAAAATCTCACCTACCCCCTGTAGTGCCTTCACGTACCCCTTCACGTACCAAATGGGGGTACGCGTACCCCCATTTGAGAACTACTGATCTACACTGTCTAGACAATTTACTGAATTATGTTCTTCTCTCTTTATCTAATAGAGCAGCATATATCAAGTTCAAGTTTCAAGCTTTATTGTCAGATACGCTATATGTTCGACATACTGCACAAATGAGATTACAGTCCTCTCTGACCCAAAGTGCAAAATACAAGTAATAGAATGGAAGCATAAAAAAAAACAGTACACAATTTAAAATGACATAAACTTAACTTGAATATTTACATGATGAAATAAAAAGGAATAGGAAATAAGAAATACATAGATTTGAACTAAGTATATAAACAGGTGAGGTAGTGCAAATGAGGGAAAGTAAAATGTGCAGTCCCTGAGTTCTTGAGTGGGGGTGCAGTCCTAATCTGTAGTAGGGGCAGAGGATGGAGTGACGGTAGAGCAGGGTTGAGTGTCCTGACAGTGTCCTGGAAGAAACTGTCCTTGAACCTGCTGGATTTGGCCCGGAGACTGCACACTCTCCTCCCTGGCGGCAGCAGGCTGAAGAGGCTGTGAGATGGGTGGGTGGGGTCACCCGCAATCCTGATGGCTTTGCTGGTGCTGCGGGTGTTATAATTGTCCAGAGGGGGAAGGGAGGAGGGCACCAATGATCTTCTCAGCTGCTCTGACTATGCGCTGCAGGGTCTTGCAGCAGGACACGGTGCAGGCGCTGTATCACACAGTTATAGAGTTGACAAGATGTTCTCAATGGTGCCTCTGTAGAAGGTGTGCATGATGGGGGGGGGGTTTACAGAGGAAATACAGGCGCTGTGTGGCTTTTTTGGCAAGGATGTGATGTTGTGGCTCCAGGACAGGCCTTCAGGGATTTGCACACCCAGGAACTTGGTGTTGCTCACTCGGTCCGTTGCAGCACTGTTGATCATTAGTGGTGGATGCTGGGTGTGCACTCTCTTAAAGTCCAGAATAATCCTATACTCTGATTCTGGGTTATAAGGTAAAAGACAACATAACAATTAATTAAATGTAAACTATCGGAATTGTCTCCCTTTATTTGTTTTTAAATCATCCCAGTAGCTTCTTTAGAAAAAGCTTATTTTTTTTATTGTCCTGTTAAGAAGACTATAAAAGTGGCACATGAAAAACTGTCCTTGTGACACATGATGTAATGGACACGAAAATGCTCAAAATGTTTTTATTATGTTTTGAATTTAGTTGTGTAAGGGCACCTACAAATCTCCAGCTACTCCACCACCATAAATATTTCTTATCTGAGAATTTTTTTTTTTTTTTTTTTTTTTTTTTTTGTCAAATCAATCTGGCAGTGCAGGTTTGGATACGAGAAGTTTTTCTTACTTAGTGTGAACCCAATATAAATGAGGAAAAGCACATAGAAAGATGAAACAAAAAATGCAAGACAGGTTTTATTTTTTCTGCGTTTTTTATTGTCCCAATTTTACGTGATCCTAAATTTAAGAATGAATGGATTTGGATACATTTCTCAAATGACCCACTTTGCTCATGTTGTCCTCAAAAACGAGCCCACTGTCGTGATATTAATGATCGGCCTCAGTTAAAAGCACCACAGTGCTTGAACAATCATTGTAATCTGCCTCTTAGGGAGGCCTAAAGAGAATTCAAGATCATTAGATCCCCCACCCTGGAAACACCCCTAGGTGGAGATGAAGACGGTGCAACAACAGTAGGAGGAGGTGATGACAGGGAGAGGAAGGACAAACACCGAAACACTGGCGTCCCACTGGGCTAGTATAGCTAACAATGTGCAATTACAATGGGGGGCTCCTTTAATTGACTCCATCTGTGAGCTTGCTGTAATGTATATTAGAGAGAGAAGTACCCATTATGAATTCCCCTAATAAACACTGGTATGACTCTTAATGCAGTGAACTCATTTTAATACCGCTCCTGTTTTCAAATGTTATAAGCTTCTATTTTTAGGCTGAATACAAACACTATAACATCTGTGTATAAGATTAATAAAACTCGGCCAGAACCTTTTATAAATGTATAAATGTATATAATGCTTCATGACTAACAAGCATGTCAGTCAGGATTGCAATTCTAACCCTTAAAAATGGCTGTTTGGATCCATCCATCCATCCATCCATCCATCCATCCATCCATCCATCCATCCATCCATCCATCCATCCATCCATCCATCCATCCATCCATCCATCCATCCATCCATCCATCCATCCATCCATCCATCCATCCATCCATCCATCCATCCATCCATCCATCCATCCATCCATCCATCCATCCATCCATCCATCCATCCATCCATCCATCCATCCATCCAGCCTCAGCAGAGAGGGCGGGACTTCCCTCCCTCTGGCTGCCTTCACCAGCTCTTCCTAAACTACCACGGCATTCCTTGGCCTGCTGGAAGACGTAATCTCTCCAGCATGTTCCGTGCCTGCCCTCCTCTGCAGGGAAGTGTGGTTACTAACCATAGTTGGGGAAGTTACTTGAGTGTAGGAATGTAGATTCACAGAGCTAAACAAAGAAACTCATATTTTGGCTCAGCTCTGTGTTCATCACAGAGGAAGATACAGTATTAATTTATGAAAACATGAAGATCCTTGAACTCCTCCACTTGGGGCAGTACCCCACTCCCATGCTGAAGCAGGCATTCTACCCTTTTCCACCTGAGAACCATGGTCTCAGGTGTGGAGCTGCTGACGGTCACCCCCGCAGCATAAGTCCCTGTCCCAATACCCCCCCTACCCCTACTTTTCATCCCTACCCCTAAATTTTGCGCGTTCCCGTGAGGGTAGTGGTGTCCCAATTCCTCTTTTCACCTAGTGGTAGTGGGGAAAACGAGTGTAGGGGGCATCAATCTGGCCCTGCACAGCTAGGGATTTCAGATGCACCCTAGATGACCGAGGGCTAGAAAAATTTCCCAGAATGCTTTTCGTCGTCATTTGCGGACTGAATCCCAAAAAAAAAAACATGGCGGACATTTGTTATTTTTTAGTGAATAAAATCAATCAGCGCTGGTTGACCCGGCGATCACGTCTGTACTCCGGCCGTGAGCTGCTGCTGCTCCGAGCCGGCGGCTCTTCTCTGAAAACATCGGATCAAATTTCTTAACAGGCGTTATTTGGTACAGTTACTTTTACGCCTGAAAAAATATTAAAACTTAATAAAGTGGCATATTAACAGTGCTACAGCTGAAATTAAAACAGCTTTTGGTGCTCAGCTTCCTGATATGGTGTGACATATAGGCAAACGTAACTACGCAGTCGCTTACTTACCCAAACGTAAACCACGCAGTGACGTAGCAAGCAAAATTTAGGGGTGATGCTGAAAAGTAGGGGTAGTGGGTGTATTGGGACAGGGCCCTGGTAGTGGTAGAAAGTAGGGGGTGTATTGGGATTGGCCCTAAAACTAATTTTGCAATCTGCTCAATGAAACTGACATGCTCACATCATCTATGAGATGGAATCCTGACACCATCAAACTGGACATAGTGACAAAGGGCAACTTCTGCTCTCACAACAGAAAATTCACTTGTTTCCAGTTTTACATTTGCAAACAGCAAACAATGTATTTGTAGAGAGAGTTGCGTGAAGAGGCCTATAATGATTGAACAATGAACCAAGTGGTATGAGACAGATGGGTAGACAGGTCCTTCATGGATGTCATTGTTTTGTTATGATTTTTATAACAATGTTCACAGTAATGCAATTATTTGTGTACCATGTGCACTTAGTCACTAAAGAATCTTCCTGGCGAGCCGGGTGTACACTAGCTGTGTTAAATGGCTCGTTGCCAGAGTTCAGGTGTATTCATCAGTCTTGGCAGTCTCCTCAGCTTCAGCTTACTAATCCAATTTTAAAACATGGAAACGATGTCTCATAATGAGACCATAACTGATATTGATTGGGCTGAGAGGATGTGAAGGTCCTGACAGATGGAGGTAAAATGTTTTAAGCTGATTTTCCTCACAGTGCTCCCCCCGACCAAACACATGCAGATGTAGAGCGCTCCACCGGCTTTGCAAGTCAAGGACATCCCCTAGTTTCACAGGTGAGAGAACACAGACCGTTTCTGCCATTTATGAGATAGAGGAGAAGGGCAGAGATGAAGAGGACAAGGGGAAGGTGAAGCTGGGTCTACGCCTTGTGAACAAAGGGGAATAAGAAAGCATATTAAATGACCTGAAATCATCCTGCTTTGAACTGAGAAGGATGGGCACATGAGCTGGATAACAAGGTGTAGCAGTGAAATGCACCAATCATCAAAGAATCATCATTCATCGCTTCAGTCCTGCTTTAAATTGTGCATTAAAAGATTGGTAACCCTGGATCTCATTTTGAACTTGTGGCTGTAAAAACTTAAAAGCAGAGCTCTCTCGCTCTGTCTCTCTCTCTCTCTCTCTTTCACACACACATACACACACACACACACACACGCACACACACACACTCTGTCTGCTGGTGGGCATGTCTACCAGTTAGCTGACATTTCAGAGCTTAGATGTTTTAGATCTTTGATGTCACGTCCCAATCTCGGCTCATCACACTCTCCATCCCCCCACCTTCGTTTTCACTCCCTCATTCTTTCATCATCCCAGTTTTTTTTTGTACAACTGGATCAGCGGACACCTCTCTGAAGGAATGGGCAATGAGCTGAACAAGAGTCGAGAAAAAGGGGGGTGGGGGTAGGGAGCGAGGCACACGAGAGAGCAGAGAGGGGGATTAGGATAGATTATTTTATTAGAAGAAAGGATGGGGGGCATCTGAGAGAGAGAGAGAGAAAGAGAGGGAGAAGGTTGAGAGAGTGAGCAATAGATAAAGGTGATTGAGAGAGGTGTTTATTTCACCAATTATCACTTAAAATGATCAACTGAAGCGACCACTACTGCTGTGACCTCCTCTCACAGCACATTCTTGTTTCTTGCTTTCTTCTCTCCTCTCGGAAGCACAGTGAATTCTCGAGATGCTGCAGAGGCAGAAAGCAGCACTAAGCCTGCTGTTATGAAGCGATCTGGATAGTGGTGGGGTTTTATCTGCTTAGTATTCACAAATTTGCCTGTAATAGTCTTCAAGTTCACATGCAACCCCTTCTTGGAATTCTTGATATTAAGATGCTTCTCCCTTTTCCTCACCTTCCCTCTCTTCATATTTCTGACATTTCATATTCTCTGTAAATTTGATGCAGGAAATGTAAATTCTGCTTTCATTACTTTTCTCTTTACCTCTCTATATTGCTGCCTGTTAGATGCAAGTCCAATGAGGTGTGATGTGCTATGGTGTGTGACAATGCTTGACTACTTTATTCTGTAATCTAGCTGTGGTTCGTAGTCGGATGAAGGCTGTTTAGTATTATGAAACAGTATTCAGCATTAATATGAGTATTGGTCTTAATCTATCGTCATCTATCATGGTATACTATCTCCTTTGACCTTCTCAAAGACATACCTCTTTTCTGAGAGGACACTAGTTTCTTCCTTTCCTCTTTCTCTCCCATTTTCCTTTATGTCCTTCTCTATATGGGTTACCATTAATGTCCACTTCCCTCAGGGAATCTATGAATCAATATCTTGCTTGACGCACAATGGAACGAAGTTGGATCTGCATTTCTCTGTTTTTATCAATTTTCTTTCTTTCCCTTACCTTTTTAAAGTCTTTATCTTTTGGCATTGTTGTTAAACATTTTTAAATCACTGTAACTGAGGATTATTAAACCCCAGTACGGCGCATATTCTTCAAACACCCCCGATGTTTACATGGTTTACCCCTGCAGCTACTGCACTTCGGCACCATGTACAGCTTGTGTGTCGGCTTCACTGAGCAGGAAAAAAAAATGCTCTTGGAGCACGCCGCACAACACACACGCACACACACGGGTCACTCCAATCATGGCACAATCTCAAGTGTTTTCTAGGAACACTATACACTGCTATTTTTTTTATTTTTTTTTTTAAAGTAGACAGTAACGTGATAAAATACATTATAGCCTGTCAGTTGTAACTGATTGGATAACTGAATGTTTAGCCTGGAATGTTTACTGCTGCATACGTCTAAAATGACCACATTTAAGTCATATGATGTCTCTGGGGTGCTTTGTTCTTGGATAAAAGCCAACTGGGTGGTGTCATTATGTTCAAAAAGGCAGCAAATTGAGAGAAAGATGTATAGATTTAATTTCTGGAAGGGGGGTGGTAGCCGTGGCCCCGATGCTTGGGTTTAAGGGTTATTTGTCTGACCAAAGCGAGCAGAAAGTATAGGTGAACGTCCCCGCAAGGAAGGACTTTGTCATGTTTCCATCAGGCTGTTTGAAGCTGCTGGTAGAGACTGGCCTCCAGTCAGCCACCTGCTTTCTTTGAATCCAACCCACAGATCCGAGTGGACGTGAGTTCATTATTTGGTTTCCGTTTTTTTTTTTCTTCGCCTTCTATTACCTTCCTTTTTGTTTCTCTTCCACTCCATCATCCTTCTCTTTTTGTGCCTCCTTCATCTCTTGCTTTAATGACGCTCTCACTAACTGCCTCAGGACTTGTAGATACAGAAAATATAAAACCAGCTTTCAGGAAGCCTTTGTTTTTTAAACACTGTTAAAATTGTGATGCAAAAGATAGTTCGTGACTTGAATATATTTTCAATATTTTCTATGATGTGAAAGCAATTCAATGGAATTGGAATATTGCATCAGTCTATTTGATGGAAAGAAAGTGACACGATTAAAGCTCCCCTGTAGTGCAAAACAATGTGGCATCCAGGATTAAGATGGATAGATAGACAGATAGATAGATATAATTTATTGATCCCTAGGGGGTAATTTCAGTATCACACCATACAATGGAATAGACAACAATGAAAATAAATAAAGATGAAAAAAGTACAAATAATTACATACTCACAGCAACAGAGTGGATGGAAAATAGAAAAAAGAAAAAGTCCATCCAGAGCAGAGAGAGGTAAAGTCAAGCTGTTATTATAAATACCTTTATTATGCACAAAGATGATTGATTCGCTTTTCCTTTCCCAGCTGCATAAATGGGGAACACAAAATTACAATAAAACTTCTGTATCTTTAAAGATATTTTGTTACTGGAATAGATTACCTTTCTTTTTTTTCCTTCAGTAGTTGTTGTTCATAGAGTTGGTCAGTGTCTGATGTTCACCGGCAGCTTTCAGGGAAGCTGCAAACACATCCTCCCCGTTGTCTAAAACATGCATTTTTATTCCTCGCAGTAAATCTAATATTTGAGGAGGATACACAAGTCTTCAGTAGTATTCAGCCCACATGGAAAGCGGGGACGGGGAGGTGGAGGTCATTATTTTGTCATCTTTGAGTACTTCAACTCCAACAAACGTATATTGCTTCCAGACACCACCACGGGATCATTAGCTATGCACTAACCACCATTCAGACTCATGTGTATTACATGGAATTAGAACAATGTTATTTTTATTATTGGTATACTTTTTAATTGATTGATTAAACATTTTTTCATTAACATCAAATTAATAATAAATCAATAAACGATTACATAAGGAAATCAAGGTATTAAACTTAAAGAGGAGCTACAAATATTTAGAGAAAAAAGGCATTTTTATTTTGACATTTAGACGTCAGGGTCAAAATGTCTGTCGTAGAGCTGATGCACTTGTTTAAGCTGACATGAAATTTGGTCGTTGAGCCTCATACTATTTGGAGAGAGCAGTTTTGGAGCATTTCCAACCTGGGAAACCGTATCGGAGCTACATGTTCAATTATCCTGTGAACTCCAACAATTTCAACTTACAGGAGCTCATCACTTAGGGCAGCGAATGCTGCAGTCGTGTCTGTTATTACCCTAAGTTTATTGCTTTCTTTGGGGGAATTTCTCTTATTTCTGAAAACATCGTACATCTATTTTTTCCTTTGACTTGAATAACACTTTTTTTATCAGGTGATGGCTCCTTAAAGGCTTAGTAAGGTTTTACTCGTGTTATATTTAACAACATTTGTGCTACCTCTGGAAACAGCATCGTTGCGTAAGTTTCTCCTGGTGGGATTTTTCAGCTTCAAATAACACTTTATTGCCAATTTAAAGCTAATACTAATTTAGATTAGGCTGGCTCATTCTAACAAATCACGTGCTGCTGTTTCTTCACTTGCTGAAGGTGCTACTGAACAACTTCCCGTACCGGCTTTTAGCGGAACAAGCAAGAATTGTGATTCTGTTGTTAAAAATGACACAGCATCAGTGCATAGACGTTAATACTCACCGATGTTTATACCCTTATTTTCAGCAGTATGGGTGAGTATTTCTAACACTGGTGTGAGTATTGGACCAACGCTACATGGAGCACTCTGACCCATGGTGAGCGTGAAACAGTGTGAAACAGAAACCTATGGCTTTCAGACTTCATGCATGTTATGGGACGGCGCCCCAGGGTCACACTCGGACCACCCTAGCACTATTTTAATGGTCTCTGCCATCTGTTTGAAAGGGGTATAAATGAAACTGCTGCTCTTTCATGGTCTGCATCAATGATCTTCCTCATTTTTGTTTTCAATTTGATCACTTTGTTTTCCATTAACAACATTAAGCTTTTTTTCCCCACTCTGTTTGTCTTGCTCTGCATTTATTTTCTCTATGCTCCCTTGTTGTCAGTTTTTCTCTTCATCTTATCTGTTGTTTATGTAATATTCTCTGTCTACCGCACTCTTTTCTCTACCCCTAAGGCTCATAGTTTTTTTACTGAGATACAAATACCATCCCTAGAGTTTCGCTAATTAACCACCTCAAGTGTGTGTGTTCGTGTTTGTATGTGTGCGTATACATATTAGTTATGCTGACACGGCACTCTGCTTTCCCAGTGTAACAATCAGTAAGAGGTTATTTCTGTTTGTTGTATTTGTTCTGTGCAGTTTAATAAATAACTAAGTGAATTATTGAATATTATGAATTTTAAATGGGATTTTTTTTTCATAACAAAACACAATGAATGAATAATGGGCTGTTGCATAGCTCCTCAGTTTCATCTATAAAATGTCCTTGCTTGTCAGAAGATAGAAAACAAACAGGTCTGTTTGTTTTTGTGAGACAACCCCCCCCCCCCATGTCATGATTTTGATGTGAGGAAAGTTTGATAGCGTGGTACAAAACCACTTCAACGGAGCTGATACTTCCACATTCTATCATTTAGCTGGACAGGACCAGATGTTTAACCCGAAACTGCAGCCTGTTTCCTTTTTGAACACTTGGTCAGGAACCAATGCATGTGGTAACGGGCTGCAGTGGGATTTGAATGCTGTCAACTCATGTAACCTCTGCAGAAGCTGGTTGTTTTAAAACTGTGGTCGGGAATATTCGATCAGAAAATAGTTTGACAAAAACTGGATAACAAAGACTGCTACTTGACTAACTGTACACAACCTGATGGAGTCAACAAACAGGGTGTAGAAGGGGAGGCTAAAGCAGGACTTTATAGTAGTGCTGGGCGTTATGACCAAAAATTTATATCACGGTATTTTTCTAAATTATATCGGTTTCACGGTATATCATGGTATTTTTTTTTTTTCATGCACAACTGGGTGTTAACCACATTTTCTAATGATTTGGAAAGGAATTGCAGCAGTAAATTGGCTTAGAATGGCCTATTTTACTGTCATGAGGAGGATGCATAAATCAAATAAATTTGATTTAGGCATGCTTTTCAAAGAAAAAAATCTTTTACAAAATTACAAGGTAGAAAATATTTATTGAACATAAAAAACTGAACATTTTTTAATTTCCCAGCATTATGTTGTTTTGGTTCCACCTCCTGGTGAATGTAAAATTCTTATGTGGTTACTTTTTGGTTGGCCAACAATATATTTTGTGGTGCGCAACAGTTATGGGAGCGGCCAGTCTATTTCCTTATATTAAAACGTTATTAATTGTTCGTTTTTTTTCCCACTTATTCCACCGAACACCGAAAGTGTTTTTTTGCCATTTTCGGCCGAACAATTTCGGTTACCAAAAAATCGGTGCATCACTACTGCTAAACAGTCCCCTCACAAACAGTGTCCAGCGGCGCTACGTTCCGCTGCGCGGCGTTCCCAACGTTGTGTACGCTACTGTACATATTCACCAGTATTACGATATATGAAAAATTCATATCATAAGAAAAATAAACACCGGTATTCGGTATGAACCGGTATACCGCCCAGCACTACTTTACAGTACAGATGCAAAGATTGGGCAGTTTTTTTTGAATTGTCAGAAGGTGATCAAGTGGTAAGGGTCAGAAAAGCAGCACAAGTTAATGGGGGTAGAAAACCCCATAGCCATTTAGTCGGACATTTAGAGCCTACTTGACCGAACGTATATCTGCTTTTCAACCACAATTTCACATTGGCCACCAGCTCAGATAAAAAGGTAATTGTTTACATACTTGCTACCCTTGTAACAGGAGGATGCCCTGCAGGTAGCAGAGGACAGACAACTCCAACTCAAGAATACCTGACTGATTATTGAGGTGAATAAAGTTATGTTGACTTGTCTAACTTGCTGGGTAGTACGAGATATTTGAACATTTGAGCATAATTTCTGGAAGGCAGATGATGAATGACTTTTTACATGACTTGGTATCCGTGACTGTTGCTGTTAGAGTTTCTCCTCGTCTGTCCTCTTCAGTGTGTCGTATTTGCACATGCTTGTGCACTGCAGGAGATGGATGAGTGTAATTTCCATTGTTCCTTGGACCACTTTATCACCATAGGCGCACACAGTTATTGTTTATGCCTGCACACATGGCCCAAGGCTCTACTTTATCACTAAAAGAAACAAACAGGGGTTTAAACCAGAAGCAGATTACATTACACCTCTGTGCATGTCAGTTTATAGTTGTCGGCAAAACACTGTACTCACATGCCCAATCCCATTTCTACCCCTTACCTATACCCCTTAACTATACCCCTAGAATTTTCACATGATTTTCACATGAAGCATAGTGGTTTCCTGTTTCTATTTTGGATAAAGGCGAAGGTCAGAAGCAAAGAGATTTCCGCTCCACACTTCAAATATGAAACTTAAAAGGGGACCTATTATGGCATCTAATATCTATTTTAAACAGGCTTTGAATGTCTTAAAAACAAGCTTTTGATTGTTTTTGCTAAATGAATTAGAAATTCAGCCTCTCTGAGCCATGTCTTTATCTTCCCATTCTCTAACCTCATTATCTATGCAGGATTCTGAGTGGGCGGGGCTATGATAATGAGGCTCTGTGCTGATTGGCTGCCTTAATGACGCGATACACCGCTACGAAAAAATGGCAGAAGCTCCGGTCAGCGGAGTTAGTTGTGGGCGTGGTTTCACGCATCGGAGGCCAACCGATGTAAATCGCATTTTCGTTACGTAACGAAAGGGAGCAGAATCTGAACGGCTCGTAGAAGCCACATCAGACTGGATGGCTCATCCGGGCAGCTGTACAGACACTGCAGAATTTGGTTGCTTTCCTCCTCCTCTGAGTTGGCAGGCTGAGGTGAGGCCACTTTATATATGTTAAAGCAAGAAAAAACTTGTTTTTCATAATAGGTCCCCTTAAAGAAACCCAGAAATGTAATTATTTTCATCATTGATAAGGATTATTACGTTACATTCAATCAAGCTAATTAAAGACTTTCTCTAACTAGAGAGAACAATCTTGCATATTTTTTGTCTTATACTTCGAAGACTCAATAGGAAGCCCAGCAATTGTATTCGGCATAAACTGATCCACCAGCTTTCTAAGGTTTCACAGAAATCTTCTTCTGCGTTTTGTTGACAAAAGCAAATAAATGCCAACAAGCAAGGCAACTAAATTACTACACGTGAAGTCCATACTGTGGAAGCTACAATCATTCATTGTGTGTGTCACGAAGCTTGCTTTGACATTTGTAAAACAAAGCTGGCCCTCTTTCTCACTGGTAGAGGTAAGGCCGGGTTCATGCTGTGTGATGTTTGCAGTCTCTTAAGATCAATGCAAGCCACACTGTACAACTTGGATCTGCTTAATCTTGGGTAAGACGTCAAGAACAGTTTGCACAGACTGTATAACGATCCCCTCTTGAGTTGTAGGCTGCGACGTGATGCGCTGGGATGTAGGTTGCGTCATCAGCATGCGAAGCGGTAAAGAAAAAGTGAAAATGAACGACTCTGTAGTGGCTTTTATCTGCGCCACAAAGGAGAATGATTTCCCGGTCATGATTCTGGAGAAGAGACTATTTTCTGTCAGTTTTATAAAAAACGAGTGCTCAGAAAATGTGACATGAGTCAGGCAGCAGATGCAAACATTATGTGCAATAACTTGCAATGCCTTCATAGTGTCAACTCTGTTACTGTTACTTCACTAAATCTATTTCTTTCTCAAAGTCTCTTAGTTTCTTTTATGTTCCGTCTTTTTTTTAAGGAATTGCACTGGGTCACATTAATACGTCATTTCTAGTTGTATTTTAATCGGCTAGTTAGTAGACAAAGTCGAAGGATTTCAGGCTGTCAGAAGATTATACCAGTCAGTCTTTCACCGATGCTCCCGTCTTACTCTGAGATGTACGGCCACCGTTTTTGAGCTACAATGGCTGATTTTTTCCCCCCATGATTATGCAACTGAAATCGCAGTGGGATCTCAGCCTAAGGGGAAGGGGTGGACAGAGGGGTAGGGGGTAGAAATGGTATCAGGTCATAAGCTACTTTTACACAGTGATCGCTCTATAAGGATGCAGTGGTGAACTTTATTTTGCCTCCTCTCTCCAGATGTCCATTCACAGTGATCCAAGGGAGGTACAATTTTCCCTCACCAATTTATGCTTTCACAAAGCACACAGTGTTCTGCAGTCCAAAGATGGTCTTTTTGCTTTGCTTTGTATTTACATCTACGCACCATCTGATACTGTGTAATTTCTATCAACAGAATCCCAATCCTCTTCGGTTTAAATAAGTAAGAAGTGACATTTGGTTATTCCCAGCATGGCTGACCTCAGTTTTGCCATCGCTGATGGACTTTGTGATGTTACTGCAGCTGGAAGTGTTTCAGCAGGAGGGAGACACCAGCTTGGATTCAGTAAGCGAGCTAATGTCCCAAATCCAGTGACCACATTCTAAATATGGCCTGTCCAGCCAGTCTCTGCCTCTACCAGTATGATTGAAAACCTGGTGTTATTTGTTTTGCCTTTGTCCTCACCTGAGTGCCAGAGTGTCTCTCTGTCCCTCCGATGGACTGATATCAGCCTCTGCATGGAGTTTGCAACCATTTTTGCACTCTGTTTCATTTCACCCTCCATTATGGCTCTGTTAGTACCTACGAAGCTGCTACAGCTGCAGAACAGTAATGTTCCACTGTTGCATGTCCTGTGCCATTCACGTAGTGCAGCAGGACAGAAAAACAGTGGCTTCAATCAGTGCGGTTATATGCACATTTAAATCAAGCTATTGGCAACAATCTAGCTATGGATTAAACTAGAGTTTTCAGAGAATCCAAGTACACGTGCGTGAGAAGACAATCAAATTATTGAGGGAGGTCCGTTCGACTCCGCGACGTTAGGTGGCACCACACGCACTTTTGCATTCGAATTCTTCCGGTACAATGAGTAAACTCTGTAAATTGCGTACATACTAAGCCTGATCAGGTTTATTCACATAAAGTCTCCCTGTTCTTCTGTTACCGTGCTGTTGTGATGCTGTGACTGTTATTATTCCCGGTCCCGCGGCTCGTCACTCCGGAAGGGCGAGTCCCGGGACAGTCAGTAGCTCGGTTCAGCGTGGGTTCAGCTCCATCTCAAGATCTTCAGTTCGGTTCGACTACAACCTGACTAAGGTGTATACATGGCTTTTAAAACTTAAATATCGGTCGGATTAAGGCAACAATTTGAATTTCTATTAGTGCATGTAAATGTACTGAGTGGCAGAAGAAACTTGCTGTGATTGAGGATATACAGACATACCCGCATGTTACAATTATGTAGACATATGGGTGGCAGTCACAGATGGCCACAGTTTATATGTGCACACTCCAGCAGTCAGAGTTGTATTAGATTTATCTGTTTTTCCCCCCTAACAACTTGTGAAATACAGTGTGATGCTTTTAAGTTAGTGTTTTGCACATTTTAAAAGCTAATGGAAGTTACTAAATCTGTTAAAGAAAATCCAAAATTATGTAAAGAAAATTCTCATGCACAACTTTATATGTTGTGCATGAGGGCAGATAGAAATAATTTTTGCAAACAAGTTGAATAATTTGTTCTTACCACTTCTGGTGAATAAATATGGCCAATACTTGCTGACGGCAAAGAATCTCTGTAACGAACCCCATCTGGGAAAAAGAAATACACAAGGATGCCTATCCGCTTCTTTAGTACATGTCCACTGCAGCTGGTTTTGTTTACGTGCTCTTTTTGCGGACAGTTCCACAGCTCTGTTTCTTGCAGCCTTGTTCCAGATCATGTTGCCTGTATCACCACCTTTCACCAGTTCTACGCAGCCTAGTTTGCATACTCCAAACCAGTTGATCAGAAAGGGGCAGGGTATGGAATGAAAATGGTACTTGGTTTCCACCCATTAAGTTTTACATACTCCAATTTTTCTTCTTTTCATTGCATTGATGTGTGTGTTTGTTGTTTTACTGCCAGGTTGCGTTGCACCTTGTTTTAGTGCTGTGATATGGAAAGCTAACAACACTGGTTTCTAATTGTGGCCTAATGCTCTGGTATGGGAAGCCTGCATGAGACTGTTGGCCCTCAGTCTAACTATTCTTTGCTAGAATCTCCTGTCCATGTTAACCTTTTCTAGCCAGTGTTCAGTTTATATATAAAAGTCAAAAGTTTTCTGTATTTTGGTAGAAAGCTTAGAATCAGTGGAACTACTGTTTAAAAAGTGAAAATGTGTAGGAGTGAGTGTTGTGGAAAAACCTGCTAAACATCTTTTAACACGTTCTTTCCAACTAGGTGAATAACTGCACTGAAAACTGAGTGTTGAAGTTACCATATTTTCACAACCATACGGCACGGCGTATGAAAAAGGCGCAGTCTCAGTTATGTGTGTCATTACTGTATTTAACACACACACACAGCGCACCGTACGAAAAGGCGCCGTCTACACACACAAATAGCGCACTGCCTTGCAACAACACACACACACAAGCATACAAGTGTGCGTATTTAAAAATAGAGCGGGAGCAAAACTGAGTTTGATTGTGCTTTATTTAAGTCTTTATTACAAAGTACTAAAATGTTTTAAATTACCAATGAATAATCAAAAATTAAAACAAGCTTCATTAATCAAACCCATCGAAGACCTCATCCTCCGTTTCTGAATTAAACAGCTGCTCTAAATCAAATATGCAACAGTTGTCAGGACTCAGCCCGTCGGGCTTCATCCGGAGCCCGATCGAGCTGATACCAGGAGAACTGCTCAGCGCTGAGACGGGCACGAGCCGGGCGCACAACTCTCTGGCCACGCTGACCAGTTCTCCCGGTCTCAGCGCGATCGGGCTGCGGATGAAGCCCGACGGGCTGAGTCCTGACAACAGTTCTACTTTCTTCGCTGTCAGAGTCACTTTCCGTGCCGTGCAGCCCCTCGGAAATGATGCCGGCTTTTGCGAAAGCTCAAACGAAAGTGCCAGCAGACACGTTAGCCCACACATCCACAATCCATCCGCAAACTGTAACTTGCCCGGCGCTGCCTTCCACTCTTTGTGAAACTGTGGTCTCCATCGTCATCCATCGCTCCCACGCCGCTCGCAGGCAGTTTCTGTCCATTAGCGTGGCAGCCAAGCACAACAGTAAACGACGGAGCCCGGCGCCGGGCAGGCCGACCTGCCCGCCCGCAGGGGCGCCGGCTGCCGCTCGGGCGGCGGTTCCTCCGGAACGCACGGTGTTTCTCAAAGCGCTCCTGAGGGAGCCGCGGTGAGAGCCCCCGACAACACACATCCGGCGCACTGCACTATTGGGCGCGCCGCACATTTTGAAAAAAATATAAGGCGTTTATATGCGCCTTATGGTTGTGAAAATACGGTACCAAGAATAAGATTTAATCGTAGATTTAATTAAATAATTGCATGCAAAAGGGTCAGAACAGACATCAGGCGTCTCGATGCAGAATGACAATGGATGAAGGAAACATACTGATTTTAAAGAGTAGAGGATGATTCATTCTAGTAGACAAAACATTGTTAAGGTATTCTCATTGTTAATCTTTGTTTGGGGAGAGTACTAGTCTGCACATTCAGACGGTCAAAGCTATATTCTGCTGCTCTCAGCAGTTTGGGTTTCATCAAGTATGGGAAACACTTTTTTCCCATCACAGTGAGCAGCAATGGTCAGAAATCCAGTGGGAGCAGGATTAAGAAAGCAGTTGTGTGTGTGTGTGAGGCTCGAGTTTCTTAAATGAAGGTGGTCTGACAAGATCACGATCCTGTTGTCATGATGGCAACAGAATGAATAACTACTGGACTATTAGTTCACTATTTTGCACTTCTCATGTTGCTAAAATACTGAAAAGCGTTTGATAACGTTTGATAATGTGACAGCAATGTGAAGACATTTCATCATACCTGAGCACATAGCACACACATTCATTATCACACCTACATGTGGATGCTGTAACTGGCCTATAACCTGATGTTTATTCCGGAGCAGGAAATAAGAACAACTTTTACAACCCCAGTGATGATGTGTGTAGGTAAGAGAGGGGGAAATTAGCTAAATATATAAATAAATACACAAATAAAGGTTTTGATTGATCATGAGACCGAGTTCTCCCTAGTGAAAACATAAATATAAAGAAACAACACAGAAAATAACATTTATTCACAACATTCTTAATTCCTTAATATATAGCTACATAGCTATTATAGCGATGCTGAAGATTATTACTGACCTTCATAACATTGTAGAGTTAAAGGGATTTAATTCTCTGAGAGGAGTATTTGACCTTGCAGCGGTTCACCCAGTAAAATACGAGCTACAAGAACAAATGTCAAGAAAAAAAAAAAGAGAAATAAGCATAATGTTATGGATTTTTGCCTGACAGACTATTTCAGTCTGTATTCGCGGTGCGAGTGCACTGCGTTGAAATTCCAAAAGTTTAAAATGCCCAGAGGTTAAACATTAATTGGCAGTAGATGATGCGATTGCAGAGGAGCCCTGGAACTGATTGAATGAGATAAGCGGTGCTGAAAGTTGATGAGATGAATTACTGGTTACTGGGCAACCATCACCGTGTTAACATTGCAAACGTCTGTGGCCATAAGCTTGTCCAGAGTCAACTTCTGTAAGCACCAAGTCTCTAAAATATTAAAAACCAACAACTCTGCCATATCAAACACTATACCAATGCAAGTGCAAATTGATAACAGAGTGAGAACATACAGTAGGCTACACTTATGTTCAGTGTATCCCTGATGTCAAATAATTGATTATACCTGACTTAACTACAGTTACAAGACAAAGTGTGTTACTTGGAGTTTACTTTATTATTTAACAAATGCAATGCTCTTGCATTGCATTGACCAAGGATTAGGAATGAAAGGAGGCTTTCGATAAAAGCTGCGAGTACACGACCTGAAGAATGAGGGAAAACCTATTTAGTAGGGACTGCTTGCTTCTCTCACAATGGTCAGAGGAATCGCTATTCCCCCGTGAAACACCCTCTGATTCACACTGCGGCAGAGCAGTCAAGCAATAAAAACTGATTTCCTGCACTGAGTCTTGCTCTTTTTGTCATTACTTACCCCTATTGTTCTGATATAACCTGCCTTCTCACTGGCCGCTCAGCTAAACTTTGTTCTTCTTGTGTCCCTGCTTTCTTGATTTCTTGCTTGCTTATTTTAAATGTTTTTTTTTTTTCTTGAGCTGAGAATCTCTAGCTTAAGAAAGGGAGCAGTAAGAGATGAAGTGGAAAGAAAAAGAGTGACTGACCTCTCAGGTCAGTGGTTTAGGAGGGAGAGATTTGAAATAGAAATAGTGGGGTGCTTGAATCCTACAAAACCCTATTAAAGAGTCTGTGTTAGCTGTTGTTTTACCTTTACAAAATGTTTAGCAATATTTATATATGTTTCAGTTTTCCTCTGAACTACTTAATTAACTGCCTATTTTATAAGGAGAGATCAAATCTATATAGACTCTTTGCATGCATATATTGATTTTCATGATTAGACATGAGACAAATTAATTTGGAAAATGCAACAATTATTTTCGTTTCTACTGTTATGTAAACAAACTGAATAATATCGTGACCTCAGTTGTTGGTTTGAAGCACCAGAATCCTCAGATATGCTAAAAATCCTATTATCATCCTAGTGAAATGCGAAATTCAGCATTAACTTGACAGGACAGCTGAGTAGGTGATATATTATTTTTCCTCTGATGGGTAATGGCAAAAAACTAACCAAGGAATGAGTTCAGCGGTGTCAGAGAGGATTGCTGTGAAGGAAACTGAGCTCAGTATAAACATTATCAGGACATCGCTGTAACTTCCAATTAATTGAGGATGACCTACCAATGCCCTTGCAGTAACCAATTAATGCCAGGCTGGAACCTCAAGTAAAAATCTCACCCTTACTCTGACCCTAGCTTTTCCCATTAGCTGCAATATTTTGCAGAAACTAGCATGCTCATGTTTCTGTTAAATGTGAGCTATAAACAATAAGTACATTAAATCTGCTGTTTTATACAGTATATCTCCCATTCTCATCCTTTCTGTGCACCTGTGTATTTGTGTAGATATATGTGTGCGATGGGGCGATTCTTAACGCCATAGCACCTGAAAATGTGACAAGTAAACAAAAACACATGTTGACTTTTGTTTTTTATTCCTCTCAGGTATGATGAGTAATCATTCAGGAGTAGAATACAATCTTAAATCTGATTACACCTAGCCTGGGGCTGATGGTATATGTGCGTGAGAGAGACATCACATACCATATGTTTGACTGTGATTACGTGTACACACACGTGTGTATGCCGTATACTGCACAAATAAAAAATTACATCACCAGAGTTTTCTTCTATAGCAGCTTCCTCTGTTTGTCCTTCATGCCTCACCTACATTAAACATCAAGATCAACATCAAACTTACATGAAACATCAACAGCATTAATCTTAAGGTTTTGTTTTCCTTCCCTATTCTTCGCTCTTTTAATTTGGAGCCTTTCTTTGTCACCTACAAAGCACTTTGGTGTCTAGTTGTTTATGCTTTAATAAGTTGTTTTTTTGACATTAATGACCTCAGTTTAGAGGAGCAGATCACCTGGAAGTTATAGTACTAGCGTACTAGCACGTAGGCTGCACATTTGTATTTCATAAGAATGTGTGAAAATGGACAGAAATTTTGACAATTATGAGGTTGGTTAACAGATGGAAGCAGTATCACTCATAATAAAGATATGGATAACAGTACTTCTTTTGTAAACACAACTTTGCAAAGTCAGAGGTTTATATAGCTTCTTTTTGCTAAAGGTTTTTTATGCACTAAAATCATTCTGTTAAAGAATCTCATAAAGTCTTCACTGCTGAGAGCTGCTGGAATGCACAACAGAGTTGTGACTCTTTGTCAGCCTGGCTACAGTGCTGAACAGAAAACCTGGGTTGACATTGTATTTAATTTATAATCTGAAGATATGACCAGGACCATGTGATTTTTTTTTTTTATGTCCCTATATGTACAAACTAATCAATATGGTCAGGCTTTGGTTTTTATATCTTTTTTATTTGAATAATTATAGTTTTTGACACACTGATGTGAGAGTGAGATTAAAGTAGTTTTATTTCATTTTAGTAATTCCTAACCAGTTGATGCTTACTTCTTGAACTGTACTTTCTTCACTGTATTGATAAATGCGTAATTGACAGTTGAACTAATATGGTAACCTGCATTGCAACAGCAGCTTGCAATGCAGTTGCAACAACAGCTTTTCCACTGAGTAAACAAAATCAACACAAAATCAACGGTCGCATACAATTTCCAAGACCTCTTGAAGATTATTGCGCTAAGTTGCAT
This sequence comes from Cololabis saira, assembly GCF_033807715.1. Classification (NCBI taxonomy): domain Eukaryota; kingdom Metazoa; phylum Chordata; class Actinopteri; order Beloniformes; family Belonidae; genus Cololabis; species Cololabis saira. The sequence goes on along the minus strand of NC_084588.1, from coordinate 39,596,156 downwards.
TTTCAAAAAACATTTTAATACTGTGATAAAGCTGGCTCTCATGATGGCTCATGAAGCCTCAAACATATGTCCATGAGGTTTCTCTGCTGGGAAAAGATCATTAGTCTGAGAGTTTTACCAGTTACGGGCATTTCAAACTGAAGTCCACATCAGAGTTCAAGAGCCAGATGCATTTTGGCTCATCAGGCACCCATAGGTGGGGTCCTCCCAACAAGCACGGCAGTGGGAGACCAGTAGTACGAGAGCTCAGGCCAAGAGGGCAGATGACGATTACTCTGAAGAACCCCAAACACTTCACATTTACATGTCTGGCACATAAGTTAAATTGTGATGTCTTTAGGATTATCTGATAAAGAAAAACCTCAGAATATGTTTGAATGCATGTCTAGACTTTAAACTGGTGCTGCACATGCAGGCAAGAGCGTTAAAGTGAATGGGATTGATGGTTAACCTACTTTTATTTTTTGTCTTTTTATTTATTTTTTTTATTTTCTGTCTGAGATGAAAGGAGTACGATCAGGTCATGAATACTTTATCAAAGCTTTAAAATTACTTATGTACACACACACACAGAACAAACAAATGCAGCCTTTGACTGCGTCTGATGGCCTTTGTAGTTTTTTCCAGAGTGACACTAATTGAACCGATTCCAGCAACGTTTAAGATATAAACTTTTCAGTCAAAAGTTTTTCGAACCGATGTGACAGGACAAAGCAATCCCACCCAAAGCCTCGACAGGCGATGACGAGGGCCCCCCGTCCTCAGCTTGCAGCAGGAGAGGGGCCATCTGTAAATGTTTTCAAAATGTCACTGAGATCATTTTGATCTGCCAACACCCCCACTACCTTGCACCTGTCTGACTTTTCAAGTCAGTATATCCTCACAGTGGCTTTCTAGTGAAAGGATACTGTTGCTTCATATAGGTCTTAAGGTATTTACAGACAGTTCTTTTAATAATTGATTTATTTTTTGGTTTAGATCTGGAGTTAAAATATTTAATGTAAAGTCTAATCAACCAGATATCCAAAGTTATATTTGATTAAATGTAACTCTTTGACCTGCCTGATAACAGAACAGGGCTTTAAAAGTGGCACACAAACATATTCTGGACATTAATTGTTGTCACTGTTACATTTAAGTATTTAATTCATTGTAAGCATCATTTGTTTTTTGAAGCATTTGTCTTCTTTGCATTGATGTGTCCAATTGGCATATTTTTAAAAACATATGAATTATGAATTAAACTGCAAGTATAACATTTATAAGTGTATGGCATATGTATTTATTTTATTTCTTTTCTTAGTGTCCAGATCCCACCACCCTTTGCTTTCTTGACTGTTTCTCTGTTTGACATGTACAGTATCATTCACCACATTTCTTCCAAACCTAATCAGCAGAACAGTCTTGGCATTAATTGATGGAGAAACGAGATGCACTTTTTTGGACCATTGGATAAAATCCTCTAAGAGTCGTTTTGAGTTGTCTATAGTCATTGTTGTGATTTTGAATAATTTCAGGCCTTTTTCTCACGAAGAACCATTTGTTTAGTTAAGAATTTTTCATTATATAGGGTTCAGTGTACCCACATAAGATGTATAGATGGCAGGTCCACAGATGCTGAACCATCTCTCTCTGGGCTCCTCCTGAACCGGTCCGTCCTCGCTAACACTTCACCGCAGTGTCATCTCATATGAAGTCTCACTCGCAGGTGTGGAGGGCTCTCGTTATTAACAGGGAGGTTATAAATAAAACAGGTTAACTGGAGGAGGCTCTCACCCTCTCCCATAATATGAAGGCAGCGGCTATCACCATGGTTACTGTTGGACAATATGCTGAACCAGCTGTGCAGTTACATTATTTGCTAATCCTGCCAAGGAATGAATTCTCCAAAGCTTAGCACATTTCATAAACAATCTGAGCTGTAAAATACATGATACAAATGTTGGTATAAAATCTTTCTCTACAGCCTCATGCAAAGGTTTGGGCATCCCTCGTTAAAATTCTTGTCAATACTATTAGAAAATGATCTGATGTTAAGAGGATAAAAAAGCTAAAAAGATCAAATAGAATTAAGCATTTTGAAAAGGATTAGTGTATTGTTTTGTTTTCTTTAATTATGTGCAAGGATTTGGACACTAAGAAATCTGAGCTTAAGTACCTTTTGTGGAGGACTCAGGCTTTGGTTGAACTCGTTAAGCTTTGAGTCCTTGTCAGAAACAGCCACTTCAGAGTTTATAAATCATTGATTTGATTACTGAAATCGTGTTTTACTTAGTTAGCAACAACTGGCTCTTTATAGCACCTTCCTAGCACTCTTACATACAGAAAATAAAGAATAGATAGATGGATGAAGGGATGTATAGATAGATGATTGATAATTACAAGCTCAGAGCAAGATTGGTGTTTTCAGACTCCGGTGTGATGGTGAAAAGCAGAAGCAAAGCCCTCCTGCTGCCTCACCACACAATTACAGGAGATAGAAAGGGGAAAAAATCATGAAAAGATCACCTCTGAATATGATATCCGATCATGCATGTGATTATTGTTGCAGCCAGTGGCATAGGCAACATTTCACTGGTAGAAGACTGGGCTCAACAAAATATCAGCAAATTTCGGAAAAACATTTGTAAAGGTGAACATGAAAAGAGGGTAAGATATACAACAGGATCATCATCTCTAAAACTCTCAATGAAGTGGTTGAAACTGGATGATTATCCATGGAATTCATACTCTTCTAACCCAAAAATCCCCAGAAATCTGCACAGGGACCTTAAACCAGCAGTCTATGAATACCGCAGAACAAGAACATCAAGCTAAAAGTCTGTTCGAGTTACTGAATAACAATGAATGCTTATATCCTAGAGAGAGTATCTTTTTTTTTGCATACAGTTATGAATAAGTTTAGTAAAAAGCTTTTTAGCTTCTGTGTCACCTGAATCTACTGGTGTTTACGGCAGATGCAGATTTAAGGCGAAACGTTCTGATGTAAACATGAGTGGGATGGGAAACATCTGCTTGTCTCCTTCTTTCTCGTTATCCATCACATAAATGCTGAAAACAAAAGTTACCAACATGCCAACCATGCACTGGATGTAAAAAGTTTTAGAGTTTGCAGTTTTATAATACTAAGAGATCAGCAGCAACAATGAAGGAACTACAGGAATTTCTGGGAGGTTCTGGTCGCTCCTTACTACCACCTGACTACCGTCCCTGTATTCAGTAAATCTGGGCTGACTGCAAGATGGAAGCTGTTATGGAAAAGATCATACAAGCCCAACTGAGTTATTCTAAAGGTTTAACTTAGTCCCCCCAGTACATGTGCGATAGAGTACACTCTAATCTAAGGAACACAATACTGAGAGTGAAGCATGGTGGTGGTCTCATAATGGTTTGGAGTTGCTTCTCTTCAACAGGGCACTTGCAAAGATAGATGGGAAAGTGAATAGCTCCAAATATCTAGATATTTTAGCACAAAACAATCTGTCCTCTGTTAGAAAGCTGAAAATTAGAATTAATTTCAATTCCAATGTGGCAACGACCCAAAGTACACATCAAAATCAACCACGAGATGATTTCAGAAAATCAAACACCTATCTAAAACCTGTGAAATCTTCTCATAACTTTAAGTAACTTGAACTTTTTTTGTCAAAGACTAGTCAAATCAGAGTCTAGACGTGTAAAGTTCACAAAGACCTGATAATCTATTCAAGAAAAGGTGTACAAAGTATCACTTGGGCGCGATCAGATTTATGCAATCAAGCTGTGGTAATTTTCTTTTATTTAAAGTAATTCCAATACGTTTTTTTTTAATAGTACATTTAAAAATGTAACAAGCTTGACATTTATGATGTTGTTTTTCTGTCTTTATATTTAAAAAACTTGCATTTTCATGAAGGTGTCTAGACTTTTTATATTATCAGTTTTATATGCATATATGCTCGGGGTAAAGGGATGTGTGCACATGATGTCACCATCAACATCTGCCCAGACACGTTTGTTTATCAGCGCCAGTTCAGAACCGCTTCATCACCGATGGTGCTACTGTATGTCCGTATTTAAACTTTCATTTCTTTTATTAACTTATTGTATTTTTGAGTGTATTGCTGGTTCCTGCTTCACCGTTTCTCTGTCCATCTCTTTTTAAACAACTTCTTCAGGCCTTTTATTACTCAGACCATATCAGCACCCTCTCTGCTGGTTTAAAGAAACAAACCATCCCTCTCAAGTTTGAAGTTTCTCTTCTTTGGCTTGTTTTGAGTTTTGGGTTGTTAATCACCTTCCTCCAGACATGTGTCCTCTCTGTCCCACAGACCACCCAGGTGCATTCTGGGAGGTTAGTGTACACAAGTGCTGAAGCATTAACACAGTTTTGGTGTGTGCTCCAATAAAATTAAGTATGTTATATGCTATCTTGTTTAATTATTTTAGCTAATTTTAATATAATTTTGCACTAAATGCTTCTACATTGTAGCGTACTTAGTTGTACTAATGTACTCGCAGTAACAATGCCTAGGTTACATAATTACCACATTTACTGTCATATCTTACACATATTAGCCAATAATAATAATCAGATAGTACAACATAAACAGTTTCTTATTTAATATGTAAGTTTTCAGGCCTCTTACAGTGATATTGTATTCAAATTCATCAATAAGAAGAAAAGTTTTGGGAAAAAGTTTGGTCAATAAAGAAAATAATTAAGTTTCTCTTTTTACTTCATTTAATTGTTTAAACTTTGACTTTATTTTTTATCCTGAAGTTCAAAGACACGTCACAGTGTGAACATACCATTCCCATGCTGTACAGATAAATGGGATGGCAAGGGACAGGTTTTCTAACGTAACCATCAACAACATATTTTGTCCGTGTAAATCTTCCCGTGTAACCCTCAGAGAACGGCTGTTATTACTCCGGCTGCCTTTTTCTCTCCCACTCTAATATTCAAAACCATGTTTTTATGCACAGAAAATTACAATTAATTTCCCTTTTGGAATCAAAAAAGTAATTTTGAATTGAATTGACTGCAGTACTTGCAGTAGGATTGGCCTCGAAATTTCCTCAAGATCACATGCAGTGTTAATAATTAGCCTAATAGTCCAGCGAATATTTAGCAACAACTTATATATTCTACATCGATTTATACCATCCACTCACCATAACTTAGTAAAATGACACATGGCTGAATGTGCAATACTATGAACGTGATATTTTTGTTGTACTTCTCTTGTACACTTTTTAGGAGAATCAGACAAAAATCAGCTTGTTAGTAAACATATCTTACGCTTAGGATCTACAAAACCTTCAACATGGCATTCACTCAGTTCAAAACAAGGTTTGTAATGTTAATCCAGTGCATGTGTCATCTTGGTTGTTTATTACTTGGCAACTTGATTCAAATTCTCTTTCATTCTCGCTCTTTTTTTCTTTCTCCACATTGAAATGTATTTACTCAAAAACTGATTAAAACTTGTAAATTTCTTCACACTCTTGTATTTTTATTTAAATTTTCAGATTAAAAAATAAAAATGATAATTTTACATTTATTAAAGTGCTTGGCTTTTAAAGCAAGCCATGTTTGACCCAAGTGTCTCTGGGAGGTGGTGCCACCGATTTGTTAACAGATGATGAGAGGTATTGTTGACTCCCTGGAGCAATGTAACAAATAATTACTCTCTTTTGTCTTCACCTCTTTCTCTCCTTAAGGTGACATGTAATTGTTTTACCATCAGTGATAGGGAGCTTCAAGAGATTGGAGTGGGGCTGTATCCAAGGTAACACAACCTTACACACTGGCATACAAAGGGGAGGAACACATGGATGAAATGCTGTACTAATTTCAAGGAGCTCATCTTACCCCTGCCTTTAACTCATGAAGTAAAAATGTTGTAAGATTTAAATGCAGCTTAGACATACAAGTACAGTAGTTGCCCCATCAATAACTCATCCCCTCTCAGAGCTGTCCATGTTCTCCTCGCCCGGTCCTGACAATTCTTAGAAGCAAGAAAAAGAGGAGAAGAAAAGATAAGATGATTTTTTTTTCTTGTCTGGTAATACCTTCTTAAATGAATGTTGACTGATTATTGTATAGCAGTTGAGGTACGTAGAAGAAAGAGAGAAGCACAGGTTCCCTGAGAGACACTCGATCCGACTCCACCCGACACATGATTGATGAAATGCTTGTTGTCTGGATTGTGAGGGCAGAAAACATCCACACAAACACACACAGCAAGGTTATATGCTCTGTAATCCCTGCACTGCGTCCTGGGTGATTGGGGTGGGATTTGGCCTGTTGTAGTACATGCTGTTAGCGCTGCTACACAGAGACACAAACACACACGCAGCCACACACACTGCAGGTATCCTTGGCCAGTTTATTTGGCCGATGTTGAGATGTCAGATGGTCACAGTGGCATTACCAAAGCTCTGCCAAACCATGTGTGTCTGCGTGCAGTTTGTGGTGTAACTCATCCATAAATGATGGGCTCATTCTCAGGATGGTCCCCTGCCTATTCATATTTTGGGTTGCCTAGCAACCGTGGGTTTGCTGGAGAGAGGGGGATTACTCTGCTGAGGCTGCACCTCAGCTCCATCCGTCACCTTGTTTATGTTTCGGCTCTACTTCAAATACTATTCTTCCCATTACCTGACTTCCATCCAGAGCAGTCCTCTCTATAAATGTCACCCACTACGTTTCCTTCAGTACTAATTCACTTTCTTAAAAATATGAACCAAAATCCTCTGACCTCTTTATCGGGAACCAAATGTTTGTTTTTCTTTTAATGGTAACACAGACCTTCGTTCACTTGTTGTAATCCTCCTCCACCATGAACTTTCTGTTACCTAACAGTAAATTAAACTTGTGTAGCTTACCAAGTCTTATCAATATTAGCTTTTTGTCAAATCTTCTGGTGTCACTACAAGAAAAGCCTTGTAAATATTGACTGTTTTGGCAGTCAGGATCCATCGGTTTATGGATGCGCTCCATAAATACAAAAGCAGGTAGACAGAGTGAGTATCTTGGTCATGGCATTGGCTGATGTCAACACAGACTTAAAGGAGCATGAGGCAGGATTGAGGCAGGAAAAAAATGTGTATACGTTTTAAGTTTTCTAGTAATAATGTCAGATGAAGCGTTCCAAACCAAAAAGAATGAGCCCTCTAGTGTATCTCTCCGTTGCCTTGAACAGGCTGTGTGCTACAAAATATGCTGCTATTGTGGGGGCCGAAATTTCCCGCGCTGGGCTGCGGATGTGACGTCACATGACGCTGCATGTGCGTTCTCCCTGTTCTCCCGTGCCGGCTTCACTGTTGGCTGCAGTACCCCCGACGGCCGTCGTGGCGAAGGGTGGCGCTAGAGAGTCTCATTTCTTAAAAGGAGCCTCATGCTCCTTTAAACAAGTATCATCAAAGCCACTATCAAAGACAATAAGTGATTCTAGCTTGGAATTCGTTTAGAACCCCCCCCCCCCCCCCCCCCCCCCAAAAAAAAAGAAAAGAGATTTAAAAAGGCCTGCCCTCTCTTAAACCTCGTTCGTGCATAAGATCTTTTACATTCTTCTTTGGTTCGCTCACATCTGGTTCCTTGCAGACTTTAGCAGACTACATATATAACCTCACCTGGTGTTTTAACCCCCACACGTTTAACCCCTTTGGCGTTGGAGCAGAGAGGCCACCTGCTTGACATTTATATAGTTAAAAACCATGAACGGTAACAATTTACAGTTCCAATAGTCTGCACCAGCCAGTTCATTAAAAGCTTGAGTCAAGTCATTGAATCTCAGCTGTGATTCGGAGCTCATGACCAACACGAAACCATCTTTCTGTAGCACCTGTTTATAAATACATTTTCACACAGATGATCTGGTTTAACTTTTGTTCGAGAAACAAAGAGGTGACAAAATATTTCTTAAATTTATGTGGATTTAAAGACATTGATTGTATACTTCCTGTACCGTCACATGTACCTCTCAACCCTGCTGCATACAGAAAGTTATTTTCACAGATGTCAGATGTGGATTAGTTAATTAATCTAATTAGTATGCTAATGAGCTTCTCTCCATCAGATAAAAGCATTGTTTGGAGGACTTGATGTCTATTTGATATTCATCCGGCATCCTCTCCACACTGTAAAGCAAAGGCAGGAGGGTTACTGGCTTTACGGAGGCTGCACACATTCTTTATCTCATGCACTTGTTGTTTTACTAAATCTAATCAGCTATCGCACCAGTAATGGATTGGGCTGTAAAAACACACAGACCTCTTCAGTTTTCTCCAGTCATGTGTGCAGTGTCATTAAATGTCTTTATGCAAGTGGGAGGTCTTTCATAAAAGCTGCATTCTCATAATGAGAAAAACAGTCATCAAGGGCAGACTTAGCAGTCTAATAAAGCCATATTTTTTTACACTTATTTTATTGTCATGCTTCATCCCTTCTGAGATTTTCAGTTAATTTTGGCTTTATGTTAGACAAAAAATGCACCCACGCGATGCACGTTTATTACACCCAGTTCAACCTTATAAACGTTTAAGAAGATGCAGTCTGTGATACTGCTGAAATAAAAGGCTGTAGGTTTGTTTTGTCATTTTTATAGTGCAGGTTTGCAGTACAGTAAGTCATTGTAGCCAACTCGTGCTACCGGGGTAACCAGACAGGAATGAGGACACGCGATTTAACGGAGAAATGGTCGACTTTATTCGTCACCAGACACACACATGCACAAGCACACGGCAGCCGTCGTGTCAGCCTCTCCGACGGCTCCGTTTCACCACCGTCTCGGCCGCCCTTTGCCCGTGTGCAGCCGCTCTTCTTAAACACACAGGCAGGGAGGAGAGATTGATTGGACACACCTGTAGCCAATCAGCTGATCCGACCCGCGCCACCTGTGCGCTGCTCCCCCGCAGACCACGCCCAATCCTCCACCCTGCCACCGTCATGGACATGAGGGTCACCAGTTTGTCAGCAAATGTGTTAGACCAGTATGGAATTGTATAAAACAGTGGTCTTCAAAGAGAGAGTAAAATTGATTTGCATATTTATCTTTCCATGACACTTAAAATCATTACATATTATAAGGAATATTGAAAAATGTCAATGCTTAATGGGCAAGAGTGTAAACCGGAGAGAACCATTATCACTGACTACGTTTACATGCAGTCAAAATTCGGGTTATTGCTAATATTCCGGTTACTGAAACATTCAGAATATTCCGTTTACATGGTAATTAATCATTCGGGATATTCCGATCAAACCAGCGACGCGCGGAGAACGTCATGACGCAATTAGCATCATTTCCGCTTCTTCTTCCTGTATCCAAATTCAAAACCGATCCTGCTTCGCGCAACTTTTCGCTCACCTTCTTGTAAATCTCGCTATCCCCGTACTTTCTACCGTCTACAAATGCCAAAATGTTCATATCCTTCATTACATTTATGAAGTGATTAGTCTCCTCCTCATTGCAAAAGTGTGGCGTGGTCTTGCGTTTCTCTGTGTTTATAAGAACGTCCTGGACTCAAAAGACCAGGATTCCGTTTGGCGTTTACATGACCAAATATTCGGGTTTTAAAAGGAGTAACCCAGGGGTCATTTTCGGGTTTTTAAAAACCCGAATGAGCAAATTTGGGTTATTAAAAGGGGTTATTGGTGTTTACATGGCCGTGCAAATTCGGGTTATTGCCAATATTCGGGTTTTAAAAGGGTTATTGAGTGCATGTAAACGCAGTCACAGATCCCTCTGACATCCCTGCACCACTGTCATTCATCAGCAGCCAGATACATGACAAGGAATTACTTAAAAAAAAAATATATATCATTAGGCATCATAATGCAGAGCTACATCCACTGATACTGAAAATACCCCTGTGCATTAAAGAAGCCTGTTGATCACCTTCGTGGAGATGGCATCAACGTCTCTGGCGTGGAGGAGTCTGGGACGGATCATCACAGCAGAAACATGTAGTGTGGCCAGAAAAATCTGTCATACATTAAATGGGAATCGTGTGCTTCAGACCAAAGATGAAAAGGACCATCCTGACTTTTATAAGCAACAGGTTGTAAAGCCAGTTCCTGTGATGGTGGGGGGAATTGGGTTGGGATGCCCTTCCATAGTAGCTGGACGATTTTAAACTTTCCAAGACTTGACACTTGTGGTAATCATGTAAATGCATAAGAAAAAAAAACAACAAATGCTCTAATATTTAAGCACAATTGCATAGTAAAATGAAATGTTTTGTTGCATTATGTAAATGTTAAAGAAAATGCATAGCACTCAGGGAGATGTGAAAATCTCCCTGCCACTGTGGCCGGAGGAAAAACAAGCTAATTTCCATCCCTGAAAAATTGATGTGAATTTCCATTGGTCTCAACACTAAACTGAATCATTTAAAATTCCAAAAACAGTCAGGATAATGCAGTTTTAAAAAAAAAAGTAAGGGTCTCTTGCAGCTTTTATGATGTACTTTGTGTCTTGTGCCGTTTTAGCGTAAATCAGTATCTAAAGATTGTCAGAAAGAAATTTGTAGAAATTATTTGACAGTTGAACCTTTATCTAGAGTTTAATTAAACTTTCTCCTCCTCTCCTTCTTCCACTCTTCATTTCTTTCTCTTCTTTGCCTTTCCTCCTCCCTGCTTGACTGCTTTGCTCCTTTTTGTTTCTCCTCTGCTCTGCCTCAGTTTATCTCTGTTAAACCACGACTGTAGGCCCAACTGTGTAATGATGTTTGAGGGAACAAAGCTGCAGCTCAGAGCTGTCCGGGACATCAACCCTGAAGAGGAGGTAGGATGAAGAAACCTCTCTGCATTTTACAGCATCGCTGGTGTGGAAGATGAATCTGCTTTTGTCGACTGTGACGTTGCAGCTGCTTTTAAATCCATTATGAACAAATATTTGTTAAACTTTTTATATTATCTGCTTTTAGCAATTTGAATGGTACACATTCTGAATCCAACAGTCATATCTGCTATAAAATGATTATTTTATTACAAGAAATACTGTATTTTAATATATGCAGATAAAGTCAACACTAATCCAAGCAAAAAGACGACTCCTAAATTGGCAGTGTTTTCTCAATTTTTGCTTCATCCCTTGTGACAGTATGTAATGAGATGCTTTGTGACTATATGTAATGAGATGCATCCACGCCATCTGGACCAGGACACACTCACACACCCACACACACAGCTCTCACAGCATCATTTCTTTCAGATTAATTTTACCCAAACTGTGTTAGGGGTATTTTAACTGTATTTCATAAGCTGCACTTGACAATGTACCACCCTATAATGAATATGCACGAGTACAGGGCAATGCCTAAATAGAATATAAGTAAATATTGTCATGTTTTCTGTGTGTCCAGCTGACTATAAGTTACGTTGAATCGTTGTCCCTGACTGGAGAGCGACAGGGGCAGCTGGAGGACCAGTACCATTTCACCTGCCGTTGCCAGCGATGTGACTCCCAAGAAAAGGTCACCGTCTCATATATTAAACTAACCCCATCACTGCAGAGTCGATTAAAGCGGCATCAGATCAGCCTTTAGTATTCAAAGTATTTCTTATCTTTTTTCTGTGTCTGTGGGATACATGCAGTCTTGTGCAGAAGTCTTAGGCAGCACTGTTCTGGTTGTTTCAGTGACATGTACTGTATTTCTACTCTCTTCAAGAGGATACAGGGAATACAGAAAGCTGGTTCTCTTAAACCTTAATAGCATGGGAATACTAATTAATATAATAAAAGCAAACATCTGTAGGGACAGGCGCTTGAAATAAGTTATATCTGTCCTGTATTTTCAGTTTTTGTTCATGTAGAGACTGAAAAATAAATATGGATGTTCATTTCAACGGTGATAAAATATCAACTTTACTCTGATTCCAGCCCTGCAGATCGAACAAATCTAAATGTCCAAATAGAGCTCTTCCCGGATGAAATATTGGAGCTGATGCAGTGGTGTAGCTGTGTGATTGTACCAGCGTAGAAACAGCTGTGTCACACGCTGTCATGCCATTTAAATGTGGTCATTGTGCCATCTTATGCTGACATGTGCCAACTGAGGAAAAGCTCCACTAAAACTTCCACAGAAGTTCACACAGTCGTACCTCAGTCAAACAAAACAGGCAATTTTCTTGATTTTGTTCATTTCCAAACATCTTTGAAGTTCAAACAGGCACATGCAGGTCTTCCTATTCCTCTCTGGCTCACACACTCTCACAGACGCACACATGCACACCAACTCGTGTTACGGTGCTCAGGCGGCGCAGCGGTGCAGAACATGTCTCAGCGTACCCTCTCCTGTCCTCTTCTCCTTTTCCTCCCTCACTCTGACATCCTTTATCTCCTGCTGTCCTCCTCTTCCTCCCTGTCACTCTGTCACGCTCCAGCTCTTCACATTCTCCCTGTCTGTTTGACCACCTACTGAAAAATGAGAAAAATTATCTTGTCTTTCAGCTGGAGTTTTCATTTCCATCCATCTCAACCCGCTCCATCTTCCTGCTCCAGTAACACTCTGTCTCTGTCCGTCTGTTTTTCTTTTCAGTCTCCGCTCCCATCTTTTTGTCCTTGCCTTCAGTTCTGCCTCCAGCTTTGATCTTTATGTACCACAGTGTACAAGACACTCTACCACAACACCGCCACTCTCAAAAATACAGTATCTGTTAAGCCTTTGTGGGTGTTTGAGATAAGCCATGAGCAAGCGCTCAGTCGGTTCTCTGGAACAATGGCGTTCATTTTATTCAACCAACCTTTGTTCTGCTTGCAACACAGACACACAATTTATTTTATTCTCCCTGACTTTAATCTTTGGCTGATGGTGGCAGGGCTGTTAGGCTGGGACCCAAAGTTGCCATGGCAACAAATGACTCTTGACATCAAAAGTTGGGAATATTGTATGTGGCGTGTTCAAGATCAAGAGTTGCTTATGATTTTATTAATAATAAATCTGTGAGTTGAGTTTGATTTTACAAAATCTTATTCAAGCATTTAGAGATGTGTTGACATCTTCACCCGAGGTTCAGGGTTTATGTTGCCTGTCTTTTTGTCTTTCGTCAACTGTGTTGTCACAATCATATGCGAGTACACACATTGTGCTTCCTGTTTTTCATCTGCTTACTGCATTCATTTTTTCTGACTAATGATGTGTAAAGCCACGCAGGGACACACGGGGAGATGTGTTCATTCTAGATGTTCAGGTTGTCCCTGCCCGCTTCTTTATCCAGGATGGACTCATGCTGTCTGGAGAAGAAGCGACGTGGCGCCGGCTAAAAGAAGCTCGTCTGAGACTGGAGGGACTGAAAGCAGAGTCCAGGATCCTTTGATAAGTTTGAAATGTTTCATGAGTGGATGCATGCGTGTGTTAATAGTACAGTAAATTAATTGATATGCAAAAACGCAGCCTACTAAAACAATATTTACAATATTAATCTGTTTGCTCTGAGATTAAGAGCCAGTTGAGACGTGGGACATGATTAATAAAGTAATTAAATGTGGTGGGCGACTTTGTTGCCCATAAATCTGGCGTTAAACCATCTGCATCATGAAGCACCCGGAAGAATTCAAAGCGACTCATATAGTTCTTTGTTTCTCTACACAAAAATATATTGGAAAATTTATGCAAAGACATCTTCACAGATACTTTGGATTTCCCTCAGGAGGCTGCAGCTTGAATTGCATTTCTGGGACCTCAGTATGAAAATTAGTTTTCCTTAAGTCTTCTTACAGACTGGGGAGAACTGTTGGAGGGCTGTCGTCACCTGTTGACAAATGATGCAGGTGAAGTTCCTGATGAAAACCTCCACAAGCTCAGGATTACAGACCTGGCTTTAGATGCTTCTGTTCACCTTGGACACTGGGAGGAGGCTCTGACGTACGGCGTGAAGACACTACCAGCATACGGGTGAGGCCCTGTGTGTGTGTGTGTGTGTGTGTGTGCATGTGTGTGTGTGTGTGTGCGTGCGTGCGTGCGTGCGTGCGTGCGTGCGTGCGTGCGTGCGTGCGTGCGTGCGTGCGTGCGTGCGTGCGTGCGTGCGTGCGTGCGTGCGTGCGTGTGTGTGTGCGCGTGTGTGTGTGTGTGTGTGTATGTGTGTGTGGTTTAAATAGTCAACATCTGATGAAAAACACCGAAATCCACATGTCCCACCTGTGAATGTCTCAAGTGTATTCAGAGTATAGAGCTGAAAACATCATTGGATTTAAAGTCTGGCTGTACGTTCTCTTTGTTCTAGTGTCTGTCCAGTAAAGGTTCATGTCTCGGAGTTGGGACAGAATTGACAAATCTACTTCGTTAAATAAGGCTTCAAATATTCTGGTTTACTGCTTTAATCTGATGCCTCCAAAGTCATCATAAGTATTTTTGATTGAGAAATATGCAGAACATACTAGAGCTGGGGCTCAGATTTGGACCCAAATGCAGAGGCAGAAGTTGGAAGGTGAAGATTGATATAAGTATATGATCCAGGTGGGGGTTGAGGGAGGGAAGGGGTTCCACCAATGGGCTGGTGAAGAGGGCAGTTAGTAACACGGGCTGGCAGAGTGGTGAGCTGAGGCTCTGGTGGAGCAGGGAGCACCTGGCGATGCTGAGAGGCAATAGAGGCTGGAGAAATCATGGCACCAGAGCTGGAGAGCTGGAGATGAAAAGAGAAAACACTGGTGAGCTTTGAGAGATGAGACAAGTGTTTGGGCGCTGGAAACTGGACGGGCCGATCCACCAAAAGCGGTTACAATCTGGCAGCGAGCGCAGCGAGGTCCAGGCTGGATATGCTGCTCTAATCTTGATCAGGAACAGGTGTGCAGCTGTTCCTGCCAGCTCCCGACACACCTGGGCCGCCACGCAATCATCATTTGATAACTGTAGCACAGAATAAATAATTCTTTTTAGTTTTCCTTTATCACAATGGATGGTCATGACCATGGAGGGTTTGCATTAGTGACATATTTACATTTCTAGGAAAGAAATACACAACTCTTGAATGCTTTAACCTTTTCATAAATTTAAAAAAGTATAATATAGAGAAAAAGGCTAACCGATATCCATATCCACTGTCAGCATCATTCATACAGAGTAAATGAAGTGTAAACGCAGTATAATGGCTTCTTTTATTTTTTGCAGATGTATCCTTAAAAATGAAAATTGGACACATATTTCCATTTAAAAAAGCTGTCCTTACTTGGTATGGAAATGTCCTTGTTTTTTGAATTTCATTGGCCGTTTGATGTATGGCTGATTGATGAGATCATTTTGAATTTTCTTGATGTATGCAAGAGAGAAGAAGGCCGTCCATGTCAGTGGAGTGTGAACCAGAAAAAGCTCCTTTCAGCTCAAACGAGGTGTCAATTAAAAGCTGAGGACACTGGCCATATTTTAAAATCACTGTATTAGGAATATTTCACTTGGGGCCAGTCTTAATATAGACATTTACTAAAGATTGGGCATAGCCCCTGGCTGGTTTCAAATGATGAAACAGCAGTGTGTGGGAACATGTTGAAGTTTTTGTTCTTCTTTTCTTTCAAGAATAAACATATGCTTTGGGTTATTTCAGTGCATTTGAGCTGCAGCCTGAGATTTGAAAGTAATAAAACAGCAGCAAGAGTCATCAAAGAAGAGGTTTTACAATACACCCTATTTGAGACTTTGATAACAGATATAAATAAATCACATTGAAGTTAGACTAAAAAATTGCAGTAGAATGCATGATTCTTAACATTTTTTTGGATGTTTATAGAAACAGCTGAATGCTGTGACTGCTTCTGTCTATGAGGAAGCATCATGTTCTGCTGATAGGTTTATGGTATAGTAGTGCAGTCTCATACCTGAATTGCTCGAGTCTGCCCATTAAACATTTATGCATCTATCATGCTGGATCAAGTTCTAACAGCCCATTTAGTCATTTGTCAGTGCAGACAAATTTGTGTAAAATATGGGAAGCAGTTAGTACGATTATGGATGGATCCATGCTGGGACAGGTGCAAAGACAAATGGGGCTGTGGATGTTGGAAGAATCTTTATTATTCTCATTTATATCGTCTCTTTTAATTGTCTATGTGGAGTGCTGTCTTTGAGTTGTTGTGTCTTTCAGTCCAAGTGAAGAATTTAAGTGTCCTGTTAAAACCAAACTGGTCACTTTCCTGGAATTGTTCAAGTCTGACATGGCAACATCATTGAGTGAAAGCCTCGACTCCAAACAAGACATTTCAAGCAGTTATTTTGTCACATTTTATATTTGATGAGTATTATTTTCAAAGTGAGGAGAATTAAACTAACTAGCCTTTTTATAGATTTTTACATGTTCAGAAAGCTGAATAACACACAGAGGAACAACAACGACCTGCAACCTGGATAGTTAGCAAGGTGTTAAAATGTTAAATCTAGTGCAAGTGCAGAGCATATTGACAAAAAAAATCACTACAAACATTTTGATAGATTGAGCGGAATTTGTTTGTTGAAATGTTCAGACATAAATTGTTCACAGAGATTACAGTATTTTACACTGCCCACTTAATTAGGTACACATTGCTAGTACTGGGTTGGACCCCTTTTGCCTTCAGAACTGCCTTAATCCTTCGTGGCATAGATTCAACAAGGTACTGGACACATTCCCCAGAGAGTTTGGTCCATAATCGACATGACAGTTGCTGCAGATTTGTCGGCTGCACATCCATGATCAAAATCTCCCGTTCCACAAAATCTCAAACGTGCTCTACTGGATTGAGATCTAGTGGCTGTGGAGGCCATTTGAGTAGTGAACTCATAGTAATGTTTAAGAAACCAGTCTGAGAAGATTTGCGCTTTACAACATGGCAAGTTATCCTGCTGGAAATAGCCAGAAGATGGTACACTGTGGTTATAAATGGACATGGTCAGCAATAATACTCAGGTAGGCTGTGGTACTAATGAGCCCAAAGTGTGCCAGGAATATATGCCCTACACAATTACACCACAAGCCTGAACCATTGATACAGTGCAGGATTGAGCCATGCTTTTAAATTCTGACCCTACCATCCGAACGTTGCAGCAGAAATCAAGATTCATCACACCCGGCAACGTTTTTCCAAATCTTCTGTTGTCCAATTTTGTTGAGACTGTGTGAATTGTAGCCTCAGTTTCCTGTTCTTAGCTGTCAGGATTAGTACCCGCTGTGGTCTTCTGCTGCTGTAGCCCATCCCCCTCAAGGTTCGAGGGTTTCAGAGATGCTCTTCTGCATACCTCGGTTGTAACAAGTGGTTATTTGAGTTACTGTTGCCTTTCTATCAGCTCGAACCAGTCTGGCCATTCTCCTCTGACCTCTGGCAAAAACAAGGCATTTGCGCCCACAGAACTGCCACTCAGTGGATATTTTTGCTTTTTTCGACTGTTCTCTCTGTTAACCCAACAGATGGTTGTAAGTGAAAATCCCAGTAGATCATCAGTTTCTGAAAAAGACCACCAACAACCAGGCCACGTTCAAAGTCACTTAAATCACCTTTCTTCCCCATTCTGATGCTCGGTTTGAACTGCAGCACATCGTCTTGACCATGTCTGCATGTCTAAATGCATTGAGTTGCTGCCATGTGATTGGCTGATTAGAAATTTGTGTTAACGAGAACTTGGACGGGTGTACCTAATAAAGTGATTGGTGAATGTATAGCCATAAAGTCAAATTTTATCCAGATAGGTACCTTTAAATCTTAAGATGCAGTGTGCTGCTTAAGATGCCGTCACCCCTTTTTTTGCAAACGTGCAATTGTTTAGATTGTTATTTTATATGATGCCTCTTCTGGACTTCCTGTCATAGTTTTGGTGTTTAGTTCCTGTTTTATTTTGAAACCCTGTGTATTTTGTTTCAGTTATGTCTTAACTTCCATTGTTCCCATCGGCCTTGATTGTGTGCACCTGTGTCCCGTCAAGCCTTCTATGTATATCTTGTCTTGTCTTTTCCTGGCTCCCGGCTGGTCCGTACTGTTCCCTTCCTCAACATGTCATGTCAGGTTTCTTTGGATTATGGCCATGTTAAACTTTTGTGTTTTTGAATCCTGTTTAGCAGGGTTTTTGTGTTTAAGTTTAAAATAAATCACGTTTTTTGGAACCCCTCCTTCTGGTCTCCTGCATCTGGGTCCAACTCTACCACACCGTGACACTTCCTTTGACCAGGAATCCGACACAAATGATAATTTTGAAAGATGTCAAATATTTAAAAATTATCTTGCAATCAATCAATCAATCAATCAATTACTTTATTTGTCCCCAAGGGGGCGATTAGTTTCGCGACAAGAGAAGCACACAATGGGTAAATATACATAAAATATACATAATAAATTACAATAGTAGTATAGACCTAAGCTTCCCCCACTACCTTTTCACCCACTACCTTTTCCTGCAGGAGAGAGAGAGAACTTGTGAAAGCAAGTATGCTATCGTATAATTACCAGGTATTAAAAAAAACATCTTGATGAATTAATTTCTCCTAACGGAATTGGTTTACGCAAACAACAAAACCGTTCAAATAAGTAAAACGTTTTGAAATTTACACTGCCAACACTGTCCCTCTAAAAAGAAGCCCCATGTTACATAAATTAAGTAAAATGTCTCTTATTTTAAGCAAAAATATCTTTGCCATTGGAGTAGGAAACATTTTATTAGCTTGATTTCTTAAAACTAGCTGAATAGTTTAAAATAGTCATATGTTTTCTTTAAACAAGGGTTTCTTACTTCCTTAGAAATGATTTTTGTAGCGTGTGTCTTGGATTACAATAAATTACTGTCTGAATTGTAACATCCAACCCTCAAACACCCCTATGTTGTTTTTCTGCTGCACAGCTCACTCAATCTTAGAATTATAGCACATGTGCACTTTTCTGTGTCCGTGTGTGAATGTCAGAGAGAGAGAGAGAGAGCGCGAGAGAGCGACTAATTGATCTTGTGGAAAGGGCACAGCTCTCATGGCACAGCCATGCTCTCATACACACCAGCAACTTAACCACAGGAGAGAAACTGCAACACTGCTTATAAATAAATAACCAGACTGAGCAGCAGAAAGAAAGAGAATGATGGTAGTGAGACAAAGGGGATGGAGGGATCAGCTCTCCTGAAAAACACATCTCAGGCTGAGAAACGAGAGCAAAGTGAAGGATGGTTATAAGGGTTTGGTCCTTTGAGCTAAATTTCATTACTTCTGGTATTACCACTGCTGCCAGTTGCTCATTTTTCACGGAATTGGTTTGAAGTTTGTACCGAACATCCATGAAGCCCTAAAGAAAAAAAGGATAAAGGAAAATTAACAGTTGTCACAGAATATTTTACAAAGAACCAAATGGCTCAGAAAACATTTATTCTATAACTAAATGAAAAATCTTGAATTTTCAAAAATGTACAGTACCAGTCAGAGTTTCTGACACAGATAGACCTTCAAAATAAAGGTGGCAAAGGTATCTTAGGCTAACTCTGTCCTGGATTTATTATCCAGCATCTTGTCAGACCAGTCTCGCTCCAGTTATCTGGACCATAATGAACACATTACTAATAAGACAAGGATTTGTTAATACCCTCTAAACAGATCCTGATTTATTGAAGAAAGGGCTATAAAGTTTATAAAAAAAGTGCAATCATTCAGTTCATCATCAAGCAGCTGATTATGATAGCTTACGTTCATCAGCCTAGGCTCGGTTGTTGAAGCGCTCAGCTTTTTAAAAGTCATGGTTATACTCTTATGATAGGACCTTCTGCTGCAGGATTAAACATATTAAATATAATTTGGCCTGATCACACAGAACATAAGTGAGTTTTATGTGAGGAAAAATGATTGGGAAAAACACAAAATAGTGTTCAGTCTTTGTTACTGATAACAAAAACATGCATGAATATTTTTTTTTTAAATTATGATTAAAGTTTTGTGGGTGTTCAGTACCACTTTGAAATGGAGATTTGTGAAGGTTTGCGAGAATTGAAAAAGTTTAAAATTCTTATTAAGGATTTGACTTTGAAAATTCATAAATAACGAAGTGTTTGAGTGAGAGCTTTAGCATTTTTCAAAGTCTGGTGAACTTATCTAAGTTTTCAGATGAATTTTTCAATAAAATCCATCTTGTGAACTTGGTGGGATTGGAGCGTTTGCGTGACATGAATCAAAAACGGGAAAGAGAGAGGGACAGAAAAGTGAGTTAAGGGGTGATGAATAACCTAGCTGAGCAAAGAAGAGCCTCGAACCTTCATAAATAAAGCACATGAAGTAGAAATTATAAAATCATAATGAAAGACGTAAATAAGGAGTTCATTTTAGGGTAAAAGTAAAAAAAAATTGTATAAAATGAACACCCCTCATTCTGTTGGCAAAGGGGGACAATGATAATGAAAGAAGAATAATGAAATAGAAGCAGAGCAAAGATTCAGGAGGAAAAAGTGAGAGTGGGAGGAGGATCCTCCATATTCATGCCTTATCTTCCTTTGGGCTCTTCAGATGGCAGGGAGGAAAGATAGCTGCAGGAGTTCCCAATGTGTCTCTTTCTCCTGTCCTTCCCCTCATTCTGTATTCCTTTCTTCTTTCCCACTCTCTGCAGGTCTTTTCTCAGTTCCTCTATTCATTTTCTCATGTATAGAGAGGTTATTCCCTGCAAATAATGCACACAAGCTGCAGGCTGCACATGCAAGGCTCATTGATCGTCTCCATGCGGCACATATCGCAGTGTTATAGATACGCTTATACACACTTTCATGAATATCTGAATCCATGAACATACATATTTCCATGGAAAACATGCTGAAATGATATGGCTTTCTTGTGTTTATTACACCTTACCCCGTGCAGACACGTGTGTAACATCCTATTAAAATTTTGGCAGGGTTGCACTAAAAGATGGAAAGTTTTTAGGTAGTTCCTTAGAATAACTTTGGCATGGACATATATCTCATGAAGAACTGCGACAAATCAAAATTCAGCCATTCTTTGGAGAGAGATCTGTTGCATAAGATTTCTGCATTGACAATGCCCTCAGTGGACCAGCCAAGTGCACCCACAATGTCAGTCCTTGCGAATTTGATGGTTATGTGATATGAAATGCAAAGTCTTTAAAAGCCAGCAGCATTACAGCACTGCTCCTCTGTTCTCTGGTGAGGGCAAGAATACTCACGCAGATCACAGACTGAAATAGAAGACTCCAAGACTAAAAGTTTAACATATATATATATATATATATATAATGTATTAAGTAAACTTTTCTCAAGCGTTAGATTTCCTTGTGAATTACTGCATTGATTTGTTCTTTAATTACAGTGTGGGAAGATTTCATCCCTCATTGATTGAAGTGCTTTTTGAGATGCAGACTGGATTAATGGGTCACGTACATGCATCACTTCATCAAACCAACAACATTGTGTGAAACATCAAGTAGAAACGGGATCGGGTGGGAGTTTAAAAAAATGTTATTCAGTAAAATCAGAAAATATATTTGGCATGAGGGCCTGACTTCTATTTACTGACTAAACTTAACATCTGGCATATGCAACAAACTGAACTGTTTTAAAAGTGGTTGGAAATTTAACAAGTTAAAGTGATTTTCATTTTAAAGTTAGCTGTTCTGGCTCTGATGGCACCTTTCCACTAGCACCTACTCATCTCAGCTCTACTCATCTCAGTTTTGCTCGACTCAACTTGGCCTAGTATCTTTTTCATAACAATTCAGCACCTGGAGTAGAAGTAGGAGGGTTGGAGCGAAGTTGCTGTGACGTATTTGATTGTGTGATCTAAATGAAGAAGACAACAACACTAAAGATGTAGAACCTGGAGGAGATGATATATCTGCTGCTGGGTCTGTGGCTTGTGTTCGATATCAAGTTAAAAAATGAGAGTGAGAGAAGCTTCAAGCGGCGACACTTTTACATTTTTTTTTTTGTTTGACTCTGCGCTGCTGAAAAGTCCGTTGGCAGCTATGAAGTGACAGCTCCTGGTAGATCTTGTCGTTCCTTATCGTCCGTCTAGATCCCTTTTTCATTCTCTCCACAGCAACCAGGTTTATAAACATCTGCACATCAGTTGGATCACAAAACAGACTTTTGCGCTGCCATTGCCTGTCGAATATAAAATGAACAAGAAGCCGCCGTCGGAGTCGCTCTTTCGCTGATGTCACCTTGTCATCTTGACTCAGACGTCTGACTGGCCAACCCCCTGACCGATTGGTGGCCTGTAGTGTGATGACGTCAGATTAAGCCCCACTCAGCCGCTTAGAACCTCGGCAGAGTAAATACAGAAAAAGTATCTACTCTCTCCCTAGTGGAAAAGCGCCAAACCGAGTGGAGGCGAGCTGAGCCGGGCTGAGTAGGTACTAGTGGAAAAGTGCCATAAGAGGATAATGGAGAAAAAAGGAACAAAAAAGGCTGGAAAAAGTTTGAATTAGCAACTTGGATGGGGTTCGTTGGTGCCGACTTCCAGAATCGTAATTATTCCTCAGAAGAGAAGTTTCTCAAAAACAAAGAACAATTGATGTATTACTGACATGCTATGCAGGAGATGGAGAGGATCCTTTGCACCTTGAATAGCAACAGGATTTACTGAGCGGCTTTCCCCGCACATATCGAAATATGAATAGTTCAGTCTTCCAAAGCCACAGTTTGTCATTTTAGTAGCCAGCTGCATATTACGGTAGTTAGGGCTGCAACGGTTCAGGTAGCCCACGGTTCGGTTCGGTTTCGGTTTTTGGGCCATGGTTTCGGTTCGGTTTCGGTTTGTGTTATGTGCATAAAGACAGCTTTTTTTCCAAAATTATCTGTTTATTTTGCTTGTCACTTTTCAAAATGTAAATTACTATAATTCTTTTAAGTCAACAGCCTCTTAATCTTGACAACTCAGTACAGTTAGTACAGTACACACTATACTAAATACAATAGTATAACATATCTTTAAGAAACTATTTCAAATGTAAAACAGTTACTGAACACTTTTAAATGGTAAACTGCCTTTTATTCCTTGACTACCTGTATACACTATACAGTAGTATAAAATATGTATAAAAAATGTTAACATACAAAAATGTAAACAAAAACACTTTCAAATGTTAACGTGCCTTTTAGCTTTGACTACTGGTATAACGTTGTTGAAATGTGTGCGGGAGGCACAACGTAAAGTTGGTCGAGTGTTGTCATTAGGTGACGAAAGCCACATCTCCGACCACCGAAAAGGGCTGCAAATCTTTAGCAATGAACGTGTTATTGCACGGGTTATTTTCTTGTGTTTATCTGAAGTGGCACTATAGGTCTGTTGGAAGCATTCTCGATAGATAGTTGTTGTTTCTTCGCTGGTGTTTCCTTATCGAGTCGCTCGACTGTCCTGTGTGCAGAAAGCGTCACATCAGGGTGTTGATGCTGGAGATGATGTTCATATTGCTCGTGTTTCCTTTTGCGTATGGGACATGTTTCAAGCAATGTTTACAGACGAAGTTCTGTTAACTGTTTTCACTCCATCGTCATGTATTCAACAGCGAAACCGAAATGATGCCACACCCGGAGATTTGAATGAAGCCGGTGCTTCTTCAAACTTTTGTCTCTCAACTAACTCCCCCGCTCGTGCTCGCCATGACTCTGTTCTGTGTGCGGGGGGAGTGGGTGGAGCTACAACAGTGATGAGGGGGAGTGGGCGGAGCTACAACAGTGACTACGACTCGTGAGGAGGGCTTTTCTGCAGCCAGCAGGCTGACAGGCACACAAACACGCGGGTTGTAAAGCATTAATGCAAAATGAATGGCAAAACCGAAAATTCACGGCACACAAGGGCGTATTGAACTGTGGAGAGCGAACCGAACGGTTCGGTTTTATGCCGAGAACCGTTGCTTCCCTAACGGTAATATGCAGATTTATGGCAACCATGGCTCTGAGGATGAGGAGTTTGCAGAACTCCTCGTCTGGTTATGTATAAATCCCACCCAGGTTCTGCCATCTCGCATCATTCTGTTTACATCAGACCTGACCCTTAAAATGGCAAACTTATGTGTGCAATAATTTTCTTAGAGAAACAACACTCGGCAAGGAAGGTAATGTATGGACAGTGGAGGACAGCCCTGTCCTCCACTTGATTTACGTCCAACAAAGTTGGGGAGCAGCGTATATTAAAGATCACTATCGCGTTGTTTCCTTGTGATTCAGGGGACTGTCCTAAATGCAAATGCTGTGTGGGCTTGCTAAAAAAAAAAGGTTTACTCAACTTGATTTTAAGCTTACTGAGGTGATTTCTATCAAACAAAATTTCCTAAACTGCGATAAATATCCCTTAAATTACTGTTGCATTAAGTGAAAATCAAAATACAACTTGGCTGAAAACTTCAACGCTTATCTCCATCGTTTTCCTTCTTTCCATTTCCTCTTTAAGATAATCCACGTTCCCCTCTCACAAGCAGCAGGGCGTGGATCTTTTGTTCCAGACAAGTGCCACATTAGTTCTGCTGCTTTTGCCTGAAAATACTGCACTTTTTTCCACAACTGTTTTGTTGTTTCTCCTTCTCGCCCCCTCTCTTTCTAATAGCTTTCCAGCTAACTGCATACAACCGTAAGGCCGCATTTCTCTTCAATTTACTACCACAGGAAAAGTAATTAGGAGGTCACGTCTGCAGACAGCAGTTTGAACGAAATCATTTTAATTGCTTTGTGGTTCTACAAGCAAAGAGGAAATATAATTGAATTGTGGTCTTGATGGGCCTGTTTGCGTGACATAGTAGTATGAATCGCTGGCTTGATAATTAAATCAATATTGCAACTTGTTGTTATTCATGGAGGGCTAATGTTGTTTTGCTCTCCTGAACTCTTTATTTAATAATTAAATTTCAAACTGAGAATTAGAGGCCGCATCTGTAATTGGTGGGCTTGTTAGTTTTGTGGTTTTGTGAGGCTCGGAGCCGTGAACAACTGGGCTATTAGCAGTGTGCCGAAAACTGGGCTGGGAAAATGATCAGAAAAGTTTGCAGAGCTGGAAATTACTCCGATTGTGGCTTTGCAAGTAAAATGAGTGGTGGTTTTAATTGATTTACGAGACACATTTCCCTTTTAAATCAAAAAGTTAAAAACGTTTATTTTAAACAAAAGTGACTGAAAAGTGTTTTCAATCCATAAAGACTTAATTAAAATGAATGTTCTGTTAATATCAGACGCCCTGATTATTTACATTCCTGAATATTGAACCTTCCCATTTCTCTGGAAAGCACTGAAATATAACAAATAAACATGTATGCATGCAGGTTTTATTCCTGCCCTGTGTGTGTGTGCGTGTTGCCTCTAGGAGACTTCTGAGAGTATTCAAATGTTATCAATTAAAAGCAACCATAGTTTTGAAACTGTCACCATAAATGCATGTTAATTTAGTTTTCTTGTGTCAGTTGAATATTTACTCGCTTATACAGCGTTCGTTTTTTGTATACACATAGCACAGTACTTAATGGTATGCGTATGGGCACCATTTGTATTTCTTTCACCATGTTTTTCACCTTATATTCTTATTTATCGTGCAGACGTGTGCAGTGTTGTTTTTGTGACTCTTTGAGGGATTGTGTCTTCGTGTGTATATCTGCTACCAGAATGGTAATTAATGTGGCGTAGGTGCATGCAGGTTGTCTCTGCATGTTTGACATATAAATATGCAAACACGACCTGCCTCCCGTGATGCATATATTCAAGCAAACATGCATACTGCACACTTGAGTATTCTCATTTTCTTTTGCTGTTATTTTCTTGCATTTGGATGCATCACACTTGCACTCAGGCACTCAGTGTCACAGTATATATCCTGGTATTGTTGGGGTCTGACTCCATGCTGTGAATGTTGTTGGTTGGTATCAGGAATGCAGAGAGCAAACTGATAAATTAAAGCAAACAAAGAGGTAAATGTTGAGTACTCTAACCCCATTTCAAAGTAATGTTATGCAATGTACAGTATCCTCAATACCAATTACCAAATACCAAAGACAACATATTTAATGCTCAAACTCATAAACTTTATTTTATTTTTCAAATAATAATTAACTTAAAATTTCATGGCTGCAACACGTGCAGTAGAAGTTGGGAAAGGGCATGTTTACCACTTGTTACATCACCTTTCCTTTTAATAACACTCAATAAACGTTTTGGAAGAGAGGAGACTAATTCTCTTAGCTTCTCATGTGGAATTCTTTCCCATTCCTGCTTGATGAACCGCTTCAGTTGTTCAACAGTCCGGGGTCTTCTCTGTCGTATTTTACGCTTCATAATGCGCCACACATTTTCAATGGGAGACAGGTCTGGACTGCTGGGGGCCAGGGGAGAACCTGGACTCTTTTACTTCCAAGCCACGCTGTTGTAACACGTGCAGAATGTGGCTTGACATTGTCTTGCTGAAATAAGCAGCGGCGTCCATGAAAAAGACGTGGCTTGGATGGCAGCATATGTTGCTCCAAAATCTCTATGTACTTTTCAGCATTTATGTTCCTTCACAGAAATGTAAGTCCCCCATGGGAACTAATGCACCCCCAAACCATCACAGATGCTGCTTTTGAACTTTGCGTTGATAACAGTCTGGATTGTTCCGCTTCCTCTTTGGTGTGGAGGACACGACGTCCAGTGTTTCCAAAAACAATTTGAAAAGTGGACTCATCAGACCACAAAACAGTTTTCCATTGTGCATCAGTCCATTTTACATGAACTTGGGCCCAGATAACCCGGCAGCGTTTCTGGATGTTGTTCATAAACAGCTTTTGCTTTGCATGGTAGAGTTTTTTTTTGTTTTTTTTCCAAAATCTTTTTTATTGAATTTCAAAGCTTTTCAACAGTTGTTCTGGTACAGACAGTGTTAAATAAAACAGCCATTTCATAAACACCAAACCCACCCCCCCCCCATCAACCACCCCCCACCCCCAGCTCAGGTCATGAGGCACATAGAGATACAAAAACAACAAACCAAAAACAGACAAACGAACAAAATAAATAATAATAGTAATAAGAAAATAAAAAAAAGAGGGGAAGGGATACATAGGGAGTCAAAGAGAGGATCATTTGGGTAGTTATTCAGTCCTCTTCTGCGTCAGGAATAATGAGCAAGTGGTCGACATATTCCAGCAAAGGGTTCCAGGTGTTCTGGAATTTCTTTATCGAGCCCATGAGGGAAAATCTAAGTTTCTCAAGTTTAATATTGTACAAAACGTCTTTAATCCATTGATTGTGTGCCGGGGGAGAAGTGTGCTTCCACCTAAGCAAAATCAAGCGCCTGGCCAACAAAGTTGTGAAGGCCAGGGCTCGTCGTGCGGCAGCGGGAAGGTCAGCATTGGGAGGAACGCCAAAGATAGCCGAAAGAGCATTGGGAGTAATGACCACGTCATAAGCCAAGCTAATTGTTTCAAATATGTTTGACCAATAATTTGTCAGTTTGGGACAGGACCAGAACATGTGGATGTGATTGGCAGGGGATTGTTTGCACCGGTTACAGGAATCACTGACATCAGGGAATATTTTGGACAATCTGGCATTCGTGTAGTGGATTCTATGTAGGATTTTGCATGGTAGAGTTTTAACCCGCACTTACTGGTGTAGTGACGAACTGTATTTACTGACAGTGGTTTTCTGAAGTTTTCCTGAGCCCATTTGGTGATATCCTTTACACACTCATGTCGCTTTTTAAGGCAGTGCCATCTGAGGGATCGAAGGTCACGGTCATTCAGTCTTGGTTTCCGGCCGTGGCGCTTACGTACAGTGTTTTGACCAGATTCTCTGAACCTTTTGATGATATTATGGACCGTAGATGTTGAAATCCCTAAATTCCTTGCAATTTTGCTTTGAGAAATGTTGTTCTTAAACTGTTCAACTATTTTCTTACGCAGTTGTGGACAAAGTGGTGACCCTCGCCCCATCCTTGCTTGTGAATGACTGATCATGTTTTATACCCAATCATGGTACCCACCGGTTCCCAATTAGCCTGATCACATGTGGGATGTTCCAAATAGGTGTTTGATGAGCTTTTTCTCAGCTTTCTCAGTATTTTTTGCCACCTTTCCCAACTTCTACTGGACGTGTTGCAGCCATGAAATTCTAAGTTAATTATTATTTGGCAAAAAACAATTAAGTTTATCAGTTTGAACATTAAATATGTTGTCTTTGTAGTGTATTCAATTGAATATAGGTTGAGAAGGATTTTCAAATTGTTGTATTTTGTTTTTAATTTACATTTTACACAATTTCCCCACTTAAACCGGATCCGGTTTGTATTATATAAGTGGGTGGAATTATGTTGAAATGGTAAAATGTTAAATCTTCTCCTCTTTTGTTCTCTCTCCTCAAAAGACTATACTTTCCAGATCCACATCCGGTTCATGGGATTCAGCTGATGAGGATAGGAAAGCTGCAGCATTTCCTGGATCACACTGAGGAGGCTTTGGATACATTCAAACAGGTATGGAGGGTAAATACTGACAGATCCCAGAACAGTTTCAACGATTTTTATATTTGTATGAATTTCTACGTCATTCTCATCACTTACTCCACTTTGTAAGTGAACCGGTGGGATGAGCTGATATATTACTACTGTAACAAGAGTCAGACATGTTCATTTTATCATAAGAGACAGTTTCTTCTTAGACAAAGTTACATGAAATGTATTTTGTGAACATTTATAAAACATTTAAAGGGGACCTATTATGAAAAACACATTTTTTTCTTGCTTTAACATATATAAAGTGGTCTCCCCTCAGCCTGCCAACTCAGAGAAGGAGGAAAGCAATCAAATTCTGCAGTGTCTGTACAGCCGCCCGGATGAGCCGTCCAGTGTGATGTGGCTTCTACCAGCCGTTCAGATTCTGCTCCCGTCGTTACGTAACGACAGGAGCGATGCGTGAAACCACGCCCACAACCAACTGGGGCCGGAACAACAACAACTAACTCCGCCGGCCGGAGCTTCCGCCATTTTTTCGTAGCGGTGTATCGCGTCATTCAGGCAGCCAATCAGCACAAAGCCTTATTATCATCCCGCCCACTCAGAATCCTGCATAGAGATGGAGGTTAGAAACGGGGAAGAAAAAGACATGGCTCAGAGGCTGCATTTCTAATTTATTTTGCAAAAACAATCAAAAGCTTGTTTTTAAGACATTAAAGGCCTGTTTAAAATAGGTATTAGATGCCATAATAGGTCCCCTTTAAATATTGTATAACTCTTCGTTGTTAGCTCATTTTTGTAATGCAACCTGCTGTTCCAGCAGTGGCTGCAGGTAAAACTAAACACGCTTATTTCACTCTTCCCAGGCTTTTAAAATCATAAAGTTGACTCATGGTGGAGATCATCCCTTGACAAATGACCTGATGATGAAGATGGAGGAGTGCCGTTGTGAAATGCATCACCAATCATCCAGCACACATTAAGTCACAGATTTAAGGAGCTGCTATATGGAAATAATAAAAAAAAATTAAAAATATGTATTGTGTCTTCATATGTCCTAATTTGACATCATTTACATTCAAGTTTGAGTTTGTTTAATATGCAGCGTACTCTTTTTCAGTTGGACATGATGCTATTGTTCAGTTGACTCAATAACTATTTCACGGACGGGTGTGAACTATCCAGTCAGTATTTTTTCGCAGATTTAGAGGGTGAAAGGTCTGAAGAGTCAAGTGAACACATTAGACGTTTGCCAAAAATAACTGGAGGCCAGAGCAGTAGCTGAGCATGTCCGTCCTTTACAACGACAGAATAACCATCCAACAGAAAAAAGGATTGGAGTTTAATTTTAAATGTATGAAAGTAAGAAGCATGATCAAACTCAAGGGTACCTCAGTTTTAGTGATAACAGCCCAGAGCTTCTCATTAAAATCTACAAAGACAATGCCCAGTAGATTTTAGTTCTGAGCGGGAGTTGTTGACAGCTTGTTTTGGCAGTTGGACATTGTGTTTGTAGTTTTGGTTTGATTTGTAGTGTGTTACTTCTCCTTTTCTCCTATAAGAGGGGCGGCTTTAGGCCCCTTTGGGTCCCCGTGGTCCATGTACAATCTATAGCTTCCATCATAAGTGATTTCAGGGCAACAGCTCTGCGTGTGTGTGTGTGTGTGTGTGTGTGTGTGTGTGTCCATGTGTGCGCTTGTGTTGGTTTAGTAAAGTCTGTTTCTTTAAAACATTCATCATCCTCTGCATATCCATCACACACACCCTTGTTCATCCCTGTTTTTACTCCCTCAGTATGTGGGCCAGGAGTGTGTCTGCGCTGGCGTGTTTCTCTCACACACTCAGACGCTTCTCACATTAATCCCAAAATTCTGCCCTCTGCAAACTGATGACAGCATTTTCTATGAGGGTAAAACATTTGAACTTGTGTGTGTGTGTGTGCATCAGCAGCCCTGCAGTAGAGAGCTCTTCACCCTTCCTGCTATGAAGTTCTCTGTTCAGTGATACTCAGCTTGGAAATCATTCTTTCATAGCACATTTTATTTGACCCATCTTCACCTAAATTTCTATTTCACGCTCTCCAAATTATTTTGAATGATGTTCACAGTTTCATCAAATCTTTTTCCCCATTTGTCTCCAGGCAGCCTCAGTCAGTCAGACATAGGGCACAATGTAGTTTTAACCACCTCCATTCACCTTTTCTGTCATTGACTCAACAATATTTTCAATTTTCACTCTTTTCAAAGTGAAAATTGAAAATGTGGCGTTGTTTTTTTTCTACACTTCTTCGCACTTTCTCACAATCCTCCCAGTCGTCTTCATGTCTCTTCATCCCATATATGACGGATGTTTAGTTTAAGCAAAATCTGTGATCCAAATGAACAGAAAGCCCTTAGAAATAAGCTGCTTGTTTCCAAGAATAAAGAACAAATACATCTAGATATCCAGTACAGCAACCAGGAATTTGTTTTTCTATCTGCTACATTCTTGTTTCATGTTTCTTAAGCTGGTTTCAGTCTTGATTTCACCTTCCTGAAGAAGGCTGAAGGGATTCAGCAGATGGGCTAATAGCCATTTGAGCAATGACAGTGTAATGTTTGTTCAAAATGACCTAATGGATGCTTCTCCTGATACACTTTTCCAATTAAATCCGTAACTGGAAATTCCAGAAATCCACCAACTTCAATCATTTTATTTTTCATGCACCTGCTCAGGTCTTCCAGACTCTTCTGCTCCTTTAAAATGCAATTTTTCCTCACTTGTCACTTGTTTTCTGTATACATCTCCCTTCGGATACCCGTATTTTCCTCGTACTCCTCCTTCCCCGACTCTCTGCTCCCTGCTGCACGTTGATGATCAAAGGCTCTACAGGCCTGTATGTCACAGCGAAAGCTGCCTAGAGGGAAATAAAAGTCCACATGCACACACTCGCAAACCCAGATCATATTTTTGAGCCGTCCTTGTCTTTTTGTGTGCATTACCCAATGTACTGTGGAGACAATCTCACGTGTCTGAGTCCTGATCCAAAATGTGGACATTTCATCAGGACTGAGGGAGAGACCACACAGACAGAGGCCGGCACTTTGTGGTCTGTTTATGTATTCAAAGAAAAAAAACCTCTTTCAATACATTCCTTTATTTACATCCCTCCATCTTTCTTTTCCATCAACACCACATTTTGCAAAAGCAGGAAATCGCCAGAGACGGTACAATCTTAAATCTGGGAGATAACACAAATACAGTTTAACTCTCCGGTGTCATTTTCTCTTACTCTCAATGTGTTGCCTCACATGAAATTAATCTAAATTATTCATGATTGATGTCCATCAAATCTGAAAAGTTTTTTTCCGTACATACAGATGGCAAACTGGTTATAATCCGTTTATCGGGACATTTTCCAACAAGTCCAACAGCTTCACAGAACTGAAGCCGTCACATCATACTAATGATGACATCTGTTTTTGGTAAATGTGGTCTGACTTCGACTGTAACGCACGGTACTCCTTAAAAACTCAAAGATGCTATGTGTCAGATTTTTAGATAACACATTATAATTCTCAATATAATATTCCTGCAAAACATGTAACGATACATGTTAACTTGTTTCTGTTAGACCACGCCCTACAAACCCGACACATCACAGATGGCATTTGTTGAACAATTTGGTTTAAAGCACGTCTCACAGATCACATGGACTCTTAGATTAGCTTTAAATAATAACAGAAGCACCAAAACTAGCACGACTTTCAGTTATTGCTGGAATTATAAAGCGCTACCACAGTAGATTTGGCAGTGACGTATCAGAACAGAAACCTCCCACATAGCATCTTAACACTGGTTACATGTACAGGCCTTGAACTCGACCGGGAGTTTGGGTTTCCGAGACATTCACTGACAGTTACTGACAGTAGGGACAGTACTTTTTGGCAACAACTATCTGTCATTTTGAAATCCTAGTATACCTTTATATTAGCGATGCTGCAGTTTTCAGGCTGCAGCACAGTATATTTATGTGTTTGGACATGAAATGTTGCACAGTAAATGCACACCATGTAAAAGGGTCTAAAATGAAGCAATCAAAATAAGGTTAAAGTGTAGATTTAGCTATATAGTTATCATTATAACACATTATAATTATAACACTATAATACATTATAATTCTGAAAAGTTGCTGCAAAACGTGAAAAATCTTCATTTGTTTGTTAGACAACAACCTAAAACACAAAGTCTAAAAAGTCTTTCTGAACAACCGGTTTAGTCGGATGTCAGTTTTTTATTCAGTTATAAATCTTATTATGTTTTTTTTTATTGATTACAGTGTTTTAGATTGTAAAGCACTGTTGCATTCTTCCATAAGAAATAAGCTTTTGTGGATGATGCAAAGCCTAGATTTACATTCATGAAAGCGTCTCTTCATTGTAGACTTTGACAATCAGAGACCTTCTTGAGGGAGTTCTTGACTTTGTTGTTTCTGCACCAATAATTCTGTCACCATCGACTTTAAATATCGCCTGAACACTGACAACATCTGGCCAGGAAACTGCTCACCATCAAACTGCTCTGTTAGAGCCTATAAAACCTAGGAAAGGTTGTTTTGTTTGTGTGTTTTTTTTTTTGTTTTTTGTTTTTTAAATTAGCAGTTAAAAGCATCAAAGTAATATTTTCAGTTTTAATTGAACCTGGAAGTCAACAGTGACACATTGACTACTTCATTTCCATATCCATTGTGCTGTTGTGCAGCTTTAAAAACTACTGTCCACAAACATGGACCTCACTGTCATCAACCACAAGCTGAATGTTTCAGGAAACCCAAACTCATTAAAATTCACACAAGGACAACGGGAGCAAAAGAAATCATCACAATAAAATATCTCAAATAAAAATGAGCGCATATATGATATGTGCACACAGTATACAGTATATGTATTTTTTATATATGACATGGCTCAGAAAAGTATGTACAGTTATTTTTCTTCAATGCATAGTAACTTTTTAAGATCATAAGGTGTAGATAAATAAGGACATTAATTCGTGACTGTGCTGTCTTGAGCAGAAAATAAATTACGTTTCATTCGTCACTGGTACGGTGAATTTTGGAGATTAGAACGAGATGGCGCTGGTCTGTTTTGTCTGCCTCTGGTAAAAACACTTCAGGGGTCCCATTTGTCAAAAGCATCTTGGTTTGGGGGTATTTTCCCACCAGATTTCATAGATTAGCTCGTGGCTTTCCTGCAGGTGTGCACCTCATGAAATGCATAGCTGTGACCCTTTCACACTGCCATTCATGGATCAAAACCAGAGGCAGTGACTGATTTTTTCCTTTTCTGTCAGTCCAGTAAAACAAAGCAGTGTTTGTGCTGTTAATGGAGAGAAAGTCAGCATTACAGTCTTTCATCTCCCGAACACTGCTCTCTGCTTGCAGGGCAAAGACCGGCAGAGGAGAGCGTGGTGATGGCAGTGATGTAGAATAAGTGTTTGGAGGATACTCATCCTGATTTCAGAGGGAAACAGACTCTTTCTTATATTCATATTTGTACAAACATTTATATGATAAACATCTCAAGCACCATAGATAGTAATATTAGCAAATCTTAAAGGTTGCAATCCATCCAAAACAAATGGAACCAGGCAGAGATCTTCGTGTAGGAATTTGATCATTACATTTAATTTTTCTTTTTTGTTTTCTACATCCCCCTTAAATAATTATTCCTTTAAAAAAAACATTTTACTATAAATCTGTGCTTATGCTGAATCTGTTCCCTTCTCACAAATTATTTTAAAAATATTTCCCTTTGCTTTTTCCATCAACCTACGATAAGACTGTCTCTACATGGTTCCATTGCACTCAAATAAAAAAAGGAGACATTATAAAACACTAACAATTGACAAATAATTACAGTTTTTTTTTCTTTTTTTCTTTTTTAAACAGAGTAGAACAGCACAGACGGAGAAGACGGTCTGCCTTTCATTCAGGAGGCAGCTGGTCAGTGGATAGATGCGCCCAACACCAGATCTCCTCCACTTCTGTGTGACTCAGACAGTTCACTGTGAACATGAAAAGGCTCTCACATCTGTGTCGGGGGGGAAACGCGCTACATGAATACCCGGCAGGGCCAAAAGTCAGATGTGCTGTGCTTGTTTGAAAGGTCCAGGCCAAAACAATGCCACAGGAAACTAACTTCAGATCTGTTTTGTTGTGCGTGTCTGTGTTCAAACCCAATCCTGACCTTGGAATGTTTTTAATCGTTTTCTTAATTAAGGTTTTGCTCTTTGCTCTTTATTTTCATTGGCTTTAGTCTTCATGTTCTACGTGTTTTTCCCTCTCTCTCTCCCTTTTTATATAAACTCTGAATCTTTCTAATCTGATCATGTACCAAATACAATAACTTTAGCCATAGATTATTCATTTATGTTTGTTTCATTTAGCTTTTTTTTTTAGCATGTTGTGAAAGACTGACCCCAGTAGAACACATGAAAGAAATTACTAAAAATGAACAGATTTTTCAAGGACACAGATTTTTTATGGACTTTTTTTTTCTTTCTATGCTAGCACCAAACTTACTGCATGTACACAAAGTCAAAGACAAAGAGAATTGGTCACGGTATTGTTAGAAATGTTCACAAGGCACTTATCTAAATCATCTCCCCCTGTCTTTCTCCTGGTCGGTCGCTGCACAACAATACCACGTCATCCTGCAGTCAGCACTCTGTATTTACAGCCAAAAGTCTAAAAAGTGCTCTTCCAAAAAGATGGGACAATTGTTTTCTATTATCATGCACAATTTCTTTATCCTTCTATTTAAAAAAAAAAAAAAATGACAATTTTCTTAAGCTCCTATCTTGTTTTCTCTTTGTACATTCTTGTTGGACTCGAGGTGTTTCCATCGTCAAATTCTTTTGTTCACTGGTCACCTGGATTCATTTTTCTTTTCAGACTCTCAAGCGTCTGTCTGCTTCTTTGAGAAGCCGTAATGGTTTTATTTAAACTAAATCCCGTCCAGTCTCGACCTCGTAGGTTGTTTCCAGGTCCAAAACTCTATAAGCTTCTTTGTCTGGGTGGGGGTTTATCCAGCCATCAAACATGAGCAAAGTCATCTTTCTGTCTCTCTTTCAAAGTTCCCAAGAATCCAGAAAGATTTTTCTTGTTAGCGATATTTTATCAATGTTTAGTTCTTTGGGCCAAATGTGTCTAAACATTGACATCTGACTGAGTCCAGCTATGTGTCTACCTCTCTGTCCTCCAGTTGTCTCTCCCTCCATTTGTCTACCGTTGTCTTGACGAGACATCGAAGCAGGTAATCATCATGAGATGGGCTTTACAGAAGTTGACTCTGGTCTCCAGTTTGTCCGTCACCGTTTCCAGAGCTTCCAAATACTCCACCGAGTCCACCTCATAGGGCTGCTGCAGCTCAACTGGAAGAAGACAGGCAAGTAGAGGAGACGTGGCTTTGCATTAGTGTCCGTTTAAAAGACAAGGATGGGGATTTTCTGTATTTTTGAATGGTCAAAATAGCCATTACAATCAATAATCATAGCAATGATGACTTCAATAAAATAATATACTGTAGTCTCGGCAGTCTAAGCCTGATGGAGCTTATTTACCCAAGATCGGAATCCTGTCAAACAGCTAACAAGTCAATCAGTTCTTCAACATGATAAATATATTGATCAACACCACACACTTTCCAGCAGCCACAAGACTGCTGGATTGTACAAATGTACAAAATTTCAAAACAATGTAAAGATTTCAATGTTAGGCAGCACGCAGTAGACCTCCAATAATATCACAGACCAACCTGGTCTCATGGGAAATCATTAAAATGACCACAAAATTCCTCACAGGAATAACCCCAAAAATTGAAGTCTAAATGCTTTTTTGTAAAATTATTGTAAAATGACAAGTCACCATGTGGAGGGAGGAGGAGTTTAGTGTCGAGCTGGAGAACTATCCCTGTTAGTGACGCTTCAAAGTTTATTTTCTTAATCTTTCTAAATCTGTGAAGCTAATCTGCTTCATTGTATCCTTTATGTGGGATTGTCTTTTGATCAGTGCAAAAAAGAGAAAAAAATCATACCTCATTTACAAGAAAATTGGGAAGTTTTACAGACATGCAAAAAAAAAACATTAAACCTACAGTATACTGTGTTTATTCATTTAAACATTTAAATGATTAAATACAAGTACAGAGAAAATTATCTTTGTCGTCTTCAGAGAATTTAGACACGTTTAACAACTCCAGAATTTTATTTCCAGAAACTCTCAAAAAGTTGAGAAAGCGACACACGCACACTCTAAACAACATACTCCGCTACTAGCGCATATTCACTAAAATACGGTACACAATCTGCAGTACAGTACTGTATGTAAGACACACCTGGATGGCGTACTACGCCATGGAAGAGTGTACAACTGGACAATCTACATCACATACTGTATCCCATAATGCAACGCACCACTACAGCACAAGCTGGTCTCAGTAGTCATATAACAGGTTTCTGTTTGTGCCGTGGCAGAGGCACATATACAGGGACTCACTACGTATCCGTGACAACTGCCGGACCAGTATACAGTACAGTGTTCCTCTCTCCAAGCAAATAATGGATCATGGTTCAACTTTTTGAACCATCAATTCAGGAATTAAATCATCATTTCATCATGGGCTCTGGAGGACCTTCAAAGACCTCAGCACAGTCCACTACCTACAAAGCCAGGGCCACATATCAACTGTGCAGATTTGTTGCTGAGTTCTCTGAACACAACTCGTCTCAGAAACGCAGTGAACACGTGTGTGGTCAAACAATTTAGGCAATCTTTTGAGTTTCAGGTTGAAGTTTTAATTTCATTTTTGAAGACTTCCCCACTTATCTGAAAACAGGAATATTAAGGGTCAGATAAATTAATAAGATGAATTACAGAAATAATGCATTTGTTGCCAAAAAACAAACAAACTGAAAACAGTTTGTTACACTTACACTCAGTGGTCCATTTGTGTGGCTCCAGCATCAGATGCTGTTTGGTTTGCTCCAGTTCCTTCTTCAGACACTGGTACTTGGCTCTGACTTCACTGATCCGCTGCTGGCGGTGCTCCAACAGGCAAACCCTGGGTCTGACATACACCACCTCCTGATGGAGACAAACGTAGTGGGGGACAAAAAGAAAGAAAGATTTATTGTAACTTCCTTCAGTTCTCCTTCAGCAACAGGATGTTTAACATCCACACAGGTGCAAACTTTAACACCTCACTGTCCTCCAGTGTGACCAGTTGAGTATTTGGGAGGTAGAAGAGCTTCACTGCAGCAGCGGAGGTTAAGTCGCTTGCTAAGGAATGTTGCAGGGGAAATCTATATTTCATGCTTTTCTCCCTTTCCCTCTTTCCTGAAGCTCACAGTGCTCCCTCTTTTGAATACATAAAGGTTTAACAATAGAAACCTGAAAAACCTGCACAGTGCATTAATTTGCAATCATTTGCTGAGTTTTAGCCTGTTCTGCAAAGTCTAGGGAAATTATCATAACCCTCAGATGAAAGTTAAAAAAGTAAAGGGGGGAAGCGTGCTCATTATTCATACAGAACAAAGGGCTAATGTTCATTCATTTTGTAAAAATCCATAATATTGTATTTTTAAGTGTGTTGGTTTGTGTCGTTCTTGACACATTAGCAGAGATCCATTTTCTTTAGGTGTCTCATTCTTCCCCAGCCTCCCCCTCTGGTTCTCCATTAGAAAAACGCTTGTTCATTGTCAGTGCGTCCCATAACTGTTGTGCATCAAATCTATTTAATTGACATCAAGTACAATGGCCCTCTTGCTC
This sequence comes from Cololabis saira, assembly GCF_033807715.1. Lineage (NCBI taxonomy): Eukaryota > Metazoa > Chordata > Actinopteri > Beloniformes > Belonidae > Cololabis > Cololabis saira. The sequence goes on along the minus strand of NC_084588.1, from coordinate 39,558,015 downwards.
TTTAGTAGAGCATCTTTAACTCTCTCTGCACATACATTTATCGTTGCCCTAAAGCAATCGTGATAAGACCAAAACACCGGCGCTCTAATTACTCGCTGACTCACCAAATTCCTACAGCACCTCTAGATCTCAGGTGCGTCCCTGCGCCTCACCTTATTCCCTACTTTGTCTCTCCTCTTCTGTAGTCGCTCCACGTCATCTATCTCGTACACCTTGATCTCGAAGGTTTCTGTAGTTGCAGCCCCTCCCCGGAGGTTGGAAGTTGCCGGGGGCCCGAGTGGGCCATCAACCCAGCATGCACCTGGGCTGGATGAGGAGGATGATGAGGAAGTGATGGTCTGCTTGGAGGACCGCTGAGAAGGGGATGAAGACGAGGAGTCCAAGGTCAGAGCTGGGATGAGACGTCTGCGCTGGAGGCCTGAAAGAGGGAAACAATAATTTGTCATAAATATTTTCCAGTTGCAGTTCCTTCAGCTCACAGACAGTTGTGAAATGCTTATTTTAATATATACACTATGTAGGACTCGTTCTTCTCCAACTACACCTCAGTGAGCATGTTGGGGGAATTGTGGGTGTTCAGGTTCCTGCCGGGGTTGCACCTTTAACCATCTGACTATTCTAGCCTCTAATTCAACACTTCCTCCAAAAGAAACAATATCTCATCACTGTATGAGATGTCTGTACTCCCTCTACAAAAATAATATCCAAGTTACATACTTTAAGAAATGGGAAATGTTTTGAAAATCCAATATTTAAAAAGCTTAATGATATAAACTCTAGGAATACCAGCCGTGCAATATGTAACACGTGACAAACTAAAGCACTGCCTGGCAGACACAAATAAAAACACAAACTAATATTTTCTGGACCACCGTTAGTTTTTATTATGGCACAAGTCCTACTGTGGCATTGTTTAGAACCTAATGCAAATGTCAAAACATGTATTTTTGTAATGATCACGAGAGGGTTGGACATTGTCCCGGAGAGATAAGTGAAGCGCTTTTTTTTCCTTCCCTCATTTAGTCTCACTCAGATTTCTTTGCTGCATGTAAACGTACGTTTAAAGTGGTTTTCTTAAGCTGTTTATGAGTTCTGTTCAAACAGTGTTTTTGGGTGTGCAAATACTCTACTGTCCCTATTAAACACTCCCATGAGTTCTACCATGGATTTTCTCTGATTAGATATTGCCAGATGTTTATGTGATCGCCAAGTAAGATCTTTCAAGTTTCTTTTCTTACAATTCATCTTCAGCAATGATGGTCCACCACAATCCTCCCACCTGTTTCATCTCACAGCATCAGTCAGGGTTATATAACTTATATAACTAACTATATAACTTGTGACCATCTGACAGACGTTTACAATACTTTTCCAATCAGAGACTTTAATGCACTGACTTATATAAATGCTGGCGGATCATTCATTGATTTATTTGTCCAATGCAGATGATAAAGAAAAACATTTGGAATGGAATAATTAAGTAGATGCCTGATGCATTAGTGAACACATACTACAAAGTACTTGTTTACGACCCAGGCAAATAAAAAATATCAATTACTTCCAGTAATGGCATAAAAAATTCAAGACAATAAAAAAAAGAAAAGAGAATTAAGGTCTGTAAAGCGATAGCTATGTATATTGATTTTTACTTGGTAAATAATACATATATTATAATAAATATTATTATAGGAGAAACCTATTGTCATTTAAATTGCAATATTTTATTCTTCTTCATTACTGACTTATCGTTAGTTCAAAAGAGTTATTGATGGAAAACTTGACAGCATTGAAAGAGACAACTAATAGTTTGTCGTATTAAAATGAACTAATCAGTGACTTTGTTAATGACAACTGAAGCTCTGATGAAGCAGGGGAGGTCAGTAAAGCCTGATGTTTGTAATAAAACGTTTCTCTGAATAGAGTAAAAAGTTCAAAATGTTGCTGAGTACTCTCAAATTAAATTTCGTACTACTCACTGTGCATTGTGCATTTTATTTTAAATTTCTCTTCTGTTTAAAGCCACATGCTCATTAAAATCTTAAACTTAGCCACATCATTTACTGTGTGAGTTTGAGAAATGGTACGGCCCAAATGAAACCCGATGAGCATCATGACAGGAAATTGTAGAATATCTTTTCTTCTGCTAAAGAGTGCACATACATAACAACAACTCTTTTTATTATTATTTTAAATTATTTTCATCCGGAACATATTCACCAAAACTACTTTTTAAAGTAGCTTTTTAAATGATACCAAAGTCATCTCAGTTTAATTTCCTGAAAGTATCTGTCTGCCTAAAAGGGATTTACTTGTCAATTGCTTTGCATCAACATAGGTATCGTTTATGAGGAAATGAAGTTGGAGTATAAATCTAAGAGAAAAATATATTAACAGCGGAAGATCAGGGCAGAGAGAGAGAGAGAGATAGAGGAGTCACTGGATGGAGACACAAATAAATCTGTTTTGTATTCCAAAAATGCAGAGAACAAGAAGTAGATAACGAAGTGTGACATAAGATTAAAAAAGTGCAGCACATTGACAAGGTAGTTCATAATCAATCCCTAGTCTGCACTATAGGTTAGAATCAGCAGTGAACACACACACACACAGGAATCTTACATGAATGCTTTGCATAGAAATTACCAACCGTGTCGACAAGAATGAGTGTTATCAGACGAACTGACAGATAAAGTGCAAGACAGAAGAGAAAGGGGTGATTTTAATAAGGCTGCAGCTGTCCTTTGGCCTTACCGAGGCACGAAAAGGTCAAACAGACATTTGTATTTTGTTAGAGTGGATAATATAAATGTAGAGTAAAAGACTGCAGCTCTGCTGGGAGCAGACCATGCAAGTGAATCTGAGTGAATAGAAATCAGGCACAAAGAGAGATTACGCTGGAGACAGGGTCAACATCATGGCTGGAGACTGTTGTAGCGTTTTGGCATATTATTTTTCACAGGATGTATAAACTTTTTTTAAATAAAGGCTGAATCCATCCATCGTCTTTTATTATCGCCACAGTTCGACAGCACATTGGCTCTGTCATCCACAGGATCTGTCGTAGCTACAGCAAAATGAGAGTAAAACCAGATTTTATACGAATAGCTGGAAGGTGTGACTGTTTCAACTTTAATGGGAAGGCTAATTCCAATTTAAATTGATAATCAGAGACACACCAGGCAGAGCTGCCTCTCCTCAATCTGATTTTATATCTGTCCTCATGCTTAACCAATGGACTGTAATTTGGCAGGGACATTAGCAAGCTCTCTCTGTTTTGTCCTGGTGAATATATATTCATTACAGCATACACAGACACATTCCCTTTTACCATTTCACAGATGGGTGATCAGGGTCACCTTTTCTACCTGCCACCTCCTGCTGCCACAGCTTTATTCACTTTTCGCTTGACTGTTCATTGCTCTCATTGCACTTTTCTCCAGTTCTCCTCAGAGAGGCCTCTCCTTTTTTTTCGCCACTTCTGTCAAGCTTTCTTTTTTTTGCAAAGCTTTAACTAAAAAGAGGGCAGGGGCAGGAAGGAAGAGATTAAAGAAAATGTAGTGTTCTGAAGTAATACAAGACTTTTCAGGTTAATGTCTATGCTGGAAGTGAGCAACAGTGAATAGATAAGGGGTAGGGGGTTAAAATGGTCACATTTGCATTTGGCCAGATGGGTCCCCAATGGGTTTTGTTCAATTTAATGTTATTTTCATGAAAGCTAAGTGAGGTTCTCTTTTGATTTTTTTCTGTGTCTTACTGCCAGAAGATGAGTGTTTTTGATTATTCTCACAACTTTCGGGAAATCTAAATGAACAAGTGCTACACCTCAATTAAGCAATTGGGGGAAATTGCATGAATAAACTTACAGTTTTTCTTGATCGTTTTGGCCCATTTTTCCATTCACAGTTTACTTTTTCAAAACAGCTCACACAAAGCCCTTAACAGAAGCTGAAATAACCAAAACACTTTATGATGTTTGCAGAATGACACCACTTTCTCAAAACTTGTCACACATCCATCAAAACCAAACTTTTCCATCAAAACCTACAATTTTTTCTCAATTGAACATGTATGTTTTCTCATTTATTTAACAATGGATAACAAAATTGAAACCACAGCTATCAATATCAACTTTTGTTCAACACCCTCATAGTATTGACTATTTTACAACTGACAACATACTACAATTTGAGTTTTGTATTGAGCACTCTAACTCAGTTATATAACTTAGAAATATACTGTCACAGAGTATTTACAGTAAAATCAGAAAATGTGTATACAGTAAAATATTGTAGATCTGTTTTTGTATTGCTGAAGTTCCTGTCAACACCATTGATTTACATTTGTTCTACTGTGTACAAAATGGCAAGATTCTGACAGAAAAATATTTATTGCAGTACTTGTCACATGCACATACTGTAAGCAATCAAAATGACAGGGTTCAATATGCAGTACAACAAAGGTCAATTCTCAAAGAAAGTACTGTAAATGAAACACAATCAAATGAAACCCTGTAAATATGAAAAAAATAAAAATACAGGAAAATTACGCATTGTCGACACGGGCCTGACGATCAGGCCACATGTCCTCATCCACGTCCTCCTCGATCCATGCTTGGTGTCAACTTCAAGCTATTGACCTCTTTGATAGGTTGAGGACTACTTGCTTTGTTTTGCAAAGAGAGTTCACACAGGTGCTGATAATTTTTAGAATAGAGAGAGCAGTTCCAATTGGCTGCTACAAAGTGTCTGCAATGTGTTGCCATGGTAAATCAGTTATGTTTTGTGTCTCTTTGTGAGAAGTGTGTTAACTGTTTTGAAAAGTGTATTCAAAGTCAAAGAAAATTGTGTGAAAGCAATGAGAAATAGTTAACTGATTCGCCAGAGAGGACTCTTGCTGTGCAAAGAAGGTGTGAGCATTAAATAAAGTTGACCCATGATGTGCAAAATGTGTCAAAGCAATTGAGAAAAACTGTAAGGTACAAGTGCGTGTGCAAATCTGACCTGTGTTGCTCCTGCTCTTCTTGCTGCTCTTGGAGCTCCGTCGGGAGGAGGTGGTGGCTGAGCTGTGCTCGCTGAGTGAGTCCTGAGCGGAGGAGGTGCTTCCGGTGTTCTCGCTGCTGTCTCTCAGCATGCTCTCGTAGCCGCTGCTTCCTCCACTGTGGTAAAACAGGGCCGTCTTCCCCATGGCTGGAGGCAGCTCCCCACTCAGTACGCTGCTGTTGGGGCAGTTTTGAATCAAATCAAAAGATGAGAGGGATCCAACCCTTTTTGGAAAACCAGAGCTTTACATCTTTTGCAGCTAAGGTTATACCTGTTGTCACTTGCGTGGCCGCTGCTGCAGCGATGAGGCTTTCTGGGCGCTGTGATCTTGCTGTAGGGAGAAGGCAATGTCTGCACCATGGCAACCTTCTCCTCTCCCAAGCTTTCTCCTCCTGCTCCGTCTCCACTGAGAACGATGAAATAAGAAAAGCCCGAGGCAGTAAAGAAGTGTCTTTTGATGACATTTTCCCCAGCAGACATATGGCACTTGGTATTTTTCACACAAAGATGTTATTCTCACACAGATGCTCCATGAATCTTTTATTTGGTGGAAATGTTTCTGCTTGGTGTCTCTTACTAACAGGGATGTGAAGCAAAAAGTGAAACTAACCTTGTCCCTCCAACTCCTCTTTCTTCTGCTGGATCCGCACCGCTTCCCTGGACGTGATTCCTTGATCGGGATCCTGCACTTCCCTGGAGGAGCTCTGAGATCCGGCTGTTGACAGCCCGCAGAGGCAGCTTGGCTGTCAGGCTCCCCCCTCGACTGCGACTCAGAGACTGGGTGGACCAGGATCCAGGGGCAGGTCCCTGCTGCTGCACAGGGCTCTGCACTGGAGTCTGGGGCTGAAGTACAGTTTTATATTTATGAGGGAGGAATGAAGACTTTAAGTTACTTATGCATGTTTTATGTACAACAACAAAAAACACAAATGTAGAGCTCTCACCACCAGTACAAAATCTACAACATATCAAATGTTTGAATGGATATTAATCATATTAATAATAATTAAAGTTGCAAGCAGCAATGAACGGGCCCTCGCACTCATGGCCACCGCCCCCCATAAGCATATCAGAAATGACACCACCCACGACTTTCTATGTCAAACCATTCAAAAGTTATGGCAGAAAATAGGGACTATGAAATATCGACCAATCAGAAGAAGGGGCGGTGGTAATTTGCACCAATTATGGCCAAGGACTCAAAACCATGTCCGATGACACCACCCACGAGTCTTTATGTCAAACCATTCAAAAGTTACTGCAGAAAATAGGAACTATTTTTGGAGTGTGTTTACATTAAGTATGAAACAAGAATATTTTTGGTTTTGTTTTGTTTCTTTAATTCTTCTTGGTTACTAATATAGATCATTTCCTGAACGGTTCAGATTGCAATCCTCTGTAGCAACCTACTTTTGAATCGGTTGAACATGCGTTATTTACCAAATTAACTTTCTTCCTCTCACCTTTCCATTTGGGGGAAGGCTGGAGCTGCGGTTGGTAGTTTGGCTTAAAGACTTGGTAGAGAAGCTCAGGGTCTTGGTGCTCGAAGCAGACACACTCCTGGTCTTGGGACTGCTGGTCATCAGCAGCTTACTGACCGCTGAGATCTTTGACTGGCCACTGGTTTTGGCCGGCGACTGTGGAGCACTACTTGGACTGGTGCTGCCACTGAAGCTGGGGCTGCCGGGGTTTCCAGTGGGAGACGATACTGACCCAGCACGGGTCAGGCTGCGTCCGGTGCGAGGCATGGTGGTGTCCCCCCTCACCATTCCTCCCCCCCGAAGGCTCTCGCCTCTTTCCAGGGAGAAGCAGTCATAGTGGTGGGAACCGCTGTGAGAGCCGTGGACCCGCCCCAGGGAGTTTGTTCTGTTGGCAAGCTGCTCTAGCTTGGCACTGAAAAGTCTGCTGCTGTCTATGCTGGAGCCACGCTGTCTGGTGATTCCTGCAGGACCCCATCCAGATATCCCTGCCTCATCTGCCGAGCTTCCCAGTGATGACACTCCTGGACTGGGTAGGGGGAGGGGGCTGACTGCTCTGTTGCGCTGGTCCAGACTGGACTTGCGTACTGGTGGCAGAGGTGGAATTCCCCCCTTCTTGTGGGAGAAAAAGCCCTGTTTTCTGCTTGATCCCAGGCGGTCAAGTGTGGCACGAGGACTGCAGGGGGTTGAAGTGGTGACGCCAAGATTACAGTACTCTATTCCATTGTCTAAGCCGTCGTGGCGGTTGAGACGGTGCCACGCACGGGGGAGACTGGCTGTGCGGTGGATATCTGGGCTGTAGATACTAGTCAGGCATTCGCCTTGGGCAACAACAGTGACCATCTCACAACCATCCACCACTCTCTTAAATGAGTCTGAAGACGACAGCACCTCCCCGCCTGGACCACAGCTGCCATAATCCCCAACTGATCATGGAAAAATAACAAAGGAAAAACCAACATTAGAAAGACTTGAAATCTTCAACTTTTAGAAAACAGGTGAATGTTTCTTACCATCTCGGCACAAGCTTTGCTGGTCTCCACTCCCATCTCCAGTCTTCTCTGCTGAGTGGCTCTTCAGGTCTACCCCCCTCTTCTCTGGTTTCACTTCACACACCAACTCCCTGGTCCTCCCCTCCTCTATGCTCCGTTTCAGCCAGGGGTCTTCAAAGCTCATCTCACGTGAAATGGAGGCTATAACTACTGTGTTAGATTTGACAGGGTCTTTCCTTGAGGCAGTCTTTGTAGATGAAGAAATGATGGTGGGCTCTTTTATAACCATGGGTTTGACAGCTGCACATGGGTGAACTTTGATGGTGCTCTTAAAAGACGAGAGGCTACCAGGGAGTTTTCTCAGTTTATCTTTGGTTGGTGTGTCTTTATCAGGCATACGCTCTGATGGCTCCAGCTCTCCCTCTAGACTCCTGGTCCTTTTAGAAGAAACCAGACTCTCAACTTCAAGGCCGGGTTCAGGATCAGCCAGAGCCTCACCTTGCTGACTCTGGGACTGGCTGAAGCTGTGGAGAGACTGATCAGCTTCACTGCCCATGCTCAGATCACTCATCCAGGAGGAGATGGGCGAACCACAGTTAGGCATCCCTGCGCCTAAGGTTTCACCTTCTATTCGCAGCTTGGCCATTGCCACCTGCAACAGAGAGCAGCGCTATCAGGCATCTTGACATCCAACAGATTTATCCATACCGGTTTAAAACATATCACATCCATTCAAGAGCACACAACCACATCTGAAATAATTTGGTCAACTGTAAATAAGAAAAAAAACGAGATTCTCACACCAACCTCTGCCATGGCAACCACTTCTTTAACACCTGACGTTGTTGCAGGACCTGGCAGCATGTGATAATCCACCACAGCTCCATCGAACTCGGCACCACTGACATGACTGATGTGTTGAGGGTCTAAAGCGAGGGCAGCTTCAGAGCCACAGTCGCTGTTAAAGCTGATGATGCTTGTAGGACGACAGGCCAAGCTCGGAGCATTGGCCAGAGCTGTTACGTCCACATCTTCCTCAGTATACACCAGCCCATCCTCTCCAAGCAAGAGAGGCCCAACTGCTTCCACAGGTGCTGCCTGTCCCGACGCTGAATATAGAGGTGAGATTTTGTTTTAAAAGGGGGGGTTACAACCACATTTCCTCTCTTATCAATAGTAATTATGTATATGGAATAGGGATGGGCGGTATGGACTAAAAAATGTATCATGATAATTTCTGGCATTTATCCCGATAAAGATAAAAATGACGATAAAAAAAATACCAATTCAACTCCACCTTTGTAACTATAAATCTATCTCGCTCTCAGATCCGCCATGTTTGTTACACAAAAACGTCATCAACGGGAATTTATCCTTCTTTCTTTCTTTCTCTTTCTTTCAGGCTCATTTCCTTCCTTCCTTCCTTCCTTCCTTCCTTCCTTCCTTCCTTCCTTCCTTCCTTCCTTCCTTCCTTCCTTCCTTCCTTCCTTCCTTCCTTCCTTCCTTCCTTCCTTCCTTCCTCCCTCCCTTCTCCCCTTTCCTTCCTTCCTTCCTTCCTTCCTTCCTTCCTTCCTTCCTTCCTTCCTTCCTTCCTTCCTTCCTTCCTTCTCCCCTTTCCTTCCTTCCTTCCTTCCTTCCTTCCTTCCTTCCTTCCTTCTTTTTTCCCTTCCTTCTCCCCTTTCCTTCCTTCCTTCCTTCTTTTTTCCCTTCTTTCTCCCCTTTCCTTCCTTCCTTCCTTCCTTCCTTCCTTCCTTCATTCCTTCCTTCCTTCCTTCCTTCCTTCCTTCCTTCCTTCCTTCCTTCCTTCCTTCCTTCCTTCCTTCCTTCCTTCCTTCCTTCACGTACGTTGTGCGTGGATTTAACACAGAACCATAAATCATCTTTACACAAAAACGTCATCAACGGGAATTTATCGTTTTTACCGCGAGATGACAAATTCTTACCCTGGGGAATTTTTTTGATGGTAAATCGTGAACGGTAAAATATCGCCCATTCCTAATATGGAACATGTTTTATTAGGTTTGACTCTTGTATCATATCTTGCATTACCATCCCTGTGTGTGTCCAAAGGTATTGGTGGGACGTCATCATCACAGAGCGTCTCAGCTGAGCCCAGGCTGGCAGACAGACAGGGTGTTGGCTCTCGGACTTGTGGGCTCATGCCTGCAGGAGAAGTCCTGGACAGCACAGACTCTGTGGAGGAGCGGCCACTGTCTGCAGCCAAACTGTCTGCAGAGTCAGAGAAACGCAGTTGGATTGTATCCCCATTGTATCCCCACCGGGGGTGCATTTGAAAGGAAAAGTTTTGAAAGGCTGTGTTGAAGTGGGTCACTGCGTTCTGGCTCAGGCAGTATGGGTCATTGCACTCAAACCAGACCCACCTGATACTTGTCTCAGCTGTCTCTGTGATAGTTTAACCACCTGATGCAAAAGGCTCTGCCCCAAGTGACCAAGGTCTTTCAACATTTTGATGGTGGAATAAACCTCAAATCCTCTGCATCCCATTTCATCTCACTTAATATCAATCACATAATGGAAGATTTCCAGCACAGATTTGACTTATAAACAAAAAAGGTGCTTACTGTCTGAGGTGATGGCTTCAGTGACCTGGCCGTCCTGCGCCAGAGTGTGTGAGGACAGAGGAGATGTTGCTGGGATTACACCCTTCTGAGTGTACACCTTGCAGCGCTGTGAAGGGGATGATGGGGGCCTGAGAGTACACAAAATGTGTCATGGTGGTATATATACAGGAATGTCTCAGAAAATTAGAATATTGTGATAAAGTTCTTTATTTTCTGTAAAACAATTAAAAAAACAAAAATGTCAAACATTCTGGATTCATTACAAATCAACTGAAATATTGCAAGCCTTTTATTATTTTAATATTGCTGATTAGGGTTTACAGTTTAAGATTAAGATATTAAAAAATTTTGAGATAGGATATTTGAGTTTTCTTAAGCTGTAAACCATGATCAGCAATATTAAAATAATAAAAGGCTTGCAATATTTCAGTTGATTTGTAATGATTCCAGAATGTATGACATTTTTGCATTACAGAAAATAAAGGACTTTATCACAATATTCAAATTTTCTCAGACAGTCCTGTATATATGCATTGTTCAAATTTCTTTTCACCAAAACAGGCTGCTGTGACATTTATACTGCTGTCCCCTGTCTTGTATATTTGCATGCTTTACCTGTACTCTGAGGTTTTGGTCAAGCTGGCAATCCCCAGGCGTGGTGATCCCAGATGGCGTCCCTTTCCTTCAGTATTACCAATCCCATTCAGATTCTCATGACTTTACAGATAAACCAAGCAGACAGACTTATCATTAACATAAAATATGGCCTTAGTAAGAACATCTAATTGTCAGTTTAAAGTGTAACACATTATTTATAGAGATCAATATCCGTGGCTTCACCTGTCATTTAAGTGGGAGTTCTTGGTCCTGTGCAGGGGGCTAGAGGTGATGCTGCTGCTTCCTGTTACACTCCTGGCACTTGTAACGATGGGGTATCCAGTAGCCTGAGCCAGGCTGTGGATCATGGTCTGGGCCAGCTCTGCCTCCTCCACCACCTCTTTGATGTCTTGTAGTTGCTGGTCATTGCTTCTCCTGCTGGAAGCTGCCGCTGCTGAGGAGAAGGAGACCTGTGCTTCACCGCTTATAGAAATGATAGATACTGGACGTACTGGGCCCGAAGAAAAGTCAAAAAGGGAAATGAAGAAATGCAGTTGATTTGGACTAGGGCTGTTCGATTAATCGATTTTAAATCGTAATCGCGATTGTGTAATTAGAACGATGTTAAAACGTGAAAATCGTAAAATCGATTTTTAATTTTTTTTTTTTTTTTTTTTTTTTTTTTATAACCTTGTCTGCACACATATTAATGATTGATACCATATTAATGATTGATGGAAATACCTCTCAATACCTGCAAATGTAATGACTGACATTACACACCTCTACCTCCTTCATGGGTTGCATTATTATTTAGCATGCAAAGACCCAGTTTAGTTTAATTAGAAAATGTCTTGTTTTATTTAATTGGAAATATAACTTACTGTATGTTTGCAAGTGCTGATTTTTTTTTTCAGAGATAAAACTTTATATTTTATTATATTTTTTAAAACTTTTTTTCAACTTATTTTACAGAGTTTTGCACTTTATTCATTCATTTTTGGTTTAATAAGAGCAAAGTTTGCACTTAAAGCCCAATGGGGCAAATGTTCAATAAAAAAACAGCATATTTGAAATCATTTCTTTGCCTTTTGTCAATTCACAAAATAATCGTAATCGTAATCGAAAATCGGATTTTGAGAGAAAAAAATCGAGATTTTATTTTTGGGCAAAATCGAACAGCCCTAATTTGGACCAGACTGGTATAGAACAAATTATAAGGCAACCCCCCCCCCCAAAAAAACATGTAATAAAGCAGTAACCTGTTTTGGCCTCTGTCTCCAACACGGCTGCAGAGCCAGGCGCTGGAGCGGAGCTTACAGCAGCGGAGGAAGGACATGACTCTTGTTTCCCGCCTTGTTTACTAGCTGGAACCTCTTCAAATGGAAACTTTGCCACCTTTAAAAAGGAACAGAGTAACTCTTGAAAAAAGAGAAAACTGTCAATTTTCACACAGTAATTAGATACTTGAAGCAGACTGTCATCTGAAGAAGTACGTATGTTTCTTTCACTTCAAACGTAGAGTACTTTGTTATTCAGGGAAAACGTCAGCTGGAGTGGATGAGAACAAAAGAATTGGTCGAGCTGCTTTCAGCAACAGACATAATAAAAAAAAATTGTGGGTTCCATCCAAGTATGGTGACAATAATAAGGTGAATGTGGCAAATGAATGCATCACTTTGCAGCACAACTAAGTGCTCACATATTGCGAAGGAAAGACAAGTGTCACCACAAACAAAATAGACTGACAGGAAGCAAAAGGCTACCCAAACACATGCACACATTGTTAAACTGATATAAACAAAAAAAAATGTTTCCCCATTTGAACAGATAGTGTTCAACTTGTCAAAAGAGAGACATCAAACCACCAACTAGATCCTAACTGTCTTCTCTTGTATGTGTTGTTTTTTTCTCTGCATAATTAAAAGAAAAATATGAAGATGAAAGTATCTGCCACCTCCTCACTGCCATCGATGCAATCCAGTCTCTCCTGCAGCTCAGCAAAGGTGTTACACTTCAAGCATTCAGCTCCCTCCTCTGGAACGGGGGCCAAAGGCTGCCCAAGTAGTGACTGAGGAGGCTGTGACGATGGCTGGGCGGGCCCGCTGGGCTGCTCAGCTTGCTGGGACTGAAAGTGAAAGAGGAAAAATCACTGAAATGTGAATCACATGTTGATGATGTTTTATTGAAATAAATGTCCACCTGAATGCCGGTAATTATCAAAACTCTATAGAAATCATATTCCACTGACCTTGTGTGTCCCAGCTCCCTGACTTTGACTGAGGGTTTGATGCTGCTCTGATGTTTTTCCTCGAAGCAAAGCGGGTATAATTGGTACAAATTCTGGAGGTCCCTCATTGTCCGTGAGCTCCCTGTCTGACACGGCGGCCCCATTCGGGCCCACGTAGATCACTGTGTCACATGACTGCTCGCTGCTGGAATATTCGTCCGGGTCGCTGGACAGTTTCAGCAACGGTAGATCGGAGTCAGTGTCGCCACGGTGATGGAAGGGTCGCAGGTGGGTCGGACGACGCATGCGACCCTCCTCGCAGGAGCTTTCCCCTCCAGAGGAGCTGGATGTGTATTGCTGAGAGGAAATTGGATCACAGTGAAAGTGGAGGCAGAGATGAAGATGAGAGCGAGAGATAGAGAGATAGAGAAGAGGAGTTTTTCAGATTTACTCAGTTTATTTTTTCTATTTTATTCATTGACTACCAATCAGGTCGTCAGCCAACACACAAACAGAACAAGTAACCCACAACACGAAAGACTGGAAATTAAATTTGATTGCATTCAAGTTAATCAATACTATTTTTTTTATAACACAATGAAAACTTGCAATTTCTCATGGCTTTTTTAAAGGTTTGAGTCCATCAGTTTGCCCTTTTCTGCTCTACTGAACAACTCTGAAACTAGCGAGTATAGTGAGACAGTTGTGAGATGGCGTATGGAGCAAAAGGACAGAAGGTGTTAAAATGCACAGGATTTGAATTGAATTCTGCAGAAACCCCACATATTTAAAAACAAAGTCATTTAAACAGTTATACAGGATGTTTTGAAAATACAACATTATCCAATTCCTATTAAGGTAACGAGTATGAGTATCGTGCAGTCTGCTTGACCCTGAGACTGACAGGTTCACTCATTAACACTCCAAAAAGTGAGTGAACGTGTCCTAAAGAAATGTTCCCAGAGTATAGCTACATTTTTAGCCAGGTATGAATTCACCTCTTAAAGTTACGATCTACAGGGGAATTGTATCCAAATTTGAATGAAAAAAAATAAAACTCACCACTGTGACTTTAGTTTTCTTCTTTTTCATCCGGAGGACGCGCGAAGCAATCTGGATGGTGGAAAGGGTTTCTGAGAAATCTCTGGGTGAGGCAGAGATGTGAGCAATCATGGTGGTCCGGCAGTTCATGTTGCCTAGCGACTCCCTTAGCAACATGGTCAGCTTGCTGTCCCTGGTTACACATATACACGAAGACAGGTAAGCTATACATACCATTTTTCCAAGTGTGTGACAAAAGCAGAGCTTCAAACGGGCGATTCTGTATTTCTGATGTTTAGTTTTTAACAAATGCTGATCAAGTTGAGGAGAATTCAAAGACTCTATAATTTAGGAGACATTGGAAGGCCAAGATCATGCAAAACAACCCATAAATGGTTGTTAACAGAACCTTTAAAGAGGCATTCTGGTTATTGTATTGTGAAATCTAATATTGGGAGATGGTCTGGCTCCCAGAGAGATTTATATTAGCAGATTGAGGAGTAAAACTATGCTGTGTGTTTAAGAAAAAGGCTTTCTCAAGGGTGGGCCACTGCTTCATAGCCTATGTGTGTGTGTGTATGTGTGTGTGTGTGTGCGTGTGTATGCGTGTGTGTGCTGAGGCCTGCAGGCTGACAGTGAGTTCTGCTCCTCTGCGGCCCGTTACCTCATGCTGTTGTCCCCTTTTTCTGAAAACACAGCCTGCAGTCAAGTCCCCCACACACACAGAGAGTGTGTACATTCACATGCATTCGCAGAGCGCACAGACACTTATATCTTGACCTCCTCTCGTTCATCAGTGCTCCCTTCTTCTCCTTCATCTGCCTCGGGCTTTAACAAATCCCTTTTCTCCCTCGATCCGTCTCTATCTCTGTATCTCTTCCCGAAATTAATGTAGGTAAATTCATGACTCATGAAGTATTCATCTGGGTGATAATTCAAGAGCTGAGCATGTTGAATTAGATCTTAACTTCCAGCCTGCACTAGATTTCTAATCAGAGCTTAACCATCAAAGGCAATCCTCTAAGTAATATGATTTTTTTTTTTTTTGAGGAACAAATCTGAAGAAATTGTTAAATTTGTTCAGTGTCTGGGTTGTATCTCTTACAGCTGGTAGATAAAGACAACCTGTGCATTTTACTGAAAAGCGGAACAATATTTAAAGTGCTAATACTGTGACTGCATCTGTAAAGCTAGATATTGCTGAGTACAAAAATGCAACGTGAACTGAATAAACTAATGTGTCCCTAGAAAGTCTTGTGTTGCTAGACTCAAGGGAATGGTTCTGGCATTTTTTGGCTGTAGGGGAACATTTCCAGAAGAGAAATTCTTGGAAATGGTTTTAGTTTACACTAAACTGGAGCTGGCAGGATCCCCAGTGAAAAAGTTTAATGTTTATCAAATATCTTACAAGCCTGCTTTGATTTTTTTTTTTCACAGAACAGCAGCGGACTTGTCGGCCGAACCTTCATGATCCAACTCTCATGTCCCACTGATGAGTTGACATGTGGTGGCGGTGGAGCTACTTGAGTCCATTGAATTCTTCATCATGGACAAAAGACCAGTCTGGCATGATTTGGTTATTATTTTTTATTAACTCTACATTTTAATTATTATGATGTGTCTGTTGTGTGTGTGGGGGGGAGTGGTTTGGGCTCTGTTTTAACTTTTTAAACTGTACAATTTTTAAACATGTAAAGCACTTTTTGCTATATATATACACACACACATATATATATATATATATATATATATATATATATATATATATATATATATATATATATATATATATATATATACACATATATATATATATATATATATATATATATATATATATATATATATATATATATATATATATATATATATATATATATATATGTATATATATATATATATATGTATGTATGAAAAGTGCTTTATAAATAAAGTTTGATTGATTGATTGATTGATTGATATGAGCTTGTGGCTGATGCCTGATTTTGTGTCAAAGCAAAAGTTTAGCCTCCATTGTGTTTAGCTAACTTGAAGGTCTGATAAATTATTGTATTCAGAAATGGTCTCCTGGATTCAGTACCTTGAATATAATAAACATTATCATAAAAATTGTTTTTCTGTGAGCTTTAACCAGGTCTGCCCCCAAGCAACTGGACCGGTAATGAAATGGCTGGTGAGTTTATGTTTGTGCGAGCTGTCTGTTTGGGACTCGATTGTTTGGTTTCTGACAAGAGCTTGAGTTGATTTATGGCAGACAGCAGCATGTGTCTATTCATGAACTTGGAAGATACAAATAATCCACTGATCAACGGTGGATTCACAGCTCAGCAAGCAGCCATACTGAAACAGAACTGGGAATACCAGAGCAGGATGGGCCCTCAGCCGGCAAGCAGCGAAGCGCTGCAAAACATGCTCAGTCTCTGTGATGAAATAAACTGAAATGAGTTTTTGAACTCAACCTGAATTCAAAGACAGTTTTGGTTTTCCCATATTCCCACATCGGAGGATTGTAAGTGCTCTAGTTTCTAGGGTCAGCGGAAGGAATCAATTAGATGGTTGTTTCCTAACGTTAGTTGAAAATGAAATATCTTCACTGAAATCTCAGCAAAAGTTCTGGCATTTATTAAAATAACTTTTCATGAAATAAGGTACGGGTTTTTTGGGGGAAATCTGGTCCAAATTTGCCCCAGGAATTAATCCTGAAACCTCTGGTGACCCCTTGAGTTTTCCGCCTCTATAAACAGTTGGATTGTAACACCTCAACATTTACAAGAGGGACTGAACTGAGCTTTACATCCACACCATCCATCCATCCATCTTCTTCCGGTTATCTGTTCCCGGGTCGCGGGGGCAGCAGCCTCAACAGAGATGCCCAGACTTCCCTCACCCCAGACACTTCCTACAGCTCCTCCGGGGGGAGTCCGAGGCGTTCCCAGGCCAGCCGAGAGACATAGTCTCTCCAGCGTGTCCTGGGTCTTCCCCGGGGTCTCCTCCCGGAGGGACATGCCTGGAACACCTCCCTAGGGAGGAGGGACATGCCTGGAACACCTCCCTAGGGAGGAGGGACATGCCTGGAACACCTCCCTAGGGAGGCGTCCAGGAGGATCCGATACAGATGCCCAAGCCACCTCAGCTGACTCCTCTCAATGTGAAGGAGCAGCGGCTCGACTCCGAGCTCCTCCCGGGTGACCGAACTCCTCACCCTATCTCTAAGGGAGCGCCCAGCCACCCTGCGGAGGAAACTCATCTCGGCCGCTTGTATCCGCGATCTTGTCCTTTCGGTCACTACCCAAAGTTCATGACCATAGGTGAGGGTAGGGGCGTAGATTGACCGGTAAATCGAGAGCTTCGCCTTTCGACTCAGCTCCTTCTTCACCACGACGGTCCGGTACATGGACCGCATAACTGTGGACGCTGCACCGATCCGTCTGTCAATCTCCCGCTCCATCGTTCCCTCACTCGTGAACAAGACCCTGAGATACTTGAACTCCTCCACCTGAGGCAGGACTTCTCCACCCACCCGGAGAAGGCACGCCACCCTTTCCCTGGTGGAAAACCATGGCCTCGGTCTTGGAGGTGCTGATTCTCATCCCTGCCGCGTCGCACTCGGCCTCAAACCGACCCAGCACATGCTGAAGGTCCCGGTCTGATGAAGCCAACAGGACAACATCATCCGCAAAAAGCAGAGACGAAATCCTGAGGTTCCCAAACCGGATCCCCTCCGGCTCCTAGAAATCCTGTTCATAAAAATTATGAACAGGACCGGTGACAAAGGGCAGCCCTGCCGGAGTCCAACATGCACCGAACATCCACACATCATTAAATAATATTACTAAACCTTTACTTGCTCCAAATCACTAAAATATAAACAATATGGGCATGCTAAAACCGCTAACCAAAATTGCGTGCAGTCCAGTCTTAAATGTGTGACGAACCATAGTCCTGAAATAACATGCAACAATATTGCTCTTAGTTTGTGAATAAAGAAGCGGCAGAACAACAGCCCCAGTTGAAATCGGTTCCTTCACACTCCAGCAGTTTGAATCACCAGTGCCAAGAAAAAGCTTTGCTTATAGCTTCACAGCTAATATAACTAGTAGGTTATTTTGCAATGTAAATGGAGAAGCTGGAGATTAAATTAACCTGGCAGGGAGCACAGAGTTACACAGCCGTGGGCATAGTGAAGTGAAGAAGGGAGAGAAGTAAAGGGAAGTTTGACAAAGGTAAAAGGAGGGCATTTATAGTTTCATACACTCCTAGCCTCTGTAGACTAATGCAATTATTTTTCCTCCGTTCCATGTGTTTTGACTTTCTAGTCTCAGTCTGAATTATCTCTCCTGTGCTCCCGTTGCCAATCAGTAAAGCACCAAAATAAAAGTAATGAATATGGAATAGCAGCTGTTGTTGTTTAAAACATTAAGTCCCCCTAACCTGAAGTACCTAGAGAAATCTGCCTTCTGCTCTCCTTTCCTCTTCTCCTCCAACTCCCAAAACATCCTGCCCTCCTCCTCAATCTTCCCCTCACGTCTCTCCACATTTCTCTCACACAGTTGTTAATTTGGCCTCTCCTCTTTAATTTCTGCTTCATTTTCCCCACTCCTTACTTTAATCAGTGCATCTTAGCACATTTCCTCGCCCACACACACACACACACACACAGACTGCAGCGTACTTGTAGGGGATGTGTTTGCTCCCGTTGACCAAGGCCAGGATGACGTTGCCAAGGGCTGACAAAGACAGACAGAGAGGCGCTGATCCAGGTGACGAGTTCTCCTTGCTTTTCCCTCCACCTCCTCCTCCAAGAGCTTTAACGTCACAGCTGCCCAGGTCCAGCAGGTGGAGGCGACTGCGACCTCCCGACACTAGCAGATGTGAAAAATGGGTCAGGAATGGATGAGGAAGTACAGATGCAAGATTACATCAAAATGAAGAGAAGTCAGGATATATACAGTATCTTACACTATGCAAATTTAATTGATTGATTGATTGAAACCTTTATTGCCCCCTCTGTTAATATACTGTATTAACATGAAGTTTTTTTACTTGTTTTCACACAATAATGATCATTATATCATCAGTAAAACAGTTTTTACTTTAATTAGTCCTTGGGAAATGCTCTGAGAAGCCTTATGCTGTGCTGCTAACCACCAAAGTACCATGTCTTGTAATTCACCATTAGTGTTAATTAGCACCAAAAAATGTCCTGCCAATGGCCATGAAAAGGTTCATTACAGCAGGGCCATTAGCACACAGAGAAAAAGTTTTAGTATGGTCAAGGATGGCCAAACAAAGATCTGTAGACAGCAGAGGAAACGGTTTTAAAAGGGGCCGCACTCTTTGAAATTAAGGTTACGTTCTCACTGCCGGATCACATCCAGTTTCTAACATATCCAATCACAAACCCATCTTACTGACTGACCGTTGTCATTATATGCTGCAAGTGATCAGATCTGATCTCTCGAATGGTTGCTGTGGTAACCTACACACATAGAACCAATGTAAATACACCAAAGTGGTCGGTTACCTGGCGGTGCTACTGTTGCAAATGGTTATGTGGACAAAAATGTTCTAAACAATGTTCAAGTTACAAAAAAACGGCAGAGACAGAGGTTGCTTCTGTGTGCAGCTTCATCTTAGCTGAAAGATGGTAGATGTAGTGATTGTTTGTGCAGCATTACTATGACACAAAATTTAGATCAGATTATTTGAAACCTTTTTTGGGCGTTGTGTTTGTATTGATATCCATTTGTGCAAATTTGATTAGACACATTTAAAATCACTTCCGCTAAATAGTGGTGGGAATCTGATTTGCAAAAAAAATCAAATTAGAAAACATTTAATTTCATATGGCTTTTGACAGTTCAGATTGTCAAAAAAAATAACTATTTAGATACAGTCTGGATATGCTGAAAATCAAATTTGTGCTTGAAGATAGTCCGAGATGCTTGAAGATGCTTTGTTCGGACAATAAAAACATTCACTGAAACCTGATTGTTTTATTGTTTTTGGATAATTTCATTTATTAGAAACGTGTTTCCTCATCAAAATTATCTTTAACACTAATCGATAGTACAATCCAATTCAAAATGTTTATTTACAAAGGCGCTATCGGACATGAACAGCAGATCTTTTCTTGATGTCAGGAGAGCCCCAGGATGCATGTGTCAATGTTGTGATCATTGAGAGGGAAGTTTTGCTGTTTATAATGTTACTAACCAAAAACCAGCCATGCTTAATATAAATGATTGCATCCAAAATCATAATGGTAGCACCTGAGAAAGATTGTTTATAATCTTATGAAGCATCTCAGGTCCATCTTTATTTGAAGTGCATGTTGTGTGTGCAAGTAACTGCAAACAAAATAAGGTTCTGATTGATGGATTATACGATATATCTATGTGATGTCAGTGTGAGCAGATCTGCAAGGAAGTCCTCCAAGCAAGTGTGCAGTTTGCATTGATGCAACTGAAGCATCAATTTATTCTCGGGGCCAGAGTTGTGTTGAAGCACATGTAAGCATTTCACAAGTCGACTGAAAGTAACGGTTTCTAAAATACTGAGAGAATGATCACATTCATCTTAACATGATTCAAAACATCCATCGTTAGTCAACTGTACACATGAAGGCAAAACAGTAGCGAACTCAGCTCAGTCATAAGAACTAATCAAATTCAAAATCACTAGTTAATGTCACCCTTTATCAAAACCGCATGGACAGCTTTTGCCTAATCCTGGAAATGGTTGTTAAGTGAAACCCTATTTCTGGAGTGGTTTGAATATTTGCTTGTGACTTTCTCTGTAACACATACCTGCTGTAGATGACCTCACATTTAAGATTCTCTTTAACTCTCACGCAGAAACATGCACCCGGGAGCATACTGGAACCGCCACACTCGCTTTCTCAAGCACACAAAGACTCTCTAACGCTCCCCCACCATTGTTGACTCACTTATCTACTCAAGTCTCTGTCAGACATGCTCTGCTTCCCATTAATCCAGCGGCGATTGAACTGATCTTTGTCACGTCCGACCGACCTCCTGGTGAATTTCTCTGATGTGTTGCTGCGCCATTCTGACCAACTAGCATATACCATATGTATGACTTTCAGCACGGCACTAATCTGATTTGCTGCAGTCACATTAATGTACAAAGGCCCACAGCGGGTTAATTTGGTTTCTGATCAACTGCTTAGAGGGACTTGACAGATGAATAAATAAATAAACAGCACTGTTCCCACTCCGTGGTTGGACCTATGATAATTAGCTACAGCCCCAAGAGAACCAAATACAGTGGTGTTGTGATGTGATCATGTGATTTGACAGTGAATTAACTCAGAAAACAGGGATTTTACAAGGATATATTATTGAATAACTTGAATATACTGTATACAACATTCACTCCATCTGTCAAAGCAAAATAACACCGTAGTATCTGCAACATCAGGCGAATAATCCCTGTAATACTTTTATTTTGCCCTGATGTTTACTTGTTGATAGTAATCAGTAAACCTATCAGTGGTAATAACAGTGTTTAAACAGCACTTACTCCCTCCTTTGCCCGTCTTCTCCATGCGGTACTGGTATAAGTGTAAGGTAAACAGCATGTGGGAGTTCCTGTGCTCCTCCTCGGTGGTGTTGGGGCGCTGGCTGTTGTGGCGAGCTGCTATGGCGGCATCCAGGAACCAGGCTGCCTTCTCTGGTGTGGGAGCACGGAGCTCAGACTGGTTTTGGAGCTGGAAAACACACGCGGGTAGAGCACAAGACAGCATGATCGTCTTGTCAATATGTTAAGAAGAAATAGAGCGAGTGCCCAGAAGACAATCAACTACACTGGAGCTGAACGACAGCTTCATTTTGCCTGAAGGGTTCAGGTTACCTATGAAAAACTGTCTAAGTCCAGAAAATGATGTACTGTGAGGAGGATTATGTGTCTGACATATTCTAATGAGGCATTTCTAGTTTGCCTTCAGCTAAGTGAGGAAGAGACAGGAGGCAGAGACGAGAAGTAGTGTGTACATGTGTGTCAGTGTGTGTGTGTGTTTGTGTGATGCTGCATGATATCGTTACTGATGAGATTATGTCAGATTAGTTTAGGATTACACAGATGTGTTTGTATCATTTCCTCTAATCCCATAAACATATAAATGCACACACACAGAGCCCACCCAGTAATGCATAGTTGTTTTTTGGCTCCTTTTCTATATATGCTAATCAGTCTGCTGGTGCTTAGCTATGAGAAAAATGATTATGATAGTTTATGGGTTCCAGCTAGCCAATAAGTAAATTAAAAAAGTATTCATAATAACAAAGCATATAAGCATAAAGCAGTTATTCTTTGGCTCTAACTTAGTTGGTGCAGGACTGACAGATGGAAGTATCAACCTTTGGGTGTATTTCTTATTCCACTCTTACCGAATATGTTTCCCTCTCACTTTCTCTCTCGTTCTTTCTTTGTTTTTGACTAAAAGTCCTTTAGGAGCATAACAAAATGTTAACATCACATAGTATAGCTGCTCAAAATCGTGTTTCTGTGTTTGTGCAAAGATGCGCACCTCTGAGACGACAGGAAACTGAGAAAAACTGCCTGAGGCTTAAAGAGACAAAACTGATTTGAATTGATAAAAGGCGTTTTCAAACACACAATCCACGCATCTTTTTTCACAGCAGGCGCATTGCATAACCAGCTATGGTGTGTTTAGGTGTATTTGTCTGCACCTGCATGCCACAGATGGGGTCCTCGCACAGGTAGACTCCCGGTGACTGTCCGTCCTGTAAGCTGCCTGTGGCCACTTCAGAGAGCAAGTCCGTCAGGTTTTCCTCCTTTCCCCAAACCTGAACACACAGAGGAATTTTCAGACCAGTCGTAATCAACTCTGTTTATCTTTTGTCAAACACACTTTCCAGATTGACCTTGAGCTAAATCTAGATCAAGCAGAGAATTTAGTCCCTTAATAAAACCTGACCAAACTGATGTCAGGTATAACCGTCAATACTACTGCCAGTGCCAGTGAAATGTGGAAAAAAAGACTCTCAGCATCCTCCTCGGTCAGATGCATCAGTAACGGTACTGATGGCAGCAGTTTCATCACTGACCTCGACAGCAGAGACACGGACAGAGAAGCGAGCTCCTGTTTTCTCCTTTCTCTCATTGATGAGCTTAAACAACCAAGAAATGGCACAGGGGATGATACCCAGCGTCTGAAGAGAATCATCACGGCCAATCATTGTGTATGATTTTCCTGGGTAACAGACAAAAAGACACAGAAGATGGAGATTTATCAAAAGGGAGATCCTCAAAAGGAGGTACTGTACATTAAAAAAAAATAATACAATAAAAGTGTAACTGTGAAATCTTTTGAGAGTCTGAGCTTCTAAATCTGGCCCTTCTCCAGTCACGAGATGATGATTATCCCTCTCCCACATGAGCTCTGGCTGTCAGAACACTGGAGATCAAACACACACCTAAACAAAGCCATGTGTCACAGCTAACAATCGCACACCTGGAAAACAGAGTACATCAAAAGCCTGACTCCTGTGATGGGGTGTGGAGAAATGTATCTGATTTGTTTTGAGAGAGGATGGAGGGGAGCTTGTCACCAACACTGCAATTTTACATTGTTCTCTCTTAATATTTCCTGAAACGTCAAAACAATGAGGCATTTTTATTATTTGTTGCTAAACTTTGGTAAAAATCTAGGAGACAAGTCATCATGACACCTAGAGACATAAAGTAGTATTTATTTCTAGGGTTTTACATATTAGATGTAATTTAAAAAAACAAAACAAAAACACGTTTGCACATTCCCACATCTTGAAATTTGAAATTCATAATCTTGGACAAACAAGAACTTATGATATATTAGACCATGTAATTATGTATTTAATGACAGCTAACCCAAAACACAGAAGCAGCGTGAGAAAAAAACATAATTGCATAAAGGAATACTGTATATTACAAGCTGTTTTTCATTTGAGCTTGTAATTGTTATTTTTTCTTTTGTCTTGAAGTGTAAAACCTTGTGAGTTTTTCACCTGGCTGTAGATGTTCAGCATTAAGTGTTTAATTTAGTGTCACAGGGCCTTGAATCTCTGCTTATGTGGTGTTGAAACAAAACCTTGCACAGATTCTTCTAAATCAAACTTAAGAGCTGCTGTAAAAACGTTAACGCCTAATGTCCCAATCAGATACATTAAAAGCGCTTTTCTCAAGCAACACTGGCCCATTTACTCTGCTTCATCTTATTTGCCAGTTGATTTCTTTTCATTTAACAGACCAGAAAGTAAATTCCCTCAGTCGTAGTGGCTCTGCAGAACCACGACTAAAACCACGGCGCACGGACGACTTCCCCTCTCGCTTTGCTTTTCAAGCCAGAGTGTGTTTGACAGGGTCTGTAAGAATATAAGCGTGGGTATATATGCGTCTCCACAACCTTTCCTTCTGGTCTGGCTTCTGCAGGCTGTCCAGTCAAGGCTCTCTGGCTGACTGCTCCACTGACTAACACTGACAACAACGCTACAACCCACTTCTGGAGATAAAACCTTGAGCGTGCGTATCCCCATGTAGGTAGTTGATGAATATTGTTGATAATGGTCACATCAAGCTCAGATACTGATCCGTTCGGAGAAAACAAGGTGTGAAAGAACAAGGAAGTGCGGCATCTTGAGTTCAAAGGCAAGCACAAGGGAGATTAAACAGGCAAAAGCACAGTCGTCCTTCCAAAAAGATAGCCAATAATCTCATTACAGCGATACAATCCATCAGGCGTGACTAATAGCAACACAATTCAATTATGTTCCTCAAGTTAAATAATTACTTTCATAATTATTTGGACGTTCATTTGATTTGACTTATCCAGTGAAAACATTTTTGCTTGTGGTGAATCCACGTGCATCACAGTGTGTGTGCCCATAATCCCTATTTGTGTCTAAAGCCCAGAGCCACGGAGCTAAATGTCCTTTGTGTTCCTTTACCCATTTTAATTAGAAAAAGATTCAATGCCCTTATAATGTAGCCCCTATTAAGATTCATGGCCTTAGGTATGTCGCACAAAATGATCTCATCCAGTGCCATTTCAGCTAAAACATGCCTGGTCATTACATTAATGTAACAGTAAAATTGACTGAGAAATCTGTCAAATATAGTTTGTTCTTTGAAGCTTGTAAAAATGCCTGCAGTTTCATTAAAAGAATAAAACACAGGCAATAAAAAGGGACATTAATTCCAGTCGTGGTCTTATTTTTGCGGAAAGAGTCATTATCATCATTAATCATGACACAGTGTGTATTTTTATGTATCAATATTGGACAGTTGAATGAAAACATGTAAAGCATGATGAAATGTAACACACTGCTTTAGACAGCCTGTCTCACGGAGTTCGGGTCTTCTGATTGCTGCAGTGATTATGCGTGCATCTGCTCGTGTGATCTGTGCACACGCGTCCGCTGAGAATTAGAGGACGAGTTCTGTTCACTGCCTCTCGACGCTTATGGCCCAAGTTTCAGCAGTGATTGTCATTCATGGGGAAGAAGATCTTTGCTGCCCTTCTTGACACCTGGCCGTTGTACAAAAGTCACCCAGCCACACCCACCACCTGCCATTTCTCTGCACTGGTGTTGACTTCATTTCTTTCTCTGCATCCTCACATGGCAGTTGCTGGACACTCTTGGACGTCCTGACTCCTCCATCGGAGGTGAACCTCCATCTTTGAGGTGATAGATATGTTGGTAAAAGGTTATTTTAGGTCAAAGATTTTATTTATTTTTTGTCAGAATTTCCTTTTAGGCGAAAGCGACACCGTTCTTAGGAGGAAAACCATCTCTCAGTCTCCTCTTATTATTCAGTCAGAATGATTAAGTGGTTTCCTCTGACTTAACAATTATCCCTGTGCTGTTCCAGCAGACAGCTGACATGACGTTAGATTATCATGCTGTGCCAGGGCCAGAATCCGGCTTAAAGTGGGTCTTTCTGATTAAGTAGATTTTAATGCTAGTGAAGCTCTTTATTCAATATTTAAGTTGTCTGTTCATTTTACATGAGAATCTAGAAACAACGTGATTCACCACCGCAAAGACTAAAGAAGCAAAAAAAAAAAAAATCACATAGTCAATTTGTATCACCTCTAAAACACGGCTATATAGAGCACTTGTTTGAACGTGAGGGACCTAAAAGACGCAAATGCAAAATGCAGCTCGGGTCTGGTTTTTATGTTTGGTAATCATTCTCATTCTGCACTTGTGTGCAAGCAGTAGTTCAGTGAAATGACCACCAACATTTCACTTGTAATTGATTAATGATCAGAAAGAACGGAGCCCCCAGAAACAGTGGCAGCCAGGTTTAGTGGCTTCTTTACGTTTTACATTACAAAATACATATTTAACTGTTCACAAAAAGGTGCTTCCTTCATTATTCTATGCTCTATACATTTAAGAAAATACAATTTTGTGATTGTTTAATTCAAAATTGAAGCCCAAGAAGCTCTGCTATTAAACAATTTGATCCCATTCAAATTGTACTGGGAGTCAACAGGGAGTTAGCCACTTCTATGAAGAGCCACGTCTATTCATACTGATAATAACTTGCATTTACCGTATATAGCGCCTTTCAAGCAACCCAAAGTTGCATATTATTAAGTCACTCCTCATTCATACTTGGTGATTGTAAAGTACATGTGTAGCCACAGCTTCCCTGGGGCAGGCTGATGGAAACATAGCAGCCAATCTGTGCCGTGGCCTCTTCCACCATCACA
Source organism: Cololabis saira (assembly GCF_033807715.1). Classification (NCBI taxonomy): domain Eukaryota; kingdom Metazoa; phylum Chordata; class Actinopteri; order Beloniformes; family Belonidae; genus Cololabis; species Cololabis saira. The sequence goes on along the minus strand of NC_084588.1, from coordinate 39,531,311 downwards.
GGAACATTCATACACATTCACACACCAGCAAGGCCCTCACTGGAAGGGAGGAGTGTGAAGTGTCTTGCCCAAGGACCCAACGACAGACGACTGGGGGGAGCGGTGTTCGAACCATCATTGGACTCTTCTGAGCATGTACTCCCCCTCCTCAGACTGGTAACTCCCTCCACATGCTCTATGGGTGCTAAAGACTTTCTTGGCAGACATGAGCAGTCAGCAAATGGTGAACAGTCTGAGAACGCAGTGTCTGGTTTTTCCTCAATACATCTACTGTACGAGGGTATTTAGAGACATGATAATGAACGAGGTGAGGACAGAGGTACGTATAGTAGGGCACACAGTTCATATTCTCTTCATGACTTGCTTAAAATGGGGTTGAAAATTCAGGTCTGCTCACATGGTTGGGTCTGCTTGTCTGATTTTCCCCTACTCTCTCGTTCAGTATAAAATACTTCAGGGGTCACAGAGTGTTTCAAAATGTATCTTTGCCTGGTAGAACAAAGTTGAACTCCTCCTAGACCTCCATGGTTTTACTTCACCCCTTAGGACTGGCTGCTATGAACAGAGCTGTAGATATGGGGCTGAGAAAAGAGCTGTGGTACTCCAACGGACCAAAGCACGTCAAAGACGTGCTGTTAAGATTCTAACTTGAGTAGTATACTACTAATAGACTACAGTATGTCAAACTGAATAACAGTAGTTATTCATCGATCCTTGATTTAAAGCACACAATTTGGAATCTTTCTTACCTTCATGAACAATGTTACAAGCATTTTCATTTGAATGAATAAAGAATCAAATTCCAGATGAAAGGATTTCCTTTCATTATAAATTGGATTTCAAAATGGACAGAGCTAATCATGACTTTCCCTAACAAAATCCTCCTATTTGATGCTATGCAGGGAAAAAATGTGAGCAGATGCTGTCAATTTAAATGTATTTGGGATTTATAAACCACAAGTGTGTCGGCTACAGGTAGTCATTTTAAACGGTTCAGCTTTTGTCAGAGCCATGGGGATATTTCAATTTTCCACAATCTAACTCTCTCCTTTGTATTTATCCTCTGATCAGCACTTAAAGGGGTAACTACAGGGACTAAATGGCATCTTGTTTTACACAAACCAAGAGGAATAATACAGCGTGTGTGCACGAGGATAGACACGACAGGGAAGATTTTGATTTAGCGTGTGTGTTGTTGATTTTGCATTCCTGCCAGTACAAGTGTCGGTTCAGATGCGTCGCACTGTGCAGTGAGGGGTCCTGACCCTTTTTAAGACTGTTTTTGAAAAATCTGTTTCAGAAGGATTAAGTAGCAAAAGAGGAAGACAGAAACACAGACACGGCGGACTGAAAAAGCTTTGAGCTTGAGCAGACACTAATCCTCTCCTTTCTGTCTGCGATAGCTGAGGGTCGGTGGAGAGACGGCCAAGTGAGCGGCTGACACACTGACAGCCAGACATGCATGTGAAGTGTGACTCACAGCCACGCAGGCTCCGCTTTCCTAGACTGTTGTGTGTGAGCGGCTATTACCCAGCTTGGAGTGTCCGAAGCAGAAGACGCAGCCATCAGCTCCGTTCACCACCGACTGGATGACCTCGGCAACCGTTCCAGCGCACACCTCCACCTAATAAAAGCCAGACAGAGAAGTGAAGAGTGCTAAAACAGAGCTAAAACAAATAAACCGGAAATAATCAAACTTTAAAAACCCATTTCTAGCTCAAATATGGTAATAATCATTAATTATTTGTAACTTTCCCTGTATTTGATCAGTCTAGCAGGTGGATGGATGGACATATTTTACTTTTATTAGCGCTAAAGAAGTTCTTTGACCTCTTGAAAAGTGCCAGTTTTAGATTTTTTTCTGTGGGAGCCAGCAGTTCATTGGTGAAAAAGACCCAATTCAAGAAGAAACATCCAGCTGCGCTCTGTGTGGCTTCACAATTTAGATGCTAAAAACTTTGTATCAGCTAGGAAACGTGAGTACCAGCACTCTCAAGCAAGATTATCAGGGTACGCTGAGGCTACCGGAGGAGCCTGCAGGTACCTTCCTTTTAACCTGACATAATGATGGAACAACTGCACAAGAAGGAAACACAAAGAAGGTTGAGATACACATTTTGAAGTCAGCTATCAGAATTTTTATTTTTTTTTAATTAAGCCTCAAAGATCCCTCAGCTTTCTGTTGTTAGGATAAGCTAAGCAGCTGTTGTTTCAAGCAATATACTCTGTTTCTGGACACATGCATGGTTACATCAGGGTTTCAAGAGAACAACTTTATTGTCATGTTATGTTAATTACTCATGACAGTTGATTGAATTGAAGCGAAGATTCGATTAATCATATTGGGTTGCTTAGCTTGGGTGTTTTTAAAAAACTAGCATAATATGAATTTGAAGCGGATTGGACTGAAATAAATTGGATTACAAATGGATTATGAGAAACAGGATTTAACTTAAATATGATTAGATATGGACAAAATGAGATGATTTTCATTTCGAATTAGTGCTGTACAAATAAACTCAATTGTATCCGAAATGAACTAAACTGAATCGAAATAATAGAAATGACTGAAATACATTGTTTCACACAGCCCGCTTTCTCACCTGTGATGCATCAGGAGGAAATGCAGCATCAAACGTGAACATCTTTGGTGGGACCTGACTGGCTCCTGCCCTTTTCTGGGAGGTAGTGCTTGGTGGCGTGTTTGCTGACGGGTCCATGATGGTTATTTGCTTCTTTCTGGCGTCCACTTTCATGAAGGAGCTGGACTCAGCTGCATCCGACTGGGACACTGGACACACCCGCACCATCACTTTCACCTGAAGATAAAAACACAGACGTCTTTGGATTCTGCTGGTAGAAACACAGAACTGGTGGACGTTAAAGGAAAATAAAAAGTAAAATTAAAAATGATACAAAATGTCATCATGATTTCCTCAATCTGTAATGTTTTCTGAAGTTTTCTCTGAAGTTCTGCAGACATATTTTCAGAGAGACGTTTCCAGGATGATAACTGAAACATTTGCAAAGTTCGCATGAGCATGTTGGAGTTATTTCTGAAGGATTATTTTTCAGTGAGGTTTTGGATTCTTCTCATGGTGATTTTTTTTATTTTTTATTTTCATCGCCCTTAAAGGTGCTAAAATTCAACTTTTTGGTTTTACATGAATATACATACAATGCATACTCTCTTTCTGCTTCTCATCACCTTATTTACCCCAAGTTCTTCTAGCTTGCTCATCCCTTCTCCTCCTTTACCTGTCACTCTTTAGTTATCTCTCTCTCTCTCTCCTTCTATCCTTAATCCCTTCCCTTTTTCTTTTATTCATCCCGGCTCACTGCCGCACATCAAAGCTTGAATTGCAGGAATCCACTTTTAGCTTGCTCTCATCTTCTCGCTTTTCCTTTCCTCCCACTTCTGTCACACAGTGTTAGCAGCCACAATTCACCGCCTGACAGCAGCTGTTGTTTTCTTTGATATCAGCGGAAGCAAAACGCTGTGTCATCAAATCGGAGTGAGTTTCAGAACATTTCAACGCATAAACAACTGATTCTTCTGTTATAGCTGCGGATATTTCTGAGTTTTGGGAGGTATCTAACAGTTTATTTTTGCACTTCTTCACCTCCTCTTGCTCATGTTAGTGTTAATCTTTGTCTCTCTAGGCTTGTTTGATCTCTGGCTGACTATGTCACATCTTTATTCAGTCTGTCTGTCTCCGTCCTTTCAAGTTTGTCACTAAATCTGCATCCCGGTTCCTGCAACACAATCATCCAGAAGATTTACAGAGCACCTACTTTGGAAGCGGATCAATGGTGCAGTCTGTTAAGATTTAGCCTTAACCACTCCAACTGACTATCACTGATATTGATATAAACACTGTGGAAGGTTTCTGGGGAATGTGAACAAGAAAACTGATGAGTCGGTTTACTTTTCCCTTCATAAGGACTGATGGTTTGCTTTTTGTCAAGTTTGATTCATCTTTACGTCTTAGCTTACCTTCTGTCTATACAAAATTACCAGTTCACTAGCAATGGGTTATTTTTACACATTGAAACTCTTTTTTGTTGTATTTTATGTTTGCAAATTGAATTTCATTTCTTTTTTTGGTGCATCCGGCCAGTAATTAGTTGATATATCTACTATTTTATTAAATACAGAGGTGTGGTTGTCAGAAACTACTGATATCTTAGACAATAAGTCAAGGGCTGAAAGATGAGCTGGAATTGGAATTAGAATATAGAGAAAAAATAAATCAATAAAGCAACTGATTTGAGACAATGAATGTGCAAACAAGCAGAAGAAATTAGGAAACTTTCTAAGTCTCAGACTTGGCAGAACCTCCATCATTGCATCATTAGTTTTGGCCTCAGTGAAACCATTTGAGGAACAATCATACAATCATAATGTAATATATGTCCTTTAAAAGTAGCCTATGTCTTAATTACACTCAGCATTTGCCAGTTTCTGCCTTATCTCATATAAACTCACAAGTTTTATATTTAATCATATTTTTCGGCTGCACTCCTGAAATACTTTTATTTGTAGAATTTCATTTTTGATTTTGTTTTTAAGCATATATGTGGTTGTGAATTTGTATTTGTATTTATTATTCAGGCATCTTCACTGCAAAATCACAGGTGGTAAACTATCACTGAGAGGGTTAAATTCAGCACTAGAAAATATGTGTATATGTTCACTCTTTTGAGTGTTATTTTAACACTTTTAAAGTGGTTTATTGTCTAACACTGAACCAAAGTTATTCTTGTACTTTATGGTGATCAGGATTTACACTGGTGAACACAGATAAGTGTTGATGAAATGACGTGAGGTCAATTTAACAGTGCAGGTGTTGGAAAGCAGGTCATGCCCAAAATATACACTAACATTTGATGACATTCATTCTGAAAGTGTTACTTTTAATCTAAATAGCATTACAATAACACAGATTACAACCAACACTGAAAAATTAAAACTCTTCTCTTCTCTTCTCTTCTCTTCTCTTCTCTTCTCTTCTCTTCTCTTCTCTTCTCTTCTCTTCTCTTCTCTTCTCTTCTCTTCTCTTCTCTTCTCTTCTCTTCTCTTCTCTTCTCTTCTCTTCTCTTCTCACACAGTAATCCCAAACAACCCCTCCATAAATTCATCATTTCTGATCAGGGATGTGATTATAAATGGATAATAACAGTAGTTCAACCATGTCAGAGAAATCAAAGGTTGAATAAAAGAAAATATCAGATCATGACTAATGAGTTAAGTTAATCAAGTTGGGAAATGTCAATTTAAAAGTCTGATAAAAAAGAGTGCACATCAATCCATCCATAGCTTTTTAAGGAATCTTGGTAAAGAAAAGACAAATAAATAAATCATATAAACGGCATAATGTCCTTGGCAGAGGGGATCATTTTGTTTATAAGATATTTATCCACTATATTGGTGTATGTACTGATGTACCTAAATAACTGATGACAGCTTACAGCATAAACATTCAAAAAAGTATAAAGGCTCACTTTTTCACTTCTCTAAACAGCGTTTATCCTGTTGGAAGTACCCATCGGAAGATGGTGCTTTGGAGTTGTAAAGAGATATACGTGCTCTGCAACAATACTCAGTTTGGCTATGGTATTTAAACAATGAGCCTTTGGTACAACGAAACCTTAATAGTACAAAGATAATATAATATAATAATATATACTGTACCACCATTCTGATCTGTTGATCCAAGGCATGATGCATCCACACTTTCATGTATTTTACAACAAATTGTGAGTTTACCATTTGACTATCATAGCACTGAAACTCAGAAGAGAATATTTGTTCATTTTTTATGATCTTTTTTTGAGTTTTCTACATTGTAAATCCAAAGATAATTTGGTAGTTGTAATGAGTGGTTATTTCAGCAATTTTGCCTTCTACCAGTCTTAACATTCTCATCTAGACTCTGGCTTCAACAAGGAATTTCTGCCTTGAATTGCCCTTAATTAAATATTTTCTCTCCTTCTGACCATTCCTAGTAAACCTTAGAAACAGTTGCAGTAGATCAGTATTTTCTGAAATGCTCAGACTCGCCCATCCATGTTCAAAGTCACTTATATCACTGTTTTCCCAGTTCTGAGGCTCGTGGTCATCCTGACCATGTTAGTAGGTTTATATGCACTGAGCCGCTGCCATGTGATCTATCCATCCATCTGTGTGCGTGCTATTTTCCTAGTTTGATTGTTGCATGTACTTCTAGATAAGATAACACAAGTTAAAAATAAATTAAACAGTACATTTCTACCAAAGAAACTTGGTGTGCAATATTGTTATTATAGTTATTAAATAATGATATTACTTTATTATCATTATTATGATCATATTTTGACTTAATGCACAGAATTTTATCATAAACATTTACATACAGCACAATGGTGTACAGTTTCTTGTTAATTGGTATATCTTTATGCTTAATAGAAAATAAAGGAACAAAATCAATCCAAGCACTACTGTTATTACATGCACATGCATAGAATTTCATCATAAACATTTACATACAGCACAATGGTGTACACTTTCTTGTACACACACACACACACACACACACACACACACACACACACACACACACACACACACACACACACACACACACACACACACACACACACACAGAAGGGTTTTCATTATGCTGCATTATTTAATGACCTTAGACCTTAATATGGTTGGTTCAATAAAACCTCTGAATACATTTCTGTGAGATAGTGTTTTGCATGTCTTTTAAATGAAGGACATACCATGAACTGAGTCACTTTCTGAGAATGTTAGACGTGTAACCTCTGTGACATCGAAAAACTCAAAGACTCAGTGTCAGGTCAAGAGTTAAAAAAAATAAACCCCACTAAATACCCATGTGGCTGCACATATACCGGTATACACACATGCAGACACAGGCACCACCCTCACACATGCATATGTACATTTAGATGCACTGCTAGACCCTCTGCTGACCCCAGTAAAGCAGCCTATCGCATCAATAAGAGCTGGGGGGTTTACTGTTGCACACTTTACAAGATGTAACCCATGAACCCTCCCCCTCAAGGACCTACTTCCTCCTCATGTCTGACAGAGTGAAGAGTGTGTGTGTGTGTGTGTGCGTGTGTGTGTGTTTGCACAAGCATAAAATGAGCCATTATGTTGTGTTTGCTTTTCAATATACAGGCTACTGTAAATTGCATATGTGAAATGGAGTGGCACTGCGGACCATTAAGCTCCATAGACTTTTCTTTTTATCTAAACTACAAATAACTCCATCATAAACATAGATTTTTTTTATGTTCTGAGTAACTAAACAACAACATATTGTCAATTTTATAGCATACGTGGAACGTGTCTAGACTAGTCTAGCTTTCAAAGAATATAAATATCCTAATCTGGACTCAAGTATCTCACAGTAGATTTTTTTAAATTGGAATCAATATCAGAAAATGTTTCTTGTTGGATCAAATCTTCAGCCTCAATATAAGGATTTAGCCGAGTTCTAGTCAATGCAGAGTTCCATCGCAAACATGTCATTTCCAGGAGGAAAAGAAAGCTAATGGACTCTTTATTCTATGTAATGGAAAAGATGGAAGAGAGAGAAGATGGGATGTTTATACCGGAGACTAGGGATGAAGGGAAAGAAATAGGTCACCTATAATTCTTAAAGGGGACCTATTATGACATCTAATACCTATTTTAAACAGGCCTTGAATGTCTTAAAAACAAGCTTTTGATTGTTTTTGCTAAATAAATTAGAAATTCAGCCTCTGAGCCATGTCTTTATCTTTATCTTCCCATTCTCTAACATCATTATCTATGCGGGATTCTGAGGCATCGGAGGGCAACCTATGTAAACCTATGTAAATCGCATTTTCGTTACGTAACGATAGGGAGCAGAATCTGAACGGCTCTTAGAAGCCACATCACACTGGATGGCTCATCCGGGCGGCTGTACAGACACTGCAGAATTTGGTTGCTTTCCTCCTTCTCTGAGTTGGCAGGCTGAGGGGAGACCACTTTATATATGTTAAAGCAAAAAAAAATTTGTTTTTCATATTTTTTTATGTGTATAAAAGTAGTAGTAATAGTATAAAACTATGAAAGTAATAGTATATGTAATTTTTTATAAATTTTTATTTTTAACTTTAACACAACTCGCACACTTCGTTCACTTCTTTGTACCCTGTCATCCCTCGCTTCCTGTCTACTTTCTCCTGGTCCATCCGGCTCCCTCTGCTTCCCTTCAGTTTCATAAGACACACAGAATGGACCACCACTCTCCTCCTCCCTCTAGAGAAAATTGTATTGCTCGATAACGCTGCCCAACCACTCCATTCCCTTTACTCTCCGTGCTTCCTTTCTCCTCCGTTCGATTTCTCTCTTTTCCTCTGAGCAAATAAGATGAATTTACAAGTTTTTCATATTATCCGATATATAGATCCACCTTCTCCTCACACAGGTGAGGTGGAGAGAAACTCCACCTCACATAAGTGCATTTCATTTCTACTTGATTTGACATTAGTGAGACAACTTGGTGAGACCAAGTTTGCATGTGCATAGGATTTTATTTTCAAAATAAAAAAATATTGGGCATGTACTACATATACTACAACTGCAAAAGCTTCAGGGTTCATTTCCGAGCCAAAAAGCAAAGAGTCTATTAGACCTTTTCCAGACGAACTGGCCTCATCACTGATACACACTGATGGATATAGATCCTCCTGTTTTCCCACTTTAGCCACCGTGCTCAGGCTAGTATTTGAGCCAATTTAAGTAGAGGAATTCTGCTAAATGGCAACAACCAACCCAGAGCTGGGAGAAGATAGTTCGATAGTCCCTCACTGCAATGTTTCATTGCTATTGGCTGAAAAATCAATAAAAGACTGAGACTGAAGTCTAATTGGTTCCCAAAGACAGCAGAAACGCAAATTTCTGCAAACACACGTGCATTGACACATGCACAAATACCTTGTGGGAATAGAAAGTTCAGGCTGTGGATCAATTCTAATTTTATCTAAAATATTCATTTCAACTCAGCTCACAGTATGGTAAGATCTGTACATCTTCACATGGGCGCACTTTAATGATCTTAAAGTTATGATGTTTATATTTGTGCACAGTTTTAAACTGCAGTGACAGGAAGAGGAAAGGTTTACATTATGGTGGTGACACCACCACTTCTCTATGCCTTGGAGTCCGTGACACACACCAAAAGACAACAGAGCTGGAGGCGGCTAAAGATTTTCTTTGGTAGTGACAAGAATCCACAAGAGTTAAAAACAAGCCATCAGAGGAGCAGACGGGATTATATGTCTTAGAGACGAAGTAAGACAGACCAGACTGAGATAGTTTGGGCTTATAAAGAGCAGGCATGGTGATTACATGGGGAGAAGGATGCTGGGGACTGAGCTGTCAGGCTGGAGAAAAGGGAAAAAAAAACCAAAGGAAAGATCTCTGGATGTGCTAAAAGAGGATATGCAGTGGGTTGTCGTGACAGAGGAAGATGGAAACAGGTGAACTGCTGTGGAGACCTCTAAAGGGACATGACAAAGGAAGAAGATCTAACACTAATTTAAAATAAACATGCAAAAAAGGTCAGCCTTTGAAAACACTTAAAAGACAAATGGTATGAGAAACTCATTGTGACCTCCTTTATTGAAGGGGAAGCATTTTTTAATAGAAACTGATTAGTGAAGAGCAAAATGAGCAGTGAGGGAATGGGTTGGCTCCCTACGAGTATCACCAAACCCCATTCATGTCAGTTTTATTTATATTCCCCTACGAGAGTGTCGCTCAAGCAAACACTGTGTCCCTGCAACTGTTTGTATATGTTGGTCACATGTTCCAGGCGTATCAACACCGACGGCATTAATATTTCAGAGATGAGGTTGAGCAAAGTGGCTACGGTGCTAAACTGCAGTAACAGACTTCCTACTGCATGTAGATACGAGACGCACAGAGACTCAGAGGGGCAGACAGATACACATCACCCGTGCAAAATGCACTTGCACATGCTCATTTGTGTTACAGTCGCACACAGCTTGTGGCCTGAGAGTGATCGTAGCTGCTATTAAAAATTGATTAGCTGTCATAGTATCATTGTCCCCCAAGGTCAAATCGCAATCTGTGAGAGCACGTGTAAAATGGAGGCTTGTGAGATGAAAGAGGAGGAGGAAAAAGGAGCTCCAACAGTCCTTCATCGACAGTCAGATAAAGGGAAGAGAAAATGAAGGTGGGGATAAATGAGGAGAAGGGAAGGATAAGATATATCCTTCATCTAGATAAGAGAGATGGGTTGAAGAGGGAGGAGGAGACAAGAGGCAGCTCACCCTCCTAGACTCCACAGCGTTTCTTAGAATATCTCTCATCCCTCTTCAGGTGAGATAAACTGTATGTATATCAGGTTTTACATGGAAATGAAAATGAATTGACAGCTTAAAGAAGGACATGTAAAGCCCTGGGGCCAGACAGCGGCGTGCTCATGTATTTCCAACCTGGAAGAGTCTGTGAGGTACAGCAGGGCTGGCTGTGCGAGCAAGTGAAGCAGCATGGCTCAAACTGTAAAATACCTACTGAAACAGAACATTTAACAAAAATACATCAAACTGTTTTCTAGTTTAAATATTCTGTCAATCAAGTTAAATAACTGTAAGTGATGAATGATGGTAATTGTATTCTGCAATTTACTATTGAATGGCACTTAGTGAGATCCGTGATGTCAGAGAATTCAGGTCTAAGGCTGTTTTTGAAAATAGATCAATAAAATAATAATAATAATAGTTGTGTTAATAATAATTTCAGATATACGTGAATATATTAGGAAATCTCTTAGGTGTGATGAGTCAGTAAGCCTACAGGTTTTTTTAAGTCATCATTTAAAATTCCAACAGCTTTAAAAATGTTTTTTATGGAGTCTGCTGTAAATCCGTGTAATTCCACAGATGGCTTCCTGATTGGTAATACATACACAGTTTAATTTTCTCAGCTGATGCACATCTCCCCCCTGCAGTCAGGGATTTGAATGGACTACTCCCAACTGGCTGATTTGATTAAAGCGAGATGGAGTTTACCAACAATATAGTGAAGCAGCACCGTGCGTATAACAGAGGTGTGTTTGAGATGCTTACGCCGTTCACACAACCTCCACGGAGGGATTTTGTATTATTTGGCATGGAAGGAACAAGAAAGCCTCCCCTCTCGCTCTCTCTCAACACACATCCACGCACAAGCGGCGGCATCTGAAGCAGTCCAGCCGACCTGTGCAGGTTAATTTCCCCCCGACTTTAATGTCTCAATCTGTTTTCTGCCATATTAACATCGGGGAGAACACTAACCCCCACGTCACAGTCGTCCCATGTATTGGGCTGGATGTATCCCACACATGTCCACAGGGGGCTTTGCTGCTTCCTTGACAGATTTCATTGTAATCTGTAATCCTATGATTTGTGAGCTTGCAAGCCTGCGTATGAGTGTGAACGTGTGCAAATGCCATTGGAGCAGAGAACAGACCCCCACTGTAGGTGTTATTTCTCCTGGAGAAATGTCACCACAGCTATTTTCTCCCCATGTGTTTGCATTAGTCCTTGTGTTTGCGTCACTGTGAGTCTGATTATGTCTCGGAAAACAGTAGTTGTTTGAACAACACAGCGATGTTATGTTCCAAACACTGGAACGTTGATCTGCTTTTATATCATTTTCCTTATTTTTAATACATCCAAAATATTTGTAAAACAATATATGAGATATATATCCCAATAAACTGAGACTCTTAGATTAGTTTGGTGTAAAGACTGACAGCAGGGAGAACCTGGGGTTTCCACAGGCAGCAAAAGGCCAAAGTTCACTTTGTTAACAACCTGTGCCATAGACCTTTAATCTGTTTTCATATTCTACATGCATTCATGATGAGAGAAAGTCAAGTGGAATAAAAGAGCAGAAGGGATATAATGAGAGGAGATAAAGCCAAGTCCACTGTGCAGAAAGGGTGTATGTGGGTGTTTGTGTATGTGGTTTCTGACGTGTACCCGGTTGAGTTTGTGTTTTCTGTTTGTGGATCAATGATGGAATCATTTGATGTGCGTGAGTAAATATGTGCACTCAAACCTGTCTCCTTGACAACTGAGAGGGCATCTGTCGTCTCCATATGGAGATGCAGAGACAGCGTTGCAATACAGGGAGTAAATAAAATGCAAATAGAGGACAAAACACTTTTAAAAAAAAGAGATGTGAAGTTTTGAAAAATCAAAACCTTGCAAATAAAATCAATATTTTACTTTCAGTTTCAGTTTCAGTTTACTTTATTTTTGCTAATAATACAGTATCTCTTATTTCTAACAGCAGTTTGATAGTTTGACAGCAGAGTTGGAGCAAAGACACGACAGAGGGAGCACAGATGACAAATGAGATTCAAACCACAACACTGCAAGTCTGGGAATTTAGATCATCCCAGATTAATGTCACTATGAAACAATTTACTACAATTTCATGAAGATATGACCAAACTGAACAGATGCATGGACTTTGGTCCTGTCTGGTATTTAAGATGAACGTCACACACATATTCTCTCACATGATTAAAATGACACGGTGCCAAATGGTTGCAACACATGGCACAAAACCAAATATATACAATACACACACCAACACACACACAAACGGTGAACATCATTTTTCCTTAAAGGACTCTTGTCTTATATGTGTTTGATTTTGTCCACCACACTTGTTTATTTTCCCACAGTGAAGGTCTGAGTGTGTGTGTGAGACACACAAATAGTCACTGAGCCTGTCACTCAAATTGTGGAGGAGGGGACACTAAAAACTAATTACATGGACGATCAATATTGCCCACACTTGAGAATCGAGTGTGTGCTTGGGCCGCCGCGTGCATCCACAACACACACCCGTGTGTGTTCCGTCAACACCAGCAACAGTGACAGATGACTTTTGTCAGCCTGAAATGGGTTACCGTGGTAACCATTAGGTCACATTTTGGTATGGTACTGCAGGGGAGAGTCCCACACACGAAAACACACACACACACACACACACTCACACATGCCAGCGGACACACTCATATAAACTGGTGAAGGTCATGATAAATTATTACAGCTCAATTTTTCAGCACATTCCAGCGTTCTGTAGAGTGAACGAGTGTTCATCCTAAAAACCAGATCAATTTGCCCGGTGGCATAAGTCAATTTACAGGAATGCCTTTAGCAAATAAGCAGCTGCCAGTAAACCCTCTTACTAAAATAATGAACAACAAATAGGAAAATGTTTTTCGATTAAAGTATATAAAGTGACATTAAAATAGAAATGCACTGTATGCATACGTCAACCAAAATGTTGCTATATCTGTCCAGAAACACAGCATTTTAATGGAATTTTGCGTGTATTGCTTCTATACAATACACTTGTAATTATTTTGTCAAAAAAACTTGATGCAGCAGCAACAGTGAAACAAATCTGCCATCACATCAGAGTATTTCTGTATTCATGGGCAATGAGTAAGTTTTTTCTTGATCAAAAATGATCTTTTTAATGGCCATGAAGATGTGAAGTGTGAGAACTCTAAGCAGAGACATTCCCATCACATTGCTTTGGTGGAAAATAAAAATACAGTTTGTGATCCTTGAGTATCAAAATGTAACAGGCACTTTGAAAGAAGTGATGATATCTCAGGCAGGTACCAGAGATTGTAAGAGTGAAAGACGACATTCATCACCCCTTCATCAAGCAAAACGACTTGAGGAGGCATGTCTCTTTAGGAAGTCCACCTAGGAATTTCAGGTTTTTAGGATCATCACAAAGGTATTCGTTGTCTAATACCCAGATATTTTTTGACACATGTGTATCTGGTATTTTAACATTCTGGTGTTTTCCATGCCAGTGAATACCACTCAAAATATAAGAACATCTCAGTAGCTGCAGATCCAGATGTGTGCTCCCTTTCTTTTACATGCATACCTCACTGAGATTTCTGTCTTAACATAATTCTCATTTCCAAGTGGAACCAGTGTACAGTATGTAAATGATGCACAGTTCTTTTCTAGGCAAACATGGGCTTTTATTGATCTATTGATAAATAAAAACATGCAATGAAAAGAGTCATAGTACTTAAAAACTATATGCTCTTTCCCAACAATGACCAGGAACACATTTTAGCCTCAACAAGATAATAATGAGCTGAAAGTCTGAACAGTAGTAATTTACTAATTTTGCTTTGAGACAATGACATCTACAGCTCATGATGAATGACAGGAGCCAAAATTTGGACTTAATTTAGGTATAATTTCACATGATGCTGTCCTAACTGATAACCTCAGTGTAATGAGGCAAAAATGTAATCTGCTAGCAAAATAGAACTCGTTCTGCTTGTTGACTTGACCCTTTCTAAATTTCTAAAAGGATAAAAACTACACCACAGCCAAATGAAAGAGGTTTTCAGTTACCTTTCCAAGCCCAGGGGTATCTTTGATTTTGTTGGCTGCTCGGAGGAGACATGGCGGGGCCGGGGGAGGGGCCCGCAGCAATGCAGAGCTGAAATTGGTGGGGAACAGCGGAGGGTCACAGGGGGGGGAAGATGATGTGACTGGAGCCGTGGCTGTGCCCATTTTCTGCTTCTTCTTCTTGGATGTTAAGCTCAATTTTTGTGCAGCTCTAAAGAGAGAGAAGCAAATAGGAGAGAAGTCAGTCAGCCAAACACGAGAATGGTAAAACCTTACTTTGTGACAGTAAGCCTAATATAAACAGTGACTTCCTATTCACACACAGTGAATGGATACAGGAAGGATCGGGAAGACACATATGTGGACACAGAAGGATGTAATTACATCTAGAGAACCCAAGTACATAAGAAAGACATTTATACAAAACAACAACATACATATAAACTCCTGTTTACATACTGTACTGTATGTAGCAACATCTGCATGGGGTTTAATTCATTTCTCCTCTTGTTACTCTTGTTTAATTCACTTCCTTGTGGCACTGAGCTTAAGTGAAGCCACCATTAAACATTATATCTATCAGTACATAAGTCTCAATCAATCTATCAATCCATCAAACTCTCTATCCATTTCCCCAGATTCCTCTTCTTTCAATTGCAGCTTCTTAATCCAGTCGTATCTGCTCCTGCGCTTACTCACTTCTCTCCATCTGGCTCACTCAGCTCAGTGGCACCATTCGCAGTTTCTAACTTCATTTCTTGCTCTAAACCTTCCTTCTCAAGCAGAAATAATTCATAATCACATAATAGACTGACTTTCCAATTTAACTTCCATTACAGGAATATATAGCAAAGAGGAAAGAGTCACTACTGTTGTGGGAAAAGAAAAGAGAAAGCTCAGTTATTTTCTCCCAAGGTATGTTTTGAAGCCACAGCATGTGCCAGGTCAAAAACATGCATGTGTACAGGTGTGTGACTGCTACAAGGCGATCATAATTGACCACCAGTCAAATCAATATTTCAATCCGATCATAACCTGGATATAAAAATCTCAAATCTCAAATAACTACAATGCTGTAAGCAAACATAACAAATCCTGTTAGATGTTACAATAATCACAGCTGAGTAGAAAGAGAAAAACCTTGTCAGTCTTCTGTTTTATTTTCACTGTATTGTCATTTCTCAAAGTCCAGAAGCCACAACTGAAATGGGTACAACAAAGGAAACAATGCTGACAATATGTTAAGTGAAAGACCTCTAACGCAACCCTCATGGGGCTTCCTGCATTGTTCATTTATTTCTCAGATATACTTTAAAAGATTATGAAAAGAGATGAAGAGAGAGTTAGAACTTTGTGCCACCACACACTCTCTGTTGAGGAGCCATATTCTCACACCATTGGCTTTCAATTAACTGCCGCAAGTTACAGAAATCAGAGCAACAGGAAAAGATGGAGAAAGGGGAAGAGAGCAATAGGAGAGACTGAGAGGAAGAGAGACGAGAACTCAGCGACCCGTGGAATGATGAAGCATTTCACCATTTGACCGGCTCTCTCAGGGGATTTGTGTGTGAATCTATGTGTGTGTGTTTGTCTGTGACTGGCTACTGTGTGAAACAAACGCTTGCAATAAGACCCCTAATTGGTTTTTCACTGTGTGCAGGCTGAGCTTCCATGCACACATGCAAAACGCCACCAACGCCAGTTGTAGGTGTTTTTATGATACTGGTGTAAACGTCCAAGCAGCGCCATGCAGCACGTGAGGAAGATTTGCTTGCTGAAGGTGCTCGCTGTTTGCAAGGTGCATGATATGTACTGTATTATTGTTCATAAAGTATAATAAAAATTCCTTAAGGAAAATGTGTGCAGTTCAAATCTACCATGGGATTTGCACGTTTCTTTTGAAATAAGAGGCTGCAGCAACTGCTGCAGCAACTGCTGATGGTTGCAGGTTGAGAGATGACAATGATGGATTCATGCACGATGTTACTCTGCTGCTGGGGATCGCTGCTTATAACATACACATTTCTTCTTCCTCAAACTGCACATAGCTATTATTCTATACTTCAATAGATGTATGCATATTTATGAACAAGTCACTTCCAGAGCAAACTTGTATAAACCTTTTATGTAATTGTTGTTCTGATACCCAATGGGAAGATTTATTATTCCTTTATTTATGTGTTTTATAATATTTCCTTTATAATAAAATAGGGGGATCTATCCCAGTTTGACCGTAAAATGTGGACTGTTTTTGCTTTTCATCGGATCTCCTCCATTACCTTCAATCCTCATTTCTTCCCTATCCTTCAGTTAGCTCTCAGTCTCTACCTTCCTGTAACATGCCTTTGTTTCTTCCTTTCTCTCATTATTTTCATCCACCATATTTCCCGTTGTACTTTGTCGTCTTGCCAGGCCTCCTCACGTCCACTCATCCAACGCACCATCCATTCAGCCTTCCTTAGATGTATTGATTCCTTCAGCCTCTGCTGCTTCACCTCCCCTCGGCCACTTCAAGTGTCTTTCCCTTGTTAAGAAGCATCACAGGTCACAAATAGCCCAGCTGGTAACAAGATGTTTTCTTCTTCCTTTCACACAACAACAAACACCTTCACCCGAAACACACGCACACACACACACACACACAAAGCTGATTTATTGCTGGTGTCCCTGGGCTCTGTTGTTGGTTCAGTAGTTAATTACATTCAGTTTAGCAGACCATCAGAGGAGAGAGACAAAGAGCGATTGTTGGTCTTTGAGAGTGTGCTTGTGTGTGTTGTCTGAGGTTAGTTAGACTGTCCTGGCATGGACAAAAGACTGGCTTTGCTGACGTTATCTAATGACGCGTACACCCACTCAACGAATGACAGCTTGCGTCTTACGCCTGATAAAGATAACATGATATAAGCACTATTAATACAATGTGTTCATGGCTTGTCATACTGTATATTGGCCTGTTATGGTGGGCAGAACAAAGCCCACTATTTATTTCCTAGAATACAACAAAGCCAGCAGCTCTACAGCTTCTGTCGTGTAAATAAAAACCCTCGCAATAATATGAATTGATCATTTTAAAGTGGGAAATTAATGTTTAAAAGCTGTCATTGGTCAAGTGGATGGAATGAAACCATGCATTTTAAATTAATAAGATGTATTCAAGAGCAAGTGAGCTTCTTCCTGCATGTAAATACAAATGAGCAGAAAGAAAAACATCAATGATTTGTAAATTATTTTAAATTGTCCATAAGAGTTGGCGTGAGCGTGCATGGTGGTTTATCCGGTTTGTCTGTTATGGACAGGGTCCCCCGACCCTGAATTCACCACAGCAAGTGCAGAACATGGATGAATGGATGTGATCTGTGATCAGGCAATTAAAGATGGGAATTTGTTTCCCACTGACCATCCACTAAAATCCTCTGTCCACCATTATGATCATCGGCTAATTGGCTAATTGGTTCCCACTTGACCAGAAATTGATGGAATACTTCTTGTTAAAAATGACTGAAGAAAAGACAGCATGAGGCAAGCAGGGACAGAAATAGAGAAGGCAGCCCACGCGCTCGCTGCCGTCCTCCATCCAAAATAACAACGCCTTTCCAATTCAGTAATTCACATGGGACCTATTCATTTACTCGGCTACCGTCTGCAACACACACACACACACATGCACACACGCACGCACGCACCGCTCGCCAAATCCCCCAAAGATCCAATCCTTGGAGCATGCAGTTAAAAAATTCCTGCACTGATAGAAATGCCCTCCCCCTCAGTGAGTAAGAGCATGCAGACATCAGGGCAAGTCTCTATCCCAGCGTTCCCCAGAGGGCCACTGCAGCACTGGGAAGATGTAGTACTGCTGTGCTAGTGTGACATATTCACAGACAGATCGGTGCTAATGAAAGATATTACTCAGATGTGCATTAGCTGAGGTAAAGGAAAGGTCATTGTGGAAATAGAGAAATTGTTGCAGAAACAGAAGAAGGAACGACAGGCAGGAAGTTGAGGAAAGAAAGAAAGAAAGGAGCAAAGGAGAAAGCAGTTAGTGTAAATGGGATCAGTGTGATGGGGACAGGTGGATGGACAGAGAGAGGAAGATGAGCCGGAAAAAACAAGACGGGGATCAGACGAGAGGACTTGTGTTGGACAGAGGGATTTTCCTGTTTGTGAACTGTGAGCTGATGGGAGTTTGTATGGGAGTGTGTGTGTATGTGTGTGTGTGTGAGATGAGATGAGATCGTCTGTATGCAGTCCACGTCTGAGAGTAAAAACCTCAGCAGACACAGGATTTAACAGCGCTGCATGGCTGCTTTCACTGACCGTAAATACACTTACCTGCACAAAGACGCGTGCACGCATTACCACAACACAACATGAACAAATAAATAAATAAATTGGGGGTAGCAGAGAATACGCATTTTTGTGCCAATTAAACTGAGGACAAATGAATGAAAATCCCGGCGACTTGCACATACGAACCAGTGAAAAACTCACATTAAAACTGAGAGAAAGAGCTGGACACAGCGTGTCTCACATATCTGCACACAGTGACATGAGCACCTTTAACGTAACCGGCTTGTTTCACTTACAGGGTTCACACTCATAAATTGACTACAGGCCGCTGGCTGTATGTTTGGTTCCCAACCGCGTGTGTGTGTGTGTGTGTGTGTGTGCATGTATGTTGGTATAAATCAGTCTCGATACCAGACAGTGCAGGAGAGAAAGCTTAAGAGAGTGCACATGCATGTGTCTGCTCCTATGCGATTTATGAGTTTGCTGTGACTGCTTTGAAAGACAGACGGCATTATGTCTGCTACACCGAAGCATGGCAGTTATATATCAAACAGACACACACACATGTGCACACACATTTCATTATCTTCAGTTGCAGCCGAGAGGAGAGGTGTGACAGTGCTGAGGAAAACCATCAGTATCATTTAAAATGTGATTTAAAGCAGCTCATTAGGTCCCGAGTCTCACCAATTCTTCAGACACTGTGACACCCTCATACTGTGGTGTAATCCATGAATAATTCACTTATTCATTTTGAGCTTGCCATGTTTTGTCATCAATAATGCACCCATATTACCCGTGTCTTATTTATGTTGTGCCACTCGCCATTTCTGTGGATTTGATTACACAGACGACTGATGACTGGATAGTTGATTTATACACAAACATCCAGATATGAGTTGGCTATCCTTTTTTTTCCTGCCATCTTCAGCCTCAGAAAAGGCAGCTTGTAAGTCAGTTCCTTCATTCCTTCAGGTTTTTTTTGAATAACCGAGAAAAATAATGGCAGAATTTTGTAAATGAGGAAAAATCCTATTCCTAAAACTCAAGATGGATGAGTTCAATCTCAAGATTAATCTTACAGAACTGTGCCAAGAAGATACCTGTCAGATCATTATCCTGACTAAAGTCTCCAGGTTCTGTGCAACACTAATTCTACATAATGCCACCAAATGCATCATCAGCCATATCTTGCTTTAAAGGGAACATATTCTGACCTTTTTCCAACAGCTGACACAATTTATTCAATATTTATGAAATGTACATGAGATTTTGGTTAAAAGGTAAATAAAACCACCCTCTTTAGCCTGATCTTTTCAGCTTCATTCACAGTAGCTGGTTTAAGAGTTCGAGTTAGCAATTTGACTCCCCAAGAGGAGTCTGTGATGTCACAGTCTGTGATGTCACAGTACCTTGAGTTTGTGAGGTGATAGACTCAAGTAATACCAAAGATACTCTATACAGAGGATAGTGCATTACCGTTACTGCCAATGGTATGAAATGGTATCCACTTCCTGTCTCCTAAGTGGGCGTGGTCGCCCACCCAGTACAAGATCATCGGATCAGTCTAATATTTTTTTTCCCTTCCAAAAAGACTTCAATAATAACAATAACAGTATTATTAAGCAAAGAAGGAAGTTTTATTTTAGTTTTAAACTTCATTTTATCCGATGGGAAAACGACTTTGGCAGTTCTGCAGTGACTGACGACTCTGAGCAGAGCTATGTATTATTATTATATTATATTATATTATTAGCTATGAGAGCCAAATCTCGCGAGAGTGCGTTGCTCAGACAGAGACAGGTCTCAAACAAAGTTCATTTTCTCCTAATCTGTCGGTCTGAAAATTGCCATTTTGGTGTCAGAATGTTCAGAAGGTTTGTGGCTTTTAAAAAATGGGTCCTATATTTACTTAGGTTACTATGGGGCGAAGGAATTGGTAATAATCTGTGCTCACGTTCACTTTTCCCATAGGACTCAATAGACTCAGGACCTGCTGTTAGTCTCCTAAAGGGGCGGGGCAGTGGAGAAACCCACGTGACACAGATACAGGAAACACAACCGGAGTGGGCTGTCTCGTTTATAGAATGTCTCTGGTAATACACTTCTGACACAATGGTGGGGTTAGTGTTGTGTGTCACTGCTTCCAGAAGCAGATACCTTTAAATGTTAGTTTGTTTTGGTCCATTGATCCAGACTGAGTGACTGATTTCTCAGAGGACCTTTAAGTCAACTTTATATTCTGGGGTGATGTATTTCTCAGCTGCACCTCATTAAGTTCAACTAATGACAGATGTCAACATCAGGATCCACTGGCTTAAAGTACAGATCGGGCAGAACAGCAGCTCATCCTGACACTGAATCAGTTAGTCCTGTCTCACATTCTGTGGTGTTTTTGTAGTGAAAGTATGTTACCTGACAAAGAAGGAGGCGGCGGCCGAGGTGGCGCTGGGTGCTGTGGTGGTTACAGCCGCGGTGTTACCAGGAGGGTTGGTGTGGGACGGGGAATTTGCATGTGCGGGAGAGTGTGTGTTGTAGCGGTTCAGGGCGGCTTCAGTCAGTCCCTCTCTCGATGCCTCGGAGGTCATCTGTGAGATCTGATGAGAGAAAGAGGAAAAGACTTAAAAAATAAAATCCACTCAGTGCTGCAGACTGACTTATAATGAAGATAATGTGGAAGGAAGATTGCTTTTCTGTAGTATAAAAGTATAAAAACCAAATAAAGGGACAGAAACTGGGGACAATTACAAACGAGAGAAAGAGAGAGAGAGAGAGAGAGAGAGAGAGAGAGGAAAGGAAAAACGAATTCCAAAAAATGTGATAAGAGTTTTGCTCTTGATTACGTCCACTCTTCTGACTGCATAATTGTCCTCCAGGACAAACATATTACACACATAAATGCAACCATTTTTTTTTAATCTGCCCTCATCTTTTCCAGACGAACAGATAAGTGAAAACAATCTGGATTCCCGCACCCATTCTGCTTCCTCATACAGGATCATTTTATGCACACATATGTTTATTTCTTTTCTCCAAAACCCTTGCAACAAGTCACTTGCAAATCTTCTTTATATTTGCTTCTAAAAAAGAAGCAAAGTTGAAGCTTTGAGGAAAATACACAGAGAGGCTGTTTGTTTGTGCCTGACTGGCAGCAAACATCCTCTCCATGATCACAGGAAACCAGCAGCAGAATGTTAGATCCCATTCAGACATAAACAATCACTTCGTGGTTTCCCTCTTTTGACCTTTTAAACTTCTCTTACTTTTTGGTTCCCCACTTCCAACCATCCTTCTCTTCCTCCCAATTCCTCTCCTCTGGTGTTCTTATTACTGATCCAAATTCATACTCTCCTTTGTGTTGCCCTGCAATATTGAACAATTTAAGATTAAGATTATTGTCCCCAGATGGACTGGGGAGCTGTCCAGGGTGTACCTCACGATTTCACCTGAAGGCGACTGGGACTGGCTCCAGCAGACCCCTGGGCCGTGAACAGGAACAGGAAGAAGTAATAGATGATGGAAGGATGGATTGATAGATGGATGGATGAAGATTATTATTACATCGTCGCTCATGATGTGTGAGTGTTGTTGAACTATTATTTAAGCTTTATGAACCAATTGTTTACCATTATTCAGGAAATATAGACTATAAACCAAAGAGAACATCTCTTAATGCCACTAAACATAGTGGATAAGAGCAGAAGGCCAACAGAGGGCATTGCCGTACCTGGTGCTTTGTGTTGGAAGATGCATCATGCTAAATATGCCTAATATATGTCTACAAAAGTCAAAACTGCCAGGGGAAGGAAATGCTGAAGTAGTAGCAGTGTAGCGGTGTGGCTATCTGATGCTTTATTATACCCGCATATACACGAAAATTTAGGTAATGAGTGTCCTCTAATCTGTCATGGGTTATCGCCCCAGGCAGAATCTCTCAACTATTATGCAGAGACGATACTGGCTCTGATGAACACAGGGACTTCACAGGTCCTTCCTCTAAATCAATTTGACAGCAGATCTTTGACAGAGAAACTACAAACTGAGCAGTGTAAAAGGTCAAACATCCTTGCTTTCTGTGCTTTTTGCAGAGGCAACATGGATTATTAGGGACAAGAATAATTTGTATGAGCTTAAATGAAGAGGAGGGCTGCCTGTCTGAAGCAGGTCAGCAAGGACTGCACATGACTCTATTATGGAGTGGTGGTGGCGTGGTTGAGCTCTAAGTGTGAGGCTAGTAAAATGCTGCAAAAAACAAAGTAATTAACAACTAATTAGTCTTATGATAAATTGACTGCGTTGATACAGTACCTTGAACAAAAATGCAATTATAGTATGGTATTATAGGATATTATATATATATATATATTTATAGGATATTTATTTCATATTCCAAAGAGAAAGATCTATATCTATCTTTTAAAAAGTGATGCCATGTGACTGGCGAGAGCAGTATGTCCATCACTACGAACTTAGCCTGTCTGTTGGAAGTGTTTATTGTGTCGTATATCACTGTGTGCCTGTATTGTGCATTGTGTCTAACAAAAAATACTGCCATGCGCTCTCGTCACAAAGACGATAAAATCTCCTCTCTCTCTCTCGCTCTCCCCCACACACACATCCACACGCATGCACACAAACACACTGACTATACTGTATAAGGTGCATGTTATAGCTTTGCATGTGCACTGCATGAATTCCTACAGCAAAAGAAGAAATGCATTCTTATATGGTTTTTGTATGCATACATGTGCTTGTGGGTGTGCAAGTGAATAAGTCATGATATGGATATTGATTATTGATAACGGTCTTTTATGTGCTCCCTGCAGCCAAACAGCATAGCACTTAAATTATAAGCACACACTCTAATAAGGAACTAAATCATTTGTGAAGGTTAAGGTAGTGTGTGTCTAAAGTGTGTGCCTGTGTGTTTCTATAGGTGGTCGTTTCTGTACATGTGTGTATTTGTGTGTAAATGAACTCCGGTGATTGTACATTTACTGCTGAGGACTCAGGGGTCCAGGCAGGTAGCCAACTGCCTTGATAAATGACCTCTTATAAATTAAAAGCCTCTTCAGTATATAAACCATAGTCAGCACAGCAGGCTTGCCTTGCTATACCTGCATTATTAAAGGAGCAGAAAACGTAAAGAATGGGGCTCCAGTGAACTAAAGGAATATCTGTACATTTTAACACACTGTTCATGAAGCTTGATAAATGGAAGTAAAGGAAAAAAGTTTCCCTACAGATGGTTATCATGCACAATAAAACAGGAGAAAATGCAGTGGAGAAGGAGGTGACCATTAGTGTTGATGTGCCCAGGTCAGCTGCCAGAACTGGACAGATGGACTTAAGTCATAACATCAGTGAGCATGGCTAAAGCTTAGTTCAGATAGCGGGAAAATAGGATTAGTTTTTAAAATATGACCTAAGGACTAGGGCTGAATGATTAATCGCGTTTCTGATAATATCGCAATATCATAAAATGCGATTTTGAAATTCTCTTCGTGCTTTACTGTTGCACAATGGCCTCTGCTAGACTGTTTTAAACAGTCTATGAGCCAGATGGATCAGTCTGAATCTGAGTCAGCTGAAACTCTGTCTAGAAGAGGTACAGCACATCCATACTGTAGGATTATTTAGGTTTTTACAAAAGGAAGATGCCACGCAACGCCAGGTGTTCAGATCAAGCCGTGCTAACATTTCTTCTTCACGGAGTAAAACTATAAACTTATTTCAGCATCTTAATAAAATACAAAACAAACATGTATGACAGATGTGTGGCTAAAATGTTGAGCGCGAGTGCGCCAGAAAAGCCAAAGACAGTGATCATTGCCTGAAATGTTTGAAATGACAGGAAAATCACTTTATTTCTTTGAGCTAGTAGATCTGTTGGTTTGTGATGTTGAAGTAATCTGGTTAACACTTTCTAAAAAAAAAAGCATTAATCATATTATTATTAAATTGTATATTGTATTTACTGGCTAAATAAAAAAATGCAAGACTTAAAACAAAGGTGCCTAGTCTTTGGAAGAAAATGTTATACTAAATATGTATAATATTGTGTTAGTATTAAAATCATCTCGTAAATTTTATTTATTTTGATTGAATTTAATTGCATATTAAATCGCAATCGCAATATTTGGGGGGAAAAAAATTCGCAATTTTTTTTTTCCAAAATCGTACAGCCCTACTTAGGAAAAGATGTCCACATTGTAATTTGCAGGGAACCTGATTAGATCACCAACATGTCTGCGTGAGCTGCTCGGGTAAGTAGTAGGTGTCAGTCGTTATGGAGCTATTTCAATGCAGCTTTTCCCACCACCTGACATCTCTATTCTTATGCCTGGAGGTTTCTTCCATCTTTTTCATGCCCGTCCACTGCTAGTTGCTCTTTTTTTTCTTCCTTTAGCTTTTTTAATGTGCTGCACTTTGCCCACATAATTGCCCTTCGGGGATAAATAAAGTTGAGGTACTGATACTCCATTACACCGTGTTACAAGTGGCATGAATTCTGCACAGTATCAGCCTTGTTGTCATCTTGAGGGATGGTTTTGCAGCTGATATTTGACATTTTGAAATCCTACGTGAGTGACAAAAGGTGCTGGACTAATGTTGCATCCTAACTGAAGCAATTCCTGACTGGAATCATATTTCAAACCTTCTTCCAGACATCATCCGACTTATCCCATAGAGGGAAAACCAGTCAGCATTGGGCATGAGGTGTTGTGTGCTCTAGACAAGTTCCCCCTATCATGTGGTTAACACACAGAAACAGCCAATAATCCTTGTTCACACATACAACCAATATAGTACTACCAATTAAACTAACAGGTATGTTTCTGGGAAGTGCCTGAAAACAAAACAAAACAAAAAAAAAACATTGACCTGTGCGGCGATGCATACCCAGTGATTTATTACACATTGCATAAACAAGAAAGCCTCACTAGGACCCATGCCCCTGACATGCAAATAGCTAATTGTTTGGTGAATAAGGGCTCTTGGGTAAATTGGTGATTCTAAATTTACCAGAGGAGTCAAATATTTAAATAAACAAATAAACAGAGGATTGAGACTCGTTTGTCTGTGTGGCAAAAGACAACTTGTCCAAAATGTAGCCCGCTACCAACAGAAGGGACTTATTTTTTCCTCAATGATCAAGGAAGAAGCATTAAATCTAGCTTGTGCTTGAATTATCTTTATTTTGATACAAATTCCTAAAGTGTGTGTTCATGTGTTCATTCACATGTGTCTACACTGTGTAATGATCCTGAAGAATAAACAAAGCTCTATAAAATTGTCTTATTCTGTTGGTCTTTACTTTGGAGTTGGCCATGAATCTAAACTACCTACAGTTCCTGGAACTTCCTATGTATCCCTGCCACTACATTGTGAATC
The DNA here is from genome assembly GCF_033807715.1 of Cololabis saira. NCBI lineage: Eukaryota > Metazoa > Chordata > Actinopteri > Beloniformes > Belonidae > Cololabis > Cololabis saira. Next base: position 39,505,169 of record NC_084588.1, on the reverse strand, counting down.
TATCTTATTGTCATGGTTTTGTATTTAGGTTCTTGTTTTATTTTGAAATCTTATGTTTAAATTTGGCTTGACTTTCCTTGTTCCCATCTGTCCTGATCGTTTGCACCTGTGTCTCGTCAAGCCCTCTGAATAACATATTTTGCGGACTATTAGGCGCGACATTATAAGGCGCAGGGTGGAGAGGTTGATGGGGCCCACCTGTGCCCCATCAACCTGAGTGGCTGCACCTCCACCCTGCCACACATTCGTCTTCCACTAATCAACAAATAAAAAGTGGAGGAGGTTCTCTGATTGATTCATCATTGCCAGCGATAGTGGACACCTAAACTTAGTGTTGGTTAGAACAATGTTTTATTCCAACATTTGATTATGATTGGATTTTAATATAGATTTGAAAATTGGTTCTACGCTAAAAACCTAACGTTGGCTTGACATCTAATTAAGATAACGTTGACTATATGTTGGATGATACTTGCTTGCCAGGACTATATAATTAGTTATCTAACATTGTCTGGCTTTGCAACCCGTATCCAACCAAGGACCGACTTCAGTGTGTCAGCTGAATGTTCCGACAGTCAGTCAAGCGGAACGGCTTCGCCACTTACCAAAGTCGCACTGAAACATTTTGACAGATTTTCGCTAAGCACAACAAAATTCCTACATAAGGTTGATTATAGGGCGCATCACCGATTTTTGAGAAAAAAATAAGGATTTTAAGTGCGCATATAGTGCCGAAAATACTGTATGTCTTGTCTTTCCCTTGCTCCCTGTGGGTCCATACTCTTCTCACCACCATGTTCCCCATCATATGTTTTGTATTTTGTCATGGTTAGTTCTGATTTTAAGTTTGGATTGCTGCCTAGCACTGCTTTAAGTTTAAGTTTAATAAATCACATTGTTCTTGGAACTACTGCCGCCTCCATCTCCTGCATCTGGGTCCTTCTCACCCACACCTTGACAGTTATATCTGTTTCGATCATTATATGACTGCATGGGGCTCAGTCAGTCAGGATAAAAACTAACAATGTATGTAAGGTTTTTTTCAGATTTTGTAAAACTCAGCAAGCGATATAGCTAATATTCAACTATAGGTTAAAAACATGTGCTAATTACAGGGCAATGGGTTTAAAAAAAACATATGTGACATAAAAAGCTTTTATATTACATAGGTGTCCAGTACTTAATCTCTAACTCTCAGCTAAGCCACTGGCCCATGAGGCTTGTAAGACATAGAAAGTAAAGCGTCTAAACTATTAATGTTTTAGTACTTTTACATGCCCAAAATAATCCTTAATGCGTTAAAAATCTATAACTGTTCATTTTGATGATCTTTTTCTGTGCTATATGTTGTCTGTCTTGACTGTCTATAAACATACCGGTAGTCTTATTCCCATTAAGTCGATTTTTGATCTGCATCTTTCATATGCTACATCCTTCACAAAAGTTCAGAATTAGAGTTTATTCTCTCTGGACTCGTTGTTTTTGTTGGAAGAGGTCAGGAAATACTTACATAGCTGTATTCAGGCAAATATTTGCTGGGGTTTTTTTTGGGTTAAACCTATCCTGTAAAAGTTTCATATTTTGTTGTATTTAGTTCTATGACAACTTGTATTCGTCTTTATGGTTCACTATTGCTTGCCAGTTTTGTACTTTAGATGTCCTCAAGTACCCTCTTTAGTAGCTATAATGCCATGTCTCCACCAGTCTCCCTGTTCCTCATTAGCTCAGCAGCATTCACTTCTCCCAGTACTATACCCCTCAGGTGTCTCTGTTCCTTGGAAGATGCACTGTTTATATTCATCCACAACATTCAACCTTCCAGCTGCCAACTCATTTTACCTGCGGTTGAATTTTGTTTTATCTTTAGTTAGTAATTTTCTGGACTTCCTGCACATGCAGCAATTTTTTTATTTTAATAAAATCTTGGAACCATAGCTACCTGAATCTTGCATGCCTGCATCTGGATCCTCCAGCCGCTCACCATAACAATTAGATTTAAAATAGTCAAAAATGTCCTTTTAGCTAAACATTTCATGGCAATCCATCCAACAATTAGATCCACCAGCTCATCCAACTTTTTTTCATATTCACCCATAACTCTACACTAATACCAATATTTCATAAAAATCAGCAAAAAAAAGAAGACGTTTCTGCATAATATCATGATCTTTAAATTGATTTTCTGGACTCTTCTGTATTCAGCAGAGCAACTTATCTCTCACAATAAGGCAGAATTTACACTAGAACTTTTAACTTGTAACCAGAAAATAGATTATCACCTGGCATTTAATGTAGTATCTCCACTAATGTACTTATTAAAGTAAATCATGTTTTTCTTTGTTCACTCAAAGGTATTACTCTTCTTCATTCAAAATTTCCAAGGGAACATAATGGCTGAGTTGCTGTCCCCACATTTTACAATAAATTAGGTTATACTACAGTGGATGAAACGTTAATGATCCCCCATGAGGATACTGGGTCAAAGCAGCAGTGAAAAGGATGGAGACAATATCAGAACAAAAAGAGATGACTGAGGATAAAATGGCAAACAAATGTAGTTAAAATAATGCAGCAAATCAATAGTAATTCACCAACTAACTGCATTTTCACATAACATCTGTTTCTGAGATTATAGGATTTTCATAGATGTGGTATCAGATTTCCACAAGACAAGAGACAAAAACTTACATATTTATTCTATTTGTTCATTTTTTCTCCTCGATTTTTCTTGACATCACTTACCAACATCTCTCTGTTACTAGTCATTGGAAATGGTTAAAAAAAAGGAAAACATCATTCTTTTTCATAAGAAAACCATCGCCATATTGCGCTTCACCCTCCTCATCTTTCTGTCTTCGGGCTTGTATAAGGGGAGTGAAAATAAACATTGTCTGTGAGTTTATTTATGCGTGTGGTCCTGTCTGCTTTCATCAGGAAAATTAACAGAAATGGATGTTCTCTGCAGTGGACCAAAGGCAAGAAGAGGGAAGATAATTCTGAGAATACAATGGGCACAGAAACAGGGCAGAAAAAGTGTAAAAGAGACTGTGGGAAAGAAAAGAAAAGAGGATGGAAAACAGCTGTGAAAAATAAACAGCATACACATGTATAAAAGGACAGTGGAGGCAACTAGATGTATGAATCAAGAAATATATATATATATATAAAATACACTGCAAAAGAATCACCTTTCAAAAAGCCTTGAGGAAACATGCATCAAATCTTTAAATATTTGAAAGGAAATATATCTGAAAGTAATGAGAGGAAGAAATGTAGATAGTTATTTACATCCACTTTGAACTACAGATGACCCCTGGAATAACAGTAAAATGCTGCCACACTCATGACTCAGAATAAAACACAAAATACACAATATGAGGGCTGCTGGCTGCAGATGCGTATGCTCTCATCTATGCTCATGTTATGGGAGTTAAGAGCTTTGCTCAAGGGCACTTCACTGACAGTAATAAGCAGACATGGGTTGGCAACTCAGATTTATCCTGCAGGGATGAACTTCTCTAACCTTTAGCTCATCACTTTCCAGTTTAATCTGAAATGTTGCTAAGTGTGGCAGTGTTTAACGGGCTACAAAATGTGACATGTATACATGTGCTTTCTGTCATTTGAAGTCCTGTTTTTCTTAACCAGCCAGACACACAAACGTCTAACCAATGCTGGGATCACACACACGCACTGAGGCGCACAATATATCTTATACAACTTTTCTTTTTAAATTAGTTGCTTGACAGACCTAGGTGGCAATGTTATTTTCTCACATTATATGGAAGAGTAAACACAGAGACTAAAGGCATTTTTAGATTGGATCCCGCTAATATCACTGGATGATGATCGCGTGTTGGCAATGTAAACGCAAGGCATGTTATTTGTCACCTCGGGCCTGAAGGCGAGTTGAGCGTAGGGAAGACGAGTCGTGAGGCGTTATCCGCGACACAAAACGTAACCTGTGTGGGCGTGTGGAATGACGTATTATCCCCACATCAGCCATATTTATCATTTCATTTTTAAAACGAGGATGGATAAATGTCGGGACATTCAGTGTACGGGCTTTTCCATTTATTCTACACCTTCTGTGGGGCAAAAAAGAAAATTTCCCATTAATATGAAATGTGGAGCTTGTTGCCTCTTGAACTGCTGACTCAGTAAGCCTTTAATGTCGGCTCTGGCTGCAGAAAGGTGGCTTCCTCTTTCTGTCCACATCCATCCTCTCACAGCTCTCCTCTCTGTCTCCAGTGTCAACTCAGATTGGTAACGTCACTGGTGATCTTAATTACAAACAAATTTAAACTCGTAATTACTCGACGGCAGTGTTTCTAAATGAGGCAGGATTTCTGCTGCTGCACTCCCACTTAAATCCATTTCACATTTCCTGTTGTAGTCGGCATGCTTGTTTTCTCTCTCCCTCAGCTGCAGAATGTGAATTTCTTATTTGTCCTGTTTTCTTATTTATCCTGTCTTCAGTCATATACCACTGTCAGACCTTTTTGAAAGCGTCAAACTGTTTGTCTGGTTTGTGCTGTGAGGAGAGGAACGGATTTACAGAAATATCAAATTATTTGAAAGGAGAAAAAATATATGGCAGAGCAGAGGTTTCTCTACCTCTGCAGTGTCCTCAACCTGGGTTGAGAATATGTTGTTATGCAAACATGACAGAAGCCAGATTTCAATTGGAGTACTAAAACTAAAACATGTTAAATTGATGCAGGCGCTTACTATCTGTCCTTTTGACTTCAGTCTTTCCTTATCCCCTCTTCTTTTCTTCCAATAAGCATTTTTGATGATCTCTTCTCTTTGCTCCTACTGCTTCTCAAGCTAAGGGTGATTTATTATTGCACTCTTGCTTTCTTGCTGAAACACCATTACTGTCAAAGGTACAACGGAGATGCATGGGCTTATTTTACAATTCCCAACACAGACACAGACAAACACAGAATACATCATGGCCTCGCATAAACAAGCAGACTTGTAATACTCAAGTCCGACTCGGACCAAAGGTTTAAGGACTTGTGACCTATTCACTGAAACTTAGACTTGTTCATTAACCTCATTCACACTTGTAAATCAGAGATGAGTCCTGAGATTTTTTGTTCATTTTAGATATAAATATTTTTGCATAACATCTAAATTAAGTGCAACATAAATTTTGTGCAATATGAATCATGTGCATCAAGTTCAAGAAGAAACTCATGATGCTTGAATGCCAGGTCCTCGTCGTTAGGACTGTCCACTTTGCTTTTACTGATTCCTTAGTGATCGTAGTTTGTTAACCAATAAACTTAAGTTCGAACTTATTTCTTTTATCTTCTTTCACAGGCTGCTATCCTGCTGCTACGGCTACAGCTCTATAAAAGAGGGACTAATTCTGTAACATTAAAGCCAGTTACAGACAGTCCATCAGTCAGCCGACCCATCATCAAGTGGTGCAGTTGGCCTTTCATTTAAACTGTTTCTTTGTATATAAAGGTGCATTTTATTGACTTCACTACATGTTGCTTTGGATAGAAATACACTAAGAAGTAGGGCTAAATAAAAATGTAATTGGGGTTACTAATATAGCAATGGATAATAAGAGCAGTTCTAGCCAAGGACTAGTACGTATTTCAATTTTGAAATGTAACATCAGTGAATTTCCATTATCACTACAATTGTGCAAAACCTAAAAGTCCCCCCAAAAGTCCTGTAATGGAAACACCTAGTAGTCGAAAAACTGTCAAATGTCAGAAAAACCTTTTTACGCTTTCTTGAAGTGGTTTTTCAGACGCGTCAATAGGCCAGTTAAGTTCAAAAGTGTTTTTTTTTTTTTTTTCACATTTACATCTTTCTGGCATCACTGGATGTGACATAGTCGGTTGTAAGACCAGACCAGGGGTAGGCAGCCCTGGTCCTAGAGAGCCGCAGTCCTGCATGTTTAAGATGTTTCTCTGCTTCATCACACCCTGATACAAAGGACTGTGTCATTAACAGACTTGTGCAGACCTGGATGAGAAGCTGATGATGGCCGTTAATTAGTATCAGGTGTGGTGATGCAAGGAGACATCTAAAACATGCAGGACTGTGGCTCTCTAGGACCAGGGCTGCCTACCCGTGTACCAGACCATTTGACGATTTGAATGATCATCTTCATTTCTTTGTCTTTTGTTGAGTATTTTCACAACAACAGTAGTGGCAATCGCCATAATTTGTCCAAAACTAATGATGTTTCTGTCAATCTTCTTTGAAGTTGAGTTTTTCTTCTTTGTTTGGAGAAGAAGTCTAGCAGGACGAGATTCTCGGAGAGTTACAACTCTTGAGACTCGAGAATTCACAAGAAATTATGCTCATTCGCTAAACACTGTTGAATGGAAACACCACGCCCCCCGCAACAGTACCTTGAAGCAATTTCAGAATTGTTGATTTTATTAAGCAAATATGTGTGATGGAAATCCACCTCATAATGATTACAGATGCCTAAAGTGTGTTTTAAAAAGATTGCGCATGTGTTTAATAAGCTGATAGCTGTGTCAATTGGTTTGGGCTGGATTCATATATTTCCTCAGCCTCAAACATTGAGGACTTGAGACCCGACTCCAACTCCAAGATTGGTGACTCAGCTATAACACTGTTAAGAAATAATTCCCTATACACACATGTATGAAGACAACATCTGAACAGTTACAGTCAACTCTATCAGCACACACTCAATGACCCACGTAAACATAGCAAAGCCTCTTGAACATTCAAGATCATCTTAAAAATGCATCTACACATACTGTATAACAAAATACTATAGAGTCTAGTCTACTGACATTTTTCACTTCTCCCTTGTGATGGTTTTAAGGGAAACATACTAAAGGTCACAAATTAAGTAAGTGATTGAAATCCAACCCTCTTATTCCTCTTTTGGGACACGGGTACCCCTGACTCATCAGACAAAAGGCCAGGATACACGCTGGACAGGTTTCCAGTCCATTTACATGAAGACCCTTAAGGCTAATTCAATACTGACTAGTAGAACAACATATCAAAATGATTCTATTAACTACGACAGTCATTTCCAACCATTAATTTGTGTCTTTGTATCTGATTCAAGCTGTGCGATGAATAATGATATAAAGATAGAGGGTGAAAATGAAGCAGTCTAAGTGCGAGAAAAACAGCAGAAATAATACATCAGAAGGAAAGAAGGTATGTGAATAAGAAGAGAAGTTGTGCGAAAAAGAGTGAAGGGGTACTGGGGGTGTGTGACAAAGTCCCCAGAGTTCTAATTATCACTGTATGAATTATTATAACTGAAGAGGAATGTAATATACACGTTAACACATGCACACACATGCACACATACACACCTCTTCATGTCTTCTGGAATCTCAGCTCTCTGGCCTCCCTTCATACACCTTTAGACCACTTTTTACCTCAGGCAATTTCTCCCTCCTTCCATCCTCCTGTTTTCTTTACTTACACTATCTCTCTTCCTGTCTCCTTTTATCGCCATATTTAATTTCAGTCACGTTTACAGTTTATTTCATGCTACAGTAACTTGATGCAAAATGTCAAACCTTTATGCAGGTAAGGAACAAATTTTACTTACTTGCTGTTAATAATCAGATCCAAAAGTCTTCAGTCAACTGCTGTTTTTAAACTAACTTCAAGTTGTCAAGATGTCAAAATAAATCTAATATCTGTTTATAATATATATATATATATATATATATATATATTTATAATAAATCATATCTGTTTTTCTTTTTGTATACTAGTATACTAGAATTTTTTTATTTATTACTACTTTTATTCTCCTTCTTATTCTTATTATTATTATTATTGTATATACTGTTTATAGTGTTATAGTGTTTATTATTATTATTATTGTTGTGTGATATTGTGTGATATTGATGCCTCTTGTTTTGCACTATCCCCTTTGCTGCTGTAACCTGGAAATTTCCCCTCTGGGGGACTATTAAAGGATTTCTTATCTTATCTTAAATGTTACATAAAGAGCACAATGACAGCACTTGTCCTAGCTCATTTGAATTATTAATGTATTTTCTTTTTTTTCTAAATTTCAAATAAGATTGATCTGAAACAGAGCAGATCATGTTACTATGAGTGATATTTGTGTTCCAGTGTTACTTTTTTAATGTTGGGCCACTAGCAGCAGTTCCAGTTTTAAATGAAAATTCTCCATTATTAAAACAAAGCCATCGGTCAGTCATCATTTATGGCGTAATCCCACTCACTGTTGCTTAATGGAGCCCTGGAGATGCTCCTTGATGGAGCATTGTTCTTGCAGTCTGATAGTGTCTGAATACACACACACACACACACACACACACACACACACACACACACACACACACACACACACACACACACACACACACACACACACACACACACACACACACACACACACACACTCAAATAACCCCAGACCCCGTTTAAGGTTCAGTCATGCATCTATTGTATTGATAAACAAATACAATTCTGTGTTTGCACAGAAATATACTCTTGCTCAGTTTCTCAGGAAGTGGGTAAAACATAAACCTGCCTGGTATGAGGGTTTCCACTCATGAGTACTGATAAAGACTACCTGTACAGCACAAACCCATGAATCTTAACACATTTTTGTGAAATGGATTGAAAGGTTTTGAAATCCTCATTTTCTGAAGGAGATTAAATTTTAGCAGTAATTCAACCCAAAAAAAATCTAAAACATAGGCATATAACCTGCTTATGCTCCTTCTGATTTATCTGTATCGTGATGAAATATAACTTATTGGTGGACTCGATTGTGATCCAAGAGATTAGCAACCAGGGTATTGCGTAGATAAAGCTGAGCATGCTGAGAATACCAAAGACATAGAGAATTCAATTTTGTTTTCTTAGCTGCGATCAGATGGATTTATTTTGAGTCTTTCTTTGGTACTGGTAATTGTAAAAGTACTAAGACTAATTCAAGAAAAATATTTTTGTACAGCAAGCATATTGTCTAAGAAAAATAGGGTTGTTTCCATTTAATTTGGAAAGAAAGGGGTTAAATAACAATGAAATAAGTTCTATGAACTTAAATTAATTTGCAATTTTGCATGTTTTCCCCATGTTCCCTTGGGTAGCTAATGTACCCTCACAAAAACATGCAGCAGTCCTGGCCTATATGATGCCTCCTCTGGCCAGCCAGGGCGCCCGAGGGGGCGGGGAGGATCTGGCTGGAATTACGTGATCCTTTTACACGGTACGTCCAGCAGGGAATCCCCACCCTGAAAGAAGGGCCTGCTCACTCCTCAAGCAAAGAAGGAGGCTTGAGCTTAGTGCAGGGCCCCTTCGGGGGTTGGCAAAGGGAGAGCAATGCCCAGGACTGATACTTAAGTAGGAGCACGCCGATACGTCTCTGGGGAAAGTCCAAGGGGTGTCCAAGGCATATCCTCATGAGATGCCATGACCACCTCAACTGGCTGAATTGATTCCATTCTGAGTCTCTCCCTGATGACTGAGTTTCTCACCCTATCTCTAAGGGAGAGCCCAGCCGCCCTGCGGAGGAATGTCATTTCAGCTGCTTGTATCCAGGATCTTATTCTTTAGTTCATTACTCACAGTTCATGACCATTGGTGAGGGAAGGAACATAAATCGGCCGGCAAACAGAATGCCTTCCCTTTCGACTCCACTCTCTCTTCACCACAACACTGGTACAGAGTCCGCACAACTGCAGATGTTGCCCCGACCCCCCTGTAAATCTCCCGATCCATTCTCCTCTCACCCGTGAACAAGACTATGAAATACCTAAGCTCCTCCACATGAGGCAGCATCTCGTTTTCTACCCGGAGAGGGCATTCCACCCTTTTCTGACTGAGACTCAGATTTGGAGGTACTAATTCTAATTCCTGCCGTTTCACACTCTGTTGTGAACCACTCCAAGGAAAGTTAAAGATCATGGTTTGATGAAGCCAAAAGGACAACATCTGCAAAAAGTAGAGATTGCATGATTTGGCCACCAAACCAGACTCCTTTCATCCCCTGACTACGCCTAGAAATTCTGTCCATAAAGGCTATGAACGGAATCCGTGACAAATGGCAGCCCTGACCAACCTTCAGTCCAACCTTCAGATGGAACAAATCTGTCTTACAACCAGCAATGTGAACCAGACCCTCGCTACATTTGTATAGTCAGTGGATAGCCAGTACCAACGGACCCACTACTCTGTACTACTAATACTCCGTACTAGCGGAGTCCCAAGGGACACAAAACACATAGGGACTGGTTGGGAAAACTCCCACGCCCCCTACTGGACCTTAGTGAGGGTATAGAGCTGGTCCAGTGTTCCACGACCAGGACAGAACCCACATTGTTCCCCCTGAATCTGAGGTTCAACAATCGATCATACTCTCCTCCCCAGCACCCTTAGGCCTTACCAGGGGGATGAGGAGCGTGATTCCCCTATTATCAGAACACACCCACCGCTCCCACATTTTAAGAAGGGGATCACCAATTCAGTCTGCCAATCCAGAGGGACTGCCCCCAATATCCACGCAATGTTGCAGAGATGTATCAGCCAAGACAACCCTACAACATTGAGGGCTCAGGGCAGACATCCCCAGAGCCTTACCTCTATGGAACTTTTTAACTACCATGGCGACCTCAGCTCCGATGTCAGCTCAACTCCTCTCTTCACCTGAGTGTCCAAAATATAATGGTCACAAATCTGATGATGACGAACTATGACCCAGGATGTCCTGGTGCCATCAATACTTAAACTACAATAAACCCCCTTATGCTCAAACATGGTGTTTGTTATGGACAGACTGTGATTAAAAAAGAAGTCCAACAACATAACACCACAATGTAATTTCCTAAATCAGTGTTAAAATCTCCCAGTAGTACAATGGAGTCCCCTTCAGGAGCACACCTGCCAGACTCCAGGAAGGCAGGGTATTTCAAACAGCTTTTTGGTGCATAAGGACAAACAACAAAACCTGCTTGCCTACCCCAAGGTGCAGGGAGCCGACCTTCTCGTCCACTAGGGAAAAACCCCAATGTACTGGCTCTGAGCTGGGGGGCTATAAGTAAGCCCACTGCAATCTGAAGCCTCTCACCATGGGCAACTCCTGAGTGGAACAAGGTTCAGCCCGTCTCAAGTTGATTGGTTCCTAATTCCATTCTGTGCATTGAGGTGAGCCTGACTATATCTAGCTGATACCACTCACCTCACGCACAAGTTCAGGTTTCTTCCCCCCAAGAGACATGACATTCCATGTCTTGAGAATCAGTTTTTGTTTTGTCAGTTTTGGAAGCCAAGGACCAGCTCACCAAGGCACATGTCCCTCACCCAGACAGGGGTTACCAGGGCCCCACCCTGGAGCCAGGGTTTAGCCTGAATGATTTACATAGGGTGGCCATCCTGTGAGCCTCTCACTTGCAGGAGGGGCCAAGTGGTTTGAGTGCTATGTGGTACAGGCAGCAACCCAAGGTGTGGGCCTTGGTGAGCTGAACCTGTGCTTCCGAAACTGACTCAGTGCTGGATCTTTAGATGATATATATGCTCCACATTTTTTTTTACATTTCAGTTTACCTACTCCCCCAGGCCCAACATCACAACTGCCAATATGATTTCAGATCTCTGCTTTCCTCTTGGGGCCAGACAGCTGACAGTGAATAAAAACTCAAGTGTTCTGAAAAGTTCTGTGATTTTGAGGAATATTTTTTTCTGATGTTTTTGAGTAATATAAAGAAATCTATTTGGACGATGGAAAAAGTAAAAGCCACAATTACCCTAAATACAATGCATACATTTCCTCTCTATTTGCTTAGCTCTAGCTGAGTTATCACTCTGCCTAAATGTACCTTAATTGACTCTCAAATCAGACAGTGTCCTTTTTTCATGTCTGCCCATGTGTGCCTGTCCTTCAGTGGCCCTGTGCTCAGCTCATGGTCACAAACTATGATGTAATTTGCTGAAACATTAAAGAGTCTTTCTACATCTACTTTTCTATCACAAAATCATGTAAACAGTAATGGAGGATAAGCTTTTTGTTTGAATGGTTGTGAATCATGAGGTTTTCATGGATTTGCAAAGGTTGAATGTCCCTATTAAGTACACCAGATAACATGGCAGCAAGTGCACACACACTTATAAAACCCTATAGATACCCTTGAAGTCCTGTCTTGTATTGAAATGCATTCATCTGTATGTTGTTACCTGTTATCATTTCCCCATATCATTATGGAAATACAGAATTCATGGCCGCTGTTTCCATGGTAACAATGACAGTGTCCTTGTAGGAAAATAGTTATGTGAGAATGCAATACACACACACACAGACACCTAACAGACACACCTACTCATAGGCAGCTTACCTGATATGGATAGAGTGTAACCCCTCCATTAGTACGGTTTAGGTGCTGATGTGCCTGATGTGCAGCTGAACTCGGTCCAGCTCCACTCCCATTATTACTGTTGTGGCCGCCATTATTACTGGGGCTCTTCACTACGGTCACTGGCTGGTGTTGGGTTCCAGCTGCTTTTGCTGAACTGGGGGACCCATTCCGTCTGTCTAGACCTCCTCCCAGACCCAAGGAGCTGGGCTTTGACCCCAGTCTGTGCCCTACTCCTTGAGGTTGTGGGTATATGGGAGCACAGCTAGATGTTTGCCCTACTGTGGGACTCCCATGGCTGGTGTTGGATGATCCATGACTTGGGCTGGGTGTTGGGGTCTGGCTGGGGCTTGGAGAAGGAGACTGGGAGGATGCGTGAGAAGGGAAGGAAGCAGCACCAGAGGAGGAGGAGGAGGAGGAGGAGGGAAGAAACGGAGAAGGCCATTCCCTTGACACAGGAGCTCCTGGCACTCCGTATGAGCCTGCTGGTGCCAGAGGTCCATGAGATCCATATCGTCCGACTGGAGGGGAAGAAGTTGGAGACAAATCCCACTGGTCAAGAGTCAGGACCATGCGCACAGCTTCCTGTTTAAGTTGAGTGAGGTGCGTGGCACAGACATCACAGCGGCTGTCACGCTCGTTCCACGCCCGTCGAGAACTGTTGGGCACCTGAAGCTTATCGTGCAGGAGGAGAGAGAATGAGGGATCCTGGGAGGAGAGACAGAGGAAAGAAAGCAGAGAGTTAGCCTGGTTACTGCATATACACGTATAATGATGTATACAGCTTGCAGTGAGCTGTACCGAAGACTTCAGGAAAACTCAGAGGAGAAGAGGAAAAGATAAACATGTTGACAGTTTTGAATTGATTTGATTGATTTTTTAAAGGCAAGAACCACAGAAATTTAGCATGAGGTAAAATTTATAGAAAGAAAGATATACACACATACAGTACACACACGAAATGTATCCTGAGGGTTGAACGGGTAGCAGTAGCAAAGGAAGTCAACTAATGCAGGAATGAAAACAACCATCCACTCTCTTTTTTCAAGCCCTCTTTCTTTATTCATTTTGTTTTGAATTTAGTGGTACTGGAGGCTGTTTATATGTATCATATTTGAGTCATCTGTAAAGCATCACGGTGCAGAAAACACTAAAAGCCTGAAACAAGTGATACCAGCTTCCACTTATGCATTCAAAAGGTTAACTACTCTCCCTACTGTCGCTCGACTGTCATTTTCTTGCACTGAATGGAAATTTAATTAACCAAAATGTAAAAGTAACAGTATTCGTCTTTAATTTTATGTAAGAGGTTAATTTCCTCCGAATACATCTCTAGCTACAAGAAATGACTTAATTTATAATCCATAAAAAGCCAATCAAAGATTTGATGAAGAGGAGACAGCTTAGTGAAGGTCACACAATCCATCACTTGTTCATTTATACCTTAAAAAGGTGTTCATAAGTGATGTTAAATTAACATTTTAAACCACATTATGGTTGAAATGGTGGTTGCAATGACAATTATGTTAATGTCAGTTGAACCACAAGGAAACTTTTAAGACTCATTTATTCATCGCCTTGTGGCTGAGTCAGTAAAGAGTGAGGTTACTGTACATAGTAGAGGAGTGTAAATATTTCAAAAAATTAATGGACAATTTTTTGGAGGAAAAAAAAACACATAACAAAAACACTGCACAGACCAAACAAAACATGGACAAATAATCAAGTTTAATGTACGTATATAACAATACAGGTGTGATGTTTCTGTGACATGTTATATTCTAATATTTAGTATGTTTTCTTGGAATAACCGTGTTTTTTGCTATCGATTACACAGATTTTGAAACTTTTGCTGTCGGATAACAAGGAAGTGTGTGTGTATTTCCAGGGGTTGCAGGATTCTGTGGGTATATTTTTATGTCTACGGGTCAGGGGTCAGAGATTTGAGGGACTCCAAACAAGCGGGATCCAGACAATAATTACTTTAAGAGGGATATCAGATATTACTGAGAGAGTCACGTTTACTGTGTAAAACATTTTCTGAATGAATAATTAAGGACTCCAGGCAGCAAAAGTATGGTCAAAGAGGTAAATAACAGTTCCTGAGTGACATTTACCTCTGCATAGGTAGTTATTTGAACGATTTGTTTGATTTGCCATATAGCTTTAAATATTGATATTTAGCAACAAATGCATGTTTTTCATGTGTGTTGGATCAGTAATAGTATTTTAGTATTGTAGCATATAGTGTAGTACTACAAGTTTACAAGTTACCAGTTTTGAAGGAACAGAATCGGATATTCCTCTCCACACCACTCTTCTGCGGAGTTATTGAAGTTTGTGTCATAACTTTACACTACACGTTCTAAGGAGCAAATGCAGCATGAGCTGAAGTAAGGTGGAGATAAACATAAGGAAGCCAGATCATTCTAGTTTTACATCAAGACAGAAGGAACCTGGATGCCTGAACAGTAAAGGATAAGAAGTATGCAAAAAAAACACAAAGATGAGTCTGAAAAGCTGACGAAGTAAAACAAAACATTTGTGAGTGTGACATAAATGAGAAAGATGAGAGAAACAGAGATTGTTTTTTTTTTTAACCTTGTCTGCACACATATTAACCGTTAATACCATGCTGGTAAAAACCTAAGGCATATGTGCATTGTTACTATATTTAATATATATACTTATATATACGCATACATACGCATACACATACATATATACACATATATTGTTTTGTTTTTGTTTTTGTCTTTGTTTTGTTTTTTTGGGGGGGTGACATCCGCTGCTAAACCAGGAAGCAAGAACACATGGAGGCACACGTCGAGCACTGGAAATCTGCAACAAAAACCACAAACGAAACACGAAACCGAAACCACAAACGGAGATTGTTAATTCCGCAGCAGTATCCTGAACAGTCCCCCGAGTCAGAGCCACAAATGTCTAGGCAAAGCACAAGTGACGTGTTGAGATTGATGACGAAAGGGTTTATTTGGCTTGGTTGGTTTCTGCGATATCAGTCAGCAAAATGATTAAATCCAGAGACATGAATTGAATTCATTTTAATCTTATTAGACAGATCTTTTTTGGGTGTGACAAACAAAAAACTACCAAAATCTCCCGACTTCATGCGACTGATAAATGCTCCTATTTCACCAATACCACTTTTGTGCAGATAAAAACAGTTACTATACTTCCAAATACATTTTAATAACCTATAAAGAGTTTTTTGTTCCTTGCTACCCCTTTATAGACCTGCAGTCAGTATTTCAAGTAAACACCTAAATTGTCACAAATGTATGGCCCATACAGCTGCTATGCTTAAGCTTTGTCTAGAGCCTCTTTTGTTCAGGAACAAATTCCCTGTCAATTTTCTTTCCTCAGTCTAAACCTGTAAGAATAGTAATATGGATGATACGATAGTTAAATGATAACTTGACACAACTCATGTTAAAAATGTCAGTGTTAAAGCACTCTCAAATGTGCAACACAAAGTGATATACTGAAGAAATAACTACATTTAGTAATAGCATGAGCAAATCTAATTTTCTAAATTCACCTATTAGGTACATCTGTTAATATTTATTTTGTTAAATTGTCTGTGTGTGCATATTTGGATAATTATATCAGGGTTTCTTGAATGCATAGATAAGGGTATTGACTTAATTTGTTTGTGCAGTTATCATTTCTTACATGCACAATTATTTCTGAATGTGAATGTGTGTGTATTGAGCAGATTACATATATGTTTTCACTGACTAACTAACTGGAACCACTTGTGGAGGGCAAAATAACCTCAAATCTCCTGCTACAGTATAAACTCTGGTCGGAAAAATCAGCGTTAACAAGGAAACAACACGCACACACGGATGCAGATGTATGTTGAAGCTTTTATTTTGCCCGAGCGAATCTTTTTTATTTTTATGTTTTCCACTAAGCATTAGGGACTTTATCTGACAACAGTATCTAAATAGAAGCAGATTTTCCATTAAAAAAAAATAATGAACGAACAAGACAAAAATAACTTGTTGTATTGCCAGCTAACATCTGGAGGCATTGTCAGTGCTTCTGTCTATAAGCATGTTTATTCATTAAAACATCTGTGGCAGGGGGAGCCAGCTTACTTGATAACTTGTAGCTTCAATTCTACTTTTAAGCAGCCCTCCTCCAAAGTAAAGAAATTGATGTACAAGCATTCACAGTTTCCTGCACTATAGTTACAAATGGAGATCATGGATCAGTAAGCCATCTAATTAAACTTGAATTACATTTTTTTTTTAAAAAGCCATTAAAAAAGAGATGAAACATCTTTAAACTTGTCTGTTGAAAGATGTGGTAACTAAACGCTTCTGAACCTGAATCTCATTTTAATTCTAAAGCTTCTCATAGCTGAGCTGTTTAAATAACCTAAGACGTGTTTCAAGAGCTGCCTGAACAATCATATTAAGATTTTAGTTAACATTAAGATATTAGTTGGAAATTAATCTCTGCATACCAGGAAAGCACGAGGAGGCATGTGCAACATTAATCAAAGTGATGGATGTGCACACTTTTACTGAAGTCTAATCAATACATGAGTTATGAACGTGCATGATTTGTATGTGTGTGTATATCTACGTCCAATCAATTGGCCCAAGCAGTTTTATATACTCAAATAAATAGACAAATGCCTAGCAGAGACGAGATAATTTTTTTTTTTTAGAAACAATCTGATATGTTTGGGGTTTTTTTGAGAGTCAATTTCTTTTATCAGTCATTTACATGAGCCTAAAACATGAACCGGTTGAGTGACATAGGCCAGACTAACAAAACAAAACAGCTTTTACACAATAAAATGTTTACTTGTGTATAAACTGTCTGTGAAAAATCTGTGTTGTGGCAGCTGATAAAGAAGCCTCACAGAAAGAGGAAAAGGCAAATATACCGCCGAAAGTACACATAAACCTCTATCAGTAATAAGTGTGTACATATCTCCAATCAATACAGTCTTTATGTGCTGCGCCTCCCTGTGTGTTTCTGTGTAGTTGTGTGTGTGAGTGTGGACATAAAGCAACATTTCATCTAATAGTTAAATGCCCCCTCTTAATGTGAGAGCTGCCTGTTTGGCTATATCAACAAACCACAAGACCACGAAATATACGCATGGCAGAGGCCATTGGTGAACATATGAGTAGTGGGTCTGTGTCAAGAGAGACTTTGTAACTCACTTTGGTAGATCGGGAAAGAAAAAAAAGGTCAGGTGAAGGGAAATTTGATATACTGTAACTGCAACAGACAGTTGTTTTTCATTAAATATTCAAAGTTTTTCCAGTTTTTGGGAGTAAGACTAGTTGATTGACATGTGAACACCTTCTCTAATACAATGTCCTCTGGTTACAGATTACGTAAAAGTTCATCAGGGTCTGTAAAAGGGCACCGTGATGTGTTTTCCTCTTCATCCTGTGTGTATAAATTCTTTTCTCCTGAACAGTAGGCTTCTCTCCTTTTCTGAGATTGACATTGAAAGCTTTTATTGAAGACTGAATTCGCTGCTGAACCCCAGCAAATGTACTGCATAATTTTACGTCAAGTACATTTTGCCGTTCACTCATGAGAATGGAAAAGAAAACGCAGGAAAAATAGAGACACAAGGTGGGAGGCAAACAAACCAAGGCCGACAGAATCAGAAACTCAGCCAACATGCGTACACCTTTAAAGAGAATCACTGAGTTTTGGCAATATTCGGATGAAAATTGGACTAAAACAGTAATGCTCGTTGAACACCACTGGTAGACCTAATAAACAAAATAACATTTTTTAGGTCTACCTTGATAAATAAACGTTTTATTTCATGTAGCTATCATGAGATTCCCCCTTTAGTTCCACTGCATTCATTTGATGTTATCATTATTTTTAACGGATAACAATAAGACAGCACATATAAACTAGGCAGTGCCATTAAAACCATGCAGGTAATCAAATAAAAATTATAGGAAATACATGTAATACTTAACTAAGAGCCAGGTATCGCTATAATGTAATGTCCTCCCCTGTAAGAACATGTAGGAAAAGGAGCCCTGTTGGCCGTTTGCTGAGATTATATTCCTCTGTGCTCAGGGACAATGTGATGTAATCCCAAACAGGTTACTGTGTGTCTGCTAAAACAAAACAAAAAGGATAAGACTCAATTTAAAAAAGGAAAAGCTGCTTTTGTTTGGAGAGTATTGAATAAATCCTTCTAGTCAGGGGTTCGAATTTGTCTTAGATTTCTACCAGTCATTGAAGTAATCAATATATTCAGATAATGGCTTTTTCTGGCATTGCAAATACATTTAGATAAATGGACAATCTCTTCCTTGAAGCACTGTCTCCTATTGCTGGTGTTCCTCCTGGTGCTTCACAACGCTTGTGTTTCGTCCACACAATCAGAACTCAGATCATTTTGTTTATGATTTTGTTTGGAGGTGAATAAAACTGCAAGGGGAAATTAATTGTAAGCAAAAGCAATTCAGTCTTCCTGCTTGATTTCATTGATCTCTTCCCTGAATTTCATGACCTGAAACTCCCACAAATACATATACAGCAGGGCAAGAACAAAATTATGTGTTGACATTAATTTATCGATGTGGCTTTTCAGCGACTTTAACACCAAAGCTGCAGAGTTTGCTGCTGGTTGTAAAATGATAGTTAATCTGAGCCATATAATGTCTAATATACCTAAAACTTCACTATTCCCAGTCATTAATCCCTCATTTCCCCTTTGGTCCTCTCAATAACAATTTTCTTGTCTTGCTATAACCATAATATGAGCTGCAAGTAGAGTCTTACTTTACTGACCGCTCAAGTCAGTTGTTATAAAATGTGCTTGAGACAGATAAAACAAACCACTCAGAACACATAATGAGGCAATTTTCCCTTCAATGCCAAATAGTAGTTCTGCTTTTCTTGTTTGAACGGAAAAGGAAAAGTCACGTCTTTGCCAAAAATCAATAAAAGGGAACATTTAATCTCACTTGGCTCCTTTTGACCCATCTGTAACACACACTCAATCACACACTCGCAGCAATAAGGCTGTAAAGGCTACAATAAAGTGGACACGGTGTATGGTTCTTGAGATGAGGGTCTTGTTGTTCCAAATTAATTGAGATTTGAGGAGCTGCCAAGCAGCCCAAATGAAATGAGATCGGAGAAAAGGAAGGCTGTGGATTTCACAATTAATTTATAGGAAACAAAAAGAATTCTTTTTAGAAATAATGACCATTAACACTAAATAATCACATACATGCCATTTCTGTGGTCTTCTTTGAGCCAATCGTGTATTTTTCTTTGCACTTTTATTTCCTGTTTTTTTATTTCATGCTTATCAATATTAATCATAAAATTGTGTTTGTGTTACCTATTGTACCGTATCATTAAACTGCCGGACACACTAGACTTTAGTTCATACAAAGAATAAGAAATAAAAAACCATAAGGAGTTTGATGTAAAAAAAACTTGCTGGAAATAAATGCATGCTTTACAGCATCAAGTGAACAAAGATTTTTAGTTTTTTTTTAAGACCGTGTAATAAGATTGTGGTTAGAAAATAATATCTCCTTGTGAATTGACATATTTCCTGAAGCCTCCCTTACCTTTCTTTCATCACATCTATCCATCTTTTCAGGCTTCACTCCAGACTTCATCAGTATTCTGTGAGTGACTCAATCAGTTTCAGCAGCACTGCAGCTAGTCAGTCTGTGTTTTTGCGTGAGCATGTGTGCGTGTGTGTGTGTGTGTGTGTGTGTGTGTGAGTGATTCATTTCCTCCTGCAAGGGTAGACAAACACAACCTCAGCTCTACACTGCAAAGATGGAATGACAGAGAAAGCAGAGAGATGGAGGCGGCGTCCAAGCTAACTGAACAGTAACCTCAGTGACTCTGTGTGTGTGTGAAGTGATGGTGGTGGTGGTGAAGGGGGTGCAGACTGGACAGAAATGGATGCTTTTATTGAGATTTGATAAGAAACGCCAGCTTGCTGCCGTTTGCTTTGAATGTATTTTATGTGTGCACGTATGTAAGTTCACAGGAATGATTCAGGGACATGGGCTGTCAAACACACACACACACACACACACACACACACACACACACACACACACACACACACACACACACACACACACACACACACACACACACACACACACACACGCACGCACGCACGCACGCACGCACGCGCACACACACACACACAAAAATGCACAATCAATCCAGCTCTTACTGAATACAAGACTTACTGAACCAGCTCCATTTTCATTCTCATCTCTTTTTTTTCTTCCAAATTTTGATCCACTTTTCACTTCAGCTATCTTTAGCAGCAGTTCAAGGCATCACATTCAAAACTGACAAAAAAAAAACTAAAGAGGAAGACAGATCAAGGAGAAAGGTGAGACACACACAAAAGACTGCACTATTTAATGCTTGTCAGCAATGTGTGTGTAATCAGTTCCACATGAGTGACAAAGGAGGGGAAACCTTTCCTCCAACCCCCCCGTACTCTTTCACCTACTCAAAGAGCTCTCCTCATTCGTTTCTCCACCATTTCTCCATGTACAAATCCTGTAATACAGATATGCACAGGGATTTCTCAGCAGGTCCAGGATCAGTGAATTCATGCAGAAGAGATACAGACAGCCTCTTGCACCTGCTCTGCTACGCCCACTCAAACACAGACACACTTGAAAAATGTAAACTAATAGGGAGAACAGAAAAGAGATGGATGGAAAATACAATAAATTTCAACTATATTGGTGGCTCGTAATCACACACACACTGGTTTCATAATGAAGAATGATCACATGTGTTTCTGTGCGAGTGTAAATGATTGAGTCTGGTGTCTGTGGAGGAGCAAGGTCAATGGCACACAGGTTATAAATGACACCCCACACATCAAACACATGGATGAACACACACAAATATATGGGATAAATGTTACACACACTTAGGCCAAGCACAAGCTCTGTCTCTTTAGGACACAGTTTTGAGATGTACTCTGTTATTAAACCTAATGTGCAACTGAAATAACATACAATTCTTTCACTAGAGTAAACTGTCCACATTAGATTCATTTATAAGGAGCATATGTCCTTAATGTTTCTTTCCAGTAATTATTTCTGATTGTAAGTGTACATGTAATAAACAAAAGATTAAAAGACTACTGCTTAAAAACACATTTCTAAGAAACCTATTGTTCATGACTCAAAACAATTAAGATAAACCAAACCTGTCATGTGATTCTCTTGATTAAAATGCCAGCACAAATGAATGTGTACCAACCAAAGCCTTACACTTAGTGAGTGAGCTGCAGTTGTGATAGAGGATAAATATATTAACATGACCCAGCAATAGATCATTTTAAAACATTTTAGTTTTTTTTTTTTTTTTAAGATTGATACTGATTTGAAACACAGACTTCATGTGTTTGGACGAAAAACTGTGGAATATGCTCACACACGTACACAAACGTCTCGCAGAGTCACTTATGAGGAGATTTGGATAAAAAGACACACACCTATGTCTTTGCACATGCACACACAGTCCCTGTGATGTTGACTCTCTGTGTTAATTACCAAAAAAAACTGCATTAGAATGCATGTGTTGCCTTGGCGACGCAGAAATTCCTCAGCACAATCAACAAAGTCGCTAGAGTGACCATATATTACATGAGTCTGTATTA
The DNA here is from genome assembly GCF_033807715.1 of Cololabis saira. Lineage (NCBI taxonomy): Eukaryota > Metazoa > Chordata > Actinopteri > Beloniformes > Belonidae > Cololabis > Cololabis saira. Next base: position 39,483,107 of record NC_084588.1, on the reverse strand, counting down.
TTGGAAGCGCTATAGTATAGTATACTAATAATATTACTAGTATAGTATAGTAATAATACATATATATATATATATATATATATATGCAGCAAACCACTGTGAGCCAAAGAGGGCTTTATCTAGCGGTTGTCATTTGCTATTGCGGTGAAGAATAGCAGACAGCGAGGGTTCACACAGAGGATGAGACAATGACCCCAAATTCTTTGGTATGTCACTCATCATTTACAGTAGATGTTCATCACCTAATATTGCTTCTTTGAAAGATTGAGGGAGAGTAACTCTCATGCGTTTGACCGTGTTAATGATGCACTGCAGCCTACCTTCGGCTACTTTTTGCACTTTCAAAGAGGGAAGCTCTCATGTAAAAATATGCTTCTGTGAATTTATTTACTTATTTATTTATTTCTATCCTTTATTTAACCAGGTGTGAGTCCCACTGAGATTAAAATCTATTTTCCAAGCGAGACCTGGCCAAGAAGGCAGCAGTTAGTTAAAAAAAACATCAGACAAAACAAAACCACAAACAAACATCACCGTAAAAACAATTCAAATCAAACATTTACACCCATCAAGGGAACCCTTTTCTCTGTCCCACAAAACTGACTCTAGTAATGAGTTCTGTCAATTTAATGCCCGTTTGAAAACTGTTTCAGAAGGATGGAGCAGCATATTTAAAAGCTTTCTTTGCAAGCTCTGTGCCAACAGTTGGAATCTGCGGAGAGCATAATGGCTTCAAGTTTGGGTCATGTAGTTGCACAGGTAAGAAGGGAGCAGTCCCAGTATGGATTTGTAAATGAAGGGGAACCAGTGAAAGCCTGGGGATGTACAGAGATGGGCATTCAGCTGTGGCATGCAGGGTACAGTGATGGGTGAGATGGCCAAGTCCAGTAATGAAATGGAGAGCACAGTGGTAAACAGAGTCCAAATTCTTCAGTAAAAGGTCTGGAGAATTCACGTAGAGCAGATCACCATAATCCAATAATGGCAATAAAGTTGGTAAATTCACGTATTAACGTACCTGACGAGAAAAACAGGATTTGTTTCTGAATAAACCGAGTTTAAGTTTAATTTTTGGTGATTTTCAATGTGCAGATTAAAAGACAGGTTCTGTTCAATTATAAGACCTAGATATGTATATGATTAGAGTCTTTCAATTTCTTCTTAAGTTTTGCTCCATCCATCCATCCATCCATCCATCCATCCATCCATCCATCCATCCATCCATCCATCCATCCATCCATCCATCCATCATCTAAACCCACTTTTCCAATATATAGTCGCATGGATTTGCTGGAGCCTGTCTCAGCTCCACCCTGGACTGGCCACCAGTCCATCACAGGACCACACACAGACAGACAACCACACACACTCATACTTACTCCTACAGGCAGTTTAGAATCACCAACGAGCCTGACATACTGTACACGTTTTAGGACTGTGGGAGGAAAACAGACAGAAGCACAGGGGGAACATACAAACTCCACACCGAAAGACCCCTGCCAGGATTTCAAACCAGAAAACTTTCTGCCGTGAGGCAACAGTGATAACCACCAAGCTTCCGGGCTGCCATTTTGCTTCATATACATTTAAAAATATGTGTCTTTCTGACTGGTTGTAGAAAAGTATATAACTTATTTACAATCATCAACGTTTTCAGCTTTATCTCTCTTGGAGGGGTTGCCACAGCGGAGCATAGTCCACACATCGATTTGGGCAAGTTTTACACTGGATCCTAATCCTGCCACAACCCTGCAAGCACGGGGAGACACACACACAAACATACCTAACATTCATGCTTTTCAGACTGTGGGAGAAAACAAAAGTGCCTGGAGGAAATCCACCCAAGCACGGAGAGAACATGCAAACTCCACACAAGAAGACTCCCACCGGACTCAGAAAAACGAACCAGCAACCGTCTTGCTGTGAAGCAACAGCGCTAACCACTAAGCATAACCACCGCGCTTATTTACAATATGTGAGGTATATGCCGCCATCCAATTTACACAATGGGCTGCAAATGGTGTCCCGGCTTGTACAGAGTTAAGTCTGTAGAGGAGTCCCCTGCTATAGTGTAAATGAGAAAGCTGTCTGGCTGCTTCCATCTACATCAGGGCTAGCTGCGTTAATGAAGCTTTTTAAATTGCTGCCCTCTCTTTTTATGTGAAAGTTACTTGCTGGTACTTGTTTGTAAATTAGGTGGCTATTCACGGTGGTGCCTGACTGTAAATGAACTGCATATAAACTGTGTTCCCTGTTTTTAAATTACTCTGCAACAGAGCTGCACTGTAAATGAGGCATTTGGTACAAAAGCTAGACTGTTAGAAATGTAATCTACCTCGGTGCTACCCAGCTGCCAATTAGCTGGCTGTCTCCATCTGAATACAGATTAAGAAGATGGCTTCTCACTCAGGACATTAAAAATAGAGGCAGCTGAAAACAACTAATAATACTGAATGAGCAAATAACATTTTGACACTGACTACAAACGGCTGGTAATCTATTATGGATCGATAGAGAATATAAAAGTAAATGCTCACTGCTATCAAGATGTGTGATTGTCAGTGAGAAAGGTCAAGTTTGGAATATGTGATGGTGTAATGCTCCATATTTGAGACACAAGGATCCATCAAAGCTAAACAATAAGAGTAAAGTTACTTTTACTTCCTACTTGCCTCTTGTATTGTAATTAGGGCCCGAGCACTTACAGTGCGAAGGCCCTATTGTATCTGTAGGAATTTTCCTTCTTTCTTTCTTTTTATTTTTCCGACGAAATGAGGGCCTTTTTGCCCCCCTAAACGTACCCCAAAAGTCACCAAATTTTGCATGCAAGCCAGGCCTGGCGAAAAATTTCGCTCCCTAGAAAACTTTGTGCCTCAAGCCCCATAATATGGTTTGACGTACATGCACGAAAATCGGTAAACACCTGTATAATGTCGCAACTTAAAGAAAAGTCTCTTGGCGCCATGGCCGAAACCGAACAGGAAGTCAGCCATTTTGAATTAATTGTGTAATTTTGCCGCAATTTATGCCATTTCTTCGGCCGTTTCTTCGCCCGAACCGTAACGTGCACCCAGGTGTGTTATACATCAAAATGTGCGTCTCGATCCTGCGACTATGCACAATACTTTTCTCAGTCAAAAGCGTTACCGTGGCGACGATAGATGTCAAAAAGTGCGCCCCCCCCTTCATCTGATTGGTCCATATTTGATAGTTCCTACTTTCTGCCATAACTTTTGAATGGTCTGACATAAAGACTTGTGGTTGGTGTCATCGGACTCCGTTTTGAATCCTTGAACAAAATTGGTGCAAATTAGCCCCGCCCCTTCTTCTGATTGGTCTATATCTTCTGCCATATTCTTCAATAACTTTTGAATGGTTTGATATAGAGAGTCGTGGCTAGTGTCATCCGCTAAATGTCCAGGCCTGAAGAATCTACATGCAAGTCATACAAGCGCTTCCACTGCAGCACGACTGAATGTGCACAAGGGTGCGAGGGCCCGTTCATCGCTGCTTGCAGCTTTAATTGTAATTGCCTTTTTCTTTTATAAATTACAACTTTTGACATATTAAAAGTCTATCTCTACTTTTTTTTCTAAGTAACTTTGGATGAAAGGGTCTGCTGAATAGAATATTATGTAATGCAATGCCTCTGTGCTGCACAAGGACCGCATCAGTATAGTTAAACGCATTGTTGTCAGGACGTTCTTGTGCTTCTGATGCATACCGAGATCTTTGGCTTCTACTATCACTACTCTGTCTCCATCCAGGGCTGGGGAACTCCTGCACTTTTATCCTCAGGTGATACCCCAAATAAAGTGATTCTCACGACCGTTCATCCAATGATTATTTTGTCTCTCACCTTTTTTTTTTACCTACTTTCCCCTTGTTTCCCCAAGCTTTAGCTTCTCTCAGTCTCCTACTCTTTTCTGTCCCCTCTTCTATGTCCCTCTCCCTTCGTCTCTCTCAGTCTGACAGTGATAAATTGCCTGTTGTGGTGGGTAATCCATCTTGCCATATCCCACACCTGAATACACACCTTCCAAAAGCCTTTCACTCCTCCTCTTTTCCTTCTTTCTCCCTATCGTTACACTATATACTCTAGTTATCCTTCCATTTCAAGGTTAGTGAGGCTCATTGGGGAGCAGGTAAAGGTGACTATCTCCTTGACAACTTCTGGTTATACATGTGTGCACACAAGTGAACTACAGTGTGAAGAGAAATGGTACATGTAAGGACACACAGACACAAACACACAAGCTCAAACAAACTCAGTGTACCGGTGCATATCAGGGTCTCCTCCCTTATCATGACACAAGAAATGTAGAAGCTGGTGAAGAGAGACCACAGACGTAGACTAAAAAAGTAAAGAGTTTAATATGAATCAGAATAATTTCATCTGAAATGAATAATTTATACATGTTCATATGTGTGAGTCTACATCTGCCAACTCTCAGGAGCAATCTCACCAGCTTATTGTTCAGCTATTGCAACTTATCTGCGCTTGTAAAAATGATGGCAAAAGGGGAGTTGGGATCACAAAGAGATTTTCAACAAATCGAAAAGGCCTAATACATATTTAATAACAGAACTAGCAGCCTACAGCTTAACCAGTAGCTCTGTAAATTTGGCATTAAACACTGTGCTGCTTCAAGCTATATGCAGATATCAATATGCAAACTGTTCAATCATTTTCATGGATGACAAATCAAAGAAAAACGCATAAACCCTTGATCCCTACAGTGGGAAGACAAAAGTGTCTCTGCCTTGCTGCATTGGCTGTTTTTATTTGGCCTGTTGTGGTTGTGGTGAAATTGATGTGAATAATACTTTTTGGCCTTGACAGCCACCAGCTCTTGACCCAATTAAACACTTTTGGGAGATTTTAGACAGATGTGATGAAAAGCATTTCAGTTCAATTTAGCTTATTGTACAGTGCCAATTTATCATCTCGGGGCATTTTACTGAGAAAGTAGACAAATTTACTAAAATGTCAGTGAAATACATTACAATTCAATTCAATATAATTCAGTTATATGAATATTGGATCAAATTTCTCGTACTGTTATTGCATTTGTATAATGCCCCCATTCCTCCATCCATGAACTTCCACTCATCTAGGTTTGGTTCACGAGGGAAGCAGGATAGGGAGAGAAGCCTGGATTCCTTCTCCCCTCCTCCTGCCCTTCGAGGAAGATACCAGGCTATCCTAAGCTTGCCAAGAGATATAATCTCTCCAGCGTGTCCAACATGGTTTGCTCCACCACATCCTCCTGGTTGGAAATGCCTAAAATGCCTCCCCCAGGGAGGCATCCAGGATTCATCCAGGATTCATCCTAAACAGAGGTCTCAACCACCTCAACTGGCAGCGAAAGAGCCCCAGCTCTACTCAGAGCCTTTCACAGATGACTGAACTTCTCACCAGGGAGCCTCCAGCCACCCTGCTCAGGAAATTTGTTTCAACTGCCTGTATCGTGTAAAAAAATGTTTTACACGATACAGATATATAGCCTACAGATATTTTTACATGAAAAGGTTTTTTTTTTTCTACCTGTTTTTTTTCTACCAATCTATGCTCCTATTCTCATATACAGTTTATATATATGTATGTATGCTGGCCAATACAGTTCAGACCACAGATGTTAAGAAATTAAAGCTACTTACAATGCATGGAGGGTTCCACCCCAAGTATCCACAAGCTTTATGCCAAGTGCAAAGAGGGAGGCCGAGGGCATCAGGGCCACTATCCATGATAAAACATCCAAGTTCCAAGATTTCATCAGGAAAATTGTCCCAAGAAATCAAACACTTAGTGAATGTCTCAGGCAATGGAAACTGGAAAAGAACGAGTTGGAGGAACCATCACCGGAGGAAAAACCACTGCATGGGATGTACAACTGACAGCTGAAGTGGTGTATATGAACAAGATCTACCAATGGCAAGAGAGGCCTGGAGTGAAGGATAACACTGACATGCTAATTGTGGCAGCACAGGAGCAAGCCTTGAGCACCAGAGTAGTAGAGGCCCAGATTTACCACACCAGTGAAATTCCCAGGTGCAGGCTGTAAAGAGGACCCTGAAACAGTTCATCTAAGAGCAGGGTGCAAGATACTAGTTTGTATAGTGTAGAGAATCATCTGTGCAGAATATGGACTGGAGACCCCTAGGTTGCAATGGGAAACACCTCCCAAGGTGGTAGAACATGGCAGAGCTAAAATCACTTAGGAAAATTTTGGAAAAAAGAACAAGATAGTAAGGTTGAAAATGTGGCTAGCTCAGTCTTCCTACTAAACCCCATTGATCGGCTTTGGGATGAAAAGGACAGTAGAGTGAAACCCATGTTTATGGGAACTTCTGCAACTGAGTTAGAAATAACTTTCTGAAGTACATTTCATTTTCATTGTAGAAAGAATACCAATGAACAAGATTGTTCAGCTGTTATCTCTTTTTTTTTTTTATATATATTTTTATCCCGGTTTTTTCCCCATTTTATCACCCAGTGCTCCTACCTAACAGTCCTGGGGCCTCATTTAAAATGGACTGCGTAGGATTCATACTAAAAGTGCACGTACGCTCAAAAGCCGAAAATGCCGGGCGCAAAAAAAAATCCGGATCTATAAAACCGCGTGCACGCAGACTTCCACGTAAGGTTCTCTTTATAAATCACAGTCCAGCTGGAAGGCTGCGCACGTGAATCCGCCTGGTATCCCCGCCCTCTACACGCCCACTTTCTACCGAAAATGGAATCATTTTGCATATGAATGAGCCTGCTGAGCATGCGCAGTGGCTTCCTGCAACCTGTTTGGCTTCAGAATGAATGAATGAACGTGTCGAGCCACCGTGCCACTGAATTTCACTGAGATCTGAGATCTAGATGTTGTTGATGAGGAGGAGGACAGGAAAACCACATTATTTTGTTGTCACAGTAAAAGTAGAAAAATAAATAGTATAAAATAAAGCGAGTGAGTGGCAGCACGCCGTTGCTGCGCGGAACGCCGTGAGTTCCCCGGTGCAACAGGGGGACACACGTCCCCCCGTCTTTTCAAAATCATGTTTATTTTCCCCTTACTTTTTAGTTTAAAAACTAACGGTAGGCTCAGCCTTAAATTGCAAATTATCAAGACACTGTATGAAAGCGATACGAGAACGGCCCGCAGCCCCGCAGCCCCGCTTCACCCCCCCCCCCCCCCGCTCCCCCTCCTCCCCTCCCGTCTCCCCTCAGAGCGGCTCAGGGCGGGTTTATGGTTCTGCGTCACCAACGCAGAGCCTACGGCGTAGGTGCGCGTCGCCGCGTACCGTACGCCGTAGGCTCTGCGTCGTTTTAACGCGGGGCCATAATTTAGGCACCATACACCCGCACGTAAAGGTTTCACGCGCCCGTAAAACTCATATATATGAAAACAAATCTGAGTCCCTTTAGGGAAGGAATGAGGGGCTCCGTGGGGCTCCCTAAACGCAGCCCCTCATTTGTTCTGTCCTAAAGCGGTGAAGGAGGTTCCCGGCGTGTCACCGCGGCTGCAGCTCCAGCAGCACCAGAGTCCTGACTGACAGCTTCACACACAGAGGAACACGATCAGCGCTATATTATTTTATTTTATTATTTTATTATTTTAAGTCTGATATATTTTGTGATATGTGATGACATTATTAAGAGTATGACATGAATCTGGCTTCATTTCACCACCTCACAGCCTGCGTCGCCAGTTCCCCGTGTCTTAAGTAAATTCTTACGGGAGGGTCCTAGTTGCCGTAAAGATAAGCAGTTTTTTCGGTTAGTTTTTTCTTTTTAGATCCGAGGATTTGCGTAGAAGGTGGCTTCCGCAACTTTCAGGCGCTTTTTCTGCGCAAGCAAGCTTTATAGATGAGGCCCCTGGGCATTGCCATCCTCTACCAACCCCGGGAGGGCCCTGCACTGAGCTCAGGTCTCCTCCTTAACCTGAGGAGTGAGCAGGCCGCATCTTTTCACCAGACAGGGTGGGGTTTCTCCGGCCGGACGTAGCGCGTGGAAGGATCACGTTATTCCGGCGGGATCCTCCCCACCCCATCTGGCGCCCCGGTTGGCCAGAGGGGGCATGTATAGCCCAGGACTGTGTGCATGTTTTTGTGAGGGTAGCTCCCATTAGCTACCCAGGGGAACACGGGGAGAACATGCAAACTCCACACAGAAAGATCTTTCTGCTGTTATCTCTGCCAAAGTTGGCTATTTTCTATAGAGCCAAAAGTTTAGAATACATTTTGGCTTATAAATTGATCCTTGATTTCCTCTTTTTTTTTTAATCAATTGTTTATGCTCTATGCTTTCGTTTCAGAGTTCAATGAGACAATGCTTCCCCACAACGGATTGGTACAAGGTCCTCATTGCAGCAGACGTTGCAGCAATCCACCTGTCAGTCTCTCGTCCCATTCTTCCCTGACTTGTGAACAAGATCTGGAGACATGTAAACTCGTCCACTTCAGGCAGCACCTCATTCCCAACCTGGAGAGGGCATTCCACCCTTTTCCGAATGAGAACCTGGTCTTAGATTGGTAAGTGCTGATTCGAATCCCTGCTGGGGAACTTTTCACAGCTTCAGAAACAATCTGGTTTTGGAAATATTTGACAACACATCTGTATTGCTGGTAACATTCTGATACTAATAACATAATGAACATCTACTGTATCTGGTGGGAATATTTGAAATATTTTACCATTTATCCCTGTATTGACTTCTGGGTCTGCACCCACTTATTTCAACTCTATCCTTAAGGTTTCTACTCCTGTCTGCTTACGCTCCTCTGGAAAACCTTCTGGCACTGCCAACCCTACACACAAGGCAATCCAGACTGTCCTCATTTGTAGTTTCATGCTGAGGGGACAAGCAACAAGCTGCTATAAGAGCAGGAACATCCCTCTGTACTTTCAAGAAACTCTTGAAGATGAATCCCCTACAAGAATACCTCCTCCTCTAACCCCTCTAACATCCTAACATATCTAACTTGCATCTAACTGCACTTTTCTACATTCACTTCTCTACAGGTCTAACTTTCATTTTGTCTTTGTGGCATCTAAAACGCTTCTCTTCTTGTATTCATTTACCTGACTAAGCACTTAATGGCAAGCATCCTGTTGCTTGATTGTTGTTCCTCATTTGTAGTTCACTTTGGATAAAAGTGTCTGCTAAATGACTGACTGTGAACTGGGTTAGGGTTAGGGTTAGGGTTAGGGTTAGGTTTCCTGTTTAGGTTTTCCTGAATTGGCTGATCTTGATCAGACATGTTTAAACATTTTCACAAAAATCTTTCTAATCATTGTGGAAATATTTCAATGTGCTCTGTCTTGCAAATGATTTATGACTGCAAGTAACCATCTGTTTCGATCTCACCCCACTGAAATTGATTTTTGTTCCACATATTTTTAAGACTGTCCACAAATGATTGCAAAAACAAATAATCTTGCATCAAACCAGTACTTCGAAGCAATTTTTACATTGCTTTCACCATGCTTAAACTAAGAAGTTTCATTTGATTTTAATATAAAACCTGCATGTCCTTAGGGTGCTCCAAACATCATACTAACGTCTAAAACTAAATCAACCTTTTAACAGTCCAGCATTCAAGAAAGTCAATCCAACATGTTTACATTTTTTCCGGGTTTCAGAGCCACACAGCAGCACTCGTTCATAAATGGGAGCTCTGTAAAGGAAAGCACAGTGCTTCACTGTTGGCTAAAGAGGTCTTCAAGGGGAGCAGCTGAGGATGAAGAGCCTTGCTCAAGAGCACAGTTGTTACGGAGAATGAGGAGAGTTCATCTATGTCTGACATAGACAACAGACCTGTATTCAACGTGACAACCTTTCCAGCCACTGAACAGCTGGTCCGTTCGCGATATCAGATAGTATATGCACTATCAAATTATTAAACAGGAGATTACGTGAAGTGGAATATATCTATGAAAGGAGAGATTCATAGTCATGACTTCAGAATGGTTCCGTCTGTGACAAGGTATGCAGCTTGCTGTACAGTCGATAGGAGATAACAGTAAACAACAACAACCATTTCAAACTAGCTAAATTGAGGCCCATAGGCTCCGTCTGCTCAAGGTAATTGGAAAGTTTAACGGCTAGAGGCTGTTCTCTGAGTGTGATTGTGGCACACTGTGGAAACAAACAGCCAATTTAATTCTGGCTCTCGTGTTCACACACACACACACACAGCACCCCTCCTCCCCAACCCCCCAATTTTTGTGCAGCCTATGTGAATTATTGCCTCTCGCTTGCTTTAAACCTTCATTTCAACCCGGTCTTTTTTCTTCGTTCTCTTCCTTTCATTTGTTCCTTTCCTATTTTTGTTTATCTTCCGCCCGCTCCATTCCATTTTATTGGGTGGCCAGAGGAATGATGGAAGGATGGAAGGGTTGCAGCTGGGCTGAGATGGATGATGAGTATTAGAGTAAATGGGTGATGTTTATGTCTTCTCAGTATGGGGTGTGGGAGTGATGAATGGAAGGAAAGAAGAGTCTGGCAAAGGAAAAACCAGCTCTTTTTTAATTGTTTTAAGAACCAGCAAGATCATACCAAAGCCCCATTAAAAGGATTAAAGCCTTTAAAAAAAAAAAAATGAAGCTCTGCCCTGGAGCCATTGTCTTAACGGCTACTTAAATTTAATTCTTGTTCCCATTTCACCTCCTGTCCTTTACAATGCTCTGACACAACAGACTCACAGTCCTATTTAAAATCCACAGACACACACAGAGATGCACTTCCCTTCTCGTCAGTTGACTGATATAGTTAAACTTGGAATGTCCATGGACATAGACGTGCTAATTTTGTAGGGCAGCTTTGCAGTATGTGGAACAGGAATGTCATTACAGTCCTTATAAAACATGCACTACTAACAAAGCAGAGCCCTGGGTATAGTTTGGACCCTATAAAAGGTATCTAATAAACTCAAAAACACACACACACACTCCAATTCTGAGTGTGAATAGAAGGCATCTGGACCCCTTTTTCTTGTTCTTTGCAGGTGTTTCACTGTTCATTCAAAAGGCATGTTCATGTCTGAGCAGTTCTGAGTGGTTTCAGACAAAACCCATAGGGCCATACATACTGAGAGTGAGTCAGTCAAGTCCCGTGTAAATCCCTGACCCATCCATCCCTTTTATTTATAAAAAAATAAAAGTATTCTAACTATAAGCCTACATCTGAAATGAAAAAAAAAACTGTGATTCTTTCATTTACTTTGAGTTGTATTTAATTTCAGATAGTATAGTGCTATCTGGAATTTGGCTTAAGGTTTTTCTTCTTTTTACCTGCCATTGTTTATGTTTATGTAATTGCTTGGGGGTCATGTTCTGGGTCTTTGGAAAGCGCCTAGAGACAACTTCTGTTGTAATAGATGCTATATTAATAAAATTTAATTGAATTGAATTAATCAAATTGAGCTAAGTATCTAATGGAGTAAACAAAATATTAAATGACATAATGAAAAACCACAAAACAAAATACAATGCAATACATAAACATTTGTTTTCGGACAAAACGGGCACTGAGGGCTCTGGACCATCAAGATCAATAACAAATACAAAGCAAGAATACAGATTCTGTGATGGGATGACATTGCATCAGTGCAATTAACAAGTAAATACTTCTGTGATGGCAGCATTAATGCAGAACAGTGTACAGGTATTGCAATTCAAGGAAAAAAAACTGCCTTCAAAATTACATCTTTTCAGGGATGTCCATGCATTTTCAACAAGATTATGCAAACCCACATTCTGTCCTCATTTTCAAAACAATATCTCAGGAAGAGGGAGGTATGGGTACTAGAGTGGTCTGCTTCCAGTCCTGATCCCAACAAGGAAAAATTTTGAAGCAAACTATTTAAACAACAACACTCCTGTGCCGGCGCAAACAAGATATTTTTGCAGGAGGACCGTGAAAATAAATGATATCTGAAATGTGTCATCACTTTGTTTCCTCAATATACTGTATATAATTTATAACTTCCCAAGGTTTTTTAATCTAAAAACAGTTTACAGAAATATTAGAAAACCCAATATTTCCATGACGACCATTTCCATGAGTGTAAACCGCCACCTGAAATGTACATATTACAGTATTATGGTGTATTCATATGTGCATATAGCTTGTGCAAGTTTGATTTTAAAAAAAGAAACAGATTCTCAATTAAGTTATTATGCAGAACGGACAATAAGAACGAAGCAGTCGAACGTTTTCACTATTAGTTTCCAATAGATACACTCAAACACACACTCTGACAAACCACCATGCGCATATTCATTTTAGTATTTATGAAAGCTTCTAGTCACAATCTTAAAGCCCTCCCTGAAAACAATTAGGCAAAGAAAAACTTTAAACATTAAAATAGTTTTCACCAAAAGAAAGTAGAGTCAGGACACACAAACACACACTTGCATTCCCTCTGTAACTGACACCACAGCCTGTCATGAGATTTTCCAAGTGGGAGATGCTGAAGATAGATGTGTGATGTGTGACTAAGTGATGGCTCGCGATGGTTTGTATGTGTGTGTGTGTGTGTGTGTGTGTGTGTGTGTGTGTGTGTGTGTGTGTGTGTGTGTGTGTGTGTGTGTGTGTGTGTGTGTGTGTGTGTGTGTGTGTGTGTGCAAAACTGAATCTGCATGCTTCTGTGTGACATATAAGCTTATGAAATCACGCTGACTAATGTTAGAAGTGTGGTTAGCAGGTCTTCAAATAAACCGTTGAGCAAGTGAGATTTCACACTGTCACAGAGCTGGCACCTGCTGCAGCCTGCTCACGGGTACAGTTCCACTTTTTAACTTGGCCCTGGCTGACGGAACAAACTTTTAAAAGTTTGTCTAGGTTTTCAATGACTGTTGGGCAACCAGCAGTTTTGTTTTGTTTTGTTTTCTGATTTCCTATATTTGCTTTTTTGAAAACATGGCACTCTATTTTGGATGAATAGGTTGGGGTACACATATATTACGGGGTACATGTAGACAAACAGTACACTCCTATGGGCAATTTGGAATCAATAATTAGTCATAATTAGTCAACGTGCATATTTTTGGAATGTGAGTGGAAACAGGGTTGCCCGAAGAAAACCCATGCCAGCACAAGAAGAACATGCATCCCTGTCCGAGATGCGCTAACCACCATGCTAACCACCAAGAATGGTGTTTTGAATGTCTTTCACTCGTGAATAATATTTGTCCCTCGATAACAACAGACTTCAGATCGTTTGCAGATGACATTGTAACCCTACCCAGGTCAATCGGCAGGAACAACTGCTTTTCTAAGACTATGTCTCCATTGACATGTTTTCATTTTGAAATGGAAAGCATAGACATACTCCTGCAAATTGAAACCCTCTAAAATGGGCAAAAACACAGAGATTTGGAAAATGAGAGCCTACTTGCACCAAGTCAATTCATGATTTGCTCTCCTGGGTCATGTGTAACCTTCCCTGATTTACCAAACCTTTGTCATGTGATCATTAACGAAAGGCACCACAGAGGTGTGCCTTAACAATGCAAACAACAAGGCGGAAATAAGAGCAGCAACCATTTCTGACTTTGATACCTTAGCTGGTATTAGCTGGTATGGAGCCAGAGTATGTATTTTAGACATTTAAACACATAAGCAAACAAAAAATTACATATGCAGCAAAGGGTTCTCCTGCAGATTTTAAGCCTGTTTTCAGAAATGTGTGCATGCTCGGGGAGCATGGACGACCGTGTTATACACATTAACAGCGTCAATGGAGATCTTTCCTGACACTGAGCTGAAATGTGAGCGTGGATGTGCCTTGGTTTAGATTTGAAACAGTTTTGGACTGACTCAGGACTAGTATAGATGTTTCATTTTTCATGTCTTTCTTCTTGGCATAATTTGAACACACAGTAGAGCATTCCAGCAAATAGCCAAAACACCAGCTTTTTTTTACAGGTGGCCACACCTGCTCATCATCAATTTATTTTATTCAATTTGCAGCACCAATCAGACACAATCGTCTCTGAATTCCTATAGAAGCATTAAGAGTGTACATAAGGTTTTATAGACTGCTTCTGCATTTTTTTGCCTGCAATTTTTGTTCAATAAATCATAGAATGGTCTTTTTGTTTACCTACGTTTGACCAGTTTAGAAGAAGATGATTTTGAAGATACATACCATTCAAAATATGCTACTTTATTATTGTAGTGGTTTGAGTATAATACACGTGCAGAAAGTAAAATGTCTCTTCATAATCCAGCTAGAAAATATAATGGATGATAATGGTCTATTTTAAGGGCTGCATAGCAGTGTGGCGGTTCACAGCTTGGCAGGGGTGTGATGGTTAGCAGTATCCCACCACAGCAGGAAGGTTAGGTTGGGTTAATTGGTGATTCTAAATTGTCCGCAGAATTTGATTGTGAATGTGCATTTGTGTTTGTCTGGTTTGTCTTTGTGTGACGAACTGACAAACCCTCTGAGGTGTATACTGACTCTTACCTGATGACAGCTGGGTCTGACTCCTGCATCTCATGTTATCTTGAACAGGATGAACCAAAGTAAAAACGGATGGATGAATGCAGCACTTCTGCACTGCGACATGTGCTTAAACTATTGTTGAGCACATACATTTGTTTTCTGTAATATATGTCCTTTATAATGCACATGTACATATGTCAGTGTGTTCATTTGTGTGTAATTTCACACAATCCCCAGGTACATTTATGTGAGTATGTAGGTAACTATACAAGCTGTTGCATGCCAGTGTCTGTGTTTGGTTGATTGCACTCATGTATGCGATAGTCGCAACCCCTCCCCTTCTCACCATCACCGGACTTTTTTTTAATGTGTGTGGCAGAGTGGAGGATTGGGCGTGGTCTGCGGGGGAGCAGCACACAGGTGTGCCTGGTTCTGTTGATTGTGGCACACCTGTGTCCAATCAACCTCTCCACCCTGCCTGGGTTTATAAACAGCAGCTGCATACCAGAAGGGGGTCTGCTGAATGGAGGAAGCTTGTGGAGAGGCTATCCTCAATGTGCCATTTTTTTGGAACTGATTTTGCCTTCACCTGTATGTCTTTGTGCTTTTTTTTTTGCACACAATAAAAAGCCTTATTTTTTTTGACATTCTACGCTCTGTAAGGTTTTTTTTACGCCTCATCACCCAGGTCCAGTTTTGCCTTGTCCCTTTGTACGTGGGGAGGCCGCTCTGGTTCCTCACAGTCCTGTTATTGCTTCATGCTGTGAATGTGCTGGGGTGTTAGCTAGCTAGATTGCATACCTGCTTTGGGGTTGTGAATCTGTGTAGAATGCAGAGATGGTAGAAATGGTAAATCCATGTATTAAATATCAATTAAATATCAATGTTTTTTTTTCCTTATTTATGACCAAAACAAAGTTTACAATGGAAATAAATTAAACGAACCACAGAAATTAATTCAGGCAGACAATCTTTGCAGCGTGTGTGCTTACATTCACCCCTCTGCATGGTTCCTTCTAATTACGCCATCTTATTCTTAGACCTACGTTAGAAGTAAGAGGTACTTGTCTCCCAGATACTTTCAAAAGTCTTGCCTGCCAAGCTTGCTATTGCTTCAAAACAAAATCTCACCTCCTCCCCAGCTTCCACCTGCTGGCTCCCGGTCTATGCATGGCAGGATTATGTTAAGTTCTTCATCCCGTATATCCTAATGTAAGCCTAATAAATAATTTTCTTATGAAACCAGTACTAAAGTCTTCTCTGAATAAGTTGTCTGGGCTAAACTGTTATGGAAGAGAAAGACAGGTTGTAATACATGTCCATAAATAAAAGCAGGGTCGCTACATCACAGGGACATCTTATCTAACGTATGAATGTTTAACACTAATCTTTATACACATGAAAAATTCAAATATTTCTCTCATTTTCATAATTTTTCTTGGTCCAATTACAGCAAAGTTTTGTGTGCATATCTCTGGGGTTGTGTGAACTAGTTCACAGGTGTCACCAGATTTCTGATCAAAACAACGCGTTAGGCATCTCTGTCAGTGCCGTCTCTCTCAATATTTTATCTGTCTCAGACAAAACTGGGTACACTACTTTAGGAAGCAAAATGTTTCCTAGTTGGAAAGCAAGACAATTAAGGGTTGGGTTTTAAAACTGAAAAATAACATAATTATTAAAAATAGTAACCCTGGTATCTTGTAACATTATTTAATTTGTATAAATTGTTGTTGTTCCCCAGTAGCCTAAAACTTACAAGATATTACACATATAATCTTTCTATTAAACAACATTTAAACTCAGAAATAGGGATTTCCCCAATTATTAATATTACTAGAGAAAGTGAAACATATACAG